>NC_135432.1:397500-997500 GCF_051991255.1 Vanacampus margaritifer | reverse complement strand
GCCATTTCTTTGTTTATTCTCTGCCACCTTCTTCTTATCTTGCTCCTCTGAAGTTCTGTCGTTCCGCATCATGCTTGATGACATCATCTCAGCCCATCACACTTGTGGAAAGCAAACTTTTAACTACGCTCTCTTGGGAGTTCTCTTGGCATGTGTGGAATCTCTCAAACAAGCGCCGCCATGACATTTTCATACAATTATCCCAATTCAAACTAAATTGCAGATGAGAAAATCGCTTTCCCTGTGGACAGGAAATCACATTTGGACCAGTCAGTGGAAAATGTGGTGGTTTGGAAACACAGAGTGCATACGTTCTAGTGTGCGATAAGCATTGGGGATGTAAGCATAGTCAAACATCCCCATACGATATTAGCACGATATTGTAGGGAGGATGGCTTTACAAAAAAAGAAACACAATATTGTAAAAAAAAAATGAGTTCATACAAAAAAAAAACAATATTGTAAAAAAAATGAGTTCATACTAAAAAAAAAGACCCACAATATTGTAAAAAAATGAGTTCATACAAAAAAAAACAATATTGTAAAAAAAAAAATGAGTTCATACTAAAAAAAGACCCACAATATTGTAAAAAAAATGAGTTCATACTAAAAAAAAGACCCACAATATTGTAAAAAAAATGAGTTCATACTAAAAAAAAGACCCACAATATTGTAAAAAAATGAGTTCATACAAAAAAAAACAATATTGTAAAAAAAAATGAGTTCATACTAAAAAAAGACCCACAATATTGTAAAAAAAATGAGTTCATACAAAAAAAACAATATTATAAAAAAAATGTGAGTTCATACTAAAAAAAAAGACCCACAATATTGTAAAAAAAAATGAGTACATACAAAAAAAAACCCACAATATTGTGCTTTTGTACTTAACAGCAATGCATATAAACAAGGTAGAATATTACGTTCCCCTTCCTCTGACCAATAGTGTGGATTTAAACATAGAAGGGCCAAAACATGCCTTGTGAAAATTAAACTTAAAAAACTAGCAACCAGAGGGTGCTAGATGTGCACAAATAGAAATCAACCTGACCTTTTTTTTTTTGTAACAGATATACTGCTTTTAACTCTTTTACTGCCACATGTTACCCAAAAAACAATCCCAACAGTGCCAGCCCATTTGGAGCATTTTCACTCATCTTTCAAGGCAAACAGAATATTGTGTGTTATGACTACGTAAACATGGCGGATACCATATGAAAGATTGGATCCCATTCTTTCGGTAAAAATTCTATTATCCCTTATTCTGTTCTTATTAGTAATTTAAAATAGGTCATTGGAGTGACACCAAGCGGAAATGGACAAAAATAAGGAGAAAACATGCTTTAGTGAAAAGATACATTTTCTGCACAACAGTGACACTAATACTTGTTGTTTAGTGACGCTCTGTGAATTAGATTTAATGTGACAAACGCTTTGATCATTCCCGTCTTTTTCCTACCATCCGTCATGTTTTCATGTCATTTGATCTACGGAAGCCCATTGAAAAGAGATACAATGCTGCCATCTGCTGGCCATCGTTTTTTTTATTTATTCCACCCCGTTCACAAACAAGAGCTGCACAAGATGTGGCGCTTCCCATTGAGAAAAATAACGTCAATTGACGTTACTGGCGGTACTCGGTGGGCGTGTCCTTAACGTCAATTAACGTTTTTTCGCTGTGGTAACATGACGGCGATGATAGTGCGGCAGTTTGAATATCGCCATATCACGATATTGCTGTTATCGTGACATCCTTTACAAGCATACGTTCCCAAAAGGAGAGCAACCAACCTTCTCTGCGAGGGCTGGCCCATCGGAAGCGCTTTGTCCTCGTAGAAGCGCCTCATGGCGAACCTGTCCAACGCCTGGTCAGCACTGCAAATGCAAATCAACGTTGTCATGATGCCAACGATCCTGCAGAGTTTCAAAGTATCTCGAAAGTTGGAACGACATCTGGCTGCATGAAAGAATGATGACTCTCCTGAGCTGCTCGCTTTCAGAGAACCCCAACAAATAAGCAGCCCGCCCGGATGGCTTGTTTTGCCACATGAATCACAGACTGGCGCCTCCAGGCTCTCGAGACCGGGGGATCAAAGCGGAAGAAGAAAAGCCGCGATCGACAACACACACAATCATCAAGTCGTGAATTCCACTAAGGTGTTTGCTACCTTGCTGATATGTTGCTGTAGTGCATGTAGGCTGCCACCACCACCCCCGTCCGACCTCGGTTTCCCTGGAACGCCACACATGGTGATGCACACACAAATCATACATGTCCATCATATGTGGTTTGTGCGAGTTTACTTTATTGTGAAGCACCACAACGTTGTGCGGGTCGCCATTGAGCCACGTGTCCATGGCCTTGCACATGCTGCAGATCTTGTCCAGCGGCGGCGCGTGGTGGTCTGGCCAGCCAAACTCCAGCACCTGCAGACCACAAGTGAGTAAGAACCTTCTCAGATCTCATCTTTTCCTGCCCCTGACGCCTTTTTACCTTGGGGTTTAACGTAGCTAGGTCGTTCCTCAACTCACTCAGGTTGAGCACCTAAAATGAGGAAGAACCAAGATCAATGCATCCGAGCCCAAAAGGAGTCGCCTAAAGGGATCTTCATCCGTGTATCATTCGTTCAGTCGTTTTTCCAAACAAAATGACTGCTTACACTCACAAAAGTGGGTCAAAAGTAACCCAATTATGGACCGATCCACTTTATGGTTCAATTTGACCCAATTTTCTGTGTTGTTTTATACAAAAAGACCCCATTTTAAGGATCTGACCAAATTTGGGAGTTGTTTTAGTAGGTTTCTTGACTCAAAGTAGAAGATCGGTCCATTTTTGACCCAACTGTGTTTAAATGAAGTGACATGCGCTAATGATGAAGCTACTAGACCAGGGGTCAGTTTGTAAGAGTGTATCTCAATATTCGTTCCATAAACCAAAATGAAAACAAACAAACAAACAAACAAAAGCATTTGGGACGTTTTATCCAGTTGAGATATTTTCACTTGCCACAATTTGCGTGACCCGGAAAACTTAAACCGGAAGGGACGCGCGGGAGGGTTTCTTGAAGACGACGACATCGTAAGCAGTATGAATTGCAAGAATGTATGTTCATGTGCTCGTCAGTGGCGGTAAGAAGGTAACGCTGAGGCCAGAAGACAAGACCACCGACAAAGTCCAGCCAAGAGGTAGATCAAACAAACAAACACACAAAGAAATGCTTTCCAGGTCACGCAACTTGTGGCAAGTGAAAATATCTCAACTGAAGAAAACGTCCAAATCGCCGGTTGTCCCTTTTTTCTATTTTCCATTTGTGCACAAAATCGGAAAAACGAGTCGTTCTGCGCTTTTTTCAAACGAATATTGACAAAACAAGTCGTATTTTTTTACTTCTGGTTTTGCTTGGACAAACGACGGAAGGAACGATTCCCGGCTTTCTCTTCCTCACCAGGTAGTGTTCGCCGTGTTTGGAGCGCAACATGGCCGCCACCTCCTTGAGGTGGGCGATGTAGCTGCGCTCCTCGGCAGTGGACGGGAAAGAGAAGGAGATGATCCTCTCTGTGATGTAGACCAGGTCCACTTCGTAGCTCTCCTCCATGTCCTGGACCATACTCTGACTCCTAGTGAGGAACAGCACCAAGCAAATGACCGCTTTATGCCTCATTTTCTCTTGCCTTGCTTTACTGCGCTGCAGGTTTATTATAGCTTGGGAATTTCAGTTAGTAACATAAAATGTAGTTTAGTTAGTTTTTTTTTTTAAAGCATTTTTTATTATTCTGTTAACCAATTTTTTTTTAAAGTTTAGTCTTGTTATTAGTTTCCGTTCTATCCGAGCAGATATTGTAATTGCTGTGACGGTGAATTTAGAAGCTTCCACAAGGATGTCACCATCCTCACCAATCCTCCAAAGATTGTTGCCGTTACCCCAAAATCTCTTACGAGAATATACACAACAGTTCCTATCCTGCAAATGTGTTCAATCAGCAACAACGAAGACACCCGTGGCTTTACTTTCTCGTGGTGTGTGTGCGACGTGACCGTGGTGTTTCTTACCGTGACTGCTTTCGCTTTATTTCCGCACTCTTGTAGGATCTGGCCGAACCCTGAAGAAGAAGACAAGACATCCTAAGCAAATAATGAGGTTATTGTAGGGTTTCCCTCAGTGCCAAACTAAGTGTCAGACCGCTTTGTCCCTCCACTCTCATTGAACGGCGAATAGTATGTCACTGGAAGGCGTTTGTCGTCCGCATAACGCATCCCCCCCGAGAGTACGAATATGATTCGGAGCATGTTGTTCGTTGTCCACAATTGATGAATATTTTCCCGGGTAGAATTTTGTTCCCAGTCCCTCCCTGACCACGAGGCTTAGCAACTTTCACAATCAATGTAAATGATTTGATGGCAACATCCAGACGATTGTAGCACAAAAGCCAACACTGTCGTGAAAGGCAAGCGCAGTCGGACAATGATTTTTTGCGGTCCAAAGTACCCACAGACCGCGGTTGTGACATGACCCTGCCTCAAGAGCCAAAAGGGGAAGCGTCCTCCTTTTCAGTGCCCCGGCAGGCACCAGATGTGCGGCAGGCCTCAGACAATGCTAAATGACGGCTCTGCATACAACATCACCGCAGTCTGTGGTCTTGTAGCAACATGTGTGCAAAGCTGCCATAGTAACCGCAGGAGGAAAATATTTTTGGCCATACAATGTACATTATGGTAAAGTTGAGATCTTAGATGTGCTCACAAAAACGTAAAATACTTGTAAACAGTACTGTAAGTGCTAGCTAGCGTACTTGCCGGCGACAGAAAAGTGATTGACTGCCGCTGACTTGAACTGAAAACAAAAACTTTACGTTGCACCATAAAATGATATACCAATAAAGGATTAGGTATTTTTCCATTTTCTAAAAAAAATAAAAAATCCAGGCTAATCCAGCCTACAAGTGAGTGCAAGTTGGATAGCAAGACTTTCTAGAGGCCGAGTAACTTCAACAGGGACTAACAGGGAAGCAAACATCCATCATCCATTTTGTGGAACACGTGGTTGGGTTGCGTGTTGAGAAATGTAGCCAATCTTCAGGCTAGCTGCTTAGCTAACGTCAGCTCAATTGCACAATATCCGTTTCATTGTCAGAAAAGCCACTCTGTGCCATTAATCTAAGCAAAAGCCAGTTCATGACTAATCATGTTAGTTTTGAATCAACTTAGCTGTATGACGTGTAAATGAATGCTGGCTCACGTCACATATTCAAAACGACAGCAGCCGAGGGCTCAAATCGTCATCTTAGCAATTGGCCACGTTTTCTCAATTGATCTGCTTTGGTCAAATGAAACAGAAGGTTTGATTTACTTGTGGAACTTGAGCTTTTGCCAACATTATGTGTGACATCATTGTAAAAAGACGTTGAGCATGAAACCTGCTCTCCACTGTGGGCGGAGCCTACCTTGTTGACCAGGTGACCTGTGCTCCACCTCCAAGTTAAGCGCAGGAAGGGAAAATGTTTCTGAAAAGAGCCGCCGAGAGGCATCGCCGATCAGGCTGCCAGCTGCTTTTTGTTTGGAATCTCAAAATGAGTGAGAAAACAAGGTTTGGCACGACATATCCATGTCCAGGGAGGCTGCATTCCGCTCCATGATGGAAAAAGATGCTACATGATGCCGCTATCGCCAACTGCTGATGTTTTCATCCCTCCTTTGCAGATGCCCCTCCCTCTATCTCATCATCTCTCTTTATCCACGACTCCCCCACAACAGTTTCTCTCTTCTTCCCATGCAAGCCGGGTGTTGACGTGCACTTCCTTTGCACTGTAAACATGCGCCGCCGACTGTAATTAGCCTTCAGAATTCAGAGTTCCTCAAAATAGTTACGACCGACCGAATTATGTTATCCTGGCGTTGCTATGGCTGCGGTTGAATTGAGACAAAAAAGCACGGAGACCCTCGTCCGTACCGCTGATTGACATCAAGTTACAGTGTGTTGTCTCTGGAGGCAGAAACGGATTTTAAAAAGTCCCGACAGAGCACTTCCATGACCCAGACAATCCCCACAATTATGGTCCGTTTTAGTGGGTCTATTTTAGACGGATATTTTCTATTGGGGAGGGGGTTCATGCTTTTATTGCTTCGGCCAGCAGTGACTACTGTGGAAGAGGTATGGATTCTAAAGAATCACACTGTACTTGAAATAAATACATATATATAAAACACACACACACAATAGCGACAATAGAAGTTTCATTTCTGCCATGTTTAGTGCAAGCATGTCAATTAGCCGTGCCATATTTCTTTCCCCCCTGATATGTTGCCAAAGATTACATGGGCCAAAATTTTTTTGTGTGACAACAAATACCACATCTAAAAATACAGTCCGTAGATAACAGAAACAGCAAACAACTAACAAGCTTGGGTATGAAAATCTAAATTTACCATCTCTTATTGTTTCAAGCCACACAAATCCACACGCTTGAAATGACCACTTTTGGAAACAACGATTTCTCAGAAATGGTCATTATACTACGAAATACAGACAAAAATACAGAAAAAAAAAAATCAATTCATACACCAAATGTTGAGGTTGTAAAGAAAAACACAACAAACAATTGCGTCTAGTGTCTTTGTCTGTCTCCATTTTTCTTCAACTTTGATATGGAATACACATTTTGCAGTGTACGGAAATAAAAGCTATAACATGGATTGTGAGCTGTACTGTCTTTTCTAAACACACCACTATTATTCTGAAGACAATTTTCCTGTTCCTTGCACTGGCCCACAACCGATGATGTGTCAGTCCGTGTGTTTATTTTCCACCGCGGCTTACGTGAGCTGAGCGTAAATCAGCCGATATCAACGCTGCACGTCCGCAATGCGGAAAGGCCTGCGACTTACCGGAGTATCGACGTGCTTTAATGGCAGCTGCGGAGTGGGAGGCTGCGGAGACAAAACAGACAGACCGCTGGTCAGCCACAAAATGTCGCCACGCTACTTCTTTTCAAGAGTATTATTTATACTGAAGTATGCTAACAAGACATGCGATTGAGTCACATGGAGATAACGCGTACACAACATAACCATGTAGCCGTCCGTCCCACGCACTCGGGAAAAAGAGCTAAGTGTGCTTAGTTGAGCTCTATAAACAAAAGCGAGGACTGTTTATAAACCGTCTTGGTTATTTTATCCAAAGAAAATAACAAAGAAGTGACTGCTTCCTTTCTAGTTTGTTCAGCTCTTCAAATATGAAAACGTATCCAGCAACCAGCATCAAATTCATGACGCTGTCGTCACTGTGACACAAAAAGGAGTCTTATTAACGCAAGCTTTAGAGCGCAGGTGTCAAACCCAAAATTGCCGATTCTCCTCACTTTCAATGACGATGAGAAAAAGGAGGATTTTTATTTGTCGTTTTAATTAAACCTCTTTTTTGGAATACATAACGAAATTCACTGAGGTGCGCATTCTGTCCATCAGTCCGCCACGGACGGACGCCCGTTTTGCTGACAAATGAGTGAGAGAAAAAAAAGATTGACTAAGCACTGCCGGAAGTGTTTTTCGTCCGTCAGTGTAATTGTCTCGAAGCGTGTCAAGTAGCGACGGACACCCCTTTTGTTGACTGATTAATGGACAGGCCTGTTTGTTGGTCCTAAACAATGATGGGAAGTAAATAAAACAAAATACTACGTTACTGTATTTGAGTATTTTTTTCAGTACTTTCCTGAGAATTCATCTTATGACTACTTTTTACTTCTATCCGGTACATTTTTTTTTTTTACTGTTGTTACTTTTGTTTTTAAATGTATGAAAACGATTAAAATAAGAAAAAGCAGCCGTCAATGTTTCCCGCCAATCGTATGAAGCGCCACAGACTTCCCAGCCTCTGATTGGCTCGATGTCAAGCTATGACATGACGTGCAATTGGCAAGATTTAGAACAAGCCGTAAATATGAGGGCAATGCGCGCCGCCACACCAGAGGATCATTTGAAGTTGATAAGACGAACTCCGCTGACGAACAATACTCAACACTTGACGCAGGGCAAGACAGAGAGTCAACGGCGCCAATGTCGATGTCTACTCATGCCAAAAAATGTCACGTCTGGCTTCATTAGCGAATATCCTTCAAATGGACGTCGTATAAATACTATTTACTTTTACTCGTCAAGTACTTTTTGACTTTTACTTTAGTAACACATTTACTCAAGTAGAGAATATCAGTACTATTGTCACTTTTTCTCTGGTACTGATGATTACACTTGGGTCCGTCTTGAAAAAATGACGGACTGTCAATGACGGAAGGGTGCCCGGGGCGCTGACCAATGTCGTACCGGCAACATTTTGCAAAATGCTCACCTCTGGATATTAATAATGCAACAAACTATCTTCCTTGACTTCTGACTTTAAAATGAGTTATCCGTCAAATTGTTGTGTAGATGTTACATGATGAGGCAATTGTAGTTTTCTATTTTTCCCACAGTCACAATGGTAACGACGTATATAAGTTTGACATTCTTGCTTTCGAACCCGACCTTTGACCTCGAGCAGCAGCTCGTTACCTTTGTTTGTGGCTTTGCCCACAATTGCAGCTAGGATCATGAAATTGGAAACGGGTCAAAGAAGTCCCATATGTACGTGCGACGCGTTGTACTCACAAGTTCATTGTTGATGCTGGTTTGACACGCCGTGGTCACCTGCAAGAGGAGAGACAGCGTGTGAAGGATTGTCTGGGATTCGCTTTTCTTCTACGAAACACTTTGACCCTGCAGATAATAACGAGCAAGGAGACGCCGATCGTGACACACCGCTTCAGAATTAGAGCGGCTTTCGGTTACATTTTCTGATGTCGCATCTTTAAATAGTAGGAAGGCCGCCGCCGCCGCCGCCGCCGCCGCCGCGTGCTCCAAGTATCCATGACAAGAGCGCCTCCTAATAGTCTGCATGAGCATCATCTCGCGGGCGCACGTCACTGATTAGGATCCAACAACTTGACGCACAAGCGTGAGCCGCTGCATGTTTGTGCGCTGTGACGCCGACGCACACTATCAGCGGCCGGCAGCCTCTGGCGGGAAGGAAGTCGCCGTCATCGCTTTGCACCGTCACAACAAAGAACGACTTTGTATTAGCAAGGTTATCGTGGAGCATATCAGAATACGGGAGCTGGAGGAGTATTGTTGTTATGCCGCGTGATCGCAAAGCTGGCAAAAAATCATTGATTAAAGTCACTATTTTGCTTTCATGTTTCACTTCCGGCGGCCTCCGCAAACATTGACGTAACTGTCGAGGGCATCGTTCTGCAACCTGCGGCTCTGGAGCCATATGTGGCTTTCTAAAAAATTTGTAGAATTTATTATTCTTATTTTTTTGGGATAAAATATCCTTTAAATTAACAAATGATTTAGATTTAAAAAAGAATTAAATATATTTTTGATGTGTCCATATTTAGGTAGATGAAAATATTTTACACACTAGCATAAAATTTGCAAAAAGGAAGTAGAAAAGCAAAAAATGAACATTAAATGTCCACGAATAGAAAAAAAAGGCAGAAATTAAAACATTTGAAAAGTAGCTATATCATTTCCAAAACCAAAATAAGAAATCCTTAAAATCACCATAAAATGTCCACAAAATTGCCTAAATAGTCAGAAAATTGATTTAAGAAAACGCAGGAAAGAAAATATTCAAAAAGTAACCACAAAATGTCAAAAAAACAACGAAAGAAAAAAAATCCCGAAAATTGCCATAATGTCCATAAAATTGCCAAAAATGTCAGAAATTTGACAGAAAGGTAGAAAATCTAAAAATGAAAAAGAAAATTGTTTTTGATTTATTTTATTTTTTTTTAAGGAAGAAGAAAGGTAGACAAAAAATGAATGTGTACAGGTACGTATTGGATGCTGCATACGTATTTTTGTGTGATGGTGCGTCTCTAACGAGCTCTTGGGCACTCTTGGGTACACGAGACTAACACTAACATGCTCTTTCCTTCATCACAATGTTTAAATGTTTTGCGGCTCCAGACAGATTTTTGGGGCCAAAGATGTCTCTTTGGACAGGAATCGTTGCTGCCCCCTGATCTAGTCGCTTCATCATTAGAGCATCTCATTTTATTTATACACTCTAAAAACAGTTGGGTGAAAAATAACCCAACTATGGGTCAAAAATGGGCCAATCCTCTGCTTTGAGTCAAGAAATGGGTCTTTCAGCGTAAAACAACTCTGGTCGGGTCCTTTACTTGGGTCAAAAATGGGGTCCATTTGTGTAAAATAACCCAGAAAGTCGTGTCAAATCAGCCCATCTTTGATCCATAATTGGGTTACTTTTGACTCAACTGTTTTTAGAGTGTAACATCAATGTATATTACTCTGCAGGGGCTTTCAACTCGGGTTACGCTAGGACTCACATTTTCCCACAGTCATTAAGTTGCGGGCCACTTTTATGGACATCATGTACATTCAGTTATATTTAAACAACCGGATGGGCAAAGAATGTCAATTAAAAGTCACATCTGCACAAAGTTATTCAACCCTGAATCAATTCTGAATGAAATAGAATGTTCTTTGTTTTTTTCCCAGAATTGCTGTCCATGAGCCACTGACAACAGCGAACCGGCGGCATACAAGCATGTTTGTTGATCCAAAGGTCAAAAGGCGTCAGAGACGAGAGGAACGAGACCGGAGAGAAGCCAGACCGGACGACACCGTTAACATTCCCAACTGCGTCTGCATCCTTATAAGGCGGCTGATGGGGGAAACTAATACATATCCTCATGTGGTTTTGGCCTGCTGAGGAACATAAAAGCACCAGAATATCCTGGAGATTCTTCCATGCGTCACAACATTCTGCTGGTTGAAATAGAATCAACAGAATGACTTTGGTGATTCTCGCAGAAACAAACGATGCATGCATGAGAGTTGCCAGGCTCAGCTTTCTTCACAGACGCTCGTTGCTCCTTCGCAGCAAACCCGCAAGCGGAGAACAATCAAATCATCCGGAATGGAGACAAATGAACTGGAAAAGGCTTCAGCCATGAAACACACGTCTTAAAATGGCATCACATCATGAGGGGCTTCTGGAAAAAGAGCACAACTCAGAAAAGAGGACGGCTTTCCTCAACCTTGTCCAGCTTCTCTTCATCGTCTTTCAATGGAGATCGTCATGTTTAGCGCAACATGGCTGACGGAGAGGAAGTCACACTTCACATTTCCATTCGTTAATCGGTCAGGAGTTTAAAACCGCATATTTTTATTTCTGTCTTACAAAGACCTTTCTGGTCCAGGTCGTGCCCCAACGCACAAGGTCCATAAAGGTGGGTTCCATATCAATCGGGCCCAACTCTATATGGAGTATATAAGGTCTAATGGGCATAGAAGTGCGTTGGCTCCAGCGGGGCGATCCTCCCGAGTTAGTCGGCTTGCCTGAGAAATTGAATTCCACACTCAGGCAAAGGCCAAATAAGGACCGGAGCTCAAAAAGCCGCTTTGGATGGATTGAAGCACGCCGCCTCGTGTTTCCCCAAAGTGGCAGAACAGTGGAGCCAGCGCCGGTTTGTCTCTGATTGGACATTCTGACATGAGGGCGAGATGAGGCTGCACATGCGACTGCGCCGTACGCCGGCAAAGGAGACGGGTGACCCGAATCAACGACCTACATGGCGACAGGCGATATTTCCCCAGAGGGGAGGCCAAAGGTCATTTGTGAGCATCAAAACAAGACCGCTTGGAAGCCACAAGTGGCCAACGTACAAGAAAGACAACACAAGCAGTTATTTTAACATCAGCAAAAGGTTTTCAGTTATTTATTCTTCCAAAAATATTTTGAGGATTGTGAGTTCAACAAGGCCGCCTTAAGCACTACTTACATCTCTCCTCCCAAATGCCGCATTTGTGGTGGAAAAGCAAGTTGATCAAACGAAAGGCAAGATGCTGAGAAGCCTGGATGAGAGCAAAGTCGCTGTTGGAACCGCGTCAGGCCACAGCGAGCGGCGAGTGGGCCAATCAACGACCACTCGTACAAAATAGACCTTGAAACGAGGAGCTGATGAAGATCAGATGTGCGATGGAAAAGCTTGTGATGGGAAACGCCGCAGTGGCATTAAAGCCCACGATTGCTTGTTGCAAACATTGTTTGACTCGCATTCATGGGGGACATTTTGATCCGTTTTTTTTAAAAAGCTTTGCTGATCTTGAAATTTGATTACGATGTTGGATCTTGTAACAATGCAAGAGCTCAACTTCATAAACACATTTCTTGCAAGAGTTGCGCCGTCTTAGGGGCGAGCGGACGTCTCGGATGACCCGGGACAGGCCCGTTTAAGACTTGTGTCCCGGTCACGGCCGATTTGACCAGTCCCATCGTTTGGTGTCAATTTTACGCAGTTCCTGTCTCTTTTTTGGGGGAGGGCGTTGGGTCAAGGGTCTATTCAGCAAGCCAATTGTTTGGGCCATGTCACAACGTTGTCATAGTGATTCATACCACAAACACATTAAAAAAGGAATTGAACTGTTACATTTACTTTTCCATTGACGTTTTCATTCTCATCTGCATCGAACAGGCATGTTTTTGTCATACTGAAACTAGAAATAGTTCCACTTCCAGCTTCCACGTCCAAGAATCATGAGAAATGTATTCCTACGAGTCGCAACCAGCACGACGCAAGAAAGGTTGGACGATGGTGAATGCATTGATTGTTTAGTGTTGTTGAACTGTCAACCAAGATAGCATTTAGCATTAGCTAAAGCAATAACACAACCCGATTGACTCGCGATTACATTTGTCATAAATAGTTCCTGGTGACAATTCATTGTACATTTGATTTTCAGCTAAATTGTGGTGTCCTGGATTTTAATTGGGAACATTTGGTCTCATGTGTACTTTTAGAGTAAATGCTAGGGCTGGGTTTAATATATATTTTTTTATATCAAATTGATTTTGAATGTGATATCGATTCATAAAACCATGAATCAATCATTTTAATATCTCTTTTTATCAAGAAAATTGAATTTTAAAGGCCTTTTTTTTTCTTGAAATTTGCTGTTCACGTGAAATTCAAAGTATTTTCTTACATTTATAAAAGACCTGACTTATTGCACTTTATGACTTTATCTAACTTTTGTGGACTTTTTTTTGTATCATGTTCTTGACATTTAAGAATTGATGTTCCGTAGTTATTCAATATCGGATCGAACTGAAGTGCATCGAAAAAAATCTCAATCAAATCAAACAGGACTCTTGTGAAACGAAATTGAATCGGTTGAGGACATTTGAATGGATAGCCAGTAAATACAGCGTATTCAACACCATGTCATGAATCAACCTCGTTTACCTTTTATAAGGGAAGAACTTTATGGATACATGATCGGTAACGCGACTCCACATTTCCCTCGGGGTTGTTCTCTAATGCGTAAACATGTAACCTTCCCTGAGGGCAACCCGCTTCTATAGGAAGAGACAAACAGCTGTTCTATTAACATCGGTCGTCACCTCACAACGCTCGAGGGACGCATGACCGGCGCTCTTGTTACGGGCAAGGTGAGAAAAAAGTGCAACGTTTTCTCTCGAGAGGTTCGCAAGCAAATGAAGAACGTTGGCGGGCTGCGCCGTAGCCAGCGGCCATGCAATCAAAGTCAATTTCAATGTTTTGTCGCGAGCCCCTGTCACCTCCCGACCACTCATGTTTAGCCGCTCCCCTCATGTTGGCTAAATGTCAGCCACGAGTGATTGCCAGCATCAGTTTTCTCACAAGCCAGGATGGTCCGAGTGGCAAAAAGTATGCAATCCACGCAGCTCCATTTGATCTCATGCAAGTTCAAGGTTGCCGAGTGCCAAGCCTCAAATGCCTTTAAGTGATCACGGGAGCCACTTTCTCATGACATAGTTGAGTATCAAAAAAAAACAAAAACATAGCAGTAAAAATGTCTTTGTTTGCCTTTGAAAAGTGCAAAGGGATCTTGCGCCAGTTCTTTGAACATGCAATTCCTGAACCGACTCTTCTTACCTGCACGCTGGACTTCTTTCCTCTCTCCTGCTCTGTCTTCTTTCTAACTTTGCATTTCCACCCCCTCCTGAGGGGATGGAGGCAAAGGAAGGAGCACTAAATACAGTCACTTTTGACCCCCCCCACACACACACACACTCAAAACACCAGCCGTAATCCCGGACGCGTGCCAGCGAGCTACTGAAGTCAAGTGTGTTGAGCCGCTGGACTGAAGCAAGACGCACTCTTTGTGCTGCTGGCTCACATTCCGCCATCCACTGCCAAGTGTAGTATTCAAACACACTATATAAGGCCAAGAAAGCAGCTTGGGGCTGCTCGGCGCCCAAAGCGGGCCAGCGACTGTATCCCGCCCTCTCTCAGCTCTGTCGGTTCAATTCCCCGGTCCGCATTTTCCTCCAAGCAGCTGTTGAAAGAGAATCGCTATCATTGCATCGACAATGTTGCGTTGCCGCATTAGAATGAGCTTCAATCAGAATCCACCTCACGGCACGGCGAGCAAGTGCTGAGGCCGCAGGGTTCGAATTTGCAGGAGGCGGCCTTTTCTGTGTGGCGTAGACCCTGGCTTCCTCCCGTGTTCCAAAAACATCAGAGGATAAGCAAGAACGAGTGGAAGTAGGAACGACATCAACATGCAGTGGCCACGAATAAGATGGAAAACACGCAGGAAAGCTTTCAGCCTGGATTCAAACCCTCAACCTCAAAAGTGGGATGTGCAAGGATTCTTCTCCGCCTCATCTTGAGGAACCAAAACGTATTGTGGTACTCCTTGAGACAGCCTACAGGCTGCTGGCGGAAAAGCAGGAAGATCATTTAAGAAGGACTGCAAAGTCCGTTTTTCAACATCACCAAGTGGAAAATGGTGACGCCATTCAAAGTCTCTACCATGTACTTTTTTTTTTTTTAGAAAAAGAGAGAGAGAGAGAGAGAGCGAGAGACTACATCCGTTTCTGTGAGGGCAACTTTATGGAAGCAGCTAAACCCTCCCTCAATTCCTGTTTTACACGCTACAAACAGTTGGGTCCAAAATGGCCCAATCCTGTACTTGGGCCTCTTTGAGCCGTCCGTCTATGAGTCAAAAAATTGGTCTTTAAGTGTAAAACAACTCCTAAATAAATAGTGTTCAAATTCTTTACTTGGCTCATTTTGTATAAAACAACCCAGAAAGTTGGGTCAAATTGACCCATAAAGTGGATCGGTCCTTTTTGTTATATATATTTTTTTATCCACAATTGGGCCACTTTTGACCCAACTGTTTGTGTTTTACAACTTGTGTTTTAATCATTTAATTTTACCCAACTTTCTGGGTTGAATAATTCAAAAAGCCAATTCAATTAGGTTATTCAATTCACCCAAAAAGTTGGGAAATAACCCATAAAAAACAACAACAATGTGGGTTGCTTTCTGGGTTATTATTTAATTTGACTCAACGTTTTGGATTAAATGACTCAAATCATTTTTGAATTCGGGATATATTTAACTAACCCAACAATTTGGGTCAAATAACTAACCCACAAAACAATGGGAAAAAGGTTTTTCAATGATTTGACTTTCATAATTGTATTGATTTAATTTGTTTAAGTTGTCCATTTTGGACCCAATTTGGGTTATTTTGGAACCAACCGTTTTTCGCTGGACTTTCACACATGTATAGTTATGAATTCAAGCATACACTGTAAGTCCTTCCACCAGGAGACATTAGCGCTGGTGCGCACGCTTCTTTTTGAACCCACCAGATGAAACGGGAGTTACCCGCCAAAAGCGTCACCGGCAAAAACAACAACTGTTAAAAATGGCAACCTTTTGCGTGATGCTTTTGTGGATGCACAATGAGGCAACGTCGGCATTCCTCGCTCTATGCATGCAATGAAAAACATTTCAACGTAATTACAAAACATTTTCAAAGATTGAAATGTCTGTCTGTAGCCAAGCTGCAGTCACTCCCATTTTTATTCTCGCACATGCCCGCCCGAACCTCATCTGACAAATTCTTCCTTGCTTGTGTCTGTATTGTGCATTTAAGACACGCTTAAAACACATGTGGTCTGTTTTCACCAAAACTTGCAAGCAGTATTTTAGGTAAGAAAGCTTCAGAAGTACAACTGTGCTCTCTAATCCTACTGTTTAGGAATATTTAAAAAATAAAATAAAATAATAATAATCCACTTCCACGTCTGTGAAAACCCTCATCGTCAAATATCTGCTCTAAATATTCCACGTGGCCAAAAACGGCAGCGGCAACAACAAGTGATGAAGATAAGAGATGACACAAGACTGACTTTGTTTGTTCATTTGAATGTACGCCGTTTCTAATGTTATGCGTGGCCCACATTGGCAACATCCAACCTTCTTGACACCCGCATTCAAATCGTTATAGGCCCCATTAAAGCGCCATAAACGGCATAAAACGTAAGAACACCTGCATTAAAGCAGCCAAGCAATTGCTGGCGTGGTTAATGATGTCAACAACGGCACGTTCAAGCCTCCAATAAACAGAAAGAAGAAAATCATTGCAAGCGCTGGCACTTTTACGGTGGCAAGGTCAGTGGCTGGAGTTCAAATCACAATTTCCACACTTTTGAGGAATTAAATGATGTTGTCCTCCAAAACAATTCCCGTTTGCTCTCTTTTCCATTTCACACCGGGATCACGTGCTGACATGACAGTGCTGAACAGACAGACAAATTGATCATTGTGATTGACTGGAGGGAGTTCCTCGCATTATCAATCTGGGACTTGACTCGGCAGACTCGTTCGGGAAAGGCGGGACTTGCCGTACAAGATTTCGAGCTGATTGGACGATGCGGCATCTTTGCACATTTGTTTTGACCAATCCAAGGCAAGGGATGAAAATCTCGTTTTAGGGGGAGCCCAAACATCTTTCTCAGATAAAAATGCACAAAATGCTTCTTGCTGTTCAAATTCAACAGTGAGTAATTCCGCGGGAACATAATGAATTGCAGCATCCATATGTCAGTTAGGTTTGTTTGTTTTCCCTCATTGGTTTGATCCTGCCTAAACAACGGCCGATTGGTCCGATCGAGAAAAGATCGGCCGCAAACGTATGAGCGGGAGCGGAACAAGATGGATTCTCCGGAGTTTGTCAACTCACAAATACTGCCAAAATTCATCTTGCTGCCAAGGTTAATATATGCTAATATGTGTTAATAAACTTCTCATCACTGTATTTAGCTTGCTAGCATACAGCAGAGCATGAAGTGAAATTCACTCTCAAATATACATTTGTAAATTACAAATTTAATCTTTTTGTCAGTTGTAACATCTGTGGTTGGGGGGGCACGCATGGCCCATACATGCTCATCGACTCCCCAACGACCAAAATCAACATGAGCTCACATTCATTTGTGGGAACTTAACATCAACCAGAGGGAAATGTCTTACCTTGACTTCACATTTTTTATGGCAGGACAGTTGACAAGCTGCAAAGAACAAAGACAAGTGTTGTTTGTTAGATTATAAAGTGTAGACTAGAGTGTGAAACACAAGGCATGCAGACGGACACTGTCATGCTGACTGCTCAGTCGGTGAGCCGAAAGGAAAACAGCAACAGTGTCAGTCGGCGTCCTTGTACCGTACATGTTTGAGTGCGGTGCTGCCACCTAGTGGCGGAGGAAGTATTTATTTATAAACCAGCTGCTAGGCAGTAAAGCAAAAAACTCAAAAGCTCTTTCAGGTTGTTTGGGCGGCCGGCAGCCCTGGAGCCCCCTAGAAGAAATCTGCGCTGCACTGAGCAGCAGGATAGAATCACATCTTCACATTCAGAAACTAAAATGAAAACAACCTGGACTAAGATGACCATTCAAAGCAAAAAGTGGCAGGTCAAAAAGATGTCATAGTGAGTGGGTGCACATTGAAATTGCCGTTGAGTGATGTCTTCATTCTTGGGGTGGTTTTAGGGTGAAATGTTTCACTGTTGAGGTCGTTAAAATTGCCAACAATAATAAAAAAAAATTTTTAAAAAAAAGGTTGGTTGAGGTGTAAACGTACTTAGCTAAGCACAGACCTTCATCTCATTGACTCAGCTCTCATCTAACAGCACGTTTCCTTATTTTTGCAATCCCTGAAGCAACCCAGAAGAACGAGTCAGCGCTTCAATTCGGTTGCTTTTAAAAAGAACGATTTTTCTAGCTTGCAAAAGGCAAATCTATTTTAAGGACAGTTAACTTGAAGCACAAAAAAAGCATGCAAACTCATCAAGAGATTTTTCATTCCAATGCTGGTCAATGCATTCTTGTCTCAATTTAAAAGATTGTAACAATGAGCCACGTAGTTTGTCATCAATTTGATCTATCCATCATATCATATCGTGCTTAGTGTTTCATGGCTCTAGAAGGGTCCGCCTCATTGTCACCCAAAAGAGTTGAAAATAAAGCACCCGCCCCATATAATAGCATACAGTATTGTCTCCAATTTTCAAAACCTTAAGATACTGTATGCAATCCCCCTTTTCAAATAAGCTTGCGCGTTGCGTTCCCATTAGATGTGGCATTTGGTTTTGTCATGTGAACGGTACATTAAAAGATGGCATTTAACCCAAAATCTGATTACGCCCTGCAGTGTGAACGTGGCCGACGTGTATCAAATAATAATAATTATAATAAATAATAAACACATTGGACCTCAGCATTTGCTTATCAACAACTAACAATTGGAAGAGTGTCCTATTTGCACAAAGACCACTCGCTGCCCTGAAAGCGTAGCAAACGGAGGAACAAAAGAGCGATGAAGTCAATTCTCCTTCACATTTCCCCATGTTCTCCCCCCTTCTTCCTCTCTTTCCCACCCCACGTTCCCTCTTTTTATCTAGGCTAATTCTGCAGCAGCTGCAGTCGCCGCGCTCATTTTAACAGCAAATCCTGAGCCAAAGCCCCAAACCGGACAGATCTCTCATTGCTGGGGCTTTGCGGTTTTCAGCTCAGCTTTGACTGCAGTTAGTGCACACATTTGCACAGTAACCACAAAAGAATGGCCACGTATGTTCGCACACACAAAAAAATACAAATAAATGCCCCACATGTGACGGGAACTGGATCACAAGTCAACAAACAAGGATTTCCTGAACATCCTCAGCCGACATTCAGTGAGGCGTGGAAATGTTTCTGGCAGGCGTGATGGCAATTTGCTGAGCTAAATGGACAAAGTAGGTCGTCGGAAGCCGCAGCCGTTCCCAGTGTGGCCAAAGCGGCAAAGGAAAGGTTGCCGCCAGAAACACCTTTTATGGGGGAGGCAGGAAAAGCAAATGAAAGCAGGATTTGATACCTTTGCAGATCAGCCCCTCCTTCGTGATGGCCTGCTTGCATATGTCGCAGCTCTTGGCCTTCTTGAATGGCTTCAGTTTGAAGGCGTGCGTGTGGACCCCCTCCAGCTCGTCGGGCTGAGGAGAAGCGCAAAAAGAGCAAGTCGTCATCACACAAACCTCAACTTTTGTGGTCTCCAGATGACAACTCTTGCCACCGCGTTTGTCGCTTGCTTGCAATGCATCAAGCGACGCCCGACAACCTTACGACACACACCTGGCAAGTCTCATTAATGATACCAGTGGAGAAAGATCATCGCACGTGGACAAAATGACCGGTAACCGTCTGTTAAATTAAGAAACCCCCACAATGGCCCATATTTTGAAACTGACAAAAGTCAGAAATATTAAAAAACATACTGAAACTTTCAACAAATGTGCATCAAACAATGTTTTTTTGTGGTCCAACAGAATTATTAACAAATAAATATGTAATAATAATAATAATAATAATGATCTGCCCTGTAGGCCTACAGCTCAGTTGACAGACCCAAAATGAAGCAAAATAAGAATTGATGCCTGCCTCGACTGTCAATGTGACGTAATAATCGAGAACTGCGTGTGTGTACTATTAACTCTCAGGGAGATCGAGGGTTGTTGTTGTTTTTAAACAATTCTGTCCGACCGTAAAAATAAAGCAATGTCTGATTTCATTGTGTTAATATTCATCACATTTGTATCAATTATTACATGAGTCAGTTTCAAATGATTTTCGATATCATTCTGGTATGGTGCCACAAACTGGCCTTATTTGATTTGAAACATTGTAAATGATGAAAAAATAAAAACATCATTCATTAAAATATGAAACCTTACTAAAGAAACATAACTAGTTTGTAAAATAAATAAATAAAATATTTGGATTACCTGTAATGTATGTACATTAAAATGTAAAGTGTTGGGTATAAATCCTACAATATTTCATTTTACGCTAGGCTAAGAAAACATAGAATGTTACAAGTTTGCCCAAATGTTTATTCTGTAGTTAGTGTGTGCTTGTGTGTGTGTGTTGAGATTGTTTTCCTCTAATGACATCGTTGTCTTTCCAATTAGCGACAAGCAGCAAAACCGCTCCTGGATGTCATGTTTTTACTCTCAAAGAGCTGCCGTTTTGCCGTCATCCCGTCCGTGGCGGCGGGCGGCCTCCGATGAGTCGCGGCGGCGATGTCGTTTCCTTTGTGTGTTTGTGCAGTCGGAAGAAGACGGGCCGGGCTGTGTCCAACTGCAACTCTTGGTTGGAAACAACTTTTGACACCCTTTTTACCAAGTGGCTGTCAGGGAAGTTCAAATGGAGCATTTTCTCAACTTCCAAGGACAATAAAACACAATCCTCGGAGCGGTGTTGGGAAGAGGCCCGAGAGAAAGTGAAGATGTCTCTCCTTAGAGGCAGAAAATGGATGTCGATGGAGGCCATACGAGAAGAGGGCATAAAAAGAGAGTGGATGGCCCAAGATGGCCAGGACGGAGGACGAGGAGAGGAGAGGAGGTGTTTCGTTCTCGGAGGCTTATGGACAGCTGGCGCCGTAAATCAAGCGTTGCTGCTACTCTTCCCTGAGGTGCACTTAGCTAATGAAAAGCAGCGCTACGCTACCTCCGCTTGACTTCCAGCAGGGATGCAGCGCCACTCGGAAGGCGAGACGCAGGCGGCGAGGCGGGGCGGGGCGGGGCGGGGCGAGACGACACACCCAAAGACACCACCGTGTCCTTCGGCACCGCATGAATACAAAATAGTGATGGGAACAAAACATGTATGAAATCAATCAAACGGAAACGGCACTTAGCGGAGCAGCAGCCTCCGACGGCTGAACCATTCGGGTCGGCAACAAATGATACACTTTCAGAAGCAACCACCTCCTGCATACCTGAATTTCCCCCTACAAAATGTTGCTGTAGTAAAACTGATATAGCGATGAATAGCGATCTGTCGATGTTATTTAAAAAAAAAAAGAAAAAGAAAAAGGCTAGTATAGCTTTTCTATTCAACGAAATACTTTCAGAATGCCTTACTGTGTTTAATCAATATTTAAATACACACAATCTAACAGAAACTCCCAAAAGCCCCCCCCCACACACACACACACTTCATTTTGACTTTGTGTTGAAATAAAGAGGCCGATGTCCATTAGCTCTTTAATATCAAAGTTAAAAATTCCTTTGGACAGTTACAACAAAAAATCCGCAGTTTTTTTTTTTTTTATGAGCCTCTACAGCACATGAACAGCAGAAAACTAGAAGAAATGTACTACTTTTAAGAAAAAACAGTTGTTTTGGGACATTGAATTCACTGTATCTTTCATTTCTGTCACCGCATTTTCATGTTGATTTTTTCTTCTTCAATGCATGGACGTATTGCAGCAAATATGAAACATCTCACCTGTGTAAAGTGCAAAAGCACATCATATTCTGAGTTCAACATAACTTATAAATGTTAAATCATTGCTTTGAATAAAAAAGGGGCTCCCAAATGGTTGAGCTAAAAGCCATTTATGGTCATAATACTGATTGGTCAAGCTGATAGTTAAAAAGTTCATCGGACGCAAAGTCTTAATACGGGAATGACGACAAACTCGGCAGAGGCAAAAGTTGGAAATCGTGACTCCATCCAGCGAGCAAGCATGAGGAGCACCGAGCTCCCCACAAACAAAGATGCCCCGGAGCAGCAGAAGTCCTGCACGTCCCTCAGGATTAGGAAGGAAAGCAGTCACACCTGCTTTCAATTTCCACCAGATTGAAATTCTGCCTGGAACAAAGAGTGCCTTTGTGAGACGGAGCGGGCCACTGAGAGGGGCAAACCCGAGCGTATGCTGCACCGCACGCCGCCGTGCTAACAATAGCGTGCGGGCAATTGCCTCCAATTTGGACTCATGGGCTCCCTTCAAATCAAGATGCTCCGTGGAAACAAATTCATGGGCGATGTCCGCAAGCAAACGGGCCGTGGCTGGAGAAAGACGGCTACTGGTCCACTCTTATGGAACTGCGCTGCCAGATGTGAGGCCAGACTTGAGCTCAATTACAATAATCGCTTGATTGTCGACTAATCGCACATTGGCGCTGTCTGTCGATCTTGATGAATCCATAGGAAACATCAAGAACGGAGTTATGCGTCTCTTATACCTCCGCTCACCACCAGGTTGGCAACAACAATATTTAAAGCCAAAAAACAGGAACGTCTGGAAGTTTTTGGGGGGAAGTCGTCACACTACTGTGTCACTGGTTAAAGACATCACAAAATGTCCTGTTGTTACCAATTGTTGTTTTCAATTCCATCATGTTTATCATATAGAAAGGTGAGAGTGGTCATCTCCCAACCCAGTGGTTGTGGGTTCCATCCCCGGCAATTGTGACCACGTTGAAGTGTCCTTGAGCAAGATACTGAACCCGCCGGTTGCTCCTAATGCGACATCATCGGCAGGTAAAATGAGGAAACCGTGTTAAAGTGCTTTGAGTACCTAAGGTAGAAAAGTGCTATGCAAGTGAAGAGCCGGTTTGCTCTTGGATGAATCGGTACCCAAGAAGTAACTCTGAGTTTCGGAAAGTTTGGTAGTATTGGTCTGCAGGAGTCTTGGTCAGTTTTTGGACCTTTTGCAAATGGATTTTTGGCACATGTTTTGTTGTGTAACTGTCGGCTATTCCGTCCCGGTTAACCCGAAAAACACGCAAAAGGCCATTAATATGGCGGTAATATATGAATTACAAAATCTATCATGGTTGCTTTAAACAGATAAATCATGAATGATCATATGTTGTCTTGATAATCACAGCCTATTTCTCTTATTGTTCACCAACTAGCCATGATGATTTCCTTCTATGAAATAAAAAAAAAAAAAGACTTCTTTCGAAAATATCCCTTACAAATGATACATTTTGCAAATGCATATCTATGTAGCAAGATGGCCCGTGCAAATGTCATTGTCCAGACTTTCCTTTGTAGGGTTTTGCCAACATGTTCTTTTGCCCTCTCTACAGTGATGCATCATGGGAGTATGGATCAGTGTACAAGAACATAGATATGAGTTCCTGATGTTTTATTAACGACAGCGAATCCAGTCAATCCCAGCGGATGGCCTCTCTGGGCTTGTGGCCAGATTGCAGCTGATCGCGCAGAGAAATGCTGCGCGGTGACAGCTTTGTGCTGCTTGTGTTAGCATGATAGCATCAACCTATACAACTGGAATCGGGGCGCCACGTGATCAATAGCGGGTGCAGCAGACACACTGATCAATGAGACGCGATCATCAAGTCGCAGACACTTGTTGGGGCGTCCGCTATTGTAGTGAGCAGACGGTGCTTGCTAATTCATCCGCTGGAACACACGCACACGTTTGCTTTACTATCTTTGTGGGGCCATCTCATTGACATCGTGCACTTCATAGCTCCTCCCCCTAACCCCAACCATCAAAAATGATTGTTTACCTTAAATGATTCCTTACCCTAACCTCAACCAAAACACAATTCAAACCCTAAACTCTAAAATCAAGTCTTGACCCTCAAAAAGAGGTCTAAACTTGTGGGGCCCAGCAAAATGGCCCCACATGAACATGTGGGCCCCACAACTCTGTGAAATCCCGATATGTTGGCTCCACTATGTAACAAAAACAAGACAACACACACACATACATCTTTGTATCATCGTGGGGACGTCTCACTGACAAGATGCATTTCTTAACCCCAACCATCAAAAATGATTGCCGACCCCCTTTTCTTACCCAAACCTCAACCATAACCCAATTCAAACCGAAACTCTAAAACCACGTCTTGACCCTCAAAAAGAGGCCTGAACTCGTGGGGACAATTTCAAGTCGGTAGTTAAACCTGGAAAAACACATGTGTGTAAAGGCCCCACAATGTAGCAAAGACAAAAGCGCATGCACGCGTACACACTTGCTGTGTGTACATTTCATATCACAACTGATTGCCTAACCCTAACCCAAAACCAAAACCCAATTCAAACCTAAACTCTTAAACCAAGTCTTGACTAATGGGCACCACAAAAAAAGTCCCCACAAGGACACATGGTCCCCACAATGATAGTAAAAACCCACAACATGGTCCCCATGATGTTAACCCCCCCCGCCACACACACACGCTGGCCCCAAATGAAGGCCAAGACAGCGCATTGCTTTGAAATGCAGATGCTACGTAGCATCTCCGCAGCAGAATGCAAAGCGCAACTTTGTGTGACAACAGGAACGCGCTGCTACCTGCCTTTTATAGAAATGTGGGGCAAATGCAGACAAACGTGCATTTTCCCAGAAGGCTTCTTCTTGCCGCTGTGGGCAAAGAGCCAACACGGGCAAGGAGAAGAGGCGCAAAGTGGCGCCAAGCACGCGATAGCCGTGTTTAGCCAGAGTGACGTCCTCAGAGGAACGCTGAAGATGCATGCGGTGTGCACTGGTTCGAGGCCGTCCAACACACTGCGGTGGTCGTCGCTCTTAGCTCATGTGAGCTGGAGGCAGACGACCCCATTAGTAGTGCATTTGATTGCAGTTCTTCATGCCATTGTAATCAAATGACAAAGGTCACAACCTTGACCTTGACGGTGTCTGACGTGGCCACACGAGGGAATCCATCCTTTTATTTTCATGTGCACATCCACTGTTTTCCTAATTGTCAGGCATTTGCTTTTTTTTTTGCCAGCAGGTGGTCATATGGTTCGTCCTTCCACCGTACAGTTGGTAAGATTCGGGTTCTCTGGTCATCATGTGTGGAGTTTGCGTGTTCTCCCTGCGCGCCGGCTACTCCAGCTTTCCTCTTCATTAAAAAATAAAAATCCCAGTTGCATTAAACGAATGCTAAAAATCATCTATGCAATGTCAAAAAAGAAAAGAAAAAAATGTCATATTTACTTGAAAAAACCCTACAGTAGTAAAGTTTTTCATTCAGAAACGTTTACAGGGCCACGTTTGAATACATTAGACCACTTTATTATATATATATATATATAAAATAATAAAAATAAGCTACTCAAGGGTTGAGGAACAAACCCACATTTTACCACTCTTGCTATATTGTTTATTATTTTTGCTCTCATTTTTACACACCATCAATGCCGTAAAGTAGGAAACAGTAAGAGTGGCACGGCTCAGGTGGTAAAGTGGTTCACGTTCAAGGTCAAGAGTTCATTTCTCAATGCTTGAGCAACTTGTTTTTTTTTTTTTAAATCAACTGGTCAATTGTGTACTCAAAACTCTCCTTTTAAATCTTACTTTGAATTTCGGAGTGACTTTACGAGGTATTTTCAAATAAATACCACTCCCTATTTTTTACAGTGATGGGTGCAATGGCTCAGTAATAGAGCAGTCCTCTCCCAACCCAGAGATTGGAGGTTCCATTCCCGGCCATTGGCACCATGTCAAAGTTCCCTTGAGCAGGTTACTGAACCCCCCGATGCATCAGATAGATAGAGAGAGAGAGAGAGAGATAGAGAGATACTTTTATTGTCATTGCTTAAAGTATACAACGAAAGTGCAAGTGCTCCCTTCAATCATATCAACTACAAACAACTATCATGCACCTTGACATCCGTAGCAAACACATGACATCATATCAATGCAGTCAAAAAAAAAATCATTTCATATTGTATATCATATCAATACTTTAAAGTATTTCAATAAAATACTGTATAAAAGTGCAATAAAAGTGAATTAAACATATGAATTGATTAGTAGGCGAACGCACAATCAGTGTGGAATGTCTGCATCGTGCTTTTCCACTTATCAAGAATGAATAGGTGGCAAAACAATATACAAGTGAAAGTCACTATAAAAGGTAACCTGTGGCGGTGATGTGCTAAATAGTCCCGGATGTCGCTCGCTGCTAAGCCAACGTCAGCTATTGCAGGCACTCGCTCACCCGCGACCCGAATGAGGAGAAGTAGTATCGAAAGAGGATGGATTGATGATTCATTCGGGTAGTCAGTATGACTTCAACAAAAAAAATAAAACTAACTTCAAGAACAATCAGGATTTTACTAAATAAAACCATTATGATTCGTTCCAAATTTTTTTTTTCATAGATCTTCCATTTAAGAATGCTCCACGGGCTCTTAAAAGGGTTGAGGGCAAACTTTTGCAATTCCTAAACCGTTCACCAGATTTGAATGTAAACACCCTAAAATGAAAGCTGACCGTCTTCTGTTACAGCACACGTTGTTCATTCGATTGCAAATTAATCGTGGGTTGTTCACGGACAAAAAGATGAGATGGCGCGTCCCAATATTTATGGAGCCGACTGTATCCATTTCATTGAGATATTCTCAGACACTGTCAAGGCGGCGACCACGATGATTTCAGCCCAAAAGCATCGCTCCGCAATCGTCCCGCTGACCTTGCAGCCTCGTCGGGACGTGACGCCATCCAGCGAACCTTCACAACTTGAGCCATCTGGACGGTCCAAAGCAGGACAGCATCGGTGGAGAAAAACGAAACAAACAACAAAATATCTTCATGTATTTTTGGGCCCGCTGCAATCGTTTCTTGTGAGATGAGTCGGGCAGGATGTGTGAACGGGTTGATGCGTGACTGCAAGCCTTCGGGAGCGTCTTGCAGTTACTCTGGAGACGCCGGCAACTTCAAATGCCTGCTGCCTCCCTCACACACAAATGAGTCAAAGTAGGATTTTGTTCAAATGTTTTCATTCCTTTTGAAAGGCGTTGTTGGACTATTAAACGCTCTTCATCATCACAAAGATGTTTTTTATTTTCCCTATCATGCCTAATAACTATGACACTCAATAATATGGAACAAGCTCCTTAAGTCATTTTAATCTAGGAAGGTTCAGATAGGAAAATAATTATTAAAATGGTTTCAGATTGATATCAGTGGTCTAAAACAGTAGAAACAACTTTCGCAGATTATTATTATTTTTTTTATATTCAAACCCTAGACAGCATTATTCTATTACTATTAGCATAGCTGGAACAAAATCAAGATCCCAACACAGTGTACCATCTGAAGTTGGAATTCTACCAAATATTTGCAAAATATTAATCTAAAGTAGAGATGTCCCGATCCTGATCACTTA
The DNA here is from genome assembly GCF_051991255.1 of Vanacampus margaritifer. NCBI lineage: Eukaryota > Metazoa > Chordata > Actinopteri > Syngnathiformes > Syngnathidae > Vanacampus > Vanacampus margaritifer. Next base: position 970,184 of record NC_135432.1, on the reverse strand, counting down.
ATCGGAAATAAGTTCAGTTGATCGGAATCAGGGGGAAAAGATTGGATTACAACAACAACAAAAATTTTTATTTGTTTTTGATTTCATTTTTATATTATATTACATGTTTTAAGGGCTACCAAATATTTGCAAAATATTAATCTAAAGTAGAGATGTCCCGATCCTGATCACTTAATCGGAAATAATTTCAGTTGATCGGAATCCGGGGGAAAAGATTGGATTACAACAACAACAAAAAATTGTATTTGTTTTTGATTTCATTTTTATATTATTTTACATGTTTTAAGGGCTATAAAGCAACAAAATATTCCAGAGGTACTGCCTAATATATATATATATATATATATACTTAGCAACACAGTTAGCAAAAGTAAACACAGCCAGTGGAGGAGGATCCTGGTAGCTGTCGTGGGAAGCCAACGTGAAGCTCGAGCAATTATTTTCTCACTCAATCTATCTAATCACTAATCTTTTTTGTTACAAAGGAAGAAACAAATATTTAGCTATAATGAGTATCATTTGTGTTCACCTCTTCAAAGGAGCTAATATTGCTGGCACAATCTCTGACAATGAGAGTGCCACTGCCACCTACTGTAGTGGATGCACTATTACACTTTGTTCTAGTGCTGGGAAAAAAAATATACAACTTCCCTGAGGTCAAAGGGGCTTGGGCTATTTGAAAAGGACTCTGCGAGCGTCATGTAACGATGATTACGTCTACAGTATGGAAGTATTTGAATGTGGGAAGCAGAAACAGTGCAATGTGAGCAAATTGAGCATTTTGCGCGGCGGAAAGGCTCGAGCTGCGTTTAACAAGCCTAAAGTTCAAATGACAGAGTTCCGCCCACCGTAATGTCACAATATATTGATTCCACACACTCAACACACCTCACGGGAGCTCAGTTCAATGAGCATCAAAGAATTAACTTTGGCGTGCGCAATACGATGCAAGTGACATTTTCTCATTTGACACATTCAGAGCCTCATTTTGTTTTGGGGTTATTATGTCTTACAATGTAACAATGTCTACAAGGAACAATTTGACCCAAAAGAGATTTATATTTTCATGAATGAATTTGTTGGAAAAAATATTGTTTCAAAACCTGAACAAATCAGAGGTGGACCGGTATCCCGGTTCTGGTTAAAAGCATGAAGCTGAAGAACGGTGTTGTTGTCGTCAGGACACGCAACTCTTGAAACGATTGACGAGCGACACATCCGTTGTTCTAGAGTGCGCGCGTGTGCCACACGCACGCACGCACGCACGCACGCACGCACACGCACACACACACACACACACACACACACCATCGCATACTCACAGGTGTGGCACGGCTGTAGAAGTCCAATCAAAGCCTGATTGATTTTCGCAGCTCTCCAGGGATTTGCTGGAGTCAATAAGGGACTCTGTTAGACAACTGAAGACGTGACAGATCTGGCAAACGTCAGCCTGCAGTCTTGCCACGGCTGCGTTTTCAGGCCATATATTTCAAAGAAACGGGAAAAAAAATCCGTTGCTTGCTAGCAACGAGCACACAGTAGAAGCTACAGTAGAAGCGCTGCTTGTGTCAGCGCATCACATTTAATATTCACTCCCCATGCATGGGCCCCATAAATCATTAATAGCGTGTATTTGGGGAGCTTTCTCACAACCAGCCTCTCGCACGTCACTCTTGCGCGTTTCTCCTCGCAACCCTTCAGGACGCTCGTCCTTCGCTGTCTTCCGTTTACATCCTTCAGCATGCAGTGGCCGTCGCTAATGTCGGATTGCGCCTTTACAAAGTCTCCCGCTGCATGCCACATTCTCCACTTCTGCAATCTCTCGTCTTACTGCAAGACTCGAAAGTAGGGCAGAAGCCTCGCCGGACGCATCGTCGCACAATAGTCAACGATGAAAGATCAAGAATCCATCGAAATCCACTGCGGAAAAGCTGGAAATCTAAAGCGAGTTCATGCGCGACCATCACCAAGAATAACCGACACGTGTAGTGAGGTGGGCGGGTCTTCACGTTCTGCATGTTCTTGTCCAACATGGACGTCCGTTGCGGCGCACGTCCCGCTTGCCGACATACTCAGTCAGTCCCACATCGGAGGAAAGGCCAAGCAGATTAAATTATACAGGAGAGAACAGAAATAGCTCCGGTGCATGCAGCGGCCGCCCGGACACAACGCTGACAGTCACCACAAAGCAGCGACTACATCAGCCCTGGCCAGAAGATGGACTTTTGGCATACGCAGTTAAATCAAAGATGACGAAAGGAACTTTGGAGTCTAGCGTAACCCAAATGACAATCTTGTAACTCGTCCAATTTGGGCAATCTGACAAGAAAATGACGAATCCATCAAACAGCAAAAAAATGTCTTACCCAAAACATGCAGGAGAGGCAGACCCATGTCCTCGCCCGTCCGGCCAGAGCAGAGGGGAGAGAGAGAGACACAGACGGCATCCTGACCCAAGAAAAGGCGCCTTTCCAGCTCATACGACAAATACGCAATATTCCCAAATGGTCCCAGCGCTGCCGTTGAGGCTCCGATGGCAATTGTGAGCCATAGCAGATGTGGGGGGGTCACAAATGCTGGAGGGGGGAAATGATCAGTCGGTCGAACCCCATCGGAGCGCCGTCCTTCTCATGCTCGGCTCCCTCGCTCTGCGCGTCTCCGCCACTTCTGCCGGACGCTCCTGTCAACTACTGCCACTTTATTCTATGAAGGGTAAAAAAAAAAAGGGGGGGGGGGCAGGAGATGTTTCTCCCTCCCTCATCTTTGTTAGACTGTCTCACTGCCCACTCCTTCCTTCCTTAACTACCCTTAATGACCTCAACTTGTTCCCTCCAAAATCCAGACAGGCACAAATGACCGTGGCAGACAGATGTTTTATTTACAAGCTCACATGAAGCCCAGGCCACACCCGAGCCGTGTCGGCAGCTGGAAAACATAGAAGGTGATGGAGGTGCTGCAGTACAAAGGGGGGGGAAAATATTGGCGTCCAAAAATGTTTTCAATACAAATGCCAACATTTGCTTTGTTGTAATGTCTTAAAGCACGTTTATTGAACCATTTTTCCGACTTTTCAAAATGTCGATTTCCCCCCCCCCCCATTGTAGACAGACAAGACCAACATTTCAAAATACCTGAAACGTTCACATTTCTTTGTTTTGATGTCGACCAAAAACAAAAGGTTCCCAGGGTCAGCAGCGTCTCTTATAAAGTCAACTGAAAATGTCAATAAATAGCTCCCTAAGTTTCAAATGCTTTGACCTTTGATCAGCCGGCAGATTTTTTTAAAAGGCCGATACCGAAATGCACCAAAATGCCCAATATCGGCACGGATAATCGGCTGGTCCATCCCTACCAGACTCACTTGGAAAAGTCCGCAAATCAGGAGCTTATCAAATGCTATTAGGAGGCTAAACATTTGCAGAACAAGGTACGAGATGAGGTCCAACGCGTGCGCTTTATGGGTGACTTTGCGACTTCCTTCTGAACGTCAACAAAAAGCCGAGTAATGAATCCACATGACATCACAGCACACAAAGGGCAAAGAGCCAATTCATTTTGAAGGGGGAAAAAAAACTGTATTGATCGCTGCTGCACTTCATCACTTGCACTGTAACAGGTACCTCGGTCCAGGGGCCGACCTGACACATCTGCGTGTGTGCGTGCATACGGTGTGCACTGCAAACACGATCGCAACTAACGGACACTCGAAGCTAATGACGATGTTGTGAAATGTTTTGGAGCCGACGTGTGATGCGTGCCACATTGTATTTGCCGGCAGCTAAACATTGTCTTCTGGCTAGCTAGCGGCCTCTAGTGGCCTCCGGCAAACGTTGGTTGCTAAACGTGCCTGCACATACAGTACAGCTCAATGCATTGAGTACAATTTGCCTCGGGTTGGTTGGAGATTTTAAAGAGCAAAGAGTGGCTCACTTCTATGGGAGTGCTGTTTTTTTTTTCAGCGCAACACTTTTATGGTGAGGTCACACCGCAGCAGGCCAAATTTTAGGGCACACCCAAAATCCCATGTGCAAATATTTGGGTTTTATTTGCAACAATGAAAGGAGAAGAGCAAAGGTAGCCTTCCTTATCGCTTACTGAGGAATCCGTCACATTCAAGCTTTAATGGAAGAATAAGAAAGCATCCATCATGTGGAGTGCCAGTCCAGAATATTGCAAGCTATTCAGGGACCAAATGTGCAGTCGAGCCGCATGCCGCTCACCCGCAAGTGGCGGACATTATTCATCGCGGAGGGTCACCAACGTACGAATACGACCAATGTGAGGCCAATATGCGGCCTCGGCACCGCATTAGTCAAAAGAATACGCAAAAGTCCAGATCAGAGGATGAAAAAGGAAAGATGACAAATGTTTATGAAAAGGATGAAAAGCAGATTACGGAGAAGGAACGGAGGAAAGAAACAACAAGAGAGGAAGAATAGAGTTGGAAACAAAGGAAGGAGGAAGAGCAATAAATACGCTTGGATCAGAAGTCTTTGGACAATGGCAGCGTTTTTTTGTGGTTCTGCTACGACACCATTTGAACTGGATCGGAAATAAAACAACCAGCATATGACTGACGTTTAGATTCCACTTTGAAGGATCTTTGTGCGCTTGGTTTGTCACTTTTTGACTCGCGACTGCCACCTCTGGCCCAAAGCATAACTGCAGCATCTGCCAGGCTCATTCTGGGTGCACGTGCGAGTACGCGCACCCTCTTAAATCGACAGCCACAAGTTGACAAACCGAGACATGACTTCTAATGAGGTAAGAAAAACTCCGCCCCTCCCCTCCCCAAAGAAACTGTGGCGTGTGAGGGTCCGCACGCTCGACTATAAAGGGAAGATTTCAGCTGATTGATGCAGTCAGAGTAAAACAGTCAGGGCTCTTCCTACTCATCTGGGCATTGGTGGAGCATGCATGATGTCGAAAAAGCCACAACGTGAACTTTATTTTGTGAGCTTTTGTAAAAATATGTCATTTACTTTTTAGGAATTCAAATGTATTTGGACATTTGACATTTTTGTAAATGATTCATTAAGTTAAAAGTGTCGTTTATCGGTTGAAGATCATGTCGAAAATGCGACCATTAAAAGAAAATGACATGGATGTCTTTTGAGTGAATGTTTTTATTGATGAACAAGTGGGGAAAAAATCATGTAAGTTTTCACGGATGTAAATAAAGAAACAGGATCCACAAAAATGTGCAAACCAGCCTGCTAACCTTCATACGCAGGGAAGTCAAATGAAAGCAGATATTGTAGAAAGTCTTTGTTGTTCTGAAAAACCCGATTCTGATTTGGAATAGGAAGAGTATGGAGAAAGAAAGGAATAGCGTATGATCCAAAGCATACCACATCATGTGCCAAACATGATGGAGGCAGTGGGTATGAACATGCTTCTTGTTGATGATGTCATTCCCGAAAGAAGAAACTCATATTTGCAAGGCGGGCTAATACATTCTTACATTTAGGCAAAGGAATGAATGAGTGAATTATAACAAACTGTGCTTCAACCATAAAGCTGCCGGAAAATGACCCTAAACCGCAATTGAATGAAATCCACGGGATATTTTTTCCAACAGCAAGCAGGTCAATGGCCTGTCGTTAACCTGGTCGAGAATTTCACTTCCTGATTGATGGCCAGGAAGAACCACCAAAGTGAAGCTAGCACACGTGAATGTCTGGAAAATCATCTCAGGGGAGGAAAGTCAGACCTTGATGAATATTCATTTCATCTGTGATCGGCTGGCAACAAGTCCAGAGTGTTGCACCTGAAATAAGCTGAGACAGGAATGAATTGAAGATTGCTGATGTCAAACGTCCGAATCAACATTTGAGCCCCTGATAATTGTCATTCTGCATTAAATGACTCGAATTCCTGAATATGATGTGACATTTTTTAAAATCACTTTTATTAAAGCCGATTGCCTCAACCTCAAATTCAATGTAGGGGCAAAATCATAAGAACTCCCACTCTCCAAATACGATACTAGATGATAACAAGAAAAAGGACATCAAAAGAAAAGGTGACGATTTCAAACGAGAAGCAAGAAACTGAATTAGGATGCCAGACAAGAGAAAGAAGGAGCGGAAAATGAAGATAAAGGGATCCACATGTATGCGCTACCATGGCGTCACCATAGCAACGGAAAAACCTCTGCACATCATCGCCCCCCCCCCCACCACCACCTCTCCCCCCGTCTCACTGTTACGACATCTTCTGCCATAACCCAGGCCTGGGACCGTGTGAGCTCGGTTGCCTTGGAAACTGAACAGCTCACAGCAGTCCTCGGAGGGGAAGACGCCGAGCCTTACCTCTCCACTTTCACCTCCCAGTCAGTCACATGATGAGCTCTGGCACTGCAGCTGGAGCCATCAAACTAGACTGGAGGGAGGGGGCTAAGAGTGTTACATCATTGCACCCATTTTTTTTTTGGATTGCACTCCCAAAATGCACCACTTAACTGAAAAGTGCAGCACAATGTTGAGCGTTGATGAAATTGCACACCTCCGTGCCGATATCAACCGACGAGCCCGCGCGAGCCGCCAAGCAAAGTCCTCATGCAAAACGTTGACACACATGCGCACACGCGCAGACGCGCTGGGATTGAGCGCGGGTGTTGAGATAAGGAGCTGCGGCAATTGAGTGTGGGGGGACAGAAGGGCGGGGGGGGGGGGTTGGATTTTGGTGCCAGTAGGAGGTTTTATGTGATGGGCGCATGCAGCACCGCACATGCGCGATCGCTTCATATTAAGCTTCGTATTTGAAGTTTGAAAGATTTAGATGGACTCATCGCATTCCGTGATGTCAAAGGTCTGAATTAGGCGGTTGCCATCAAAGCAGCCAGGAGACGCTTCCCGTAAGAAGATGAGCTCATCGGTGGCCTCGTGCAAAATGTCATTCATCATCACAATTACCTGTGGCACAAAAACCCCCAAAAGATTGGCTTGGGTTTCGATGAGCACGAAAGCATTCCATCAACTGCGTCCGGCCTTTATCGCTCGAGCATGTGCGCTGTGGCAAAACGTGGCAACGGGATGAAAGTGTGTCCCGTGCCAACGGCATGACGTGCAATGCAGATAACGGTGGACTGCAAGAAAGGTGACCGCGTTCATCCGATTGTCCGGTTGATGGCGGCGAGTGGCGAATCCAAAACACGAGCGCATCTACTGTAAATGTGGAGCAGCTGCCTGGAGACCACGTTGAGATGGAACACTGACCTTGAATCAGCACTTAGAGGGACTATCACGTCCTGAGGTCCCAGCATGACCGCTACCCCCTCAATGCGCTCGCACCACTCGCATGTTTTGGTCCGTCAGCACGTGACGCTTGGCTTCGTTTGGATCCTGCTGTTTCCCAATGTTTGCTCTTTGCAAAATGACTCTCTGGCGGGGGAGATGCGAATGTTTCCCACCCCTCATGGAATGATGCGATGCATGGAAGCGAGAGATCCCTCCTCAGCCTTGGGGGAGGTCTTACCTTGTCTCGCTTGGAGCCCCGCAGTGGGAAGAAGCACGCGAAGAGGAACTTGCCCCAGCTGATGACGGCAGCCAAGCACCAGTTGAGGCGAGCCATGCCTGCGTTTCGTTCCTCTTGTCTGCGAGCCCCTTATTTCCGGCCGGGCTCCAGGGTAGGATCCTGTAACCCCCACCAAAAAGAAAGACAACGTAAAAAAAAACACCCTTCACAAACAATGATCTCCCAGTCCAACAACTACCTGTCTGCAAATTCCAATTTGTAATGGCCGACTGCAAAAAGCTACAATTCCCCCAAATTGGATAAGACCCCTTGGTTGGATGGTTTGGCACAAGCCAAAGCCATGCAACCGTCTTGCTGTCTGTCCATCCGTCCCTGGTCCCGTCTGCCTCCCAAGCCAGTCTGGATCAGTTGGAGTGTCATGAGCATCGGCGGCTGCATCATGCGACGAGTCCGCCACTAATCCACGACACGGTTACACACATACGAAGGCATGCCCCCCTTTTCCCCCAACACACACACACAGCACTTGCCTTTGGCACAAGAAGAAATCACATTGAAAAAAGCGCTGTCCTGGCACATCCATCCACAGGCTGAAGAGCCCCCCTCTCATCGCACGGCTCCCCTCCAGGCTCAGGATTCCCGGTGCTTTGCGCTCTCACTCTCGCACGCCGCTGCCGCTCTCTCTCTCTTTCTCAAACACACACGCGCACGCACACGCAGTGATGCTGCAGCACTTACTCAGCCAGCAAGGGGAGGGGGTGGAAGGGAGCAAAAAAAAGTGTGTATGCTTTGGTGGAAAAGGCAAAAGAGAAGGATGGGAAATGAGAAGATTGGAAGAAGAAAACAAGTGTACGTGGCTCGTAATGGAGCGTGCAGATGAAGGCTTGACGTGCGTCAAATAGTGAGCGAGTCAAGATGGGTGGATGGGAGACATCGGGAGGGGAGAGCAGTGACAAAACAAAGACGTGGAAGGCAGCGAGTGCTTGGAGAGCACTGATGAAAACACACACACACACACACACAGCCAATATGCGCAATGTGCAACCAGATGATTGTGACGTTAGAGCACAATTGGGCTGAATGGAAAAGAAGGAGCGAGAAGAGAGATATTGAATCATTGTGTCTCGCTCCGTTATCCTCCCGTCTCTCTCACTCGCTTTCACACACACACGCACACACACATTGGTATCACGCACACACGTCCACGCGCGCGAGCCGAGGACTGCAGGTGGTGCACGGGCTGGTTGACTGGTGCTGCAGTCTCTCTACGCTTCAGTAGGAGCACATTTCCACTGCAGAAGGCTTTTCTCTCCCCCCCCCCCCCCCTTTTCCCAGCCCGACCGACCCAGTGCACCACCGCCGGCGTCACCAGCACACCAACGCAATCACAACACATCAAAGCAGATACGCAAGTGTGTGCGTGGACCAGCACATCCAGCCTGCGGGGAGATGCCAAATGCGGAGGAGGGTTGGGTAGCGGGGCAAAACGCGAGCCCATATGGAAGCAATACGGCAATCAAAAGATGCTTTTGGGCTGGCGATGGGAAGGAGGCATTTGGGCTTGCCAAAATGGCGGCAGGGCCACAGGATCGTTTCCCTTCGGTACGGTTTGATGTAGAAGAACTTAAGAACCCTTAATCATTTCAATAATTGATTGATTGAAAAGTGCAATCCCGGGATGTCCCAATACTTTTGATCGTGTGATGTCTATACAACGATAAATACACAACGTTATGACGGTCCTGTCCTTCCATTTATACACGACCAAAAAGAAATTGCGCCTGCATAGCAGTGCTGGACATGGACAGAAAGAAAACCAGCCAGGTATTCTCTGCTCACTTGGCAATGGGCTGATGGTCCTCATTAAGCATAAGCAACTTGCATAATCACTGCTGACTTCGATTGGGTTGCTTGTCACGCTGCCCACCCGTGAGAGTGCGGAAAACCGAGGGCTGCCAGAACTGCAAAAACAAGTATGGATATGACATCATAAAGTCCTATCGTGTCAAATGAGAGTGACGGGACAAACTGACATGGGCGTGTAGGAACTGCATAGCAACTGACCATCATAAGGAACAGAGTGTTTACAACTTGGTAAACCTTATAAGAGTGGCTAATTAATATGAGTCATTTGGATTTTCCAATTGTTTCAACCTGATTGTGTTGTTCAATCTGAACCATTATATTCTATATGAAATAACAGGTTTATGTTTATCAATCCAATGCATTGTTCTTTTTTTTAACCCATCGTGTAGTCAAAACTTCATTAAAAAGAGTTTTCGGTCAATTCATGTAGGTGCAAAATTAAGCGAACCCTGAGCTGCATTGCTTAAAACAATCACTCAAGTAGGATCAGGTAAGACAAATTGGTAACCAAAGCAACCACCGAAATGGACCAATGACACGAGAGGTTGAGCCAAGAAACTGAAACGGAGACAAAAGCACGTCACGTCTTACCCGGCCGGGTGAAGCCATCCAGGTCAGTCATGCTGAGAGGAAGAGAAATGTCAGGAAGTGGCGAGTGACGGCACATCGGACTGGGCAATGCTAGAAAGTCATCTAAAAAAAAAAAAGAATGGAGCTTCATCATTCCGCGGTGAAGCAGATGATCTGCAACGAGACAACGCTGAAAATGACCACAATCCAGACTACAAGTGGACGACCTTCCAAAAGATCAGCAAATGTTTTGTGTTTCGGGGTTTGTGCTCGTGTTTTTTTTGCTATTATTTTTTGTTTCATATTTTGTGTTTTTTAGATTTGTGTTTGTGATTACCTTGTCGTTGATTTCATTTTTGTGTGTGTTTTTTTAAATTGTGTTTGCGATTTCTTTTTTTGTTTCGTATTTTTGTGTTTGCACTTTTTGTTGCTTTTGGTTTTTAGATTTGTGTTTGCGATGACCTTTTTAGTTGTTTTAATTTTTTTGTTTGAGTTTTTTCTTTTTATTTGTTTTTTCTTTCGCTTTTTGTTTGTATTTGTGATTACGTTTGGTCTTTCGTTTTTACATTTTGTTTTTGTAATTTTTTAATTTTTATTTGCTGTTGTTTCATTTGTGTTTTTGATTGGCTTTTTGTAATTAATTTTTTGTTTTTTGTTAAAAATTTTTTATTTCATTTGTGATTATATTTTTGTGATTGTTTTAGTTTCATTTGTGTTTGCAATTATTTTTTGTTTTGCGATTTTTTTGTTTTATATTTTGATGACCTTAGTTGTTTTCATTTTTGTGTTTCAGTTGGTTTTTTGTATTTTGTGTTCCCATTTTGTTTTGTGTTTTTGATTTGTATTTTGTTTTGTTTTTTATGTTTCCATTTCGTGATTTTTTTTTATTTTGTTTCATTTGAGTTTTTAATTCGTTTTTTGATGTTGTGTTTCATTTGTGTTTTTGATTTAGGTTTTGTTTTTTGGTTTGCAGACGTGTTCACGTTTTTGTTTATCGCACTTCAGGGCCACCGTAGAAGTGCACCTTGTGTGTGGCCCAAGGCCCAAACACTGTGAGAAACTTCCCTTCCCGCACTTATTCTATTATAGACAAGAAAGTCTTACCTTATGAGTGTCAGTTCCCAGGCTGGGAAGCGAACCCACGCCAATCTGTGACCACAGCGCTCCGCCACCTGAATCCTCGGTAGAGTCTTCAAGTTGGTGGCGAGTTGTCCAGGCCCCTCCTCTCCTTCTCCAGGCCCCTCCTCTCCTTCTCCAGGCCCCTCCTCTCCCTCTACAGCACCCCCCCCCCCCCCCCCCCCCACGTGTTCGCTCTGCCAATCGTGATTTGTTGTGTTCAAACTTATGCCATGGCGCTAAAGCATGCATGTTCAGTGAGCATGTGGCTTTTTTGGTCTTTTTTGCTTGTTTCAGATCTTAACGAGCCACTTACATGTTAATAGTTTGATTGACAGCTCCCTCCAAAACAGAGCGGTGTGCTCGCGCAGGGAGTGAGGGAGACGGAACATACCAAATGTAAAAGGGGTGTCCGGGCTAAACTACTACATACAGTCGTGTATTGTTTCCCTTTTTTTAATGCTTTATTGAACAACGTGCACTTACAGCAACAGACATCGCAAAAGTCACTTTGAGAAGTGTAGCTAAACCGATCACACCACGTAGTAAAGACACCAGATTGGTTTTTCCCACGCGTCACCTTTCCTTCCTTATCTTCGTGAGTCAAATGCGCATATCTCTCAGCCGCTGTGAAAAATAAAGTTGGGCAAATGAACGCAGAGTTTGTTATCATTCCGGGAGGCTGGCGAACACAGCTTTACCAAGACTGGGAGGCAGCAGCATGCAAGTTATGCCACAATTTGTCAATGGATCGGGAATGCTTGGGCCAACGCAAAAGCCGGTACCGTGTGTCAGTACCAGATGTGATCGGGCTGCCAGATCCTATCGGGGTCGCCTACCGATGACGTCAAACTAGTTGTACAATCAGATCGGAGTATTGTACAGAATGGCCCTCCTTTCCCGAACAGATCTGTCAGGTGAAGTTTTAGATTGATCATGTGAAGAACTCCCTTGAGTCAATGGCAATTATCAATTTGGCTTATGAGGTTATTACCTCAAAAGACTATCAAAAATCAGATTTTTCTATATCAACGTTTGTTATAAAAAAAAATATATATACATGTTTAATAAACAAACTGTATTTGGGGGGTGTACCTCAGTCCTCAGTCCTGGTCTCTCCACAATGGCTTGTCCAGCGTTGTGAGTGACAGGCAGACCATTTGCTAGCCGCCCACACGGCGCTCTGTTCCTGTTCCTGCACCAGCATCCCATTCACATTCAGAGCACACAGTCTGTACTGTATGGAGCAGACACCAGATTAGGTCCCATCACACACCTCATCATTCACTAATGTGCTGACTCATCCGTCTTCCACTTCTCTCTCGCTTATCCTCTCATTCCCTCCTTTTTCAATTCCATTCCAACCTTTTGTCTTCTGCTGATGCCCTTCTCTCTCTCTCGCTCTCTCTCTTTCTCTCTCTCTCTTTCTCCGACTTATTGTGCAGCACTTCATCTGCAACAACTCCCAACACGGTGACACCATTTTGTATGGAAAAACGTCATTTTGCGCGGCGACGTCACGCAATTTTGTCCCTTCGCCCAATGTGCTTTGATCCCGATTTCGATAAATCCCGCGGGGCTCAGTGGATGCCGAGTGATCCACACCGCACGCGTCTCAGGCTGGAGACGACGACGATGATGTTTCATACAAGCGATGTGCGGGTCAGGGTGAAGGACCCGCCCAGAGCGTTCCCACGCACGGCTCGTCTCTGCCGAGTTAAAACTCCGGGCGACAGCTTTGTCTTTAACGGGGCCAAATGATGTGAGGGGACGCAGATGCACTTAAGGCGGAGGAGCATGAGTGGTGACACATCCGGGGCCGACTGCCAAGGTAAACTCACTTATTCAGCCGGGCCTCCCCGCCTGCCCCGCTTCAGCGACATCCTATCGTTTCGTGGACGACGGAGGGGGGAGGAGAGCGTGGGACATGCTGGGAATCTTTGCTCAAAAGTGTTTGCATTGCTTGAGGTTTTTTTGGGTTTGGTATTTTCATATACGTAAGAAGTAAAAAAATAAAAAAAAAAAAAAAAAAAGTGAACTACCTTCCACTCCATTCTAATTGCCGCGGCCCAGGGCAGTGTTTTAATAAATAGAATGTATAATAGATGATGACAATGATGACTCATTCAGTGATTGATTATTTCAATGATTGGATGCATCAATACAATGACATCCACCAAATGTACAGTATCAACAGAGCGCAGAATCTGTCTGCCTGTGTCTGGTTCAAATTCACCCAAATCACATTACACCACCTGCGCCACAACTTAGACCTGGTTTCGACTGGTCTAAAGTCTAGTGTGCTTTCAGCCACCAAATTGTCAGGTCATTTCGGGACGTATAAAATACCCTCGGCCCACCAACATCCCTTGCTACAACCTTATGGAGAGGAGTGTAAGGTCCATTTTTAAGAATGCAGGTTGGCAAATGGTTCCTTTCCTCGGCAAAGGGTGAAAGCCCGTTTTTTACTTTGAGCATATGTTGTACCCATCCCTTCATTTTTGAGCTGTCAAAATTAATAGATTAATTGACAAGTAATTGATGATGAAATTAATGGACAACAAATTTAATAATCGTTTGGAGCCTTTTTTTTAATTGAAAATTGTCCAAATTCTCAGATTTCAGCATATCAACAGTGAACAATTATTGACTGATTTCTGTTTCATGAAAGAAGACTGACAATCTTCTGTGATGAATCAAAATGAGACATTTGTAAACATCTGTTTCTATTTAATTTATTATTTTTTATTTTATTTTATTTCATTTCTATCTGTTTCCGTTTTGCAGCAATTAGTATTAAATAGCTAAGTCTCATCATTATTCAGAAATCTCTTGAAAACACTGGGAAAAAGCTTTTTTGCCGCATGGCCCTGCTTGATCTCTTATACTCTGATGCCACCTCCTGGCCGTTTTTGTAATAACTACCATTGCTTCAAGAGTTCTCTGCAGTTCAGAGGCTGCCTTCTGTATGCTTTAGCATAAAAAAAACTGTATAAATCCGTCTTTGGGACACTGGTAATATTTCAAATCGAATGTATTTATACGGCGGCACGGTGGCTGACTGGTTAGCATGTCCGCCTCCCAGTGCAGAGGACGTGAGATTGAGTCCGGGCTTTGGCCTCCTTGGGTGGAGTTTGCATGTTCTCCCCGTGCAAGCAGTTCAAGGTGTACCCCGCCTACTGCCCGAAGAACAGCTGGGATAGGCTCCAGCAACCCCGCAACCCTTGTGAGGACAAGCGGTTATGAAAATGGATGGATGGATGTACTTGAGCAAATGAGTTCAACAGTAATCAGAGGGGAAATGTGTAATACACTTTGACGCAAAATTAAAATGAATCCGATTAGTCGAATAATCGAAAGATTTTTCGATTCTGAACATATTCAATAGTGACAGCACTATCACAGTCTCATTCAAATGATTAGTGAGTAGGACTTGAATCTCGCTGACGTCAGCCCAACGAAGCACAACATTGTCAGTGACCGCATTTCCAAGCAAATTACGAATTTGTATTGTGACCTGATTTTCCTGCTCCCAAAGGCCCCGTGATCATAATTCCCCGTATGTCCCTTTGTCACCTTTACTGTCTTGCTTGAACGGTCCAGGCAAGGATGGCTGATGTCGGTGCAGCCGCAGAAAGCTGCAGGTAATCAGCAATGTACACGCCCCTGATAAGGCCCAACCGGCAGCAGCCAGACAACAGCGACGCGATGCGCTTCAACAGTTATCGCCACAATCAGCTGCAGCGCCGGGCCAAATGAAAATCGACCCCCAACTTCACTCCGCACCTTTAAATCTTCCACATGCCGCAGCTTTTGCTGCCAATAGGAGGCCGTGGCACAGTGTTGGCTACCTGGCAGTAAATACATGTCAAGTGGACATAAACATGCAACGACTTCAAAGTCGGTCAAGGTCACTGTAGACACAGTTTGGGATGTGTGAAATCAAAATGAGTCCTTGGAGGCGGCAGCAGGAAAGAAGAAGCGGAGCCGAAAGGCACGCGTACCCCCTACCCAATCCCCCCCCCCCCCCTCCCCCCGAGCGTCCGAACATGACTGCTAGCTTGCATCCCGCTGCTGACTTGGCTGTTCTCCAGTCGCGTTTGTGGCACGCTTTTAGCTGCGCTAATGTTGCTACCTATGTAGGTTAAAGACCCCCTTGCGGTGGGCAAACACACCAGCGCCAGGGGGGGGGGGGGGCGTCTCAAGGTGAAAGCCGCTCATGCGGGAAAGGTTGCTGCCAACAACTGAGAGAGAAACAACACAGCCGTGCATTGCAGCCTCGATTGCTTGGGAGAGAATGTTGAGACTTTGATATCTCGGAGTGAATTAATCACCTCATTCTGTCCGCTGCGCTCAGAAATCTGCAGAGCCCTCCTTCCATAAATGGGCCGAGGAATCAATCGTACCACCTACCCCTTCTAATTATACGCATTCGTCACCAATGGCAGCGCTGGACTTGGATGCAAAGTGACAGTGAAGCTCCAAACAGTTGATCCCAAAAGCTCACTCAGGACCAGCTATCTGGGACCGGCCCAATCGGCTGCCAGCAACTTCAAGATGGGAAGGAAGGAAGGAAACGGCGCAGCTGACAGCGAGTATCAAATAAATGGAATTCAGAATCAGATTTGACGTAGTTTGGCCGTGTTTTGATTTCCCAAAAAAGAGGACGCTCGGCCTGGCCTGGAGATCGAGTGCAATCGCATTCAGCAATTCTGTATGAATTCAACGATTTTTCTCATGCACTGCGAATGTATAATAAAAATGTCGGCAGTCACGAGAGGCAGAACGCGCGCATGTGACTCTCCTGAGGGAATTAATGGGAAATCAACCCTTCTAAAGGCCTCGTGTATCCGACGGGACACAACTTGAGGCGCGGCCGTCGCAGGGAGCGAGAAACACGAAATAGCAACCAGAAGATGAAGAGCAGACTCGTGCTGGCAACTTTGTCTTTCTTTATTTTGTGACACTGACAAGGAAAATCATCTCAAGTAACAATTTGTTTTAGTGTTCATTCCGTCAATAAAAACTAAACAAAAAATTATTTTGTCAACAAAGATTTTTCACCGGACTAAAACTAGTCAACAATAACTGGGACTAAATCAGTCAGCATTTTTGTCAACTAATGAAAACGAGATGGAAATGTCCTTCACTTCACAAAAACTGGACTCAACTTTAAGGACATTTTAGTTCATGAAGAAAAATGAGACAAAAATGATATGATTTTGTCAAATCTTGTCTCTCTTTGCTAATCTGTCACAGTGACACTGTCATGTGACACACGGTGACCCCCCCCCCCCCCCCCCTTTTCAAATCTGAGTGCAACTTGCACAAACACATTAGCCTGGCGAGAAAGTGGGTGTGGCCGAAAACAGGCCGGCCAATCAAATTCGTATATTTGCGTGACATCGTCTTCGTGAGCAACGTCACTCTTCAAGCAACGACGACACAAGTCATTCACTTCGGTCTCTCTTCGGCTGGAGGTTGGACTTTTACTCAGAAGGGGAAAAAAAGACTTTAACGAGTCGCTATTGACGCTGTTGACAAACTATGTTAAAAACTAACAAGCGTGATTGAAAGTGGACTAAAACTGAATGGAAATTTTAAAATGGCAGATAAAATGACCACTGACTTGTTTACCGCATGGACATGCGGTAAACTGGCGGCGATGTTTTGCAGGTGCGAATGGTCTCCCTGCCTTTCCTTTGCTGCCGTCGCTCTGTTGCCATGGGAGACACTTATGTAAGCCGTGCCTAATCCTGTTAACTGTCACTGCGGGAGCCCAAGAGCAGGGGTGCGTTGCCGCGCTTGGAAAAAAAAAGTCCCTTCTTGGTGATTCAACAGAGAGCTTAATTGTCTCGGGGAGTGCGATAAGGTGATTTCAAGCTTCCATTGGGGGAAACCAGAACCGGAGAGGCAAAGCGCCACCTGATTGGCCGGCTCTGGAACCGCCCACTGTGAATGCAGGAACGTTTGTCATGTGCATTCAATTTGGAGCGCGCTAAGCTAAGCTAGCCTCCGCACGAGCATACATCAAAGCAGAAAAGCCGAATTTTGCTCCCAGATGAATAAACGTGACGCTCGCTACGTTGACGCTGACACGCGGCGAGAGTGGAGCCAGATTTGGGGACGAGAAAAGGCGGAGACTTGCATGAACGGCCATGCGGCGTCCTCCCCCTATTCTCGCAACTGCCTCGTGCTCCATTAGCTTTATTACACTCTTGGCTGACGACGGTTATTGTGCAGGCTTTGATGTGAAGGTCAACGTGAGATCCCACGCAGGCATTTTAGTCTCATCCAAAATAAACAAAACGACGCACAACAAGACCATTTTGTTTGGACTCATCATCACTGTGATGCAACTGCTAAGCGCAGCGCACAGGAACGCTAATGTAATGGTCGCAAAGCGGGCATCATCATTAGCTTCACCTCCAGTGCCGCATTGCTTGGCTTGTTAACTGGCACCGGAGGAAAAGCGAAGCATTTCATGACCCTTAAGAAAATCATAGCCGTGCTCGCCATCTGCCATCAAACTGACAAATACAGCTCAGTATGTCAAAAATACAAGTTTAACCCTCAGGCTTGATGACCTACTGGTCATTTGTGTCCACTGAGCTCAACTTCAACCATTTTAGTTAGAATAATATGTTCATTACGCCCCCGCTAGTCCAAACACATCATTTTGATTAATATTGCATTTGTGGCATAAGAGTTGAGCAGCCAAATCCACCCGTTTTTATCAATCTCAGGGGGCGGCCATGTTGCCACTCGCTGTCGAGTGAAAATGACATCACAGTACCTGAGGGCTCATGCTGCATTCAAGGAGGGTGGGAAGTCGCAATTTCCCGACCTCAGACCACGAAAAGTGCACTGGAAGGCCCCTTTGAACTGGGAGGTCTCAGTTGGGAAGTCAGAAAACAAAATGGACCCCAACTTCACCCGCCGGCTTCAATCCCACGTCACTCAACAATGGTGACGCCCCCCCATGGAGATACCAACTATGAATGGTAAAACAGTTTACGCGATCATAAACATAGTTATCTCTTTATTTAACATGAATTTAGTTATTTGAAATGAGTAACTCATGATGTAACCCAGCGTGACTTTTACTGACTGCGTGAAGCACAACAACAAACTTATCGGAATCAGCCATCTTTGTTGTTTACATTCGCCTCAAGCACTTTGAGGTCGGAACTGGCACTTTCCGAGTGGGTTCAGTCTGACGAGCCAACTTCCTCCATTGCAGCATCAGCTTGCGAATGTCACATGACCAAATCCAGAAAACAGCTAAGCCGTGGTCATTAGGGACTGTGATGTCATTTTCAGTCAATAGCAAGTGGCAAAATGGCCGCCCACTGAGATGGCTAAAAACGGGTGGATTTTTGGGCTTACGGTATGTATCGCAAATGCAATCATAATTAGAATAGCGTGATTGGACTCGTGGGGGCACAAGAACGTGTTATTGTAAAGATTTTTGAAAAAAAAAAAAGCTGTACCAATAGCTATATCAGAAAAAATAAGGTAGCAGTGAGAAACTGCACAAATGTGATTTTGGAACTGATGTTGGTTAAAAACTTGATGCAATAAAAGAAGCAAAAGGCATTGAAAAAAAATGCAGATTTTGATGTGTGTATGTGGGCAAAAATGCTCCCTCAAAAGTCACAAACAGGCTGAAAGTCGTCAACTCGAACCAGGCTGGAGGCGTTAATGCTAGCGGGAAGACTCCAGTGTTAGCATGTGTGGCTTCTACTGCAAACATTCCCATTGCAGATTTGCACATTTGTGTTGTGATGTTCCAAGTTCCAAGCCAACTCACATGCCCGCTGTTTGAATGCCACAGCAGTCTCCCTGCTAAGGTCAAAGGGTAACACACGGGAATACACGCACTCAAGCTAAACTTGCCGTTGCTGTCTGCCCAACATCTGCTTTGCGCCGCTGCCAGGGCTGCGCGGCAACATTTGGATGCGAGCTCATTAGAAGACAAACAGAAGCAGCGGCGGTCGGCAGCCATTTTTGTGCCAGCTCAGCAGGAAGAGCGGCGGGGCGGCGAAGCCAAGATGGATGCTATAATGTGAAAGCTTGGATCCGACACGCGCGGTTAACATCATCACTTCACTCCTGCGGATGACGCTGAGGCCGACGTGTCAGACTTTTGCGCGCACTGCAACGCAAAAGCAAAAAGATCCCATTTGGCGTCGGGAGGAACATGCTTGCGTCTGTTTTGCGTAGCGCACAAAATGGATGTGATTTTCACAACGTCACGCATACTTGCTTTCAAGGAAGGCCGAATTTCAACGGGTAGATGATTCCAAAAATTTATTTAGTGGAAATTCTGTGATTATTTGGTTGACTTTTCTGTTGCTCGGATAAATGCAAAGCTCCTTTGAGCGTGGAATGGAAAGCGCGTTGTCGTCTACTAGCATGCTAGCCGCTGTATTTTGCTACTCCGTGACAAGCCAACCAAGCATTGTTCTCATACTCGCTGGAAGCTTTGCAGGTATCAGAGACAAAATGACAGCCTTCATTAGGTACTTCTGCAGAAGTATTATGGAATGTACAAGCCTTATAGTGCAAATGCTTTGACCCCAAAACAGCTTCGACTGCCTCTCGCTCGGTGCAGCTGGCCTGTCATTCGTCTCACTCGAGCGAGATCGGCGCTGGTGCCCGATCATGGCAGTGGTTCTCAACCGCGCTCCTCGAGTACCCCCATCCGGACGCTTTTCCATGTCTCCCATAAGCAACACGGGGGGGTTTCAAACCATCAGCTAATTAGCAAGCTCTGCATGAAGCCTGATAACGATCCTCAGCTGTGTTGTTATTATAGTTTGGGAATTTTCACTTTGGTTCGTTTTGAGTTTTGTTTTTTAAATTTAGTTTAAAAAACACCCCGATAACAAGAAAAAAGTAACACATTTCTTACCTAGCATTGCATTTGGTCGGAGTTAAATGAAAAAGCAGCCGAATTGGAGCCGAAACTCAAGCGCGCCAAATTGTGGCCTCATCTGAAGGTGCTTTTCTATTGGCTGATGCTAGATGACGTCACTTCTGTGTGACAAAATTTCAAACGACCTCATATTCCGGTTAATATTGATTTGAAATAATTAGACTTAAAATCACATGTAAAATCAACCCCAAAGGCTCATGAATTAAATGAATTACCAAAGACTAAAAACAAAGGATGTTTCGCTATAATTATAGTTAGTTTTAGTGATTTTAAATTTTTTCTTTATTTCGTTAACAAAATAGTTTTTGTTGTTATTTGACTTTTTGTTTTCTAAAATAACCTTGGTTGGCTGTAGGAGACCGAAAACAGGCTAGTTCGGGGCACTCGACGACCGCGGCTGAGAACGTGAGCTTTCGAGCATCATCGCTTTGCACGATGTGAGGCGGTTTATATTTTGTAATGCAATCAGACTGATGCCTCTGTGTAACATTATGAAGAGTAAATATTTATGATGCAGATTTTCAAACTGATCAAATGTGCAATTTGGACTTTATATGACATTGCATTCTAAATCCACAGGCATCGATAATAAGATGAATCGGACCTGCGGCGAATTATATGTCAAGTGATGTGCACGGTTTAATGTTTGTTTTGATACTGTCACGGTGCGGAGTGGAGGACCCAAATGCAGGGAGGCAGGAGAACCACGGCAGGGATGCAGGTTATACTTAACAACAACACTAACAGGTGTACTGGGTGAACGAAACCAACAAAGATCTGAAAAGACCACAAATCAAACTAACAACAAAACACCAGTGGTGACAGCGACAACGATCCAACCAAGACTGAGGGGAGGCAGGAGACTTTATAGACGCACACTAACGACACAACAAGACACACCTGGAGCAAGACACAAGTGGCACGGAGGGCACGGATCGCACGGATCGCTTGACACCAGGAAGGGCGGGATTACACTCAACAAGACGAAGGGAGACACACAAGCAAAAATAGAAAGCAAACATGACACATGCTTGTGTGGCGCTGCATGAACGTACGGCCCAATTCCTGCTGTGAAGGCTGACAAGTCCAGTCCAACTCTCACCTTGTCTGTGAAGAGTGACCCGGACAGAGGGTAAACGCTGAGAGTCCCCCGAGTGCTGCCGGATGACTTCGGTCGAGTCTCATGATGCTGAGAGATTAATGAAGCCGCTCTGGCACTGCGACTCCTACGGGGAAAACCAAACCAAACACAACACGCACGTGCAGATTTCACGCTACACAGCATACTTCATCATATTACCCCACACCGTGAGCATAGCTGCCAGAGGTACGCGACCTTCCCGCTTTCCCAATTGTGTATACGTTATAGTTTGGGAATGATAGTTTGACTCCAAATGCGGCAGAAAGTAGGTTTGTCCTACATGAACTGGTCCATGAATATAATTTACTTTAAAACGTAACAATAACACAGTTTATGTGGAAGGTGACGTGACAAAACCTGGAAAATAAGTTAGCAGACTTCCTGTTTGTGCTGCATGAACATACTGTACACACACACACACTCGCACACACGCACGCACATACACGTACTCACCCACATACAAAAAATTAAATAAAAAATTCAATTAAATTTAAAACAAATACTAAAAAAAGAGAGAGCAATGATGATGACATGTCAAATCGGTAAAATTACCGAATGAACAATACTGAGCTCTCCATATTAAAAAAAAAAACATGATGGACCCCAACTTGCTCAACTTTTATCACTGGTGTCGTTGGAGGGACAATTGTCAACATCAGAGCATTTCCGCAATACAACGCAAAATAAATGCTTCCTTTACGCTGAAAACAAACAGCAAGCGCTTTTGCCTGTGACGAGGATAACAACCAGGAAGATTGTTAAAGTGGTTAGACCACATTTCATCACATTTTGAAATCATAATAATACTCACTAATCAAATTACACGGATGTAAAGTCCAACGCTTTTCAATGAACGGAGAGTTGACCGCCATTTTGGACTTGTGACGTGAACCTTTTTTCTTTCTTTTTTTTTTGCCAAAAGCAGGCAATTGGTTGTGTCTGGGAGACAAATGAAATTATAAAAATAAATAACATTCACATTTAAGAGTTATCAGAGGATTTTGACACTTTAAATCAATAAATCAATTTTAAAACCCGGCGGTGTCTCAACTGAACCGAAGTTTGACAGTTTGGTTATTTAGTTCTTTGGTTAGTAGGAAGAGGCGCAATAAAATGCGTCATGATAATTGGAAAACTGTGCCGGAATGCCGCAACCTTATTCCATAAAGCCGAGGTGCACCGGAAGACGCCACGTGCACGCGCTCACTAACTGTAGGCACTGCAGTGCTGCCGCCCAGTGGAGGAAAGCATGTTCTACAATTCTGGAACAAGTTGCAATAAACGGAAGCTGTGCTGGATGGAAACAAACCAGGATGCGGTCATTGTCAATAATGTCTTGTTTTTCAAATATGTTGGGGCGCCATTAAGCTGACAAAGGTTGTTGAAGATATTCAGTACGGTATCTGTCAACTCATTTTACATTAATATGTGTGTGTATTGCTTCCTTGTGTGGTGCAGCAAAATATCTCGCAGGATGTGAAAATTGATATTCCACCATGATAGAGAGCACATTTTAAACGTAATCAAATTTGTATTGCACTATTCGACTGCCAAAAGATTCTGGAGAAGATTCCAGAATTCACCGATGCCAGTGTGACCTTATTTATGAACTCTTCGATGTCCACGTTTATCCAAAACCTCACCACGATTTATTAGGACCCTCCTTGGGCCATGTGTCTCCATCCCCCCCCCCCCCCCCCCTTAAATTGGTTTGCTTGATCCTACTAACTAGCATGACAACATTGATGACAAGCTCACAAGACTGGCTAATCATAATAGAAACAATTGTCAGTCTGATGCAGGGCAGTGCACGTTGAAAGATATAACATTTTTAATACCTAATTTCATATATCAACTATTGTTACACATTATTAACATTTTAATTAACCTTGTCGAAATGTTTTGTGTCCTGTGCAGAGCAGATGGTGTTGATTTCGGTATAATCTGACCTAAACTGGGTCATACTATTTAGTCTAAAAAAGTTCCTTCTCAGCGCTTTGTGCGAAAACACATTTGGTCCTTGAGAACAGAATCTGTTTTGAACACCCACACCTGACTCTGTTTTCGCCATCGCTCACGGAAAAGTACCAGAGAGTATGTTTTGTCTACAAATGAAAGAGAGGAGGTCTTTTTAACTATAAGAAACCGTTGTGCACGCGGAAGAGCCACATTTGACACTCTGAATCCCACCTGTTTAAGTGATGATTAGAGGCAGTTATTTGTCCAGAGATTCTCAGTTTTTTTATTAAATCATTTTTGCAAAGGTGTATTTTTCTTACATTAAACCTATCTTCATTTTTGGAACACGCAAAGAGGACAAAATTCCGATATTCCTCTTCAACGTCCACGCTAAAGCCACTTTCTTACTTACAATTTCTGGCCAACAAACAAATTCTCCCCAGACTTGATGATCCTGGACTCTTTTCAGAACTTCTAAGTCCCGCATCAAAAAGCAAACAACTTCTGTACTTATTTTATTGGAGTTGAATAAAGTGTGTTACGTTTCAGCCAAAATAGCCTACACAGTAAGCAAAGAAAAATGGACTTTGGTCTCCATGCGAGGAACAACACCACAGGGTCGTTCGCATCCAAACGTTTGTGAAGACACTTTGAAATGTCCGTGTGCAAAATATGGGAGTGAGCAGCCATCGTGGAAAACTTCCAGCTCCGGTCCAAACGTCTGGGACGGCAGCCCATCGTGGCTTGGCGGGTTTCAAATTAGGACAGTATTGCCTTTGTGTTCATTACAGCACCAAAGTTGTCCGCACTGACGGACCTCCGCAAACAGCATTTGCTCAGGTTCTTGTAGCGGTCCTCGCACAGCCTGGAGATTGCCTGAAAGCAACATGGGAAGTCTGTGAGTCGAACCCGGAGGTGTGGCAAAGCGCTGGTGACCGCTCGTATTCACCTCCAGCTTTTGGGCCCGCTTGTTACTGAGCGGCTCCGTGAGGAAGCCAAAGTTGTTGTAGTCAGCGAGCGAGCGCAGGTCAAAGTAGTATTTAGCGTAGACGCTGGCCGGGACGTTGATGTTGAACTGCAGCAACTCGAGGAATTGACGCTCCATCTCATTCCTGAAGATTCAAACAGATTGTGTCAGATGAGTTGGGTCAAACGCTTTTTGAAGTAGGGCTGTGCGATTCATCAAAATTCAATTACAATTTCAATTATGACACTCCACAATTATAAAATCAGCATAATCGTAAAAAACGGATTATTCATACTCATTTTTGAGTTGTATACATTTTGACATTTGACTTTTTTTTTTGTTTCATCCAAAAGGAACTTGCATAATTATAGTATTTCAAAGAATTGTATTTCTTATTTTTTGTTTGCTTTTTACATTTAACCATTTTCTTGTTTTGTACCAAAAAATAAATAATTGTTTGAATAATGATGATTATTATTTTTCCATAATTGAGCAGCCCTAGCTTGAAGACGCAATAGCAATAAAAAAAGACGTGACTTTTGACCTGAGGTAATTGAATCAAGATTAAGGACTCTATTTTTGTGCCCAGTGCAAGTCTAGCACAAAATGCGGTCTAACTTTGTGCACGGCTGCCGTTTCATTTTTGCTCATCTGCGACCCTACCCTAGATAAGCGGAACTAAACGGACGGATGGATATATTGACATCAGAATCCGTCTGCCTGCCCCGTAAAGACGTACAGTTTGATCTATTTTCAGCCGCCCACCAAATGATCAGGTGCGACGGGGGCGGGTGGAAAACAAAACAAATGGCCAGGACGGTGTAGTGTGCCGTCCGATTCCCCGACACTGCGCGGCAGCAAAAAGGGCGCCGCGCCACACTGAATTGTCGGGAGGCTCAACGTGTCCGATCGACGCTCACATGTCGTCCACAGCGACGTCTTTGAGGATCTGGCAGTAGTCGACATTCCAGACCGCCTGGTCGTCCCAGACTTTGGAGGCCAGCAGGATGGCGCCTAAAACGATTCGCTTCCAGTTGGAAGGACAGATGTCCATCTCGGCGTACGTTAGCAGCCGCTCCAAGTACACCTGCGAGACACAATCGTCATCCAGAAGTCAAGATATCCTTCGGCGGGAGGGGCACAACGGCGCATCATGCTGAAAGAAAGCAGTTTGTTTGTACTCGAGTCATTCAAACGTTCCATCAAGGTCGGAATCGTTCCTCAATCTTGGAACATTGTCGGTGTCAATCCTGTTTTCAAAGTGGTCATCATTTGTAATTGTTGTTCATCACATCCTCTCTTCACAATCACCAATTAGGTCCATTCCAATCAATCAAGGGTGCCCAAAGTTGGGTCCTGGAGATCCCCTATCCAACCTGTTTTCCACGTTTCCCTCCACTAACACACCTGATTGATGATCAGGATCGTTGCCAGGCTTCTGCAAAGCTCGCTGATTCGCTGAGCATTAGATTCAGCCGCGCTGAAACGTAGAAAACATAGAAGCTCTCCAGGACCCAACTTGGGCACCACTGCTAGAAATGTATGGACTGGTGTTCCACAGGGTAATATACCTGGCCCAGTTCTCTTTAGGTATGTACATGAAAAAAAAATAAAATAAATCTGCAATATTCTGATGTATGACAAATATAGTCTTTTTTTTTTTTTTTGCCATAGTAGATCTGCAGAAGAGAGTGAGTAAACTGTAATAATGCAATTGTAAATATAATTTCCTGGCTGTAAAAAAAAGAGAAAAAGTTTGTACATTGTTCACAAAAGGACCAGAAAACACACACAAGCAAACATTTATTTCATTGTAAATCCCTTTTGATTTTTGAATTTTAATTGGACCCTTTTAACATGAAAATGAATCAAAAATCAGTGATGACAATCTAAAGCGTTTTTTTTTGCTCCATATTTAAAGTGCATTGTGATAACTAACTCTCGTGAATTGCTGCTATATTGTGTCAATGAAATGGAGGTACGGAAACGCGGGTGCTGCCGGACTGTCGTGAACTCACCAGCGTCACAATGGCGCACTCGGCGCTAAGCTGCGCAGAGCTGAACAGCGTGCGTATGAAACGGAAAATCAGCCTGTGCTCGGGGTTGACCGCAGAGTAGTCGTCTGAAACCTTCTCGCGCTACGGAGACAGCAACGACATTTGGCGGTCGTCAGACAAAACGCATTCCGGTGGAAATCGAAATGCTTTCATCTCACCGACAGCGGGTGTTTCTTCTCATCAAATATGTCCAGTGAGCGACTGGAATCCCTGCAATTGAAGACCGTGTGGAATTAACGCTTTTCTTATAGTCACATCATTTCATAGTTGAGAATTAAAAAGTTAACAATTCGATCATGTATTTCAACCTTGGAAACGTTTCCTCTTTCAGCAGAAATGAACCACCACTTACTGCATCTTACAGTGAGCTCATTAACGCTTACTTTACCTTAGCTAAAAGCTTCTCAAATTTTTGGTGTACGTTCATTGGCGCAGCTAACCGGAAGATGCTGTCGTGAATATTCATACCAAGTAAACAAGCAAAGCACTCTCACCTGTTTTTGATGTGATAGTAAATGGCCAAGGCCACACTGGAACAAAAAAAAAAGAAAGATATCAGTTTGGGACGTGTGCCACTGCCCAGAACAGATGGAAGGACACGGGTTCAAATTGTGGACTTGGATTCGCCACGTCGACCTGCATGATCCTTACTAAAGATGCGTTTCATAGCAACTCTCATGCGTAAGTCAACGTTCGCAGCTCTCACATCTGCCGGAGTGCAAAGCAAAGTCGTGTACCATTTGATGGTGTTCTTGAGGTTGGGCTGGCTGACCGTGCTGTCGTCCAGGAAGATCGTCGAGCAGGAGTTGTACTTCCTCATTACCAGGCCAGGGGACATCTGGTGGAAACGCGCAAGTTTAGTGGAAGAGTAAGGAACCTTACAGTATGCGAGTCATCAAACTATCCGAATAATTTCAGTACGACTTGACAAGCGGGCGAGAGCCGACGCCAGCGGATCTTCACATTGATATCTACAATTCTAAATCTGCAATCAATCTTTGGCGATTGGGAAGTTCGAGTCGACAAAGATACACCCAAGCTAATGCTAAAAACAACATGTAGCCTTCTTGGTGTGAGCATTATGGCAAACTGCTGCTAAATAGGGCTGGGCGTCGCGTAGCAACAGATGAGAAAATCAATTGAGTCCGCAACAATCCGATCTATTTCCATGTGAATGTTGATGAATATGCTCAGTGCTTTTAGAATGTACATCAAAATGTATCCAGAGTGAGCAAAGAACGAACAAGAAAATGACAATTGTAAGGCATACTCACATTGTTTATGTAGTTGCTTTTCCGTTTCTCTCGCACTAAATTGAAAGGTGAGAAACAGAATAGCATTAAGGCGACCTTACAGGTGAATAACAAGGTGAGAGAAAGACCCACCATCTGTCTGAGACTTGTTAAGGAACAAGGTGTTGGCTCCCGGGTGGTCCGAGGGGTCTTGGGCCAACTCTGAAATGGAGGAAATGCAACACAAGTGAATCGGCAGCTCAATGTCGCTGTACTGCGAAGAGGACGGCGCACTTGATCCTCTCACCATCAGGGAGCTCTCTGTCGCTGATGTGCTGCAGGTACGTCCCAGTGTCCTCACTCACATCCTCTGCGGTGAAAGGACATTCCTCCAGCTGCAGCTCTCTCCTGTGGTTCTTGGGACTCTCTCTCGGGGAGACGCAGCAGGACACCGAGCCACCCATTGCTTATTTTCCCATGCAACTGACAAGAAATGTGGCTGCAACCTTGCAAGTTGTCAGTGTGACGTCGTTGTGTACACTAGAACACCCGAGTCGATGTCTTATCAATTCAACTATTATCCTTTAACTTTGCGTAGGTTTAAGTATGTAAAGCCGGCGTGCGAGGCTCCTCAACGAAAGGTGGCTTAGCTTCAGAGAACAAGGATGTGCACTGTTTGACAAAGATGCAAACAAAGCAGACATGTCTTGAACAGCTGACATGTTCAGGGCGTGTGCGAAGCAATGTAAGCGCGGCTGCATTTTTGGATGGCTTCAAGCATAAATGGGAAATGCTTAAAAGTGTCAAACATGTCAGGTCATCTTACTTAGCAGAGATTAAAAACACAAAGTCACCGCTTTCTCCTGACCCGCGCGTAGCTGCTGCCCCGCTAGCTTCCGCTTCCGCATCCCGATCCAATCCACGACTTCACTTGATATTCAGAACTGCAGCGAAAAACTCGAAAACCCAATTCAAAGCTAGCGTAGAGTGCAGATACAAAGATAAACACAATCAATGGCACTGAAGGGAGATTGAACATAGAAGAAACGAATTGGACTTGTCAAACGACATCCCACGTTAGCTCTCATGTTTCGCACATAGTTGGTGACGGACAGCCGACCACTAGCGCTTCCAATACACGTCATATCCGGGGAATTACTTTCAAGATCATGAAGATACGCGAGTTAAGACCCCGTAACCTTTCGGGTAATGTATTTGTTGCCATTTATACTTACTCGGTGTTTATTATATGACGTCAATCTGTTTCAGAAGAGACCACCATACTCGACAATGGCAACAATTCGAACGGAATTTACAATATTACTTTCTGACTTCAACAAGCGATTTGTTTGCAATGTGCTTTAATGAATGTACATTACAGTTTAATAAACAAACGTATAGATGCCACGTCTTTAATCATTTATTTTGAATAGAGCAACATTCATCGTAAATTGTGTTTGTGCATCTACCATTATACTTTATAGTTGGTTACTTTGATGTGATTGGCTAAAAACTCATCATATGAAATGATTTTTAAATCATTTTTGGAAAGATAAAACCCTAGTGCTCAAGTTGGGTCCTCGAGAGCCCCTATCCAGCCTGTTTTCCACGTTTCCCTCCCGCAGCACAGCTGAATCTAATGATCAGCTCATCAGCAAGCTTTGCAGAAGCCTGATAACGATTCTGTTCATGAAATCAGGTGTGTTAGTGGAGAGAAACGCGTTAAACAGGCTGGATAGGGGCTCTCGAGGTCCCACCTTTAGCACCCCTGCCCTAGTGTATGTTCTTTGTTTTTATATGTAAATGCTAAATGTGATTTGGCCCTTTTCTTGCATATCGCATATGCTAAATTAAGTTGAAATCAAAATGGGCGTGACATTTGTAAAATTACGAAAAGTGCGACCTCCTGCAATCACGCATGTTCGAAATGAAAAAGAACCGCATACTGTAATGTAGTGATGATATTCACCAGGAGAGGGCAACAGCGAGGCAACTTCGCAAGAGTGGTGATGACGGTTAGCTCAGCTTCAGCGGAAGTGGAACATGTCGACGGAATTTAATTTCAACTGGCATGGCTCTGGTTCCGTATGTCGAGAATGCGGTGCCTGCGCTTTCCAAACTTCAAAATTCATCAGCGCGTTTTCATTTTGCCAGCCATGATATCCTCATAGCTCAAGATTGGAGGAAGCTCGGAGTGGCAGCGGTTGTGTGGGACGCGGTCGGTGACCTGAACGATCGAACGCGTCAACGATGTGCTTGAATGTCTGATCATGCTTTTTTTTTTTTTTTTGCAGGCCGTTGTCTTGTGTATGTACTTGGAGCTGGGCCATGTCGATCTCAAGGGAAAAGTGTCCATTGAGCTGGGAGCGGGCACTGGACTGGTGGGCATCGTTGCAGCTCTGCTGGGTAAATTGCAGATGGTGTGACTGGACCTGCCTTCGCAGTGTTCACGCTTCAAAAGTCAATTTGTGTTTTTCTTGACTTCACAGGTGCCAAAGTGACCATCACCGACAGGAAGTGTGCTCTGGACTTCCTTTCTACCAATGTCAAAGCTAACCTGCCCTCTGACCTCCAGCAATCTGCAGTGGTGTCTGAGCTATCTTGGGGCGAGGACCTTGCCCGCTTCCCAGCGGGGGGGTTCGAGCTGGTCCTGGGAGCAGACATTGTTTACCTGGAGGACACATTTGTGCCGCTGATCCAGACACTTCAGCACTTGTGTGCGGATGCCGCTGTGGTGCTGCTGGCATGCAGGATACGCTATGAACGAGATAGCACATTTTTAAACATGCTGAGGGGGCATTTCACCGTCCAGGAGGTTTTCTATGAAAAAAATAGGGACATTCATATATACAAAGCTTGGAAACAACTGCCCAGGAGTGATTTATGATTTCTCTTGAAAGATGTCCCATCTAAATAAATGTTTTGCAATACAACTTATGAGAAAGACTTTTTTTTATTAACAGCTGCCAAAACGTAACAGCTCTAACATAACGTATCGTACAAGTCGGTGCAGACATTAAGAAAATCAATGAAAAGCCACAAAAATTATAACAAAGTCTCATTATACATCATACCTTAGAAGAAAATATGTTATTCCATCACAAATGAAGTCTTCTTGACTTGGGTGCACTTTGCAATCCTCGTTTGACCAAAAGTCAAATATAATGTGCAACACACCTTATCAAATTCGGGTGCGACATGATTTTTAAGATGGAAACTGACCTTCCCAACATGTTGCGATCGACTGTTTTAAGTTGCTTCAGTGTTTCACGTTTGAATATGGGATACAAGGTGACACGAAAAATCGATTTCAAATCCAAACCATGTGATCGTTCCCCCCCCTCCAACCGGCACGTTTACAAAAAGCTCGTGGCGTTGTGTCACAACTCATGGCTCCGCCCTTTTTAACGTGTCTTCGCACATTGTGCTGGCCGAGAACATTGTTGTGTTGAAGCGTTAAGCAACATCTCCGCTCGCCCAATCTGGTGTGTTTACTTCAAATGGGAAAACTTTGGATTCATTTGGATTTGAACCATCTCGAAAACCAGGCCCGGAACTTTTCTGACACAACTTTGATAACCGGATTGTTCCAGCAAGGAAAAGTGCATTTTCTATACAAACTCATCTTACTAATTGGAACTTCTCAACTTTCCCGATCGAAGTCCGAGAAGTGAAAATGCATCGTCACAGGCCGCCTGCGACGATGCATATATTGCATAACAAGTTGTAAGCAGGGCTCATTATTTTTGGTTTTTAATATAAGAAAATAATGATTAGAATAAAAGCCACAATACAAAAAGCATTTCATATGACTTGGATCGCACACACGCGTGATGTCCATTATTCTTTCTACACATCTTTTCTCATTCCAGGTCTGAAAAAAGACCTTATTGCAAACACAGATGTGTGGAACTCCAGTCTTTTTTTTTTTTTTTAAATGATCAGTAAAACAAAAACAAACAAAAAATAATGACCCTGCAGTAATAAGGTTAGAGACAAATTGTCAATTAAAAAAAAAAAAAAGTCCACAAATCGCTTGCGTGTTCTGCGACATTAAACATGAAAAGCCGCACGCACGCACGCTAAGCATGTTTGCAAAGGCAAAGTGAGCGAACAAAGAGGGCAAATGGCAATGGAGGAGCGCAAGGAAAACATCAACACAGCTCAAAAAGATGCAAATGGATGAAATTGCTTGTGCTGTTGCAGTTTGATCTCCGAGTGAGGCGGGCATCGGCACGCGGGGGCGACGCTTCGATCCTTAGCGGCCGCCGATGACATCTTGCGGTTTCATCGCTGACAAAATCCCTTCCATTTCTGAGCGCTCCTCGGAGGACACGTCCACTCGTCACCATGTCAAGGGGACAGAATGCAAACTTGGAACCGGCAGTTCATTTTGCTTACTTGGGCCACATGAATTTCTTGCCGTTTTTTTGTGATTGTTTTTTAGAAAGCAAAACAATGAGAGGAAAAAGTGGAGTGGCATCCAAATGCATGGCTCTTTGTGGAGTCTCTGTACATTCCCCAGGCTGCGCCTACTCCGATTTGTGGCAGTACAAGTCTTTGAGGGCTTTCAGTTCCTCAATGAGGGTTTTGTTCTGGTTCTCCAGCACGGCGACGCGATTCTCCAAACACTTGACGTACTCTTTCTTCTTCCTGCGACACTCGCGGGCCGCCTCCCTGGGCAAGACGGCAAAAGAACATTTTGAAAATGTTCTTGGATTACGGGACTGTTACCAGGCAGGATCGTCAGCAACGTACCTGTTTTTCATAAGGCGCACCTCCCTTTTGCGCGTGACTTCCTCTGTTCCCGTCCCCATACCCAGCGCAGGTGAGGTCGCCATGACAACCCCGGAGGTGATGGCGCTGGCTGGCGCTGTGCGGATCTGATAAGCCTGAACGTCTCCAGAGGCGGCTGAAGGGTGAGAGGAAAGTTTACGAATAGATAGTGTTGTCCCGATACCGTTTTTTGGCCCCCGATACCGATTCCTACGTTTCCCCCCCCCCCCCCTTAACATGAAAAAGCTGTCCTGCCATTGGTTCAGAGCATTCAAGGGCCAATAGGATATCTTGGCTCGGCATGCAGTGAACATGTCACATATCAGTGAATGGCGTGCAAGCGCAAGACACAAGATGCTTCATCCAAAATCCGATTTTAGCCTCAGAATTAATGGTATCGGCATGTTGCTTGTTAGTACTCATCGATACTGATACTACAGTTTTTAATGCAGTATCGAGGGCTTCTGTATCGGAACAACACTACTAATAGAGCTGTCAAAATTAATCAACTATCGATTATCAAATGAATCGACAACTATTCTAACTCATTTGCTCCCCAATTATTATTATTTTTTTTAAATACGTTCTATTTTCAATGTTTTAAGTGTCCCAAAGACGTATTTATACATTTTCTTTTAGTGTTTTTTTTGATGCTAGAGCATACAGAAGGCTTTGATGCCGCCTTAAAGCAATGGTAGTTATTACACAAACGGCCAGCATGTGGCAGCAGAGTATAAGAGATCAACCAGGGCCATGTTGCAAAAAGCTCTTTCCTTACTGTGTTCAACAGATTTGTGAATAAACTGTATTCTAATGCTAATTGCTGCAAAACAGAAAAATATAGAAATATACTTTTTCCCCCTTCTAATAGAAGAGACTTTAATCTTTCTCTTGGTAGGTTCCATGTTTTATATCAAGAGAAGAGTCAAAATCAGTCAAAATCCAGTCAAACAGCCGGGAGCAAAGGGGATTGCTTCAGCGAAAATGGCTGCCAGTCAATGAGTTAATAATCAAGTAATGGTTTGGAGCCATTTTTTAATTGAAAATTGTCCAAATCCTCTGATTTCAGCATACCAACAGTAATTGTTTCACAGATTTCTGTAGTCCTTCATGAAAGAAGACGGATTATCTTCGGTGTTTCATAAAAATAAGATCCATTTTGACTTTGGAAATCAATATCAATAGATTTATCGATTCTAAAAATATTCACGAGTGACAGCACAAGAGGTAAGGTTACTAAGATGAAAACCAAAGAAACCGTGTCCGGCCGCCATCTTTTCTCACCTTGTACAACCACCTGGTTGCTAGGCAACAGGATTTGTTGGCCATCACTTGTCTGGGCGTATTGCAAGATGGTGGCGCCAGGTTGGGCTGTGGCAGCGTTGGCCATGGTGAGCGCTTGCAGGCCCTGGACGCCATCGGTCCCATTATTGGCCAACTGGATGGCCCCTCCCTGAGTGATGGCGACTGCGGGGGGGGGGTGGGAGGCGGGGGTCAGATGATTTTGGACATGTCAGCCATTAAATGTCTTCAAAGCCGCATCGCAAGCTGGCAGCGAACGTACTGTACTGGCCGCTGCTGGTCTGGTAGATGGGCGTGGGCATGCTGACGGTGGTGATGGCGGGCGCCGAGTCGTCTTCAGACTTTTCTTCCTCGATGCACGGAACTGCCGGAGCGTCGGATGACAAGTCGTTGAGGATTTTCCTGAAGAGGCGAACAGACGTACGCGACTATTGAGTTGGGCTGACCCATTTTGAAAAAGAAGCAAATTGTGCTTTCATATGTGATTATTGTATTGTATGTATTTATCTTTTAAACAAGAAATTCATTAATAAACAATAGCATCTTACACAAAAATGAAGGCAAATGAACCATGAATTAATATGAAAGACGTTCATTTTGCTACTTCAATGAATTGTTAATTTCGTAAACAATTTGCGCCTTGTAGTCTTTAAAGTGTTCACGACAACTTCAGAACATTTTGGCAAACTAACCAAAGTCAATAAGTCATAAATCAGATTAGAACAATAATGCAAACAAATCTTTGGCTTGATCTCTTCAATTTGGCCAATATGGCTGAAAAGTGTACCACAATACTAAAAGTATTTCATTAAATCATGAGTGGATTTTTTTTTTATACTATTGAAAATAAGGACGTGGAGAAATAAAGACCTTTAATAAGAGGTTAAGGCAACTATCAAAAGTGAAATACAGTTCCTAGTAGGACTGGGCAATATGGCTGAAAAATGTATTGCAAAGTATTTCATAAATCAATATTGATAATTATTATTTTCTTACCTATTTAAAATGAGGAAAAACAATGACATTGAATAAGTGCAGCATAATTTTTTTTTTTTTTTTTTACAGAAGACGCAACCCCAAAGCATTATCGATAGATACAGTTACATTAACCTTCATTCAATCTTAATACAATTGATGTGTAGCATATATATATATATATATAAAAAAAATTATCAACTAATAGTTTCTTGGATTGCCTGCATTACAGTTGAGCAACCATCTAAGGACTGCCGAATATTTGGGGAAATAATCATATTTTTTTCCATGTAATATATTCACATACACATAGAAAAAATGGTACATTTAGTGTATAAATAAATAAATGTTTATTGTTCCTCTGTTTTAATTTTTCTTAGCAAGACACAATATGTGGACTAATTGAAGGCAATCGACATCAAAGCCGTTCAATTCATTGTTCAGCCCTGCTACTCCGACAAATAAGACACGTGATACATTCGAAAGACAATATTTTGAACAAGGTTGCGGGAAAAGTAAGAAGAAAGCACATACCTGTACGAAGGTCGCCTGGAAAGGATCTCTCTCCTCTTCTGACAATCTGTGACGCTGTCGACAGACTCCTGAGAGTCCTCGCTCTCGGCAACCGTTGAAATCTTTGCAAGGAATCAACAATTTCATTGGTTGCATTTTGCCAACGTAAGCATTATTTGGCGCACACCTGAACGGCTTGGACCTGAGGGGACTGGATGACGGAGGGCTGGGCAGCTTGGATCACGCCGTGCACTTGGACCGTTTGGCCGTTGGGCAGCTGCACCAAGGCCACTGTGGGACTGCTGGACGACGTCTGGCTCGATGCGATGGAGACCTGCCGGCAACACAACGCAAACACTTACACACTTTCTGATCACCGACAGGTGACAAATGTGTTTCCCGAGCTTTACTTAGCCAAGGCATATATCTCACGTTCGAAAAGAAATCTCACGTCATACCTTTTTTTTTTAAATTTCCTAATAAAAAAAGAAATTTTTTTTTTTTTTTTAAGTGCAGGTAGCTTCCAGTGTCAGCAGCATCTATCATCAATTTAAGTGAAAATCTAAATAAAAATAAATAAAAAGTTCCCCGAAGTTGACCATGTTTGAAATGGATCTCTTAAGCTGCTATCCCAATTAGCATTGAATGTTTGCTTGCTAACGTAGCGAATTTGGGGTTTCGTCAGGGTTTGTAAAAAAAATTCAAAAAATGTTCACGGATGGCGAAAATGTGTGTTGTTCCGATACCGTTTTTGGCCCACGATATGATACGCAGTTTTGCAGTATCAGCCAATGCCATACCGTCCGATAACGAGGTTTTTTTTCCAACGAAAAAGCTGCCCTGCCATTGGTTCAGAGCATTCAAGGGCCAATCAGACATCTTGGCTCGGCATGCAGTGAACACATCACACATCAGTGAATGTCGTGCACAAGCAAGATATAAAAAGCTGTATCCAAAGTGTTATATTAGCGTAGGAAATAATGCTATCGACATGCTACTTGTTAGTACTTGCCAATACCACTGTTTTGATCGGGGGCCTCTCCCGATGCCGATATTTGGTCAACACTAGTGAAAATTTACTCCAAACTTTATTGCGACAAGTAAAAACAGCGAACATCTTTGCAATATACCTTACAAATCTGGATGGAAATCCAAAAAGAGCTGCATCTGCGACCATTCAGTGACATAGCATCTGTATCGGCTTTCAGATTATTATTTTTTAAGCCAAATATTGGCAGCGATAATCGGCCCGAACGATAATCAGTCTATCCCTACCATTTACCAAACCGGTTCACAAAAAGTGGATTTTTTGGGGGTCAAAATATTTAACAGTGGATAATTTCCCGCAGCACACTGGCTGGCAATCATTGGGTTAGAATATTGAAAACGATGTCAGCGGCGATGTGATGTGGTTACCTGGGCCAGGCCAATGTCAGACTCTTGCTTCACACCCGTTTCACCACTTTGCTGTGTATCTGCACAAGCTTCCATTGTCATTTAAAACCTGCACGATGAAAGAAAAATCTTAAATGTATGTGCATTAGTATTAAGTCATTGTGTTCATCACGTTCATGTGCACAGCTGACATCCAGCGGAGATGCTTGATTGACCTTAGCAACTTTTGAAGGCATCCCGAAGGAGGGTGTGGCATTCTGAACACGCGTGCACGCATTTCATTTCCACTAAATAAACACAATGAACACAATAAAAATAAGCAATGATGAGCCGGGTTAGCAAACCGATCGCAGTCCAATGCATCCATTTGCGGTCTCGCTGCCTTAGTTGTGTGCAGATATATAGCATGTAGCATTTCGCTAGCCCCCGTGGCCAACATTGTTTCGTTAGCATGCTAACAAGCTAATGAAAGCGTATTAACTTTAATTCCGCTCGAAATAAGACTGTTTACTTTCCTTCGCATTCGCACCGCGAGTTGTTAGTGGTCAGATTAAAACGCGCATCCATTGATTAATTCAAACTTAATGTAATTTATATTGCAAAGTTACAGACATGGAGGATTTGCGAGGGAAAATTCTATAACTGTGTCCCACACAGTTTATATGCTTCATGTTTATTTCAAAACAATGTAGTTGCTCAAATGTATCAGACAAACTGCTTCTGTAACTTAGTCGAACGGTGTTATGAATTTTATTAGATTTTTCTTTCTCTTTTTTTAATGTATAAGTCTGACTTCTTTTTTTTTTCTTTTTTGCGAGCATTGCAGCGACTGACTCATTTTAGTTAGCCTCTGCAACGCCGCCGCCATGATTTCTTTGTTGGCGTTGTGCGGATACAAGCCGCAAATAAACGTTGCGGGCGGCCATCTAACTGTCTAGCAAAGATCGGATGCGTATCCTCTTACCAACACAGACTCGCTTCGTCACTCCCGGGTCTACGGAGCTCCACTTTTATTCAGACCGACACGTAAGAGACCGCGTCAGGCTACACCTCCGTCGCGTCACCGAGAACAACAACACCGAGAGGAGGACGAGGGCTACGACGACAGCGAGAATCGGCAAGAAACGAGCGGATGTCCGGAAAGGGCCGAAGACGGCCGAGCAGCCGAGAACACACGAGTAAGGCCGAAAGCTTCTTCCTCTTCTGTTATAGGTGTTGGCATACAAGGATTTGGCTGCATTGGCGCCCCCCTCGGTTCCGACACGGATTTTAGGAATAATTCAAATTGAGTTGCTGTAAATTTGCCTGGCCAACCCATCCAAACGAAAACAGGACAATTGATAATCAAATATGTATATATATTTTTTTTTAATGACTTCAAGAAAACGAGCTTGGATTAATTTCACGAATCCCAACGTGTCAGTGCTGTGACTAGTAGTTAAGTACATCTAAAAAAATAAAATAAAATAAAAATTAGCTCAGGCATTATAATCAGCTTATTATTATTATTATTATTATTATTATTATTATTATTATTATTCAACGTCAATTCCCAAGGAGGGTGTTGTATCACAGAAGGATTGTCAGTTTTTTAAATGCTGTGGTAATGCAATTATCACGTCAACTCTTTCCAGCGCAAGGTACACAAGGTACTGATTCAAAGTAGTTTTCATGTTACAATGAAAACCATGCACAATATTGACATGTTAATGACAACAAAAGGAGTTCATAAGGAATAATTATTTTCTTTTTAGCTCACTGACATTTTTACATGATGCCATTTCAAATTGTGAATGACGAAAATAAATTGAAAGTATGTTATAATGAAGACTATAAATTTCAATTATTTGAATTTGATGTATTTTCTTTGGGGTGGCACTGGCAACATTATGTGCACATTATAGTTATATCCTAATTTAAAAGTCCTGATTATAAGAGAACATTGACTGGCTGACTTTTCTCCTTGCGAGGTGGTTGAAGTGCTTCACAATATTGACACAAAGGTTGTAATTGCACACTGACTGACAAGTTGTCGTTTTCTATTCTATTTCTTGCAACGTTGCCATTTTCCGTCATGAAGCAGCAATGTGTCTTGTCATCCACATGGTGGCATTAGAATTCTTCCCGTTTCCTTCGCCATCCCGCCTCATGTTATTGGCATCATGTTTCTCTCACCCGAGCCTGACCGCGGGTGCAATAGGTGAAATGAGCCTCTATCTTCTTTCCTTTTTAATGGAAGGCCAGCGCATTTCGGCCATGTGGTGCTTATTATGTACTATTTACAGCTCTTGCATCGGCAATACGCTGGCCTCTCCCTGGTCATCAAGCCGGGCCATAAAATGTTCTCATTATCTCTGCCACTGGGCCCGGTGTGGGGGCTGCCGGTGCGGGGGCTGCCGCAGCAAAGTGGCTTCTAAGCTGTGGCAGCTGCTCAAAATCCTGCGGGGAAAATGAGACTTCAGACAATTTATGAGCATCATCTCGATGTGCGAGGTCAACACAGCAGCTCTTCAATCCGCACGTACGGATGTGAAACATACCCAGCGAGTGATTGAAGATCCCAGTGGTGCAAACACTTCTGACCTAAACGCCGTCCTTTGCAATAAAACCTGCGTGGCGGCATGCGGCATCTGCAAGGATTTCAATTTTTGCACTTTTCCATTCAAAGTGAGGCAAGAAATACAAATCTTTTCACGTATGTGCTTGATTTGATGAGACATTGAGTTCCCTTAAGACCACCAGCTTCCATAAATTGCAAGCGCAAACATATTTGCCACATGGTTAAATAAATAGTACGCTTATGTGTTCATATTCTTTTTGTCATCATTCCATTTCTATTGTTGTTTCTTGGCGGTTTGCAAACAACTTAATGGGGCAACTGCAGTGTGGATCCTGATTTCACTCCTTCGAAGATTGTTCTTATCCCGAAAAAGACCAAAAAGGAAACAGTGGAGGCATCCATCCATCCATCCATCCACCCCTCCATCTATCCATCCATCCAGGTGCCCAATTATCTTTATGAAAGTGTGACACAGCTAAATGTTTTGCTTCCTGTCTGTCCAAAAATTAAACTTTGCAAAAAATGTGAAAATCCCTTAATTATGAACCTCTTCATGACATTTTCCCTCTCACCATGCATTGCCAGTGTGCGTTGCGATGAAATGAGATTGGCCTTGCCGATGCCGCAAGAGAAAATCCGATTTTCAAGGCCACTGGAGTGCCGCGGCAGGCTGTAAATCACGGCCCAAAGAGTCCAGCCCATGACGTCAAAGATGGCCCCCAAAATGGCGTAGGAGGAGGACGGGAGTTGAATGTGCAGCATGTGGCGACCCGACTCCGATCTATAGCCCTTTCCCCTCTCCTTAAATCCAGCTGTCAAACCTCTTGGCTTAACACGAGCTCCTGAAAGCCCATCGACGGCCTGTGACACTTTGGATCCCTTCAGCCCACTTGCGCTTTCAACCATTTGCTCCGCTCCTTCGCTTGCGTTTCTAATCACATGTTCCTAATAGTGACACCCGTTCACTTTGCGGGCAGTGGCTGTTGCCAGCACCTCCCCTTGACACAATATTGGGTGTATTAATAACATCATAATGTCAACATTTGAAACAGTCCCAAATCTTGCAGGGAGTGGAAAATATCACAGCTGTCACTCAAGCTCGGAGAGAGTCTGGAATGTGGCTGAGGGCGGAATTGGACTCGTTTGAATACCACTGACCTTATATGCTTGCTTTTTATCACAAGTGGAATTATCGGGCTCGCATATGAACACCTGGCGGGGGTTGCCATGGCTACAAGGCCCCACGTACGCATGCGCTCACAAACACAGAGTACATAAAGGGAAGGTTTTCAAATGGGAGTTGCTTGAGACGTCACATTGTAGCCCGAAGGCAGCAAAGTGAGCCTAACACGGCCAGATTGTGCTGACCTGGACCTCTTCTTAATCCATGCTGGAGGCACCGCGCTTTATTAGACCGTTTCAATCCATTGGTCAAGGTGTCAACTCCTCCCACTTTTGCCCCTCGCACCCCCTTCCATTTTGCCCTACATCTAGTTGGCACGCGTACATTTGCAAGGTAGATATGAATTGGCCTTCATCTTCCAAATCTCCCATCAAGTTATATGGGTTTAAAACTGGGCTCATAAAAGTAACGTGGCAGTTGGTATGAAAATGTACTCGTGGTTGCACAAGTTATCATCTTGATTCTTCAGCAACATAACACAAACCCTTTCATGGAAAGGTTAATGGCGTTTGAGACCTTGTGCCTGATGATAGTGATCATCTATCCATCCATTTTCTGAGCCGCTTATTCCTCACCAGGGTCGCGGGGGTTGCTGGAGCCTATCCCAGCTGGCTGCGAGCAGTAGGCGGGGTGTGTACCCTGAACTGGTCCCATAGTGATCAGTATTTCTTAAAATGCTGAATATGTACCCGATAGACGTACATTTGATTTATACCTTCAGACTAGTTTAATTATTTGCTCCACAGTAGTTAGTTATGCAAAATAATATTTCAAGAGCTCTCTTTCAAAAAAGTGATCAAGGCTCAGTAATAATAATAATTGCCATTCTATTTTCTAGTTCACGCACTACAGTGTTCAAATAACACACTGAAAAACAATACAGTTGGTACACAATAATTAACTAAAGGGGGATTTGTCAATTACTGTTGAACATATTTTGACGAAAAGGCAATTACCGGCAATTGTTTTAACGGGATACAATTAATGTTTGCAATATTTGCAGATCTAGGTTAATGTAATTGTTTTCTCCGAATAATCTAAATGGATTAGCAATGTTTGGTCAACACTGATAGAAAATCAAGCAGTCATTGATAATGTAGTGGTTCACTTGCTTGACTTCTGAGCAGACGCGATGAGTTCAGTGCAGCAGAAAATGATGAATGATGAACGGATGGCAGAAAATCTACATGTAATTGGATTTTGTACACCAACATATTGTTTGCATATCTCTGAATCTTGTAGGCTACTCCAAAATCGTCACTTTTTAAGGGACCATGAAAATGGCACGTTCAACCAATAATGTTGCCATGTCATCAAAGAGAACAAGTCGTTTTCAAGACTTCAGATTGGTCAATCATTTGTTAAAAACGGACCAATAGTATAGACTTGAGTGTGTGTGTACAGTGACGCTGGGGTCGGCCATGTTTTTACATTCTTTTCCTTTTCGTGTGATGTCACCTTTGCCATCTATCCGCACTCATCTCAAGCCTCCTCTGGCGGTTCAAAGGTTGCCATGGTTACCAACATCCCAGTGGACCACAAACGTCTCTATCCCGAGGCTACAAGAGCAAGCGGGCTCGGCAGGTGGGGAGAATGCGCTGACCTTTGACCCGCCATGGTCTTACGCAAGCGGAGGACCGGGGTTCAAGCAACAGAGCTACTTTGGGTTGTAAATGCATTCACGTGGCTCACAACATCCAAGATGGTCGGACTGCAGAGAGAGATTGTCATGTTCTTGCACGTTTCTCAGATAAAGAATCGATTGCGTCAGATCTTTGTGTCTGTCCGCATCACTTTGTCCGCAACCCATGGAACAGAAATGCAAATGATGTCGGTCTTGTCTGAAATTGTGTTTGTTCGATATTTTTTAGTTTCTGCCGTTTGATGTCAACTGCTGTGAATTTTAATGTGTTGCTGCTTTGCTTTGAGTTTCTTTTGCCAAAACCAAAAGTTGACATCCTTCACTATTTTACTTTTGTATTGCATTGACTGTTTTTCAGTAAACATCAGTGCTTAAACAGATTACAAACCAAGATGATCTTATGAAGGGGAAATAACCATGGTTTGATATGTCCTCATGTAACCTCTTATATAAGGATATGTTGTTGTCCTGAACTGTTGTACGAGTCCAGGTGCCCAACAATCTGGGCACAAGGGCGGAATCAACCTGGGAACTCTTCCTTGTCTATACTACAGTCCTCCCTGCTTCGGAAACCATGTTTTCGAGGGTGCCTGGGAGAGGGCTTGGCCAGCCTGGTTTCTTACGCTCACCCCTTTTTGTTAACGAATAAAAGATGGAGCGGCACACGGTGTGGGTAGAGTCAGCTGAGGGAAGCGTACGTTCGCCCAGCCGTTTTGCAGCTCGTTCTCTCCGGTCTAGTGTCAAGGTAAGCGCCGATGATGATTATATTATGCTGCTTAGCGTTGAAGTGTGTTGATTGCTGTTTGCGGGGAATAAAGGGCACAATTATTCTAGCACAGTATATCAGTCTCTGTGTATTCATTGTTGCCGCCGATCACTCACAATTCTGCATGAAAATATAAAAGTGAAGTAGTGTTTTCTACAAAACATCTTAATAGGCCAATTTTCAATTGTTTTTTTATTCAATAAATACAAGGTTCAAAATATTGTTGTCTTGCGAAACAATAACTTCATTTAACAATGAACGATTTGCATTGTGTGTAGTAGCTGTGTAACTGTGTTTGCTTGTCTATAAGAAAAGCTAAATTGAGTTCAACAAAACAAAAAGATTAGATCGAACTGCTGTCATTTTTGGA
The DNA here is from genome assembly GCF_051991255.1 of Vanacampus margaritifer. NCBI lineage: Eukaryota > Metazoa > Chordata > Actinopteri > Syngnathiformes > Syngnathidae > Vanacampus > Vanacampus margaritifer. Next base: position 927,374 of record NC_135432.1, on the reverse strand, counting down.
AAGTCTTTATAGTGCTGTTGTCAAAATTAAATCTCAGGACTATTTTGAAAACACATTTTTGATGTTCTCAATTTATATTATAATATCAGTGCGTTAAATTTGAGTTAATTTAAAGTTCCTTTAACACCATACATTTTTTAACGTGGAAAAATCTTCTCACACCAAGAAGGTGGTGGAATTTAAACAGAAACCGAAGTTTTAAAAGAACGGAAGGATGTGAACGCAAGTGCTTTCTTTGGAATGCATGTTGTCGCATGACTTTAATAGTTAACTCACAATTGATCTCAAATTTTATATCTGTTCTTAGCATAAAAATGGAAAAAATGTTACACTAAAATAAATATGGATGCATCTTTTAGTTAGTGATACAGTCATTTCATAAACCATCCATCCATTTTCTTAACAGCTTGTCCTCACAAGGCTCGCAGGGGGTGCTGGAGCCTATCCCAGCTGGCTTGGGGCCGTAGGCGGGGTACACCCTCGTCAATCGCAGGGCACACACAGACGAATCACAATCACACTTATGGACAATTTAGTGTTCAATTCACCTGCCATGCACGTCTTTGGAAATGTGGGAGGAAAGCCACGCAAGCACGGGGAGAACATGCAAAACTCCACCCAGGAAGGCCCAAGTCCGGACTCCATCTCACTTCCTCTGCACTGGGAGGCAGACGTGCTAATTGATACAGTCATTTCATATCAATTCATAAAATTGAGTTAAAATTACTGTAAAAAAATGAGGTAATTTTGATATGTGTTGAGGTCATTTTTCTGCCACTAGATGACATAATTGCATTTGTAAGACGTTGGAGACAGATCAGTGCATTTTTTGGAAGAAATTCTGCACATTTGACTTCACCTCTCGTCTCCACAAATACAGCACAATTAAGCATTCTTATTCCATGTATTACTGTTCGATTTTGACGTTGACTTCAGCTGCTTTGCGACTGGAATCCTCCAGTGCAGGCTTTCCAAGTAAGTGGGCGTTAAAAAAATGAATGGCATTAAAGGAACTTGAAATTCACTCCAAATGAACGCACTCATTTTGACAGTATAGTAAGAAAAACATTTTGTTCCCGATAATGTGGCGCGTTTCAGGAGCGGCACGTTGTCATGTGTGCATTTGCCACACTCGGGAGATTTGTTATTTTTCCGCTCGGCCCTGGCGACCTGTCCGTCCTCACGTCCGGCCCCGGCAGATTAAGATGCAGCTGCCATAGGAGCCCGAGATTGATGGGGAACGCTGGGGCCGCAGAGGCCCCGCAGAATTCTGAGCAGAGCCCGACTGTCTCCCTTGTCACTTTTTTTTTTCTTTTTTTCCAACTTTTCTTTATCAGGCTGTTGCCCACGCTGGCACTTCTCTTCTTCTGTCACATGACACTTTCTGCATCCCGGTTTGCTGCGTTTGTGTCACTCCATCACCTCCCTGTGCCCCCCCCCCACCCCCGAACAGCCTCTAAGCCCCCTTAAGTCACTGTCAGCAGCATTAGCCAATTTTGGATATTTGGATGTCAAGAAACTGTCTGTGTGTGCGCGGTGCAACCATGTGCGGGAATCTGCTCTCAATAAATAATTCTGTGGTTAAGAGGGTTGCAGGAGCGCTTACCAGAGATGGATGCCTACCCGAGTGTGTTTACCCACCGCAGCTTCCAAGCTGTCTGCACAGATGCAGGAATTTAGAGGATGTGTGTGTGTGTGTGGTGGTGGTGGGGGGGGGGGGGGTGTTATTCCACTATGTCAACATATGCGCTCAGTCTGGTTTCTTCAGGATAATTGTGGGGGTGGGAATGATGTTGCATGATGGAGGAGGAGTACGATGAAGGATGTGTGTGTGTGTGTGTGTGTGTGTGTGGTCTTGTTTTTGTACATGGTGGGGCCCACCCGTCCATGTGGGGCCATTTTGCTTAAACCAAGACTTGGTTTTAGAGTTTAGGTTTGAATTGGGTTATGGTTGAGAATAGGGTAAGGAATAGGTGTAGGCAATCATTTTTGATGGTTGGGGTTTGAGGGAGGGGCTAAGAAATGCATTATGTCTATGAGATGTCCCCACAAAGATAGCCCCATGAGGATGTGTGTGCGTGTGTGTGGATGGGCACAAGTGTGCTGAACAAACTGCACTGGCAGGGCTTTTTTTTTTTTTTTTTTTGTCAGAGTCCCCTGGGCAGAAGACGCATGAGTCAGCGACCAGTAGGATTTATAGCCAATTGATTAAATTAGCATTTGTTCTGCTACGAGGGCAGCAACCTGTCAGTAAGCATAACCTGAAGCAAACATACACGCAAGCACGCAGGCCAAGCGTTGAAGCAGTGGTGAAAAAGCAAAAATGAAACACAAGACGATGAGCAATTATGTCTACAAAAAAAAAAAAAAAGTCAACATGATTAACATCGGCATCGCCGGGATGCAAACATATGAGCACATAAGAAGCCCCCATTCTCGTGCATATGAGCAGGGGGGTCGTACGCAGCCGCCTCGCTGACAAGCCTTTTTATGACATTCATCAAAGCCATCTGCCATTTTCCGCTCAATTAATTTGTTATGGGAAGAGGGATCAATTAAGTGTGCACTGTAATGGCTTTATATCCTTGTTTCCCTTTTATAGGCCAATATTTTCTGTGCTCCACTCTGGCATGAAAAGGCGAAATCGATATCCCCGGCTATTTTCCTCTCCCGTGGACTAATTTGTTTTTGCCACTCTCTTCCTGGCATGATAAACAGACTGCAGCGAGGCGGAGGGGCCGAGGGGCCGAGGGGCCGAGGGGCCGAGGGGCCGAGGGGACGGCCCAACATGATCGCGCTCCAAGATCTCATCTGGATTTCACAAGTTCCTCACTTAATGACTTCATAACGTCAGGAGGGATTGACCTCTGGCCTCTTGTCATCCCCCGCGGGAGCTGGAGACGAGGGCTGCTGTGATAAGCACGACGGCCGGCCAAAAGACAGCGACGGCTAAAGCGGCATCGGCCGGCTGCGGCCGTTAGCGTCACCGGCCCAGCTCAACCTCCGCCTCGCCGACGTATCAAGCGCTCCCTCGTTGCGCCTGCTGATGGGCTTGATGATATGATGAAGTGTGTGTGTTTAAGTGCGTGGCTGCCCGCGCGTGACTCGGGAGCACCCTCGGGCCCCGTCGTTACTCCCGCGGCGGCCTGCTGACATTGCCGTATTGATTTTGACATCATTGGGTGGGGATGCGTTTTAGCGGCTGCCTCTTAAAGCACGGCCACCAAAGTGTCACATTGTTTGTGGAAGCAGACCGGAAGGGCCACCGAGGTCAAGGATGTAATCCCATGTCACGTTTTTACATCCCAAGGAAACGTGGTTCAAATGAAAGCCAACAGTTTTCCGCCAGAAGGACATTTACGATGCCGCAAGTCACATTGCGCTCTCTTGCTTTATTGTCGATTGCCATTGACACGTTTTTTTCCCCCTGCTATGCGTTAATGGGATGAGAATAACAAAGCTTGCCTTTTGCTTGTAATAAACAGCAGGAAGAACATTTTTGCTTCATCCTGCTGCAATGTCATTATATGGACAGTAACAAACAGTTACATTGCCATTTGTTCAAAAAACAAAACAAGGGAGATTTGTTTGTTTTTTGTTCTAAACTAAGATATGGACCTGTTGAACGACATTAACCCGTTTGTATTATCGCGAGTGAAAATGTGTCTTATGTTCGTTTTCTACTTGAAGTAAGATCTCCAAATGATCTCCATTAAGTCTTAAGTATGACTCTCTCTTTAATTGCGATGTCTCCCTTATTTCTCCGAGTGAATTTTAGGAGAAACAAATGAGAAACGTTTGAGACAAAAGGGAGTAAAATGAGACTACGGTGAGACAGAGACAAGCGAGCTCTGAGCAATAAAATGCTCCTCTTAAACTTATGAACGCAACCTCCGCAATCGGCGGGAACTACAACTAACATTAGCCCTGATCCCCCTCTCACCCTTGGAGTTATGACACGATGTTACGCTACGTCATACGTAAGCTTTTTTTCAATTGCCGACGTCGAGTTTAGCGCTGAAATTGCTTCCATAGTATTTCAATAGTAAATCTGTGAGTGAAACACCACAAATGAGCGGTCAGCCGTGCGGCGGCTGGGCTAGCAAGCTAGCTAGCTGCTGTCTTTCTGTTAAGCAATCCAGTCAGCTCACACTTGTCTTTGGAAAAGAATGAGGAATGAGCGCTTGGGAAAATGGATGGATGGAAGTCCTCTGTCGAACGCGGTCCAAACGGTCGGCACGCACTCCTTCCTTCCGCCACGGTGCTTTTAATGGCTGCTTTTGGGAACGCCAACATGGCCGCCTTCCAACATCACTTACCTTTATACCTTTGGGCTTTTCTTGCAAACATAACTTTGAAGCTAACATGAGCTGTCGTGGCCGCAATGGCAGAAACGAGTCGTGTCCACATTTTTACATCCTGTCCGGGCGTCCGTTTAAAAAAAATCACCCCAAAATCATACAAATGTCCAATTTTCATTGTGGTACAAATGGGAGGCGGAGTCCATCGTGTTGTTATCGTAACTGGTAAACTGCGGAGTGCTCCCGATTTGTGAGGGGTGTAAGGGGTAAAAAAGGCTGCTTTTTATTTTCTACCCATACAGGAGGAGGAGACATACGATCAAATTGTTAATATTGTAATGCATGGCATCTTTGAGTAAACTTTGAGTATCATTCGAGGCCGGGCCTGCATTGAAATTGTAATACTGAAAAATATATTTTTTTACAGTATACAGTTGGCTTTATAACAGCATATGACCTTTTTTCTGTAAATGTCCATTTTTGTATCCTCATTACATAACACTGAGCGTATTTCTTTTGGTGACTTGTGAATGTTGTTTTCAATTTGCCACAATAATTTACCGGCATGACCTTGTTGACACACAGAAGTTGAAGCAAATTCATTTCCAGCTGCTCAGCGCTTCAAGCTGGAACCTTTTGCTACGTTATCTAATTCCAACAAGATCCTCTGTGTTACTGCGGGTGATCCGCTGTCACATGCTGTCATCGCTTTTTCAACAGTCCACAACGGCGCACGACACTCCCTCCTGTGCAGAGCGCTGTGAAAACAGACCTCAAGAAAGCCCCCCCCCCGAGCCCCCTGAGTGACACAAGACAATTCTGATGCAAAGTGATGACATTCACATGAAGCCCCGCGTACGAGTTTGGAGCGGGAGAACGTCGCCGGCTGCCGTCCTGCAATTCTTCACTTGATGGATGACGAGCCTTTTCATTTGGCCAAACAAGGTTGCGCCACTCGCTAATGTCGCCGTCATTTCATTTGTATCGCAAGTGACTCCAATCCGCCGGATCTGGAAGTGAATAAATGGATGCGTATCCTTAAGTTTTTGTATTGATGACTGGATGAAAGCACGTATGAATACATTGAGGTGGAGGAGCCATGAATCCGTTGCCATGATGAGACTTAAGTACGCATTTATTGAGACTAAGACCTTGAATACTAAGTCAAAACAGATCCGGCTCGCACGGTCTGTTAAATCTCCATACGTCATCGCAGCATTGATTTACGTTGCGCTGGCTTCGTCGCGTTTGCATGCCAAGCTGAAGGCTGTTGCCGGTTTCAACAACTTACTCGAAATGAATCGCCTTCACCGTTAAAACCTGCCGTTTAAAAGGGACGACCGTCGTTAATGTCAGCGTTTTCAAGTAAAGAAGGTCCTCCATGAGACGCGATGCAGGACGCAGGAAGTCCTGCTCCGAGTCCGCATGCTGGAAAACAACGAGCCATCAGAATCAGGCAGCGTTTTTGGCAGCGTTTTCTACAAAAAATAAATAAATAAATAAATAATCAGATAATAATGCCATCATTGAAAAATATTCTTTTCTCGGGTCCCTGTCAGTCATGCGGCCAGAATAGTCATTTGACTCTGCTTTAAGACACCCCGGCACAAAGATCGAGATTACGGCCATGGATATTTCTCCTCAAATCTCTCAAACCTGCTGACCGTACTTTTTTTTTTTTTTTTTAAAGCATCAATGTGAAAGCTTGCTTCTTGATCTTTCTCCTCCAGTTGGGTCCGAATGCAAGGTCACCACTCAGAATGATCTGCTCCCCCGCCGCCTCACCTCTGGCTTACCCGTCGCCCCGCCCTGGAAAGTGGAAAGGCCCTTCCTCTGGCACCCGGGCCTGTAATCCAATTAAAAGCGCATTAAGGGCAAATGAATAGTGGCAGATTTAATTAGCTGCTGACGAAGCCGGGCTGTCTGGCAGCCGGGCGGATGGACGGGTGCGTCCCGGATGCTGGCCTCTGACCCGCCCGGGTCAACGGGGTGGCGGACGACTGAGAATGCACTTTGCAAGCGCTGCTTCAGTGCCTCCAATTAAGTCTGACATCAGTCCAGCCTGCAGAATCAAACGTGGCTCCCTGGGTGAGTTTGCGAAATACTTTTTATTTTATTTTAAATATTTCGTTTCCGACACGTTTGTTTTACGTGTTGAGGTGACGTTTACTGTTTTGGTGTGCTTGATTTCAACATCACAATAGCATGCTTTTTAAAACCAAACTCTTAATGTCACCCCCCTGCAGCAGATTGCAAATAAAGCAAAGGGCAAGACTGGAAGTCCAAATCCCGGTTCCTGAAAGATTCACACGAACCTTTTTAAATGCGAGACTCGATGGAGTAAAGTCATCGACTGCTGTCTAAACCACGTGGCACGGACACACGTATGACACAAATAGACGCCATTTCCGCGTTGTATTTTATACCATGGATAAAATGCTTTTTTTTTTCCACATCACTCGCCACATTAATTGTCGGTTTCATCCTCACTCCAGAAGTGTGTGCTGTGAGAAACCGCCATTTCCATCGAACTCTGCACATGTTGACGTGGTCTTTCAAAATGAGTTTTTAATTTGAAATAGCTTACCTTGACCAAAAAACAAATTGGTCACAAATGAAAATCGGTGATAACTGAACCGCAAAGTGGCGAGGGAACATTGCATTGAGGAAAATCTTAAGTATGACATATTTCTAATAATAACCACTGTCCCCGTGCTGTGCCTCGGCCGTAGTTACACATTCCTCGTCAATGAGCATCGTATATCTTTCTGTGTGACGTTGACATTTTTTATCTCCAGCTTCCTCCGTCCGTCCGTCCGTCCGTCTTCTTCCGCTTATCCGGGGTCGGGTCGCGGGGGCAGCAGCTTTAGCAGGGAAGCCCAGACTTCCCTCTCCCCAGCCACTTCAGCCAGCTCATCCGACGGGACCCCAAGGCGTTCCCAGGACAGCCGAAAGACATAGTCTCTCCAGCGTGTCCTGGGTCGTCCCCAGGGCCTCCTGCCGGTAGGACATGCCCGGAACACCTCCCCAGTGAGGCGTCCAGGAGGCATCCGAACCAGATGCCCGAGCCACCTCAACTGGTTCCTCTCAACGTGGAGGAGCAGCGACTCGACGCTGAGTCCCTCTCGGATGACCGAGCTTCTCTAAGGGAGAGCCCGGCTACCCTGCGGAGGAAACTCATTTCGGCCGCTTGTATCCGGGATCTTGTTCTTTCGGTCACGACCCACAGCTCGTGACCGTAGGTGAGGGTAGGAACGTAGATCGAGCGGTAAATGGAGAGCTTTGCCTTTCGGCTTGCCTTTCCAGCTTCCTCCCACAGTCCAAAAACATGCCTACATTTCCGTGAAGATTCAGCTTTGTGATCTGTCCAGGTTGTATCAAATCTCATCCTACGTTAGCTGCGCTCGGCTCTTCGTAGCCCCGAACCACAAGAAAATAGAAAGATTGATCAATGATTTCACTGTCGTCAAACGTTGGACTCGATCCCCGCTGAGGAAGTGAAAATGTCCGCACGCAGGCGCAACATGTCTTTTGCTATTTCTGCCTTCTGTCCCTTTGCATGCGGCGTGCATCTTTTCCCGCTACAGCCTCGCAAGTGCGGCGTCAGCAATGCAGTGTAACACACTCTGACATTTGCATCATGCTTGTGTGTGTGTGTGTGTGTGTGTGTGTGTGTTCAGTCCCTTTCCTCCAGCCACCTGCAGGTCTCAGGTGAAGTGCGTAGATTCCACATGTTTGTTCATGTGTTTTTATGTGTATGCAACTTCTGTGTTCATATGTCCACTTATTGTTTGTGCATGTGTGTGTGTGTGTGTGTGTGCGTGTGTGTGTGTAATGAGATCCAGGTCCCTGCCTCTCCATTTCTCTGCAGCTAATAAAAATATAGAGTGCCCTCCAGATCCCTTTATAGAGAGAGTTGAGACCGCGGCGAAATCTAGGACAGGCTCCATTGATTTGGAGGCTGCTGTATTACTCGCCATCACCACCAAGGCAATATGAGAAGACGTTTTTTTGTAAATCACACAAGCCCAGAGGGACGGACAGGAGGCGCAGAAAGAGAGAGGAGAAGGGAGGGATAGTTGGGAAAAAAAACATCCTTGTGTTGTTTCCTCTTCTGCCAACATGCGCTGGACTTTGTCACTAAGAGAAATAACCAACATTAGTGTGGCGCGTCACAGCAACTTGAGCAGGACGGCGCTTTTGCTATTCAACTCAATATTTGGATTTCCACTTTGAAGTTTGACCCATATGGTTATTTCAGGGCCGATGCTGATACCGATTTTTAGTAGTCAAGGATGCCAATGACCAATATTCATTTTCACTAAAAAAGAAAATATTGGCATCAAAATTTGAAACTCCAGCTTCTAAAAGCATATGCATATTGAGCAACTTTTAGCATTTGTAAAATATTGGAGTTAAAAAAAAGTAGCATGTCTTCAAAAGTTAAAGAAAAACTTGAAACAAATTGCTCCCTATTTGTAAAATGTCAAAATTCCAAAATATCTTTAAGTACGGTAATCAAATTGGACTTATCTTAGTTCAAACAGGCTCAGCAGCATCTCTTAGAACATTAACTGAACATTTTAATAAATAGTTTTCCTGAAGTCGACGTATTTTTAAATTGATATATTATCAGCCGTGTGATTTTGAAAAAAAGGCCGATGCCGATATTCGTCCAAATACTGAATATCGGAACTGATAATCGGGTCGGCTCGGCCGATCATCGGTCAAACCCTAGCATAAAGCCTGTTGTTTTTACCCAGTGAGGACCGATTCTGCCCCAGTCTGGACTTTTTCCAGCACCTCTGATTGAAAAGCCTTTTCTATTTGAAGGGTGAGGACGAGTGGATATGAAAAAAAAAAGTTTGTATTTTACTAGACGCATGAATCTCAGGAGAGTGTTCCGGACCGGGCCAGGTAGCGACCCCCTCTGTCTGCCTTAATAAGATAAGCCCGTGTCATTGTATGGCCTCACTCGGCCGCCTTCGCCGCATCAAATATTCATAGCGCGCAGCCGCCGCCTCTCTTAAGTAAAACTGGCCAATTTGTTGCGGAAAACGTGCATTAAGATTGGCTGGGACGATACGCCGCGGCCCCCCGGGGCCAAAGCCAGACTCGGGCTGCCATTATGACTCTCCAGTCCCTATTGTCGGCAGGCGTCGGAGCAGGACGGGGGAGCAGCATGGGGGCTGTCGGTAATGGGGGTGTAGCAAGGGTGGGCGGGGCAGAAAGGCAGGAAGCGGCGGAAGATAAGAGCCGCTCGCAAGAGGCCGCCTTTCACGCGCACGCATGTTGAGGGGGACTTAAGGAGGGGGAGAAACAATAAAGGCGGGGTCACGTTTGAATGACAATGGACACAAAATGGCGAGGGGGGTGCGAAGCATCAGGATGCACACACGACGACATCATATAACCACAATGAGAAACAAAGAACGCACGCGCATGCAGCGTCTCGAAAGAATAGATTTCAAGGATGGCTTCGTTTTTCTCGGAAGATTCTGACTGACAAATCACAAAAATGAACCTCATAAATCCATCCATCATCATCCATCCATATGTGCATTTATCTGTGCATCCATCCTTCCATTATCCATCCATCCATCATCTATCCATCATCCATCCGTCCATCCGTCCATGCATCCATCCAAGCATCCATCCATGCATCCAACCAACTGTCCTCTCACCAGAGGACTGTTATTTGACTATATCTAGTCCAAACTTCCCAACCACCGACACCAGAGAACGTTCCGCGTCCCTATGGAGCCCGCTTCTGTAGACCTCCAAGGTTCTTGCCTTCGGCCGCCATCCAGCATCAAATGCATTAAATAAAAGTGGTGAGCCCATGGGAAGTTGAACACATTCAGTTCTTTTAATAATTAAATCATTGATAATTAATGGTTGAAAAAGAAAATGAATGAAAAGCATGGACAATAGAGCTCCAATGGAACATAATTGAATGTAATCATAAGGGGTTTTATTCATATATATATTTTTTAACTCCCGGCCCCCCACCCCATTTTAAGGGGTTCTTGAGCAGGTCCCTCACCTAGCTTTGTCGTGGGTGACCCTGCTGGGGGCATAAAGCGTCAGAAAATGTACCTCCTAGGATTATTGGGACACTCAAAGCCCTCCACCAAGATAACGTGACCGCTCAAGGAAGGGCTCATAAAATCACAACTCGTAAAACTGCTGTGTGAACCGAGGAGGGTTCATTTAGGCGGTGGATGGTGGCGGGCAAAAACAAGGGGCCAAAAACAAAAGCGCAATCACAGTCCATTCTGACATGTCAAGGAAGCTGAAACATCCTCAACGTAACACGCTAAGCCTAACTTCAAAATAAAGTTGACCAAATACACTAATACATTGACGACAATGCAAAAAGCCTTAGAACACTTTTACTTTGAAGCCCACCCACGTCGTAGCGCGATGGCTAACTTGACTTCCCTTTTAGACGTTTCTTTGACATTTTAGTTGCGACCAACATCAACGCAACGCGATCTCGAACTCATGCTCAATCGCTAATTTAGGACGCTAAGAAACCACTAATTAATTAAGCCGTCATTGTATGATTTCAGTAGAAGTCTCCGACATAAGTGGCTAGCAGCTAGCTGTTAGCATAAGCATTGAGCGTCTGGCTGCCGGCTAGTAAGTAAGTTTGACAGCTGGTACTGGCTTACTAAGGCTACTTTGTAATTAATTTAATTAATAAATAATAATAATATAATAATAATAATAATAAATAGATAAATTAAATTTACTTTATAAAACATTCAACTTCAAATGTCAAACTCTGCTGTTTAGATTGTAGGAACACAACTTTAAGCCATTAATACTTTGTTATTTTACACATGAACCATGTAAAAATAAGAATATGTTTCTGCCTCATATTGCACTTACAAGTTGTTCCTAAATCCTAAACGGCTATATTAGACATTTTGAATGGACCTTTTTTTTTTTTTATGGGAAAAGTGCTTAGCAAAATAAATGAAGACAAAGTACTATTGCTCTTTTTTTTTTCTTTCTTTGCTGGTCCGCAAACGATCCGATACGTGACTCAAATCCGTGATCCGAACCGTGACTTCCGTTGCACCACTAATGTTTGTGTTACTTACCATGTCCAGTATTCTTTTTTTTTCACATTAAAATGTATACAAGCGTAATATTAGCAGCAAATATTGTATGTCGCAAGCCAGCAAAAATGATCTGGCGGGCTGGACTTTGGACATGGCGGTCTTGGCAGACCTCACTAATGCATACGGCTCAGGCAGCATGAAAGGATGAATTCAGTTAACTAGTAACCACATTTGTTGACTGCAACTAGAGGACCCCGTCCAATCAGGACCGACTTTTCATGAGATGATGATGTCATCCGTTTTCATGTACAACCAAAAGGATGCAGACTTTTAATTAGGACACAACTTCTGTGTCACACTTGCTCTTTCAAATTCAATTGATGGTGTTTGAAATTGAAACCAAGGATATTTGCACATAAATGTGTGTGTAGCTGAAAAAGAGTGTTTGCGGCGTGTGTGTGTGCGCGTGTTTGCGGCCATGCTTGTGACAGACTAACTAAGAGGTCCTTCCCTTTAGCAGTGGACAGGTTTTTAGTGAGAACGGAAATCCAATTAGGCACAGCGGAGCAGTTGTGATGGCATTTAACGAATAACTGGCCTCGGCCTCTCTGCGGTGACTGGTTAGTTGGTAGAGTGTGTGTGTGTGTGTGTGCGCGCGCGCCTGAGCACACACACAACACATTTCACTTCTCCTACTGTAAGTTATTGTCTTGTACTGTCTCATGTCTCCTAAACATCCTCAAAGAGTTACGCTTCCATTTGCACCCATGATGAAGACATTAGTCAACATATGGTGGACTGGAACAACCAATCATTGTTTCTTCTACCCACCATCATGTGTTTTTGCATCTACACGCACACACGCACGCGCACACGCACACACAAGAAAAAAAATCAATGAAAAGCAATATTCCTATTGGATTTAGTTTATGTTATCAACCTTTTCTTTGCTTACTATATCTAAAGGTGGGTAGAGTAGCCAAAAATTGTACTCAAGTAAAAGTAGCATTACTTTAAAAATAATATTACTCAAGTAAAAGGAAAGAGTAGTCGTAAAAAACACAAGTAAAAAAAGTATTTGCTGAAAAGAATAACCAAGTACTGAGTAACTGCTTAAACATGAAGTCTGATTTATTTTTAAAAACAATGTCTTCAGATAGACAAAAAAACATAAAATGATGTGCTAATATCTTCATATCATAAAAAAAACAAAAACTTTTTGAGCTCGTTGTGTTCTAACTTCTGCCATTGTTGTAGTTTGGGTTTGGTTTGTTGTCTGTGTCATCAGTTTTGTTTGTGTTGTCCGTGTGTCCTTCTCTTGTCTCGTCAAGCTTTATGTGATCCACCTGTTTCTTCACCTGACCTTCCTCGTCTATCAACCAATCAGTGAGCCCTGCCACCTGTGTCTTGCCCAGGTGTGTCTCGTCTTGTCAATCAGTGTTAGTGTATTGAGGCCCCGTCCACACCAAAGCCCGTTTCAATGTATCGCCACAAGTTTCTTACCGTTTTGTCAGTTGGTCCACGCGATGTTGCGTTTTCGGAGCTTGAAAGCGATGACTTTTGAAAGCGATGACTTTTTTTTTTTTTTTTTTCTCCTTACAGGAGAGCTCAGTATTGTTCATTCGATTTGACATCATCATTGCTCTCCTTTTTTTTTTTTTTTTTTTAAAAATCCAACAAATCAATTAAAAAAAATTTAATAAATGTTTTTTTTTTTTTTTAAATACATATACATATATATATATACACATATACACACATATATATATATATATATATATATATATACCCTTTTTTTTGAAAGCGATGACTTTTAAAAGCGATGACTTTTAAAAGCGATGACTTTTGAAAGCGGGCTCCAGAGTGGACAGATTTCAAAGCGCGTCCGTCTGGACACCATATGCAAGATACTCTTCCAGCGATGACGTAACTGTCGCAGCTCCGCGACGACGCATTGTCGCACATTGATGACGTATGCGCCAATTCTCACGTGACTGTCAGTCTGTCAACGACAATGGCGGATCGCCGCGTTGTAGTCGTTTAGCGCAAAATATTTAGCTTCTTTATTCCCACGTTCAACAAGCGGTTGTACTTGAATCATCCGCCATTGTCACTTCTCCTGTGTTCGTCTTTTTCATGTTGTTTCGATACATGCAAAGCCATGTTTGTGCTGTAGATTGCAATAAAGTTAGAAAAGAAAAGAAAGTGATTCTTCTTCTATGCTTTCTGTTAACTCCCTGTGGCTGCGCTACAGCGCCACCCCAGACTTGGCATCTACATTACAGCCATGAAACGTCCTCAGCGTCTTCTTTTGGACACACGCAAGTTTTGAATTGCTTCCGTGTGGACCAGATTTGTTTGAAGAACGAGGCCGGCTTTGCTTCCGTCTGGACGGGGCCTTCGTCTCTTTTCTTTTGTTCAGTTCTTGTTGGTTCATTGTTTGCTCGTAGGTGTTTGTTTGAGTTTCTGACTCTGCCATTCGTCCTGTCCTTGAGTTTTGTTGGTTAATTTGTATCTGGTCTTTTGGTTAACAGTAGTTTTTCCACCTCCCTTGTTTGCCGCTTGGTTTGTTCCTTGGGAAATAAAATCCCTTTTTGTTCCCATTTCCTGCAAGCCTGCCTCGCCTCCCTGTTTCCTGAATTTGGGTCCTAACCCCCCGAATGTAACAGCCAGGGTGCTAAGGCAGGCATGCGCGATGAGCAGCGTCCTCTTTTTTTTGTTGTTGTTTGGTAATGTTAATATGCGAAAATGAGGCTCCCTCCAAAAGCAAACGGTGGGTTAGGGGGCTGAACGGGTCTCTATAAAGACTCAGTTCCCATCGTCACATTGAAGAGTGTTCAAAAGACTCGATTCGTTTGTGAACGTCACATCACTAATGTTCCTACACAGTCAGTCAAGCAGAGCGCTAAATACGCTAAATGTAATGTATGAATGGGACGGCGGGTAACGACTCTAAAGTAGCCCAATTGAGCGGAGTAGCGTTACTTCTTCACACATCGACTCAAGTCAAAGTAAAAAGTATTGTGTGGTAAAACTTCTCTCAGAAAGTGACTCGAGTAAATGTAACTCGTTACTACCCGCCACCTCTGAATATATCGTGACGCAATCGTGAGCACAAATCGACACGGGTAAACATTGAGTAGTGTTGAAAGTACGCCACTATTGTCAGTGTTGAAATGTTTACTCAAACAACATTTTACTGTGATAAAAGGTACTTGCACCCGATGTCCACCCCAACACGCAAGGAAATTTCCTCTGACAGTGTTCAAATAGAACCGCTTGCTGCATATTTGATCAAACACTGGAAATGTAACACTGGCCGATTTGCTGTGAGAGTCACAGCATTTGGTACGTATCTGACTTTTGCCATGTTTTATTGTCCAAAACGGCTCCTTTCCGATTCGGTGGAACTCTACAAAGGCTCGCTGTGACCAGACGCCGCCGCGGGAAACGTTGCAGGACGCCTACAAAGCTGGCACCTGTTGAAGTTAAGAACGTCTTTTTGCCAAAGAGCAGAGCTTTCCAGATATGATCTGTAACAGAAATTCCAACCAATCCCAGAGTGTGTCGCCGGGACTCGTTCCTGCAGCCAATGTCACAAAAGTGAGAGTGTGTGTGCGTGTGTTCGGAGAGCGAGCGTGTCCGGGGAGATGATGAGTTCCCAGAGCCGAGAGAAGTCTTGCCTGAATGTGGCTCGTCCGCCAATCGGAGTCTTTCGAGCACTGCCTCCAAATTGTTCTCACTGCGGCCGGCAGCCCGCAGGATTGGGCGGTAATGAGAAAGGCGTCCGCTCGCTCGCCTCTTCCTCATTCTCACCTGCGCGCACCTGACAGCGCCGACAGCCGATCACTCCCGAGAGAAGAAAGCCTCAAACACGATCCATCATGTTTGACGGCGGCGCGCACGAGCCCGGAAAAGAAGACGATATCATGTACAACGCTGATTCCTCTCAGATCAGGTGCGGAAGATGGGCGGGGCAAAGCATGGGGTGGGTGTGGTCGGCGAATGATTGTAAGTTCAGCAAGATATTGAAGGTTTGCTTGAATCAATATTGATCTCAACGGAACCAAAGCCTTTCAACAGCAGCAAAAAGTCAAAAGGCGATTGTTGACAATTGTTGGCAATAAGTCACAATTGCTACCCAGTGAATGTCCTTGTAAACATCAAAGTGCGGCAAAGACGGCGTGCGCAGGCGTGCGCAGGCGAGCTATACGAGCGAGGACGGAGCCGCCGCGCTGGGATGTCGTGAACGCAGATGAAAAGAAAGGAGGATGATATTGCTGTTACAACTTTAATTTTTATAGTTTCCCTTCCCGTATTGCACTTAATAGCGTCACATAAATTTCACGTCAGCGAACATAGCTTGCTGTGATCGTTCGTACGCGGAAAAAGCCATAAAGGGACAATTTGTGCACAGTTGAACAAGCTGGCGACACTCCATCTTGTTTCCAAATGTTTTCTGTGATTACAAAATTCCCAGCTGGCCGATATTTAGCACCAAAGGTTGTCTTGTCGGATGCTGCGGCAAGGACATTTGGTGACATGCCAGCGTTTTATTAGGCCCGATTATTCCGTCTGCATTTGCGCTCGCACCGTCACCAATGTCAAGAAGCAGAGAAAGGGAAAGTGTTGGAGAGTGTGACAACAAGTGTGTGAGCACTTTGTAAGCAATCATGAGAGACGGCTGCTTTTCAGTGCGCCAAGGCCGCCCGCCGTGCTCGCATTTACGATATGAGTTATACTGAGGTCACTATTTTTGCTGCAATATTGCAAAAGTGACACGGGACAAATCAGGGCTTCGAAAGACGACATACAGCACTAGTAAAAAAAAAAAAAGAATTATCGCTTGTACACAGATTAGGTTTGGGTTTAAAAAAACAAAACAATAATCAATGTTGAATTGATTTTCCTTTTCGAGCCTGATATTGATTCATAAAATCATTTGAATGGATCAATTATGTTAATGTCTTTTTTTTGTAAGAAAATAGAATTTTAAAGGCAGATTTTTTTTTTTGTATCTTACCGTTTTCTCGAAATTCATTGTTTACATGGATTTAAAAGTATTTTCTTGCATTTAAGACCATTCAGAATATTTTTGGTGAATTGACAAATATTGAATTAGAATTAAAAAATGATGAAAATATGAATATGATGCGTGATTATAACCAAATCATTTAACGAGTTACTTCCTCTGCAAAATTGTATTTGTAATTTAATGTTTGTGGCGTTTTTATCGTGTCTTTTATATTTAAGAAGACTTGATGTTCCGTACTTCAATCAATATCGGACTGAAGTGAAAAGTGAATCGAATTAAATAAATAAAAAATCAAATCCAACTGAACTCTTGTGCATCAAAACCCAACTGCAGCCCTAACACGGATCGTACTGCTCACCGGAGCGCCTGCCAGAACCACCAAGAGTGAAATGAACCAACCGATGGTTAAATGAGCCCACGGTCATCTCAGGAACGGAAAAGAAAAGCACCATCAATGCTTTCGTTGTCTTGAAGGATTCTCTTTCTTCACACTTTGGCTTCTGCAAGATGACGCAAGCAGCCAGCAAGGTCAAGCTTCCAAAAATGATGATGGGATTGATATGATTCATGATTTTCCAGATGGTTACTAGTTTTCATCTCTAGCTATGAGGAACAAAAGTCTTTTTTTTTAAATTTTTTAACCATCACACACGTGCTATTAAGGGCAAGACCTGTTTTGTGTGCAAAACTGCGCAACTTTACAAAACAAAGGTGAGCGCCTGCTGGCCTCAGTGAGGCGATGGCGCTCGTCAAGTGCAGCGACAAACAACTTCCTGACAATGACGCGCTTCCAGCACTTTTGGAGGCGGAGCTCTTTTCACGCCAAAAAGGGGTTGTTGAGAATGCAAGCTTGAACCTTGGTGGCCAAACGGAGTGAGGGAAGTCGCTGCCGTACAACGCGTCGCAAGTGACACGGATTTGCATGCGAGCGCACTTTCAACATGGAGCATCCCGACAGGGACGGATCAAAAAGAAAGAATGTTTTCAAGGCTTGGTGAGAGAAAGGGCACGATTGTGCGCGCGATGTTGAAATGGCAGAAGACTGACAGATGTGAGGGGAAAAAGATCAGGAAGAAAGAGTGGAACTGGCTTTCAAATGAGAGGAGGGGGCGGGACATATTTCTTCTTGCGCAACGCATAAAACAGGAAAGAATAATCCTCCTTCACGCGGTGCAGTTTGAATGATGCAACATATTTGCTTCAAACGCCACGACAACCGGCAGGTTTCCTTTACGGGAAGACGGAAACATTCCAGATTCATTTCTCTCGCGTCTCTGATTTCTCTGCCGATCATTCGCACGTGTGCCGTCACACCGGCTGACTTCTTGTTTGCCCGACAACCGTTCAACTATAAAATCCATGCTTTTGACACAAAGAGGCACTTGACCATAAGAGCGGAGTGCGCATTTGATGAATGTGCTTGTCAAGGGGGGCGGGAAGCACTAAAGTGCGGCCGTGTAGGTGTAAACTTGCGCAGAGTGGAGCGAGCAAAGGAAAACGTCTTCATGCGTCCACTTCAAATGAGGAACCAAATCCCGATGGTCAGAACGCTTTTGCTTCCATCTCGGCTGATCTCATGGCGTCTCTTTGTGGTGCCTTCGTACGATGACGACGACACGGAGAGCGGAAAGCGCTTCATTCGTCCCACTTTGATGAAACAAGCGGCGTAAAGTCTGACGTTGTTGCCATCAAAATCAAAGGCGCAAGAGGGATTTTTGAGTTTTGCGGCAAATGTGGGAAGCTGCCGCTCGTTGCAAATTTGCCGCTTGCCAGTGACGGAGCTTCCGTCCGTCTGCTAGCGCGATGTGCTCGTCTGCGCGTGCGTTGGCAAACGTCGACCTCCCGAGGGCTCGTTAGCGCATCTCGTTAGCGCATCTCTGCCCGCGTCTCTTTTCAACTCACTCCCACCGCTTCGTTCGCTCTGCCTGCCTTGACAGGCGCTTTTGGCAAACAGGTGCGGGAGTGAAGACTTTCCTGTAGACGAGAAGAAGCAAACTCAGTGGAAGCTTCGGTCCAGGATAGATTGCAGCGTCAACCTACTCAATGCCTACTTTTTGCCAAATCGATCTACGTCACTCTGTAATCTCGCGTATTTTTCAATCCAGCTAAACTCTGCTTCTATAAGACTTTTTTTTAGCATCCGGACTAAGTGTGGGCAACTTGTGGCCCACGAGTCGTCCAACTTTTAATCATGATTGGAGACAAGATTCTTTTTCCACAGCTCGTGTTTAGTTTGGATAGAATCCAAATTTAATTTGAGTCACACAAATGTCAAATTGCCTCTCCAGTATACACAGCAAAATCGCCAATGTTAGATTAACACTGAGAGTGTTAAATCGAACACTTTCTGAAGTGTTACTTTTCCCCCAGCACTGTATAGTGTTAAAATTCGACACTGGTAAACACCGAGTAGTGTTGAAAGTACACTGATGTCGATGCTACAGGATAGTAGAGTGCGGAAAACAACACATAACCAAAACACGGAAGCCATGGAGGACGACGCTGCCCGGTATCGGTTGCTGCTTCTGTTTTTTTGTGGTGCTCTTCAGAGCTCGCAACGAAGGACGATCATCGCCGCAAAGAAAAGATGATGTTTTATCGTCAGAAAGCCCTCGAGGCTAAACACGCCGATAGCGGTGGCAGCGAAGAAGAAGACCAACACTTGTCGAAAAGTGCTGGTAAGTTGTCGTTTTTTCCCCGCCGCCGATGTCCATTACTGATGGCATCACATGCCCAATCACATGCCGCGGCGTTTTACGTCCCGCGCTCGCTCTGAGCCGGCTCCTGCCCAACGTAGGCGTAGAGCCGCGAGCAGCTCCGCATGGTCCGCTTCCGCAACAATCAGCTGTCATTGAAACGCTCGCCGACGCCGCGCGGTGCCGGGCTGCAGTGGAAAACGACGGAAAGTTTGCTCGCCTGGTACCCAACTTGTTCTTTTACAACTTTCAGAACCAGACCATTTATTTTGTGTCGCAGACCAATTTCCAACATCCACTGAACTGCTGAGTTTCATATTTTGCTCTCCGCTTGTTAGCATTAGCATCGTACTATTGCTAATGCAATCATAACCAAGTCGGCAGTTTGCGCTTCATCACAATGACTTGACTTTGTCTCATTCCTTGACGTTGGCTTCCATTTTGTTGTGACTGCTCGAACTCCGGCGCGCTCAACAGGATTCCCGCTCTCTGGTGCAAACGCGTCTTTATTTAACTTAACTAAATTATCTGTAGAAATGTGTGATGCGGAGCGGAGAGAATGAAAACGGGGGGTCTAACGCAAGAACAAAGGGGAAGCGAAGGAGGTGAAATTGCACTCTTCACTGCTGTGCGCCTCGTACCCTCTTCTCTGCACATAAGAGTGATGAGGTGTTGATTGCCTGTGGGCACAAGTGCTTTCTCCAAACACTCCAAAAGTGGCCCATCCTCTGATTAGACGTGAGTGTTATAACGGCAAAGAGGCCTCAACACTCAACCATACATTACGGCACTGACACAAGCCTCCAGGCACGACGCTTTCATTAAAAGCCGGCCCAAAGGTTGATAAGGTTTTTTATTTTATTTTTTTTAATGGTTAGCTGCGAGCTGCTGGCAACCCGACATTTTGCTGGATTACTGTTGGATGACTTGTAGGATGTCGGCATTGGCCAACAATGTGTCTATTAGGAAAAAACGAAACCCTCGTCTGGGAAGGTTTTCTCTTTCTCTCCATGTGACGTGTTCATGGGTGAGAGACGCACGGAGCGCATGTTGACAGCCAAACGAGAGCAAGATGGATATTTGCACCCGCGCAGTAAGTAAATGCTGCTATCAAATGGCGGTGTGCGCACACACGCGGTCCAGACAGTTGCAAGCAAGCACGCACACACTCGCACACGCCATCTTTACATACAAGTGCACAAAACGACACATGAATATGCATGAAACTTTGGCCAGCGTGTGCTCTGAATATGATATGTTGCAATTATGGGAGGAGCTTGTCAAAGGGCAGAGGGACGATAAGGCCCGTGTGTGAATCGGTGCCAATCTTTTATGTATGGTGTCGTTCCTCTTGGCCAACAAGCGCTGCGAGTGTCAAGTGCGTGATGATGAGAAGCCAGAAGACCTTTCAGCTCTTCTGGTTGTAAATGGAAATTTTGCTGTCATTAACCCGTCAGCCATTGGGTTTTGTGTGTGTGTTTTTGCAACTCAGTTGATTGTTAAACAGAGGGCAGGTGTTGTTAACAAAGTGTCTTAAGAAAAAAAAGTAAAGCTCAGAATACTGATAATAGCTTTAATTTTCTTATCAGCAAATATTTTGGGAAGACTCCATAATCTATTCCAATGAAAAATATGAACAAAAATTAATTAATTAATTACAGTTTTTGTTTTTTTTTTTGCTTTCACAAATTTTGTATAAATGTTTGAACTTCCCATGATTTTGCTTTCCTGTGCATCAACACGTTTACATATGTGCTAAAGAAAACTGAATTGCATGACATTAATTGAAATCAAACGTCACCGATAACGGACCTTGGTCAATTTGTAAACAAACATTTATTTCACAGGAGAAGAAGAGGCGAAGCGGGTTTGGGGATAAGTTCATGCTTACACAACATAAGGAATTTAAAATACTGCGTATGGAAAACACACAGCATCTGTTTAAAAATCCATGCGCTGTCCAAACATCAATAAAATGTTATTTTAACATCTATAATTTTTTCTATAAACTCTTTGACTGCCAGACGTTTTCCCAAACGGGACGTCGCCACTGCCAGCCGATTTAAGCATTTTGAGTGATCTTTCAAGGTCCACAGAAAATGTTGTGTTTGGACTATGGAAACACACATACTACCAAATGAAAGATTGGACTCTCATCTTTCATCAGAAAAAAAAAGTTTGTTTCTACCTTATTATGTTCTTCAGTAATCAACAATAGTAAATGGTTAGTTTCACCGAAATGCTCTGTTTTGAAACAAAAAGCGGAGAAAACAAGCTTTTTGTGAAACGATGTTATTTCATGCACTCTAGTGAATTGTACACTTCTTTTTGTCCATGAATGATGCCACAAACACCTAAATAGTGCTTTACTTCTGTAAAACGCTTTCACCAACAATGAAAAAGTGTTTTTTGATTGCAAAATACGTTTATTTCCATTCAACAGTGTAACAATTTGACAAAACAATTTCGCAAACTATTTACAAATGTGTGCAACTGTGGTACTACTTACAATTATGTGGATGTTTCAAATACAGTTTTTCTTTTTGTAACGCTCTCCTGCGTGCAAGGAGAGGGAGCAGGGTTTGCACAACAGATTACTTTCACTTTCCATTGTCCGTTTCGCATGCAGACGGCCTTTTTTCCCGGGCAATAGCAAGTAGCAGACTGCACACACTCCTCCGATGAATATGCATTGGACTCGGGGCACTCTTCGTCGTCCGATTGAACGTCCGCCTGAGCGTGCTCGGTTGTGCTCCGCGTTTTCCGGTGTTGGCATCGCTAGCCCGTGAACCTTTTATGACGTCGTCATAGCCGCCGCGTCAACGCTTCCAACTTCGCCGTCAACCTCGGAGTCACCATCATCATCATCATCGATGATGATCATCGTCGTCATCAATGTGCTCTTTATAGCGTTGGTCGATGCTTTTCGTCTTTGAAAAAAACGGCTCGAGCGTGAGCTGCTTGCAAACCGGTCGCCATTATGGCTTCTTCAGCCATTATCCCCTCAACACTCTAGCCCCGCCTCACGTCTTCTGCTGACGCCTACCCAATCTTGTCAAAAGAGAGTCATTGCTGCCATCTAGGGGCCAAAAATAGTCATTAGGCTCACTGGACCTGCTTGAAACTTTCAACACAGCTGGGGAAGGCTTTCCTCCACCCGTTTCAAAAAAAATAATAATAATTGGATGACGTCTTTTAACGTCATTGGCGGCCCTCCGTAGGTTTTTACTTGACGTCTTTTAACGTCAGTGGCAGTGAAAGAGTTAATATTTTAAAATCCAAACTTTATTTATAAATGACAGTGGTTTATATGAAAGCGCCTCACATACCTCCCTTATTAATGATCTTGTAGCCTACACGTTTAAGAGCTTAAACACAAATTCATAACATGTTTGACTACAAGTGAGAACGAGTATGGTGAGAGCGGAGTCTTACGAATTAGAATGTGAGTCCACTTGGCATCATCTCCAATGTACAATATGTATCTACTTGAAGAGATATTAAACACTCTAAAAAGTATGCGTCAAAAATGGACAGATCCTCTACTTTGGATCTAGAAATGTTTGTTTTTTTCAGCGTAAACAACCAAATAAATATTGGTCAGATCCTTTACTTGGTTCAAAAAAATGGAGTCATTTTGTGTTGACATTTTTTAGAGTGCACCTTGCTGAGCCTAAAGAACAACGTGTTCCAAAGAAGCCACAAAAAGCAGAACATAAGGTCAGATTTGAGGTGTGACGTCTGCTTGATCTTAAGTGAGATGTGATGAATGACGGTGGTTTTAGCTCCAAGATTTTGTACAACATGCGTTTTTGTTGCTCGAAAATGCTAGTACAGCATTTGCTCATCCTCTTTTCGCTTCGTCAACGGAGTCTATCCAATGTGCCTTAATGCAGAAGAACATTTTTTTTTATCGCACAATGCTGTACCGGAACAAAAATGGAAAGGAGTCTGAATGGTTTGTGAATGCAGCGTGCGACGCAGAAACAACCGTACAATTCCATTCGGGCCACCGACAGAACAGTCCATAAGTACTAAGCTGCAGAGGAAATTAGCCGCTCCACCGACTGGAGAATGGAGAAATCATTGTGGAGTGCGCGATGCCCCTGTGCACCTGCGTAATTGTGTTTCTAATAAATGTGGCTGCCATGTCGGGGACTTAACACCTTTCCGACTTCCAGCCCTCCTACCGCCTCTCTAGCGGAACCTCCTCTCAGCCATTTAGAGCACATTAGCGTGAGCTAGCATGCAGTGCGCCGGGGCCGCCGCCAACTTCATTACGGTGTGATTATGCAAAATCAGCAGCGAGGGGGCCGGAGAATCAAAGCTGCCACTGAAGATGAGCAACTTGTACTGTAAGTGTCCTCCGCCCCGCCGGATTGGCCGGCCAAAGATGAGAGAACTCACGGATCACATTCTCCTCTTGAGCGGCAAAATGACTTCCAGCAATGAGGCAGATGTTGAGGTCTATCCTGCCGGGATTCGGGAAGGCCGGATGAGGCGAGATCCTCGGCGTGATGGCCAGACACAACTTTGGGAGAAGTGGGCTAAAAAAGCCATTTATATTCAAGGGTCTGCAGATGGCAAGTGCGAGTAAAATCGATGCAGACGTTTAACGTCTCTTCCTTCTTGTTTTTTTCCTTCATGCTGTTGGAACTGTGCTCAGGCGCAACCGACCGCTCAGTGGAACATTTAAAAACACTGCAGGCAAAGGTACGGAAATGTGCAACTGGCAATGTTCA
The DNA here is from genome assembly GCF_051991255.1 of Vanacampus margaritifer. Taxonomy (NCBI): domain Eukaryota; kingdom Metazoa; phylum Chordata; class Actinopteri; order Syngnathiformes; family Syngnathidae; genus Vanacampus; species Vanacampus margaritifer. Next base: position 903,527 of record NC_135432.1, on the reverse strand, counting down.
GTAAACATTTTTGACTGGCGAGTGCATTTTAACATATTTGCAAACATGTTCAAACATACTTGAGGCTAAAATGGAGAGGAAATAGCCCCGCACAGCACAGAAAAAGTATCCCCTGGTGCTTGTGTTGTCAGGGAACAAAAACGATGGAAAAAGAAAAATGTCGACTGCACACAGTTGGAAATTGAGACAGAATTGATTGACTTCCACCAACAACGCGTTTCGCCTAAAGCTTCATCAGGCTGTTCTTGAACAGTACTTGATGCTACAAACTTAGCATATTTTCCCATAATGCCACAGGGTATTTCGCAAGTCAATACTTTGTTATGCTATGATTGTAGCATGTAACGCGTGGTGGCTGATCAGCCGTGGACGGCGCTGCTGGATAGCAAAAAAAGGGACTGGAAGTCCACAGGTTTACTTTATTAATACTTGCAAATAGGTTTGAATGTACTTACAGGCCGCAGTATGGCACCGTGCCACAAGGTGGCGCCTCCTTGTTTTTGTTATGCCTAATCGTGACGCGTGGTAGCGCCAAGGAGCTTACTTTTTCATACTAACGTACTCACAAGTACGTTTGAACATATTTGCAAATAGCGTTCAAAAGTACTTTTAGGCTAAATGCTACAAACATAGCCTATTTTCCCCAAAATGTCATGGGGTACTGCGCAAGTCAGTACCCCGCTGCATGATGGGGAAAAAGTGCTGAACCGAAATACCGACATAATAATAAATCATAAAAGTTATGAATGAACAGTAATTTTTACGTCATTTCCGCATGTATTAGTAAAATGTGGGCCCAAAACTTTTTTTGTTGTTGTTTTTTTCACTTGTACATTTGCAAGTAGTGCCCCGTGGCATTATGGGAAAATATGCTATGCTTGTAGCATTTAGCTTACAAGTACGTTACAAATATATTTGCTAATATGATGTAGTATGACATACTCGGCAATCAAAAACTCCACATTGGCAGTGGCATGCTTTCGTACAAATTCATACGTCAATCTGAATCTGAGTAGGAGCAAAGCCACAAGCGGCATCCGTCAGTCTTGGACAAGATAACGTTACGATGCTGACAATGAGCAGAAAGCTGGAGGCCCGTGTGGTGAAGATGGAGGAAGACAGTAAGAAAGTGGTCACACTCCACTTCCTGTCGCCTTATCTCAGCCGCGCGGACCCTGGACATGACCAGCCCCACCTTATCAGCGCTCTCCTCGCCGCAGCCGCTTTTCACTGCCGGCGCCGCGCGGAACGCCACGCTGGAAACGCCACGCCGGAAACGCCACGCCAGATATCGCTTGAGTCAGTCGGCGGCGCTATCAGGCTCAGCCACGGCGCCTGCTTGGCCTTTCAGCGGTTCCAGGTGTGACTTCAAAAGTCAAGATTTGTCTTTTTCCCTCAGGCAGGCAAACGGACGTGACAAAGCTCAACACGTACGCTTCCCCATCGGAAAGAAAAATGGAAAATTTATGAAATCTTTTCCAAAATGGAAGCCAATTGTGAGTAAAAAATAAAATAAAATTGTACCTAAGACTCTATCATGTGCCATGCAAAGGTTTTGTGTGAGGCTAAAATAACAACACTGTTCATTGTCAGTTGTCTGCAAACTGAAGCTCAATTCCAAACCGTCATAGACATCATGCCAGCTTTTTTTTGAAGAAGAAGAAGAATGCATCATCATCTCCAGACAATTTGACCAATTAGCATTTGTGTAGTTTTGTTAAGAATTCTTCTAAATGTTGGGGGGGGGTTTGCTCATATGATTTCCCTGTTTCACAACAAATACAAAGCCAATTTCTACACCACTTTCTTGAAGGTTGGTGCAAGGCATGGGCTGACAATAAATATTGAACATATGATAACCAGGAGCAAAAATATCGCGGCACCATGATTTTCAAATGACAGCTCTATATGTCCTTTCCTGAAATATTTGGGTAAAACGGTCTATTTTTCCCCCCACTGAACACAATCTATTTTATTTTTAAGCAAAATGTAGACTATTTGGTAGGCTACATTAAGGAAGCGGTACCATGTCAAGTTTAAATAAATGCATTTACGTGAATGCACTTTTTATGGTTTGAGTCATTCTGGTATTAATGGAACCCTGAATTCCCCCCAATCATAATGGCACCGCCTGTCCGTCTGTTATCGTTAATGAACCAGGAAGTACACTGCTAATTAACAAACAGATGGACGGCCAAACAAATCCAACCCTTTATCGTTTTTATTAGAATTTTTAAGAAAAGTAAAACTAAAAAAACGCTAGAAATTTGAAAAAGGGCCCAAAATTTGCAAAATGTATTTATTTTTTCGCTTAGAGGGGGTGGATTTTGAAGCGTATCGAAAAAGGGAAAATGCTAATTTCGGCTATGGAAAATAACCGCTGGCAAGACCAGATATTACGTCACATGTACATTTGCAATCACAAACAGAAATCTTTTTGGAATTAATTAAAGAAGCAAATATGAATGCAATTTTAGATGAAAAACAGCAAAGAAACGCTACAAGCTTATCAAGAATGACAAAAGCAAACTCATACGATGTCATCGCACAGTGCAGTCGCTTCCTCCTGCTCTTCTTCTTCTTCTTTTAAATCGCACACATCTCTATGGTGGATAGCGCCACCTACAGCGGCGGAGTTTCTTCTCAATGTTCGCAAAAGAAGAACAGATGGAAATGGGCAGAAGTCGCATGTCCGTTTTGCGCATTTTCAGTAAATTTGCTTCAACTTTTTTTAAACAATTGGATGGAAAACACACTGTTGAACTATCTTGCTATTTACTACGGCGTTTCTGATTATACAAGATCGTTGAGACATTTAAAACAAAAAGCTCATCAATATTTAGCCTTCAATGCTAGTCACAAGTTTAGTTTATCTGCATGCGTTTTTTTTTTTTGTCAGACACACTTTTGCACAAACACACAATAGCAACAATACTCATTTTAGATGACAGGGGTCTCAGCCACTTAATCCCAATTTGCAGACACCGTTCATTTGTGACCTCTAAATATTCTTAGTTACGACATATTGGCTCTGAAAAAAGACCATATGTCGTTTGTTACTTGAGTTAAAAGTTGAACTCCAAAAATCCAAACATAACGAGACACGTTGGCCCATTAAGTCTTTAGTCTGCTTGGTATGGCTAATTTGAAGTTGTCAGTAGCCCTTGTCGGGATGCGGGGGTTGCAGAGGGGGTGGGGGAGGGGGAGGGGGGCGGGGGAGGGGGAGGGGGGCGGGGGAGGGGTGGGTCTTGCTGAATCAATAGCCATAAGGATTCTGGCTCCTGTTTGCTTTCAAGATCTACAGCCAAAGGAGCCGGTCATCAAAAGTTAATGAGCTCTTTAGAACACGCGGCTTCCTTTGCTCTCTGCTGAGACAACAAGCGTAGGAAGAAAATGGCTCCCGTGCTTGTTTGGTGTGTTTTATGTCTCATGCAGATGTGTACAGAAAGATGGACTGCTGAGAGCAAAGCACATGCGGCCAAAAAGGCGTCTCACACGCGTACATCGTATGGCATGAAAGTGCGAGACGAGTCGTAATCTCTTTCTGGGCGCACATGAAACCTCTCAGCAGTGACCTCAACTCTTGCATCAAACGACCCTAAAACTTTGAAGGGATCAATTTTAACAAGTCACGCTTGTCTGGCATGAATCTTTTAAAATAACCTTGAGTGTAAAAGGAGTTTTGCATTCCTCAAATGTTCCAGCTGAGCCGTGAGCGCTAACGTCCTTTTAATCACGCGGTTTGCCGTGCGAGTCCCGTCGCCGCTTTGTTATTAGCCTGAAAATGACGCTCGTCCTCTTCTCGCCTTCCTCCTCCCTTGTCTCCTTTATGCGCCGCTCTTCTTTGTTGTTCCCTTCCTCCACCTGGAATTGGCTAACGATGCCTGAAGCGCCGCGGCTGACGTCGCGCAGGACTCCCGCCACTTTTTTCCCGGGCTTCTCAGCCACTCGCTTTGTTAAAGGGACGGCGCATCAATGTGGCGCCGGTCAAACTTATGGTGGTTCAATTCCCTTGCGGGAGGCTCGGCAGGCTACGACATGCTCAGGAAAAACAGGTGTGATCATTCAGAAGGAATAAATATCATGAACAGATGATCCAATCACAAATTGAATTGAAGTGTTTTGCAAGCAGTCAAAAGATACGTTTTTTCTTTTCTTTAAAATGAGTCGACCGGTGCATCGATTTGTCGGATGCACCCAGCGGCCTTTTTTGTGACTTCTCCGCAGATATACATCCACCTCCGACTCACGCATGATCCCAGACCCCCACAGGCCTTCATCCTCACCCGTGGCCATTAAACGGCCAACCTCCCGCTGCGTCTTTCTGTCATGGCGGCCACCATCGCTCGTGGAGCGCACAAGCAGGATTCACTTTCAAGGCTTGCATTTTAGTTCACCGCAAACCTTGGAGACCACCTGAGGGAAATTCACCTTGCACTCTTCATTCCTTCTAACATGACCTGGACTTCAATCAACTTGTCATTGAACCACCCCGAAAATGGCAAAACAGAATGCTCGGGGTGTGTTGCTACTTTTCTAAAAGTTAGGACACCGTTTTAACAGCTATCCAAAGAACTGGAACGTTTCACATACATGCACTTCAATCTGCAGAAAAAAAGAGTCTGTCTTTTCTCACTATAGATAGCATTCACATGACGTTATTTGTGCCCCACATTGTGTGCCGTTCACGGGTTCATGGATTGGGAACGGACAAAGAAGGGTTCGGAATTGCAAAGATAAAAGGAAAGGATTTCCAACCAACCAAGTGCGTTCTGACATTTTGATTAAGGTAAGCGTTATTGTAAGATGGTAAAAATGCTTTTACCATAATGCGATCGAGATATCGGTGAGCTGCTAGCCGTGGCTAGCTATGGCTAAAAATAGATCTGGTGGTCAAGATGTTCGATTTTGAGATCCCTCCAAATACCCTCCTTAAAGTCTCTCAGCAGCCCATCCATCCATCCATCCATCCATCCATCCATCCATCCATCCATCCAGGAGGCGGGACTTCCGACTTCCCACCCATCAACTTTGTTTCCGTTTCCTGTTTGCGACGTGTGGGCCGCGTCCCAATACTTGTGCTTCCGCCGCTGTGCCCGCTCGGTTGCGCGTTCCCGTCGACGGGTGCGAGGCTGCGAACGTGTAGTGTTTGTCTCAGTGTCCCAAGCATTTCAGCTAGCTGAAACGCCCTCCCGCCGATGAGCGGGGGCGCCGGGGTGGGCGTCCGAGTGTTGGAACGCGGCCCGCAGTGGCCGGAAACGGCGCTGATGTGTAAAACTCGGAAGTCCGCGGCATCTACCCCGTTGATAAATGCACATAGCAACCGATAAAAGCCGAAAGTACAGACGACTCAAGAATGTCTGTGTTTCCGGGCGGTAACATCGGCAAATGTTTGAAATCCAATCGAGTCCACTAAGCAAACGTTTCAATGTGTAGCGCTGCAAGGAGTGTTGAGATCAATCTTCCACCTACGTTTTGCTCACACAAATAATGTTAGGGGAAGCTGGAGGTGACGTTCATCAATAACCAAAGAACATTCGGTGTAAGCATTGTAGAAACCCGCGCGACAATATACTGTGCTATACTTTCTATATTCTTGTTGGACTTCCATTACAAACGAGTGGCTGGGCTAGTTTGGGTGCGCTGCTACTTTCTGAGCCTACCTTCGGTGTTCATCGGTCACTGCAGAGAGTACTCTGCAGAGTACTCTCTGCAGAGTACTCTCTGCAGTACCGGAGCCGCTGAATTATTGACGCCGCCGCCGTCTTAAAGGTGAGATGCCACGAGGAAGTCTTTGTTCTCCAGACATGACAAGAGGCGAGGGCTTGATGAAACACGGGGAGCTGCTTACATAACATCCGTCACCGCGTTGTTCGGTGCGGAATAAAAGTTTCCAGACTTTTATAAATCACCAGAATTACAAGTTTAAAAACACATGCTATATGGCGATTGCACATTTACCTGTATATAATGCGGTGTTTATTTATGTAAGTCCGTTGTCCCTCTGTGGTCTACATTATTACATGCATACATGAATAAGTGAATAAGTTATGTTGGTGAGGCTGCCAGGCTTCTGCCTCGCCCAGCGCACCAGTAGTAATACCATCCTTGCTCTCCCTCGGAGCTCTATTTTTATTGCGTTACATCGCCGTAATCCTCTAGCTGCATATGAAACCTGATAACAAGCTGCAACCTTTGATTTAGCCGCCGTTGAGACCTGCTCAACCCTCACATTGTCGCTAACAGCTAGCTGCCCTGAAATCGATGGCAGTTTAAAAACACTGGTAAGCAGGGCCCGATACATCAAATACTTTCATCGAGTCGTATTGATTTTATATACAAAAATCAAAATAAGGTGTTATTATAAAGAATGCATTGGGGATTTTTTTTCACAACATCAAAACAATTCTCATGTGTCTTATTAGCATTTCTGTCCAAGTTTTAGTGCACTCTAAACCCTATTTCTTGTCTTCCCCGTGTTGAGGGGCCAGCCCTGTCTCATGCAACCAGGTGACTGCATACCCCGCGGGCTCCATGTCTGACCCGTGGCGAGTAAAGAGTTTGTTGCCATTATGACGATGGATTACGCTGACATTGCATGAAATAGCGCCTATTGCAAACATTCAGCGCCAGCTCCAGCGGTAGTATCTCCGGCATTAGCCGCTAGTTGCTAGCTAGCATGCAGCACGCAAGACCTCAAGAGCCGTCGGATTCTTTTCAAAAGCAGGTTAATAGACGGAAATGTCTCTGCACACATCGATGCTGACGGCCTGATAAAGTGGCCGTTACTTTGTCATCACTTATGAACAAACCAGGTTCTCTCAAATGTTTAAGCCGGCAAAATTGTTACTGACACCATCAAAGTCTATGGGCAGAGATTACGCTAATATCTCAGGACAAAAATATATATATATGAAAATTAGGCAATATTAGCAGTAAACAACAAGTTTGTTTAATTTTTATTGGAGAATAAAGAACAAGCCTTTTTGATATCCCAAAATGAATTTTCAATTAATTGTCAAAAATATCAATCTCCCTAAAACTACAGCCAATAAAAGGGATAATAATAATAACTTTAAAAAGTCATTTTCAGACTCATCAGCCCCAGAATTACATAATTTAAATGAGGAAAAAAAATGTGGGCAGTGGGAGGGCGGGGGGGGGGGGGGGGGGGGTTGGGGTCTTTTGACTGATACATGCAACTATTAAAACAAAACTCCTGTTTTTCAAATTTGTATTATTGGTCCGAGTATAACATTGAAATGTGGAAATATCAGGTGCTATTTGGTGTGCGTGTGTGTGCGCGTGCGTGTGCGTGTGTGTGTGTTACCTCCACTCCCGTCCGTGTCCCATGTGAGCAGTTGCATTAAGCAGGTTTCCTGGCTGTTGTCACGATGTGAAACATCCCTGCAACAGCCATTGGTTTCCACGAGCCCCCCCCCCCCCACCCCCCTCCCGCCCACCTGCCCATGTTGGATGTGAAGCACCCTGCAACCCAGCCAGCTGCCCTCCGCAGGTGTTGGCAGCAGATAGACAAACATGTTTTACCTGATGGATTCAGCAGCCCTTGTATTGTACTCAGAAGCAATTCAAGCCTCTGCCTGCTCGCACCGTCACAGGTTGCCGAGCAACCGGCTGGCATCATCGTTGTGACCCGTGGCATCATTTGCAGTTTTACAAAAAGGATGTGGGGGGGGGGACAGTAGTGGGGAAACGGATCATCATTGGTCCGTGGTGGGTTCGGATCAGGCCCACGGTTCGGATCACGCACGACCCGCGGATTGGTTGGTGAACAAAAAAAAAACTGAACAAAGTGCGCATTCACAGTCGACACAATTCTGACATGTTAAGGAAGCTGAAACATACTCAACGTAACACGCTAAGCCTACGCTAAAGCTAACTTCAAAATAAATTCACCAAATAATACATTGACTGCAAAAAGTAAAAGTAGACTTTTAGTTTGAAGTCCACGTCATGGTGTGATGGCTAGCTTGACTTCCCTTTCAAATATTTAGAATTTCTTTATTGTACTTTTGATTGACGTTGCGACCGACATCAACACAACGCTAGCCCAAACTCGTATTCAATCGCTAATTTAGGACAGTGAGAAAACGCTCATTAATTTCACTGTCTTTTTATGATACGGCAGAAGTCTCCGACGTAAGCGGCTAGCGGCTAGCCGTTAGCATTACCAACGAGTCCCTGGCTGGTAGAGGAAATGAGAAATGATTTTGACAGCTGGTACCTAGCTTACTTGAATTATTTTTCAATGTTCTGGACCAAGGCTAATTTGTAGTTTACTTCATGTTTAAAGGAAAGGAATGTGACTTATATTGCATTTTGAGGTCTTTTCATTGTAAAAAAAAAAGAAAGAAAAAAAAGGACAAATTGAAAAACATTCAACTCAAAATGTCAAACATAGCCGTTTTTGGAACACAACTTTAAGCCATTAATACTTTATTTGACACATGAACCATCCATAAAATAAGAATGTTTCTGCCTCATATTGCACTTAAAGTTGTGTTCCTGAACACTAAACAGCCATATTAGACAATTTGAATTGCTTTTAATGGGAAACAGCGTACTATTGATCTTTTTTTTTTTTTTGCTGATCCCTAAAACCGATCTGATCTGTGGCTGAAATCTGTGATCCGATTTGAAGCGTAGCTTTTGTGATGCGTGGCACCACTTGGCGGAGGCCGTCGCCACTTTAACTGAAAGAATAACTACATTCATGGATAAAAGCAAACAATAAATTGTTCCAAAAGAACTTTTGTTCAGTGAAGCGCTGAGCATTTTGCACATTTGTTCCATCAACCGACGACAAGACGGAGCAAAAAAGAGGTGTAAAAGTTTACTGAGGTGCACAGAATCAATTCATCTCCAAGTGGCGCTGGCAACTTCCTGAATTGTTAATAAACGCTGAGAGATGAGCGTGATTGATTCGCACTGGCTTGTAACAATATGCATCTCCTCAGTGCACTCATTTACCTTTCGGTTCCTCTTCGTCTGCGCCTTTATCTGCCTTTATTGTCTTTGCATATTTGAGTGCCGCCCGCGCCCGCCATTCTGCACCATAACTCACAAAGATGGCCGCGCTGGCCCTCTACCTGCTGCTGCTGCTATCAGCTTGTTTTTGTGCACTGGCGTGAAAGATAGCATCTGTGCGCTTGTGTCAAGTGATAAATGGACGCGCACGTGCCCACGTTGTTCAACGAGCGGCCGCCGTAGATAACCGGCGCGCCGTGCGGCCGTCTGTGCGCGTCGCACTCCAAACAGACAGAAAGACATCGGCCCCTTCATCTTCCGCTGTCAAGATAACATCTTGTTGACTTCACCCGAGACTCCAGATTGTATTTTGACCGGCGCCGATCATCCCTCTCGCAGACGGCGCTCAGCGGCGGCTCGCCACCTGAGAGATCTTATTAAGCGCGTGGTGCAGAATACAAATGGCGAGAGGAACAGACGTGGCAAGGGTAAGTTTTAATACCGCAACTGTAAATGATGTGTCGTAATACGCAAGGTTGCTACGAATACAAAAAGGAAATGAGATGGAGAAACGTTAAAAGCGTTGCTTAAGGCCACCTTTACAATAAGTTCCCAGCGACCAGGCAGCAGCGTTTTCAGCTGCTGTGGAGAAAACGCAAAGTGGAGATGACAAACCTTGCCGGCCGTCGTCAAACGTGGCAAACGCAACTCAGGCGGGAATGACGTCATCAAAACGGGTCCAAACTTGCATGCACGCGAGAAGCGTGCGCATTTTCAGAGATCTCATCGTCCTTTTAAGTTGTGTCATATTTTGCAGCGTTTGCTGCGTGTTCTGTTGCGCGAAGGTTTGATGCGGCACGAGTGAATATTGAGCTCGTTTGCATGTTTTGGTGAAAGGAAAATAACCAAATGTACACTCAACAAGAAGATTTCTCTCCAACATTGTTGACAAACCAGTAAAGCACTTTGACGACATATGAAGTCTGAGAACTCAGAAAACCAACCGCACCTTTCCGATCGGCCTTTTCTTGTGGGCAGTCGAAGGCTACGTTCACACTGCAGCTCAATTCCGATTTTTGTCACAAGTATCCGATTTTTTCATGCGCTGTGAACGGTACAATTCCAATTTTTTCACACCCGACCTGGGCCTCTTTCTTATGTGCATATAAATGGAATATGCATGCGATGCGTCTGCAATGTGAACGCGCATCTGCACGCTTCCGATTCACACGTCATCAAAAGCCTGATACGCGTTCTGCGTTCCAATGCTTGGATTTTGAGACTACTGACACGTCTGTCAATATATACAAAGCTGTTCACTTGTTATTTGTCTTTAATTTAATCACACTAGAAACATGAATCATAATGTTGACGTTTGTGGCGACAGTAGAAATTCAGACGGTTCATCACACATGTCAATGAAGCGACGCCATCTTCAATGAAATGAAGATATCGAGGAGTCTCCCCTCACTTCCTCAAAATAATTCAGATTCTACCTCTTCCAACCTCGCTACTCTGGCGTTATGGGATGGAAAAAAAAGAGTTTGACGGGCTTCTGCTCTGATTGTAAACGCGTTCGAGGAAGACGAGGACAGCAGCAAAACATGAGCAAGCGTCAAAACAGTCCACCAATCGGGAGTGGCCGTTCGCACGGCTAAGTTGCATAATGTATGCAAGCAAGACACATGAATCTAACACTTCCGCGAAAGGAGTCCACCAGCCCACCAATCAGTAGCGCGCGTTGGCACAGCTAAATTTGCATATGGCACGACGCCATCGGCGGCGCGGCTCGAGAAAAAACGTTACATTGAGTCTGGGCCCTAATTATTTCCGTAAACTCGGCAACGTGATGTACTTTGTTTTGGGTGCACATCACTCCACGTGTGCTCTTTGCGCATTCGTCACATCACGGGCGCGATGCGTTCGCATTGAAGTCGCATTTGTTTTTGTCATGTGAACGGACCATAAAAATCGGATCGGATTGAACCCAAAAATGCTAATTGGGCATCACGCCCTGCAGTGCCAACGTAGCCTAAGACACACCTGTGCACTAATCGGCATCTTGATATGGCACACCTGTGAGGTGGGGGCGGATGATCTCGGCAAAGGAGAAGTGCTCACTATCACAGATTTAGACTGCTTTGTGAACAACATTTGAGAGAAATGCTGATGTTGTGTATGTGGAAGAAGTTTTTACTAATCTTTGACTTCAACTCATAAAAAATGGGAGCAAAAACAAAAGTGTTGAGTTGAGTATATATCGAGTGGTAGTATGTGCCCCCTTGTGCCGACTCCAACTCCGGACCCGGGTCCAGTAGGGCGGCTTCATTTAACTTAGCCGGGGTGACAAACTTGCTCCAAATCCACCACGTTTCATCTTTAGAAAGCCTTGACGGGATTTCATAGACGTGAGAAGCCCCATCGGAACATGACGTTCCTGGTAAACCCTGGACCGAACCGTAGTGTGCCTTTTGAGCCTCTGGGATTCAGCAGCCCCTCCCCCTTTGGCTCGTCACAGATACTATGATAAACCGTGAAAAGGACTCAGCAGGACTGGAATCCGCCAAGCTTCGGGGCTGCCGTACACGTCGACGATCAAAGGCCTGAAAGCAGCCATTGAATCGGGATCGTGTCTTTGCGTTTGGCCTGTAAATGTTTTCACAAGTACATTTTTGCGCTGTGCATTTATCTATTCAACCGTCCTCAATAGCGCCTAAACTGCGCAGATGGCGTTGACACTGAAGCTTCTCCCACAACGAATCGGTGCAGCCTGGACTGATCACATCAGCCGCAATTTTTTTTTATTCTCTATGACCATAAATAAGGTCAAAATGTCACTTCATCAATTCCCGTACTTTTGACTTCCAGCTTTCTTAGGCTTTATGATGGTGGCAGATTCAGTCTTAAATGGATGACTTCTGGCTCCATTATTTTCTACAGGAAGAATTGTTGTGAAATGTGCGGCAACATTTGAGTTGAGGTTTGACTGTTGTCACACTTTTACCAGCAACATTCCCTGCCGAGCCAACAGCTGTTTGCCGCTTCTTCTTTTTTTTTCTTCCCAAGTCTACTTTTATGGCTGCAAAGTGCTTTGTGTACAGAAACGATTACAGATTCTGTGACTGAACTCAGTTGTACACTTCAGTGGTATGATAAACTCACCAGCAAATTGTACTTGCTACAAACCTTCTCCAAAATACTGCTCGCTGAAATAAAAGTGACAGAGAATCCAAGCACTTGGCGCTTGCTAGAAGCAAACTGGATTTGACTGCAAGATGCGGACCCAAAGGTCACCGTAGGCCCACTTTCACACAGCCAAACGCTGTGGGCGTATGAACGATGGTTTGTCTCGATGTGCTCGGCAACGCGTTCACTTGCAAGCAGCTCCGGCGTAGCCCGTCTTACGCCCACGGATAGCGAAGATAGATTGCAGCTTTCCTGCCACTAGAAAGGAACATGAACGGGATCTAATAAGATACTCAATTCTGAAAAGCAAAACGTTGTTCCACTCATACACTTTGAGAACATAACTTTCTGAGGATGCGTGCATTTGGCGTAAAAATGGACGCAAGGGCAAGCAAGCCTAGTTTGTGAATTTGCTGGACTCGCTCACGGCCCCGACACATGTCACTAGACTAGATTTTAGACTCACAAAAAGCATGTCTACGTGGTGGTGTAACGCAATATTTTTGGATTTGAAAGTGCAGGCAGACAGATTCAGTGATTGGCGGACTTGGATATCATCATATTTCATTCATAAATATGACAAGAGCTTGAGATAATCCTTGTGAATCACAATAGTCGGGTTTCCATCCAATCGTTTCAACATTTTTACTGAAAATGCACAAAAAGGACATGCGACTTGTGCCCGTTTCCATCTGTTCTTCTTTGGCAAATATTGAGAGGGGACTCCGCCGCTGTAGGGGGCGCTATACACCTTTAAGAGATGTGATCCAACAGTCATTTAAAAGAAGAAGGAAAAACAGGAAGCGACTGCGTCGTGCGATGACGTCGTTAGTAATTCTTGATCAACGGTAGCGTTTCTTTGCTGTTTTCCATCTAAAAAAGTATGAATATTTACTTCTTGAATTAATTCCAAAAAGATGACCTTACATACCTTTCTTTATCTTCCGCTTTGTGATTACAAACGTACTTGTGACGTCATATCCGGTCAAAACGTGCGACGTGTGTATCCAGTCTTGTCAGCGTTTATTCACAAAACCTGTTTCCATAGTCAAAATTCACATTTTCCCTTTCTCGGTGTTTGCTTCCAAATCCACCCCCTCCAAATTTTAGGCCCTTTTTGGAATTTCTAGCATTTCCATTCAGTTTTATTTTCGCATTTTGTGAAAATTCAAATAAAAAATGGGTGGATGGAAACCCCACTAATGTCAAGCATGTGTGCGCTTCACCCACACTGATTTTAATGGGAATGAGGGGAGCCGCTTCGATTGTCCGAGAGTCAGCTGCGTTCCATCTTACAACAGCGCAAAACGACACAAATGGCCTCCTCTCTCTGCGCAAAATACCAAAAGTAAGAAAACTCCAGCCAATTGGACTGCTCAGAGGATGGAAATAAGGCTTGTGATCCAAGCTATCTGTTGTGAGATGTAGTTAATGTTGTCGCCATGTCAAGATCTCAGAGATATGCAAATGAGAGAGCGATACATCAGAGAGGTCGAATGTAAACACATGTGCGGAAATGAAAAGTAAAAGCAGATGAGGTTTTGCGATATTTTTTCCATGCGTCCAGAGAAGTGCCACATTTGATGGTGTCTTTTTTTGCCTCTCTGGAGCGGCGCGGGATCTTTTTCCTCTCCATCCTCTGCAATCTCTTCTCCCCTGCCTCTCGCGCGTATTAAAGCCGAGGCCGATCTGTCCTCTTGCCATCCATCCTCTTCATTCCCTATCTTCAGCCTCTCCTCTATCACTCCTCCATCTCGCACCCCCGCCTGCTTGGCGCTCGGCAGGCTTTCTCATTTCTTTCTCTCGCCGTCTCCGTCTTTGAGGTGCCTGTTGCCGGTTGGCCAGCGCGGGATTCTCGCCGCCGTCGACTTCAGTGGCCAGTTATTAATTACTCGGCGATACCTCGTTTGTTCTCCGCCTGCCAACAGAAGTAATTACTTCTCTCCCCATTTTCCTCCCCTCGTCTGCATCAGAAATGACGCGATAACCAGGAAGCCAAATTACTCCTGCTGATGAGACAATCATTGAGCACTCGGGAGGCCGGCGGAGATTTTTCAGCCCAGCGCTGCGATTTGCCCGTCAGGGTAATGACACCTCCATTTGCTTTTGGATGCTTCCCGCACACATTTGTGGGGCTTTGCCACTTTTCAGCGTCTTGCGAAACATTAGGAGATGAAGAAGGAAGGCTATGCGACGGAATTAAATGGGCATCATTTGTCAGCTTCTTCCTAAAAGAGGAAAATGGCAACATTAGAAGGACACAACTAAGTGGGCAATTTACTATACTTGATTGTTGTCTGAGACAACAACGATAGGTTTGTTTGGAATTTTAATTAAAAAAACAACAACCCTATTTTGTTTCCATTTATAGCACACGCAATAACATGTACTCTAAATAAATAAATAGAACAATTTTGTGTCGGGGAAAAGTCCCTGCCGCTGTCATTGTACGACTTCTTTTCATGGAATACAGTAAAGCGTAAAGAATTAAATTGAATGGAAGAATTTCGGGGTAGCCGCCATTTAACTGGAGTTTCGGCAGCACACGTTTGTCATCTTGTTCTTTAGTTACCGATGAATTCAACTGTGGTGTATCGGTTCGAGCATTGGGCGGTTTTCATGCTTTACTCGCTTATATCCGGTGTTGGGCAGTAACTAGTTACTAGTAATGCGTTACTGTAACTTAATTATTTTATTTATTTTTTACAATAATTCATACTCTAAAGCATACTCAGTTACAGTTACAATATGGTGCGTTCGTCACTTACTTGATCAAATATTTCATTTAATAATTGAATTGTGCGGAACTGGTGAGAAATAAGCCGTTCAGTATCAAATAATGTTTGAGTGGCTGCTGTGTATTGCACGACCTCCTGTTTACATTGCATTTATTTACTTGTGTTGAGCATAAAGGAACTTCTCATGTTTGGTTTCTGTTTTTGGTTGTGTGTCTCCTTGGGTCTTGTTGAGTATAATCCCGCCCTTCCTGGTGTCAACCAATCCGTGCCCTCCGTGCCACTTGTGTCTTGTCCAGGTGTCTCTCGTTGTCTCGTCAGTTGGCTTGTATTTAGTTTCCTGGTTTTGTTCAGTCATTGTTGCTGTCACCACTCTTGTGTTTTGTTGTTACTTTGATTTTTTGGTCTTTTCAGATCTTTCTTGGTTTTGTTCACCCAGTACACCTGTTAGTGTTTTTTGTTAAATAAATGGTTTTCAGTAAAACATGCATCCCTGCCGTGGTTCTGCTGCCTCCCTGCATTTGGGTCCTCCACTCCGCACTCGTGACAGAACTAAAGAGTTACTTTTAATAGTAATGCAAAACGTCTTTGTTTAAGTAACCATCAGAGTAATTGAGTTACTTTTCAAAAGAAGCAACGAGTAACTAGTTATTATTTTTCAGTAACGAGCACAACACTGCTTAAATGGCAACCAATCGGTTTTTGGGCCTGATCTGGTCCGCGGGTCATTAGTTTGACACTCCTGATTTAGTGTTCAATTCAATCGCATTGTAGGATTTCAGAGTACGTTCGTCAGAGTAGCTGGCAACAACTCGCTCAACCAAAAGTAAAACCATGTCCTCAGACTTTGTCACCAATATTCATCCATTTGAAGGGCGTAAAGCTGCTGTTAACGGGGCAGCAAGTAGCGTTCCAATCAGCAATGTGAACTACTACACTAAACTTGTCCCCATGAAATCATGGATCAGCATCTGCATCCAGATCTGCAACAAAATTTAATGGTTCTCCGATGGTCCATGCGTCTCCTCAATAAAAAAAAAAAAAAAAAAAAAGTGGTTTTAATTTATGAAAGCTCCTCCTAACAAAGCAATGAAAACATCACCCCCCCCCCCTCGGGGAAGGTAAATAAAGGTTTTGATGTCTACCCATGAAAAAGGCACCTTCGCTACGTGCATGATCGCCCCACCTAATCCTTCGGCGACGCTTTGTGCATCTTCAATTTCCCGTCAGTCCTCGCCATCTCCTCTTCGCCGCTCCACCTTAGCAATGATTTGGATCCTAATGGTCTTTTTACAGCTGCTGGCTAATGTTGCCACGGGGGGACGTAACGGGGCCATAACGAGACAATAGCGTCCCATATGCAGCGTATAGCGGGGGGCAAATTTGTCTGCTTCAATGGTGACAGGAGCAATCTGTAGCGCGGTTCCGGTGACGAGCCCGGCGGAGAGACGGGGGCTTTCGAGAAAGAAAAAAAAAAAACTCAGTGTATTCAGATTATATCGTAGGAGCCCATTGAAAGTCTAATGGACTAGTCACATCAAATAGTGTTTGTAGGAGCATGCTCAGATGACTTCATGCACGCACACACACACACACACTCACACATTGGACAGAGAGTAATGGTCCAACCCTTACTGGTAATGGCTTCTCTGTGTGTGTGTCTTTGTCTTTGCGACATTATGGGGCCCATTCTCCCATTTTTTTTAACTACCATTGTGGGGACCGTCGTGGGGCCCACAAGTTCAGACCTCTTTGAGGGTCATGACTTGGTTTGAGAGTTTAGGTTTAAATTGGATCTCAGTTGGGATTTGGGTTAGGCAATCAGTTGTGATGGTTAAGGTAAGGGGCTAGGAAATGCATTACGTCAATGAGATGTCCCCACAAAGACGCAAAGACAAACGTGTGAGCGTGCGTGAGCGTGTGGTCTTGTTTTTGTCACAACGGTGGGGCCAACGTTTCGGGATTTTAACCGTATATGCGGGGCCATTTTGCTGGGCCCCACAAGTTTCACCTCTTTTGGAGAGTCAAGACTTGGTTTTAGAGTTTAGGTTTGAATTGGGTTATGGTTGAGGTTAGGGTAAGGAATAGGGGTAGGCCATCATTTTGGATGGTTGGGGTTAGGGGGAGGGGCTAGGAAATGCATTATGTCAATGAGATGGCCCCACAAAGATAGTAAAACAAACGTGTGTGTGCGTGTGTGTGTGTGTGTGTGTGTGTGTGTGTGCGTGTGTGTGTGTGTGTGTAGGGGAAGCAGGTCTCCGCAGGAAGGCCAGGGAAGGCCATAAAGAGACCTGCAATATTGTGTTGTGCGCATAAAGCCAAGAGCAGCATGAGGATGCATGTCAGTATTCATAGGAGAGCTTTTGATCTTTTTTTTTACAATATTAAAATTAATTCTTGTCTGGAATCTGTCCAAACACGTCACACACAAGCTGGCTGCCGCAGTCATTTTCACTAGACTTGACTATTTGTAACGGGGGGGGGGGGTTACAGGTCTGAACAAGAAATCAATTTGACAGCCGTAACTGGGCCACAATGCAGCTGCTGGAGTTCTTTCTGGTTGTAGAAAAGCTGGAGCACGTCACGCTGGTCCAAATATTTCGACACCGGCTTCCCAAGGATAAAAGAATCCTTTTTCAAATCTTCCTGTTATCGAACAAAGCTCTGAATGGTTTTAGACCTAAATAATATAGTACCTTGACTTATGATTGAAATTGTTCCGTGACCAAAACTCGTAATTCATTTTGCATATATACAATCAGTTTTCCCAAATGAAATGTCCTGAATGGCCATTGATATGTTACAGCCTGCTGAACATGTTTATTGAAATACAGTACTGTAATGTACAAACAATAATAAAACATTACAAAAGAGAATGTAAAGAATCCAAAAATACAATATAAAAAATGGAATTTTTTTACATTATCTACAAGTTAAAAATATGATAAAGAAAAAATTCCAACACTTCGGGGTACGCTCCAACCGCCTGTTTTAGCTAAAGATATTAACAAGCTTTCTCCGACAACAAAAAAAAAAACTTTCAAAAATATATAAGCTACTTTCATATACTGATAAAATGTCTTTACCCATCTCGAAATGGGAGACAGACTTGTCTATAGCACCGGAACCTGACTTTTGGATTCAAGTTTGTGAAAACGCATTTAAAATGACAAAACACACAAATTTACAACTTATCCAATATAAAGTTATTCACAGAACATACATTACTCAATATATGATGAAGAAAATGGGACTCTCAGACTCCGACATTTGTCTCCAATGCTTACAAAACACTACAGACACTTATGTTCATGCTTTATGGTTATGTACTCCGGTTATGTATTTCTGGACTAAAGTCTTAGAAAAACTTTCCGCTATTTTGGACTGTAGGATACCTTTATCTCCAAACTTGTGTTTGCTAGGTGACCTAACAACAACTGACTTACCACATAAACAATTTCAATCTACACTTGTATCCCTTACTATCGCTAAAAAAACAATTTTTGTTAACTGGAAAAATAAAAACTCTGAATATCGACCAATGGTCTAACCTCCTCATAAATCACATTTTAATGGAAAAAATATCTGCCTCAAATAAAAACCAAATATCAAAATTTATAGAAACATGGTCTACGTATATAGAATTTTTTAACCTAATTCCGGTTACTTAATTCTGTCTGTTAGCGAGAGCCACCACATCGTGATAACTTACATTGATGTTTCTGCATTTGGCAATTTATTATTATATTATATTATTAGTATGGGATTTTTTTTAATGGGCTTTAGGTGAACTGATGAATACACACACGCTCGCACGCACGCACGCACACACACACACACACGCACATACACATACTCACCCACATACAAAAAAAAGGTATATATATATATATATATATATATATATATATATATATATACATATATGTGTGTATATGTATATATATATATGTATATGTATTTAAAAAAAAAAAAGAAAAAAAAAACATTTATTAAATTTTTTTTAATTGATTTGTTGGATTTTTTTTTTTTTTTAAAAAAAGGAGAGCAATGATGATGTCAAATTGAATGAACAATACTGAGCTCTCCTGTAAAAAAAAAAAAAAAAAAAGAGAATGTAAAGAAAAAGTATGCTGTATGCTGGGACAACAACAACAACAACCGTAGTACCCATTTTTATTCAAATTTTCAAGAAATGCGAAAATAAAACTGAATGGAAATGCTAGACATTCGAAAAAGGGCCCAAAATTAGCAACAAAGTTTTTACGCTTGGTGGGCGTAGATTTTCAAGCGTATCGAAAAAAGAAAAATGCAAATTTTGGCTATGGAAACAGGTTTGGCGAATAAACGCTGATAAGACCGGATATGACGTCACACGTACGTTTGCAGTCACAAAGCAATGGCGGACGATAAAGTAAGGTATGTTTGGGGGGGACGACGAAACGGAAGTCTTTTTGGAATTAATTAAAGAAGCAAATATGAACGCAATTGTCGATAACAGCAAAGAAACGCTAGGCTTTATCAACAATCACAAACGCAAACTCATACGACGTCATTGCACGGCGCAGTCGCTTCCTGGTCTTCTTCTTCTTCTTTCAAATTACTGTTGGATCACATTTCTTAATGGTGTATAGCGCCACCTACAGCGGTGGAGTCCCCTCCCAATATTCGCAAACGAACAACAGATGGAAACGGGCATCAGTCACATGTCCGTTTTGCGCATTTTCAGTAAATCGTAAAACAAATTGGATGGAAAGCTGACTTATTTGGCTCTTATGCTTTTCATGCTTGTTGAGTTTGCCTTTTCTATATTCCTCATTATTTAGCTGTCACTTTCTACTGTAGCGCGATTTCCAGTTGACTACCGTTAGCATCAGTCAAGAAATCGCTCCTTCTTGGCTCGCTACTCTTAAGTTTCGATGGAATGTCCGTTAGCGCCGAAGCTGCGAACCCCAACAGCCTCTCCTGGCCAGCATCACAACATCAGTGAAGAAAGCCATCCGGGTTCGACTGATACCAAACAAGCAAACTCATGGTAGACCCTCGCTTTCTGGTCGCTAAATGACTCGACTCGTCGAATGCTGCGAGCATTCGGGTCCTGAACTACCATGTTTTGTTGTTTTCGTGTTTCGCTTCATTTTATTTTAGTATGCGTTATGCAGGCTTTTATCTTGTATTTCACTTTTTCATGACACACCGTAAATATTAGTTTGCCTTTGTAAAGCGCTCTAGATGAGCCGTGTCTATGAATGGCGCTATACAAATAATTGCCTTGCCTGGTCTTGCAGAGCGCAGGCCGCAATTGGTGACAAATATCGGCGGGTCTAAATGAAGTAATCAGGCGGGAGATATGAGGGCGATGCCCCCAACGCAGCTGCTTTGGTAAGATGCTTGGCGTAGCGAGGCTAATTAGCAGCAGGTGTGCAAGGTGATGGTCATTAGGTTAATGATGTCAAGGATCTCCGGTTTGTAAATGAAACTTACATGGTGTCATCAATTCATGCACATTAGCTGAATCAGAGCATCCACAAAAAAAAAAAAAAAACTTCTGCTATGAAATCATGCAGTTGTTCATCAT
Source organism: Vanacampus margaritifer (assembly GCF_051991255.1). NCBI lineage: Eukaryota > Metazoa > Chordata > Actinopteri > Syngnathiformes > Syngnathidae > Vanacampus > Vanacampus margaritifer. The sequence goes on along the minus strand of NC_135432.1, from coordinate 883,040 downwards.
GTCGTTCGTCTTTTTTTTTTGCTCATACTAACTGCATTTTTAGGATTGTAATACTGTGCTCTACTTTTCCCAGCAGTTGTTTTTGCATAGTAAAATAAGAAAGCAATGATCTTATGTTATTCATTTTTTTTGACATACCCCCTTTAGTTTTTGCCTTAACTGTGTGAATGATCAGATTATTATTTTTTTACTATTTTAAACCGATTTTTAAAAAATGAGATACCCCACACATGAACACAAAACAATCGGTGCGTGTGTTCTTCCTGTTCTTCGAGTCTGTGGCATACTCAAGATGAGCAACACACAACAACACACCACACACAACCGCGGTGACTTTATTCTGTATATAGTAACGAGACTCTTCCCCAATCTGATCAAATATTTGCACCGACTGATATTTTGCAAAATTCATTCCTTTTTTAAATGGTCGAAATGGCAAAATTGTCAGACAACTTGATGTTTGTATTCAGAATTGTATGGAAATATAAATTGTGGTGATTTGTATTTTTATTTTGACTTCATGAGCATAATTGGTATTGGAGTAATCCAAAGTAGTTGTTACATTACTTTAGTATCAGGGTACTTGGATTACGTTACTGACAAAAAAAAATTAGCAGCTAACTTGTAAGTGTAACGGGACAGACCTACATTTTAAAAGTGATCCTCCCAACCCTGTAAATAACATTGCTTCGAGGGGAAAAAAACTCAGTGATGGCCCAGGAATTGTGTGATTCTTTAGTATTTTTCTGTTGCTTGTCTGGTACTTTCATTTCCGGAAAGTGGCGAACGTGCCCTGAAAGGCTTTACGTGAGCTTATGTTGTTTGAACAACAATTTAAAACACATTTACTCTGCCGCCGCCTCAGGAGGAGGAGGAATGCGTGCCTGTGTTTTGACAGGTTGGCTCTCCGCTGCTGCTGCGCCCCCCTCGCACCCGGCACAGCAGCCGTAATGTTCCCGAGTCATCCTTGATTAACCCCGGCTGAACGACTCCAATTAGAGCCAATTAGCCCTGGCGGAGCGAGTCGCTCTTCATGCAGATGAAGCCAATGGAGAGGGTCGGGGACGAATGGAGGAACATCGTGAGCTTGAAGTGGCCAGAAGGACCTTGTGGAACGCCAGCGGAGACGCGATGGCCGCGGTGTGGAATAATGACGGCTTGTTTTGGGCCCGAGAGAAAGAAAGTCCACGCTGGATATGAGAAATGCTAAACGGCGCAAACGGTGAATATAATCCTGCTACTCCGCCTCTCCACGTTGATGTATTGCGCCCGGCTGCCAAAGCTGGTCGGCCTACCCAGCAGATAACGGTGCCAGCCTCCCCCGGCCCTCCCCCGCCACCAAGCGGCAGCAGGGGGGGCAGAGGCCGCGCTGAAGAGCCCACTCAGCCTGTCCGGTGATTGCCTCAGTCTGCCGTCAGACAGACGATTCCTATTATTGCAGATGGATGATTGGCCTGGCGAGATGCCGGCCTGGCACAGCCAGCTCATTTCGGAGCAGTTTGAAGTGTGAGTCTCACTGTACTCGGAGAAGAGGCAGGGAGGGGGCGAGGGAGGGGACCAATTGAAAAGGGGGATTTGGCACGGAGGCAACGTAGATGGCCGGTAATGACAAATCACGCAGGACGCGCTTGTTAATGTGGCCGACTTCATGTCCAACGGCAATTTGCCTGTTAATGGCGAGGGTTTTTGTGCAAAACAAACACAGGCGCGTCTCTTACAACGAGGAGTTTGTTTATGTTTGTGTGCGGCGACAGCGGATGTCACGCTCCCCCCTCGCCACTTGCTGAGACGTCATTTTGGGAGCGAGCAGTCAGCTAGCTTTTGGTGTACAAAAAGATCCCGTATTTAGCACTCGCCACGGCACAATCTGAGGTCGTCATCATCATCTGACCAGCACGTGGCCTCGCCCACTCTCATGTGTCTCATGTCGCGGTTCTGCATCAAATCCATTTAGCCCGACACGGAGACATCTTGAATGTGGCTTTTGAAAGGCCTTCATGGTCCAATTCAGCCACGCTGGCTCCACTGGCCTGCGGATAGTTTGCGCTCCGTCAACAGTCTGCGGGCAAGCCGCAGCATTTGCCCACGTGGAGACGTGCAAACCTATGTGGCATTTTCATGGCCTATTGATTCAATGTTCTAAAATGGTGCATCACAAATCACATTTAATTATGCATGAAGTCTTGAAGTTTGGAAAGTACAGTATAAACCCTGTTGGAGCGATTGGCTTCTATTGCCGCTTATGTCACTAGGAATGATGTCAGTCTTCTGACTCATTTGATGGAGACAGAAGACGTCCAACTTGTATTTGGAGGCGCTTCTGAAAGAGGTGGCGCGATGGAATCACCTTCTGGCCTCGGAAGTGGTCATCAGTGGTCGACTGCCGAGTCTGCGTAGACCCGCATCCGAAAGGATGGCTATTTCAAATCCCACAATAAGAAAACAAATGCTTGACCCCTGGCAGAGCTGAGTTGACCTCAATGCACTTAACATCCATCAGCTCTCTCCAGTGGCATAAAGTGAGGAGAGGTCGGCGGTTGGTCGGAACCGTCAAAGTAATCACCGTTGATTGAAAGCAAATAGCTTGATTGCAATAAAAGTCTTCAAGCCGCCGCGGCCTCAAGGTTATTGTGGTTACAGAAAGCTCATGAAATACAAACTCTACTCCAGCTAAAACTTCAATTGCAAAAACTGAATAGCAAAAGTTTTGCTGTACATCTCTTGGTCGCTACCGAAGATGGAAGGTTAGTTGTTGAGAATTTTTGTTTATTTTATTACATAATACTTAGGGACTTCAACAAAAATAAAAAATATTATCTCTAATAATAATAATAATAATAATAATAATAATAATAATAATAATAATAATAACTAATAAAAACTAATAAACTTGTCTTTTTTTTTTAAATCATTGCAATTCTGTTTGCAGTGTTTGCCTCTGTCTTTGTTTTTGTTTTTTCCAAGAAAAAGCTTCATGTTGGAAAAATAATGACCAATCGTGGCCAAAATTGAATCAATCTCTACAAAAAATCTCTCAAAACGATTGGCTCAATATTTGGGATTTCACGGACTTTCATGGATTTTCCTCATTAAGTGACATGTGACAAGAGCGAGTTGCTCTGGAGACCAACACAGTACATAAAATCCAAAATATTGGGCGATTGTTGTGATATTCTCAGAGATTGATTTGGGCATAGGTAGAAATGTGCACATGAATTCTGCCGGCAATCGGTCATACTTTCATCCAACATTAAGCCACGTTCAGCTTTTTATCTATAGTGGACGTCTACGGGAGGAAAAGACTTCATGCCCACAAAATCCAAAATACTGTGGTCATTGTTTTTTTTTAATATTTTTAGAGGTTGACGTGGGCATAAGTAGAGGTGTAATGTGAATTTTGATAACAACTTACAAACATTGTATTTTAGTATGTGAGTAAAATCAAAGACTACAAAAAAACACACACACAAAACAAAAAAAACAAGTGAATTCTGGACAATTAAAATTGCGCAATAAAATGCTGCAGGTCGCAAATAATTGACTTGCCCCAAACGCTGGCAACTGCCACTATCGCACCACTGCAGTCTCCAGTTCCTCAGACCTGCTTTGGGCCAGCGTGGACGCGGACCCGGCGGGTCACGGCACATTAAACACCATCGACTTTCTTCCGGACCCAAACGACGTGCGCTGTGTTCTGTGTGTGAGACACAGCGGCACCTTCGAACCGTCATTACTGACATTTGCATGGCTCGCCTGCGAGGACGGCTCGCCGGCCTCCTGATTGCATTCAGCGTGACCGCGGTGAATGCGCGGCGCGCTAAGCCCTTACACCGATCGCTGAAGCGGCGAGCGCGCTGTCAATATTGGCCCATTCGCCGCCAGTGAGCAAATCTCCCCTTGACATGGCCAGCCATGCGTGTAATAGCTCGGATTAAGATAGGAAGGTACACACATGAATATACAAGATGGCGCGGCAGCGAGGGGGCAGCCCTGGGAAATGAGCGAGGCCGCGGGTGCGCGGCGCGCCGGGAAACAACGCCTGGACATCAGCTGCTCGCCGATGACGAGCGACGCCTTTCTATTTGAAGTCATTGTCAACTTATCAAGGCAATTTGGATTCTTGTATGATTGAATGCGACACAAGGCGGAAGAAAAAGCGTCCGCCTGATTGTGCGTAGGTGCTTGGATTAACATGACCTAAATGGATTTTACAAGCAAGGTCAGCTGCTTTGTACGACTTCCTTGCACAAGTCGTTCCTGACCTTGTAGTCGTCTTTTTCTTTTTTTTTTCCTTTCCCGCCTATTCACCTCCTGAAACTCACAATGCAATGCATCCCTGATGCCCTCATTAAAAATGACTGGATTTAAAAAAGAAAAAGAAAATCAAGCATTGACATAATCGGACATTTTCTCATTTTCTCCTTCAAGCTGATCAATTTCAGGTCATGTTGTAACAACGAGGCGCACGCATTTTGCCATCAATCGCGCGCTTGTGCCGGCCATTGTGCTTCGACATGAAGTGACAACATTTACGGAGGCGAATGGGCTCAGTGGAAGATGATAAGATGTTAGCAAGAGAGTGATTGTGAAAGCTGAGAGGGTTTAAGCCCCTTTTTGGTTGACTTCCTGCTCGCTTGCAAAAGCGCAAATGGCTATTTTCCGTCTCCCACTCTTGGCCTAATTGGCACTTAACGGCCGCCTCTAATGGCCGCCTTGATGGTTGCGCCGCCCTAGTGTAGGAAACAGCAACGCTCCGACTCAAAGCAGCTGAGGGTGCACCTTGGCTCGCACCCTCTGCTCCCATCACTTCCTCCCCCACTTTTGCGCTCCCGGCTTGGGAAGGAGTTTGCACCCCAGACAGCCCCGAGCGCTCATTATCACTTTCCAGAGTCAGCCTGTCGCTCTGGAATTCACTCCAAATTCACTGCGCCCACATCTTTACCTTCTCCCACAAGCATGAAGAAGATGTCAGGAGTTAGTCTGTATCTATGCCGGCTCCCAGCCAGAAGCCATTCCGACATATGGCTCGCTACGCTTTATCTTTATTTCACGAGCCGGGCTCGTTTGCAGCAAATGCGCTTCTCCGTGCCAACGGCGAAAGACGCGATTGTGGACGGATGATTTTCTCGAAACCGAAAGGTCATCGCCAAGGCAGTTTCAACAGGAAGAGCATCGTGCTCACATGTAACGATGCCGCGCAGTTCATCAAACGAGGGGAAATGAAGCAACATTGGAGGTCTTTGGGTTGCACCAAACAGGGCCGCTGCAGAACAGGCATCATTTGAATTCAACAGGAAGTCGACCGAAAACGTTCTATGCGGCCCCACTCGTCCCAACATGGCATTCTGATTAATATTGTGTTTGTGGAATATGAATTAAGCAGCACAATCAACCAATTGATATCCGTTTCAGGGGGTGGCCATTTTGACACTTGCTGTCCACTGAAAATGACATCACAGAGTATGTTTATATGCAGGCAATAAGCCTTTGAAAATCTGAGTTTTATAAGGCCAATATGTTTTCATTGTTTTTTTAAACCCCTTGGTTACTGTTTTATAACTGGAATCTTCTTCTTTTTACTTATTTCCATCCACAAGGAATCTTGGTCTTTATAGTACAGGAACGTGCAGCACCATATCATGACTTACGATACGATACGATACGATATACTTTTATTTTCCCCGTGGGGAACTTTTTCCTGGACTCCGTCCAGCTGCAGTTTACAGTAAGGAAAAAACAACAGAATAGAAAGAGATAAAATTAAAATGAATAAATAAGAAGTGCAGCAATAAGTAGAAGACTTCCGCTCATAAAGCATCTGTAGGGAAGGATGATTCCTGACCCCCATGATCTTCACGGCAGTCCGCACCAGACCGGCAATCTGTGACCTCGACTGCACAGTCGGGTTGCCGTACCAGGCCGCAATGCCGTATCTGATGATACTTTCCAATGCAGCCCGGTAGAACAACAGCATGGTCCTCTGCTCCACTCCATAGACCCCAAGTCTGCGTAGGAAGTAAAGACGCTGTTGGAGTTTGGAGCAGAGACTTCCAACGTGTACCCTCCAGCTGAGTGTGTTGTCAATGTGGACCCCCAGATACCTGCATGAAGCCACCTGGCTGATGTGGTTGCCTTTAATGACGACTGGCCCGTCGGGGTCACCAACAGTTTTTGGATCAAATATCACCTCCTCTGTCTTCCCCACATTGAGCACAAGATGATTCCGGTCACACCAAGTAGGAGCTGTTGTAAATATTTGGTGGTCGACTTCCTCTTTAAATGCACGTCGATAAGAAAGCAGTCGGATTTATGATCCCTTGACGAGCTTAGCAATGCCGGGACCTTTACCTTTTGACACATTGTATTGAAAATGTGAAAAAGTAGCGCGTACGTGCCTCCTGTAAGCTTTGGCAACGGCAGCTAGCCGCATTAGCATTCCCACGTGGGGAGCGGCTGTGAGTCGGAATAGAAATGGGCTGGTTCAGTGAGCAGGGGGAGTCCAGGTCCCATTCGTCTTGTCCTGTTTAAATACACTGGTTAACTCCTGCCAACAGGGAAGCCATTCAGCAAAAGGCCAAGGGCATCTGTCATGTGTTTCAGCACATTGATATTGTCCCGCCTTCTCTGCCGCTCTCTTTCCTCCATCTCTCCCACCACTGTCACTGTTTATCGCTCACTTTTCTCTCCGTCCTCCTCGTCCCCCTCTCATTGTCTTCTGGTATGCACAAGGCTGACATGATTAGCAGCATCGTAGCCCCATGATGGAAGGCGCCTGCTACATTATTAATATAGTAAAAGCAGAGGCTGCCAGGTAAGAGCAATGTCAGCATCCGCCATATAATGCTGCATGAACTGTGGATAATAGTACGGAAGCGTATTGCAACCAACTTGAAAAAGAAACTCATGACGCATTTTGGGGCAGGAGCTTTGTTTTGTTCATTTCTGTTTTTCTGATTCATTTTCCCCCTGTTTTGTAAGTACTTTTTATGACAGAAAAAAAATAACTAACTAAAAAACACACACACACAAAGTCCCCCCCCCCAAAAAAATTGTGTTGTTTTTCCCCAAGTGGATGCAATACGCTTCCGTATAACAGGCCTCACTGATTTCTCTTCTTCTTCTTCTTTTTTTAACCTTCTGTTTGCTATTTGCTAGTGTTGGAATCACAAAATGGACAAAAGGACAAATGAAGAAAAACGATGTTTTGGAAACAAGAGCAAAATATGAAACTAATCTGAAGATTCAATTGTTGCAGATTGACACATGATGTTGGTGACCTTTAACCTCGTTTTCTTCAAGCCATGTGTAAGTGTAGATGTGCATCCTTTCCGAATCTCTCACTATGAAAAGACACGCTATGCATTTTTCTTTCTCATTGTTGTGTATTAAAGAAGCACGAGATGCGATGAGCCGGGACACGTTTGCAAACTGTCCACTTTGATGTCATTTTCTCTCCTCAAGGTGAAATACAAAGTGTGATGTGGGATTGTTGGTGAAGGTGGTTGCTAGATTAGGTTTGGGATGGTCATGGCAGTAAGACGAATGATGAAGAATAAAAGCAGATTTAAAGAGCAACAGGGAGGAATAAAAGCAGCATTTCGGGGGGGAGCAGCGAGAGGAAGAGGAAGGAGAGACGGAGTGAGTTGTGTCAGATGGATAAATGTCAGACGCAGCTTTGTCGTCCATCTGAACCAAACGCTCCCTCCCAAAATGCCACGCACAAATCACATGGCCCCCTCCCCTCCCACACAGTAATGAGATTACAGACCTCAAGAATTCCGATGCGCTCATCCACGGACAGAGCGAATCATCGCAATCAATTACGACCCAAATGCATCTTTGGCATTCCGAGCAAATCCAGTCCAGAATTTACAGCACATGACTAACACGCCACAATAATATATTTATGCTACGACTACACGTCCATTTTTCACCTCTACAGCATCAGAAAAAAAAAAAAAGGTCATCCACACCTATGCCGTTTTATAAGAAAATCGTCTCCCGTATGAAAAGACATTTGCAGGATGTCAGCATATCAAAGGCACAGATGACGCGATAACTCTGAGGTGAGGCACTTTTAGCCAGAAGCTGAAAGAAAACCATTTGTGGAAACGGCTCACAACACAGCACAACAGAATTGCACTTTAAAGTTCACAGTCACCAAATACAAAAAGGCCAAAATCGGATTGCTTCCAATTTTGCCACATTACGGTTTTATGTGGCTACAAAGCAATCAAAGCCCCACTAGTCTAAATACGGTATTCGGATTAATATTGTGTTTATGGAATATGAGTTAGACAGCAAAATTCACCCATTTTTATACATGTCAGGGGGAGGCCATTTTGCCACTTGCTGTCCACTTCAAATTACATCATGGCCAATCACGGCTCAGCTTGTGAATGTCACATGACCATACTCAGAAAACAGGTGAACCGTGATTGGCCATTACCTGAGCTACTGTGATGTCATCTTCAGTCGACAGCAAGTGGCAAAACGGCTGCCCGGAAAACAGATAAAAACCGGTGAATTTTGCTGCTTAATTCAATCACGATACCGTATTTAGACAAGTTGGGTGCATAGAACATATTGTAAAGAAATGTTTTGGATTGACTTCCCTTAAGGTCAACTACACGAACCCATGAGAACACATTTTCTGTCAGTAAGTGTTTTAAATGACTTTGAACCCAATTTGAATGTAGACAAAAAGCTGAAAATGTATGTATTTAAAACGGTGGTTACGAACCTCATTCAACAAATTGTATACACCTTACTGTACTTAACCTGGAGTTCTAACATCCAATAGGCTGCTATAAAGCAGGTGTAATGCAAAGCCTGACATCCTGTATCTCACACCAATTAAATATTTACTCTGTGAAACAATAGCAGCCGGTCCTGCCTGTACATGTTTACCCGTTGGCTTCTGCTTGCAAACTAGCCTCTCAGACCTTCTTCCAAATCTAATATAGCCATCCATAAATAGCGCGCCTATCCAGACCATATTGGCGCTGAGTGACAAGCCCCTGGAGCCAATCCGGCTGGCCCAATCTGCTTAGCCCCTCCTCTCCACGCTCGACCGCCGCTTTCATGGCCCCCCAACCGCCCATTTACCTTACATGGACAAACAGGGGAGTTGATTGACACGTAAGGACACGCCTCCTCGTTTACCCTCGCCCCTCCCCTTCCTTGGCTTCCCATCGCTGTCTATTTTGGCAATACGGATACACATGGAGCCTCCATCGCCTCCCTCACTCTCTTTTACGCACCGAGTCCGGTAATGCGCGCAGGTTCCCGATCGTCACCTTCTCACCAATCGATCGTCTTGTGGACTAATATGACAAACGTGCGCGTGTAGAGGCGTGACACGGCAAAAAGAGGAGGCACATTTTCCCGTGGACCAGTCTATCTTTCCCGAGCGCGAGTGTCAGCATGGACGTCCTGGCGAACCACAGTATATTTCAGGAACTTCAGCTCGTGCACGACACCGGCTATTTCTCCGCCATGCCTTCGCTGGAAGAGAACTGGCAGCAGGTAAGAGTCCAAATGACGCGGGGCTGACGCGGGGCACTTGTGCGCTCACCAAAGACACACGCTAACTTTTTCAAGTGTAGGATAAAAAAAGCAGTAGAAGCTTCTTCTTCTTCTTCTTTTTCTTCTTCTTTTTCCTTCTCCTCAATCACTCATACAGTACATGTGACACTTTTGCCGGAGCTGGTTGGGATGCGGGTGCACGCCGGCGCGTAATAAAGCTGTCAAGCGCGATTTGGGAAGATGAAGATGCGCAGGCCATCACCGAGACAGAATTGGTCGTGAATTATACATCCGCATTACCGAGTTGTGAAGCACCCACACGAAGAGATGCACGCGCGCGCCCCCCACACATTTCCCTCAACAACCTCCCCCCGCCTTTTCCCCTTATCCATAATAGATACCCTGACATGTCTGTCTTTGCATCTTTTAGATGTAATACCGAAATAAGTATTCCGGAAACATTCGAGAAACATCATCGCGTGCTCGTCTTCTTCTTACTTCCTGAATTTAAGTTCAGTGGATGTGGGGGGTGAACACGTGGTCACATGTGGTGGTCGAGACCATTTGTGATCTTTATTCAAACATATCCTTTTTTTTTGTTTCATAAATATGACAATTTGGGTGAAATTGAAAACATGTTCAATACTACTAAAATCTTTTTTATTTATTTATTAATGTATTCTAGCATCTGCACCACCTGCATTGCTGCTTGTGGTGATGATGCTGACCACGCTCCAATTGACAGACCAACCAACAGAGACAGAAAAAAAAAAAAAATCGTGTATAACATAACATTGTTAAGCGTTCCCTCCGTCTTTGCTCCATGCCTAAAGGGGAAGAAGAGAAAAGAGTGGGAAGGGTGCGTGACGATGGATCCATTTGTTGTGGCCAAGCCGCCTAATTGGCATCCCACTGTTACCCACCAGCGCATCTTTTCATAACATGCTCCCAACACCCTACCTCCACTGTCAGTGGATTTCTTAAATGGCACTCGTGCATCTCAGCCTCAGCCAGCATCTCCGAATCAATAGCCAATGCAAATGGAAGCGAGTGCGAGTGCTCTTATCTGGAGAGGCTGCAAATGTCAGTTTGCTTTGACTGGGATGATTGCCTGCAGCTGGCAAGACATTCGTTCATTTTGGAAGATGCAAGATGACGATTTATTATTATTTGCTGCATCTTTAGCCACTTTTGCCCCTTGAAACGTTTGCCTGTTAGAACGTGGATGCAACAGGAACTCCAGTCTCTTGTATCTTATTACTCATGGAAATAAACTTGAGTTTTGAGCCGCTTGCGTTGTTCCAGCCACCATTCACAACATGATGTGTTTACGGGCTCTTGTGGTAAGACATGTGACCGTTGTCGTTGGACTTAAATGGTTCCCAGAGATGCGATGGCGAGAGCGGTGAGCGTGTCCCATATCGGCGTCTGCGAGGCATGATTCGGACTCTAATGGGCGGATGGGGAGCAGACATGGGCAAAAGGGTTCCGTCGGTCTGCAGATGGTACATTCGAGGCCGCTATTTGTTGTGCTTGGAGCTAGCCGAGCCGAGCTGAAACGTCTGGCGACCAAATCCCTGCATGGCGGCTCATTCGGAGTTGGAACAATTGGCTGCTAATAAACTGGACTTTGTCGTGATTTCTCCTCAGAGACGCACAACTCAACACCAACAAGGACTTATCTCAGCTGCAGTTCCAACATTTTCTGTTGTGCCTTTTGTAAACGGCGATCCACTTTGGCAGACATTTCTCAGTATCTGTGGTGATTTCTCAGCAGCATTCAGACTCTGCTGGTGATGCAGCTGATTTCTGTAGCACTCGGCCATGATGGGTAACAGGACACCACAAACGAGTATGCGTCATTGACCCCGGGACGCACTTCATGCGCTCCAGCACGTGCAACATTCGATCCATTACGACTTGAGCTCACTGACGCGCACGTGCAATCACACACCTGTGAAGCAGACCACATCTTACTGCAGTGCATTATACACAGTACATTTTGACTCTAAAAAAGACTTTATTCGGTTCCAGTCTTTCGAGTAATATTTATGTTTGGAAGAGAATAAAAGAAAGAACTGGGAAAAAAACCAGTCACCCAAGGGTTGAAGAATGAACTCACGGCCTTGGGCTTGGGAGACAACTACTACTACTACAAGCTGCTCCCTGAGCCACGCAGCTCCTGCTGTGTGTTAGCATGTAGCTCATGTCAGCTGGAATCTTTCTATAACTCCGTTTTTGGTAAACCGTATGAAGAAAAAGCTCAGGTGATAGTATGACAGTCTTCCAAGCTGAATTCATTCCTCAACCCTTGAGTGACTTTCAATTTTTTCACTTCCTTCTTTTGCTCTCTTCCGAGTGTATATATTAGCCGACTCTAAAACCGAGTCTATTTGGTCCCACTCTAAATAGAGTCAAATTTACTCTACAGAATTTACTGTGCAGGAAAGAGCTTTTTTTCCCTTCTTTTTTTTAAACACACTCAACAGTTGAGGAACAATCACAGAACCTTCAGGTTAGGAGCCAATCTAAGGACTGAGCCATTCCACTACGGCTCTGTGTCAATACAGTATATTGCAGGTGTCAGGTGGAACCCTCGTACCTCCATTTTTGGTCTCCTTTTGGACAAGCCAGCTCTATTAACTAGCAATAAGTAGTGCTAGCTCAAGTGGTAGAGTAGCTGTCTTCTATGCTTGTGGGATCGTTCTTCAATCCTTTAGTGTTTTTTTTAGTATTTTACTCTCTCCCAAGTGTAAAGTTCACCCTGTTTAGAGTGGGACCAAATCTAGTCTTTTTTAGAGTAAAATGGACACTACGAAATGTACTGTGTAGGTGTCTATATGGACATCCCTCCCTTCACGTGGGTGGAAGCGGCAGCAGAATGGCGAGCGGCGAGCAGAATGGCGAGCGGCGAGCAGAGGCGCTCACATACATGTGCTCTCTCGCACGCACACTTGAGCGGCCGGGCGAGGTGGGGGAGCCGGCGCAGGCACGGCGGTGGACGAAGTTGCCGAGCAGGCACATTCTCCACCGCTGCAGGGTTTCACATTTCCGTCGGGTGGGCTCCAAACCCGAAGGACTGACAAGCTACCGCAGACAGACAGAAGATGAAGATGCAACCAGAGTCTGCAAAGTGTGAAAAGGGTGGCCCATCCTCCAGTGGAAAGGAAAGCGGCAAAAATAGAAAAAGTGGCATCTGCCATCCATCCCAAAACAACGGAATCCATACGTGTGAGCGCACGTCCAGCCGTGTGTCTCACGATGATGTTATGTAATCCTCGGTGGGCCGCAGCTGCTTTCTCGCACACGGCAGACGACGCGATATCAGCCACCGCACTTTCTTGCCTTTCGGATCCTTTCCCACTTCCTTCCTATAGAAATAGCTCAGTATGGATTTTCTACCTGTTCTCGTACTCTTCCCTTCAATTTGGTTTTATTTTGTGAAAAAGTAGATCAAATAGGCATGTTTACGTGGTTTATGAGCAGGTAAAAGTGGTCCAGGTCATCTTATCTGTCTCAGATCACGCTGGCTTATAGCTCGTGTTGTAGTCAAGACCACACCCAGCGAAACCAAGACATTCTCCAAACTAGAGAGAATCGAGACCGAGACAAGGCCAAGACTCTACAATATATGTAAAAGAGATATCTTTCATTTTGCTGTGTTGTTTTTTAAATAGTTTAATGAAGCCTCAAAAATCTCAAATCCAAGCAAATTTGTTGTTTCACTTCTACAAATGATGCAATCCTTTTTATTTAAACTGAATTGTCATTTTACAAAGAAAGAGAAAGATATGCGTTAATAACAAGAATAATAATAAAACCAACGTTTCTGTTGCATAAGAACCTCACAAGTAACTAATACGTGACGTCTTCATTGTTTGTTATTCTGATATCTTACTTTTGACAATGCTACACAAGCTAGCTTGGTTGGCTGTAATATGAAGTCGGCGTTAGCGCTGAACGTTAGCAACAAATGATCAAGGAAGAAAATAGCTTATTTTTACTGATTGGGGTGTTTCTGATTTTAACTGTCCCAGTGTAGTTAATTTAACAGTGAGTTGTCATTTTGCTTCCTCTCAAAGTGCTGATAAAAGTTTTGCCAATTGGATTCTGCGTTTCTCACTGATCATCGTAGCACTGACCTGGTCTTGACTGGTCTTGATCCAAAATCCAGAGTCTGCCCTCTTCAAGAGAAAACATTCGATTCCGAAACCTTAAACAGTGATCGATCTCAACAAATACTTAGTTTTCATCTAATATTGGTCAGGTTCCCATCCAAATGTTTTGAATTTTTAAGCACATGTTGTGAAAATGCGCAAAACGGAGATGTGACGTATGCCTGTTTCCCTCTCTTCTTCTTTTATGAATATTGAGAGGGGACTCCGCCGCTGTAGGTGGCGCCATACGCCATCCATAGAGATGTGATCCACTAGTCATTTCAAAGAAGAAGAAGAGGAAGCGACTGCGCCGTGCAATGTCGTCATATGCGTTTGCTTTTGTAATTGTTGATCAACTGTAGCGCTTCTTTGCTGTTTATTTGCTTCTTTAATTACTTTCACAAATATTTTTGTTTCGTCATCCCCCCAAACATACCTGACTTTTGTCTTGTCAGCGGTTATTCGCAAAACCTGTTTCCATTGGCAAAATTCACATTTTCCTTTTTTCGATATGCTTCAAAATCGATCTCCTCCAAGCGTAAAAACTTTCTGGGTCGTTTTTTTCCATTTTTTTTGCGTTTCCATTCATTTTTATTTTCCCATTTCTTGAAAAAAAAAATGAGTGGATGGAAACCATACGATTGTGTTGAACATTTATTTAATGTTGAATTCCTTGTGCCAGTCAGTTGAAATCTGTCAAATGAATGAGCTTCTTGTTTTCCAAACATCTTTTAAAGTGAACTCATCTTTATTTACAAAGCACTTTCAAACAAGCAATGCAATTCTCGTGACCTCGTGACGGCTATTATGACCCGACGTCCGCCTCGAGCCAAACAGCAGTCAGGAGATCTTGGTCACGTAGAATCTATCGGACACGGCCCGGCCCGTGAAAGGCGGCCTTTGTGTAATCCAGCCGCAAGGTTCTTCCTCAAAGCGGCCAGCAAGCATGTCTGATTATGCGGGTGAAAAATGGCCGTTCGAAAAAGGAGCTCAGCAAATGAAAATGAGCTGATAAATGAGGCAGAACTGTTGCGACTCAATTTGGAGCTGCGGTTAACAAGACGTGCCGTTTGCTATTTGTTCATATTGCGTCTTGCTCAGGTTGATCGCTTGCCGGTAGTCGTGCGCGCACGCCGCTTGTTGTAATGAGATGCGTAAGTGACCTCCTGACCTGGTAACATCCATTCTGCTATGAGAGCGCTCGTGAACTCTGCCATGTCGGTCTCATCATTCAAGTGGCTGAGAGGCCAACGCCAGTGATCGGCGCCGGCTACTGCCAGTGATCGGCGCCGGCTACTGCTTTATGGCCGCTGATGAAAAGCCGGCAAGCGTTGATGAAAGAGAGTGCGGCGGTGGATGTATTCATTTGCCTGACACGCTGCTGCCTGGCCTGTCGGGACGAGGGGGGGGGGCGAGTGGCCGTGGAGGGCTGTGGACAAGCACATCTTTATGGATAGCTTTCCCAAACGCTCTGCCGCCCCGGGTTTGACTAACAACCAGTAGAAAAGTCAGTTGTGGTTTTTGTGGCCTCGTACTCACACGTGGCTTGGAAATGACTTTCACATCATTTCAGCTCAATATGGAGACGCTGGTCACGGCACCTTACACCGATCAGACATACTGTAGGTATACCCGGCTTGTCACAGAGATGGAAAAAAAGATGGCGCATGTTGAGAACATCTCAGTCCACACCGCTGATGTTTCATAGAAATGTCTGCCCACATGGAAGCACAATCGCAGGCTGTCACATGACTACAAAAGAATGCCGTGGCACGATGAGCCACAACTTTTAGTTCATCAAAAGCCAACAAAAAGCCACAACAGCTCCCTGGAAACTGGAGCCATTTTGGAATATCACACTTGAATTGAAAGTTAACAAAACAAGGAAATGATTTCAATGAACTTACATAAGAATGTAAACACACTGCGACATAATACAGGTTACGAATGACTGACCTCGAGGGAGTGCAAGTTGATATTTGAGCTTTGACTCGACACATTCCAAGCTAGCTTGAACGCTCGAGCCTTCTTCTCTTAATGCTGTGAAAAGAAGGGTTCAAATCAATCATGACAAAAAAGACAATGAGGTCATAGAGAAAATCATATTGATTATTCTGTTATATATGTCATGATATCAGCATCTGGTGAATCGCTCGTACACTTTGTCGATGTCAGCGGCGCAACAGCCAGTGATGAACTTCAAAGGCATTCGTGATTGTGTAGGATTCATGAGAACACGGGTTCAATATGGTGGCGTGTCGCAGCGGTTGTGCTGCAGTTGATGTCATTCCCTTTCAAAATGTTTTACAAAGAAACGATCTGAAACGATACTAAAATCTGTTTGAAAATGAAACCATCCTCTGGCCTCCACCTCACGTCACACGTGAACAGGATGTTGAGGCATTTTATGGCCGCACCTGGCACGGCGCTCCGTCCCATCTCGCTGCCGACCTGTTGCTAGGCAGCCTTGGGAAGCCGTGCCAATGGAAAGGACTCTGCCTGTTTGCTTCTTTCCGTACGGGAGACTTAATCCCGTCCCGGGGGAGCGCCAGACGGCCAGAAAACAGCCGTCCAACAGCCATCCAACAGGCATCCAACAGCCATCCAACAGCCATCCAACAGCCATCCAACAAGCATCCAACAGGCATCCAACAGCCATCCAACAAGCATCCAACAGCCATCCAACAGCCATCCAACAGCCATCCAGCCACAAGGAGTCAAGAAGAGCAAAAAGATGCAGGGCCGAGAGAGACAAGGGCAATTTGACGGAGTAAACACCGCGGCGTGTTGTCATGGGAAGCCGCTCATCAATCACGGCCTTTAGCCCGCGCCGCCGCGCTGACGGCGGCAAGGACGTGCCGTAAAGCCACTTGTTTATAAAGCGCGGGGACTCTTGGGGGATGCATATGCTTTTAAATGTGCTTTAGATGAGATCGTATCCGGGGCCAAGGTTGCCACGAGGCGGCGGGGACGCACGCCAGCTTTTAATGTTATGTAAGACACTTTGGGTGCGCTTTGCATGCTCGCGCCACATCATGCAAACCCGAAGGACTTTTCACCCGATTCACATTTTGCTCATATTTATCATCTGACTATTATTTTTAACACTAGCCTGAAGCCAAATTGCTTCGAAAGCTAAGAGCCAGGTGGGATGCGGCTTACGCTGAAAAACACATTTTGAAAGATCTTACATAGAAAAATTCATTCGGTTCCACATGAAATGGTGGATGTTCAAGAGAGACATAACGTCCAAAAAAAAAAATGCTTGGATTCAACCTGGAATTGGGATTGTCAGGGCGTGACATGTGGTGTTATTTTATTCTGACGTTTGGCCTTGGTGTGAGGAAAAAAAGGTCGTATAAGCGTCAAATTCGAATGACGGCTGGTTTGCAAGTAAGTGGCCTCCTGTGATTTAATGAGACCTGTGGGAGGAGCCATTCATCAGCATGACATTGAACACGTTTCCTTATTGTTCTGGCATCATGTGAGCAGGCCGGCACGTGTTTCAATGGAAGGTCCGCCGCACGCCAAGCAAAGCCAACGAACGCCAGCGAGATGTCGCGCAACGAGATTTCGGGAATGGCAAACTGTCAGCTGCAGTTTTTCTGCATTTCCAAATTTCGATATCGGGTGACCTCGCCATGCTGCTGCTGTGAAGGCCAAAACATGGCGTGCCGTGTCACAACAAAAATGACTTTCATGGATAAGAGCGCATATCGATACAGTATTCATCATAAACAAACGCGCCTCCAAATACAAGTGACCCAATTTATGGTTGTGTTTTTTTTTTAGATTCAAGTCATCATTTGGCCTTTTTTGCTTTAGCGTAGTGAACTCAATTCAACTCGTTTCACAATAAGATGTTTAGCAAATTATGAATAATTCATCCCAAAAAGGATTACATGTGTTTATTGAAGTTTTCTATTAAACCAAACATTTTGTGAACCTAAAACAACCACACAACTTTGCTTTACATAAGTCTACTTAGCTAAATGCTAACAATCGATACAAAACTCCATTGACATGCTAACACTTAATATCGCTAGTCACAAATTGCTCCCATGTTGACACACTGAACTTTTGCCAAGCAAGTCATTCAAGCGCTAAACAGTCAGAATAGATCGTAAGGGAAAATGAACAAAATGATCAAAAGAATTTAGTAGTAAAAATTAACTTAATGATTTTATTTTTTTAAGTTTCCCTGAATCAGTATGCCAAAATCAATCAATCTATTAGTAAAGAAACAGAGATAAAAAATTTTTTAAAAACTTGAATCCTAATTTCCACAAGTTAAAACAAATTTTCTTTCTAATTTGGGGGCTGGAATAGATTAACTGAATTTCCATTCATTTCAATGGGAAACATGACCTCGATTGAGGAACGTTTCAGGCTACAAAAAAGCTCATGGAACCAAATTCCGTTTGGAACCGGAAGTTCCACTGCACTCTACATAGTCACGTCTCAACGGACTCTTGTCCAGGTCCGAGATGGAGACCGGATTTATTTGACAATTGTCCATTTCATTGGACGATGTCCAACGGGCCTGAATGGTGGCAAGCCCGCCAGTTTCTCACGCAGGTCTCCGCCACACTTGTTGTTGGAACCTCTCAAGTTCTTTCGCACCAAAGTCATCCAAGCATGGCGACACTTGCGCACACACACACACGCATTCACGCACACGTGCACGCACACTGTGTGCATTTGCTAATCGGTTAAAACAACAGGACCGAAGCTCCTCCCGGCGAGACGGCGCATCCTCTTGCTCTTCACTTTACCGCGATTGCGTCCCAGATATGATTTCATTGTCAAACGATGCCAATTAGCAAATCCAGTTGCCTGTGGCCGCGGTCCGTCTGGCTCCGGCTCCGTTCCGTCGGGGAAAGTTATTTGGGTCGGCCGCTATTTTCAGACCGTGATGTTGCCAGGAATACTTCAGGGACCAGCCACTGTTTTATAAGAGAGCACATCAATAATTTTCACTGCTGTGTATGTGTGAGTGCATGCGTGCGTGTAAGCAAGGCACAGCCACACAGCAAGCGTCACAGTACAAGTTTATTGGGTTCACGTGTGTGTGTGTGTGTGCACAGCAATAAGAGAAGCGTTTGCCTTTGAATATTCTGACTAGCAGGTGGTGTTGTGTGTCTGTGTTACCACACACAGAAACCTGCACCGCAGTTGCACGCAAAGGTCAAAGGTCAAGCGGCAGCTCATCCAGCCAGTCTTTGTTGTGGCGCTCCAGGGGTGAAATTGGGCTACGCGGCGTTGAGACTGCGGCAGCGGAGGGGTGAGCGGGTTCAGCCCACTTCCACCCATCCGTGAGCAACATCAACTCGGTGGCGAGGAAGATGCCTTTCAATATTTCAAGAAGCTCGGGCTTATCTTTCCCACTCGGGTTTGTCTTAAAAGCGTTGCCGTGGGAATAGCGACGCAACGGCACGTAAAGTCATTGCGTTGTGAAGACTTTTTGTGTTGCGTAACTGAATGATTGCTGTTGCGCCGATTCCTCAACTTTACTACTCTGCAATGTAAAGCGGGATTTGGAACTTTACTGTCTGCCTACAAAGTGGAAGGAGAGCTCGGAATTGTTGTAGACCGGCGGGATTGTTACAGAATGCGCTGCAAAGTTTTGCTCACGTTACCTTGCTGTCCCAGCTGCAAGCACGCCGACCAAGAGGATTTGTTCCCCCTCGGTCTGAAATAAATGTTCTTATTTCTTATCAATTGTGTGTAAATTCAGTGTATGATCTGTCAATTGTCACCGGATGAAAATCAACGATAAGCAACTGGTCCATCGCACCACACTTTCATTCATCCCCAATTTCTTCCAAAAATGCTGATAAACATTGAACGCACTTTTTGAAGCATCGACTTTGCCCCTCCCTGATATCGATTGCATCACAGCATTGCCCCCCCTCTTACATTTGAGTACAAACCGTTATGAGCAGCCATCAAATCGACTTTGTTTACATCAGTGTTGTCACTATCGAGGATTTGGACAACTTTAAATAAAAGAAAAAATGGCTTTAAACAATTACTCGATTGCTAAGATAGTTGCAATTAACTTGATAATCAATCACTCGTCGATTAATCGATGAATTTTGACAGCTCCGAAGTGCTCACAACCACTTACCTGAGCCGGGCCACCTTGTGCCGGTGCCACCGGCCGGCTTTTGGTGCATCCTGTTGTTTTCGAGAGAGTTTTAATTGCAGTCTTAATTCTGCCAACGCTTCCGTGGGGGACGCACTCAAAATGCTTCCCTAATTCCGCACGTATGAATGAACCTTATCAGCGGTGGCCCCGAGCCACAGTTGCAGTCGGGACGTGATTGTGCTACCGAGCGGCCTTTTCTGACGCCGGCTGTATGAGTGCGAGTTTTTCCGCTTCAGCGTTCCCTTTATCTCTCGCCCCGTTATTGTGGCGCCGCCGTCCTCGCGCCACGCTTTTGTTTGGCTGTGCCTTTCGCAGCCCAGGACTCGCTCTTTGCACCCGCCATTGTGTGCGCTAATGAAGATTAGCCAGTCTGCCTCCCACAATGGGGTCCCCCACATCCGGACTCCCCAAATCCCCGCGCGAGCTGTAAAAGCGCCGTCGCGGCCGACCTCCCCTGCAAGCGTGTTGGCGGAAAATGGCGGAAATGTCTTGTGATTAGATTAGGATGGTTTTGACAGCTAAGAGGGGCTACTTGGCCAACGGGACGCTGATAAACAACAGCTCACCCAAATCCATTTAAAGAGACTCCTTGGCACTCTAGTCGCTGGGATTATAGCCCCCCCTCCCACTGCCCCCTCCCCTTCCCCGCTTTTGCCTCCATCCTCTCTGCCGCATCTTCATCCTGCCTCTCCGTCGTTCCTCTTCTGTCTCGAGCTGTCGATCCTCTTACACACTCGCTTGTCAAACGGTCGTTCTTAGCGCTAGAACAAAAAGACATTTTCCACTCTTTGTCACACACCTTTCAGCGAGATTGGCTTCGGTCTTTAAGTGCCGTGCACTTGTTGTACCCCGAGCCTGCCTGAACGCTGCCTGCTTCTCAAGGTTAGCAGAACCTCAAGCGCTCGCTCGGCTTACATGTCATGCGGGAGACGGATTAAGTTTCTTTGAAAATGCTAGCGACCTTTGATACCGCTTTTTTTCAAACCGACACCAGTACAAGTACTTCAACTTAATCCATTTGATTGTGTGTACAGCACAACAAGGAATAGACCGATTATCGGCCGGGCCGATGATCGTGCCGATATTTGGCATTTTGACCAATATCGGCATCGGCCGTTTGATGGATTTGAAGGCTAATCATGCTGGCGTCTCATTGCTTGCGAATGTACCGAATTTTGGGTTTCCATAAGGATTTTTTGGGAACACGATCAGACCATTTTTCACTGTCTGTGAAGATCTTTTCAAACCATTCACGATCCCTGATGAAAACACAAAATGAGCTGCATTTGCATACATTTGTCGCTCAGTGAGATGCAGAGAATTTTTCATCCATGTATTGATTTAGTTTGTCTTTGTGTGCCCTGCGATTGGCTGGCAAGCAGTTCAGGGTGTGCCCCGCCTACGGCCCAAAGACAGCTGGGATAGGCTCCAGCACCCCTACAACCCTTGTGAGCGGTTCAGAAAATGGATGGATGTAAGGCTGGACTGGCCATCTGGCATTAAGGGCAGATGCCCGGTGGACCGGCGTCTTTTGGGGCCGATGTGGTGCTATTCAATGATTATTTTCCTCCATTTTACCTCCAGAGACTGGCCCACAATTTAGAGGGAGCCGCCCATTTAACCTTGGACAATATAGAGAGCAAACGGACCCAATAAACATCAGTGGTAGAGCTATGTGGTAGCCAAGGGTGGTCAGGAATTAAGATGGGCCGGTGGGCCTCAGTCAAATATTTGATTATTTGATTATTATTATCCAGCCCTGGACGGATGGATGTATTTATTTAAATTTCCACTTGACTTTATAAAAGATTATGCTAACACTCCCTAACCATTTTATTTTAAAACATTTGTAATTTTGTTCAAATTAAGAAAGGATGTTGAATTTTTGGAAAACATCTCCAGTGGAAAACTTTTAGCTTTTTACTTGCTTCATTTTTCATTTAGTTTGGTGATGACCCGGGAAGCTCCCTTCCTTTTTAAACAAAGCTGTCTATTCTTTATATATTTAAAATACAAAGTGTTGAAAATGTGAAGAGTTGCTTGAACAAACATGCTTGATGGCATTTCAACAACGTTTTATTTTTATTTTGTGGCTAATATTTTCTCATTTACGGCAAATGAATATCGGCTTGAAATATCGGTTATTGTCTTCCTTGACTACTAATAATTGGCATCGGCCCTGAAAAACATAAATGGGTCCACTTGACGCGACATACGTGACATCGTAGAAACTTGGCATTCATTTCATGTCATTTTAAGGAAAATGCTATATTGGGATATATAGAGTAAGTCTTTTGTTAAAATGATCTGTCATTGTTTTTGGGGAAATGTTTTGTATCAAAAGTACTTGTATGAGTTGCGAGCGGGTTTATGGTACCGTCCCATAAATGACGACTCGTGTTTTTTTCATCAAATTGTGATTGAACAAGCGTGGACGCGCGTTATCAGCCACTCCATGTGAAAGCCGCGCAAGACTTTGACGGAAGGACCTGACGCTAGCACTGATTATCGCCGGCGGGCTAATGTCTCCTGATAAGCAAGCGTGTGTAATTAAGCTGTTTCCGCCACCTTATCTGTAGCGAGGTAAGGCGCGATTGCCGGCGCAGATGGAGCCGTCAGTCCATCAGGAATATCTCCTTTTTTTTTTTTTTTTTTCTCTTCCTCGCTATCTTTGACTCCAAAACGCAGCGTAACGTTGGGAGATGTTTCAGCCCTCGCCGGCGCTACCTTCCTTTCTTCCTCTACAGCTTCCTCTCTCTCCCCTGTAGCTCCCTTCTCTTTGTCCGTCCGTCCGTCTTCTTCCGCTTATCCGGGGTCGGGTCGCGGGGGCAGCAGCTTTAGCAGGGAAGCCCAGACTTCCCTCTCCCCAGCCACTTCAGCCAGCTCATCCGACGGGACCCCAAGGCGTTCCCAGGACAGCCGAGAGACATAGTCTCTCCAGCGTGTCCTGGGTCGTCCCCGGGGCCTCCTGCCGCTAGGACATGCCCGGAACACCTCCCCAGGGAGGCGTCCAGGAGGCATCCGAACCAGATGCCCGAGCCACCTCAACTGGTTCCTCTCAACGTGGAGGAGCAGCGACTCGACGCTGAGTCCCTCTCGGATGACCGAGCTTCTCGCCCTTCTCTTTGTGTCTCTCCTCATTTTTTTTTTTTTTCGCTCCTGAGCCCCAACAAGATCCCTCCTGGCCAAAGTGCGCACCCCTGCCAGTACGTCTGTTGAGAATGGCGGCTAATGCGGGGGGGCGCTCAGGTTGGGAATATCAAGCGTGGCCACCCTCGGAGCCCCGCAGGCCGCTTTGCCGCGATGACCCCGCGTTGCTCTCTGAGGAGCTTGCAGGGGGCGCACGGCCAGGAGCCTAAAGGGGAGCTTAGTGTGTGTGGGGGTGAGGGGGGGGGGGTCTTTAGGGATTTTGTGTGCATGCAGGTGGGGGTGCGCCGTTTAAGTATTGCTCAGTCAAGCTATAGATTACAGTCTGTCTGCAACGACTGCCAACGCTGATGAGCTCCACGCCGGCATCATCCGCTATCGATTAGTCACTGCAACGCAAACACACACACACGCACGCACACACGAAGCACGATGGCGAGATGGTCAGCGCCCAGGGCTGCAGGTCATTTAGCTGTCACCTCAAAGTGATGGCTCGGCCCAAGATCAATGGGAGGCCTGTAGCACCTCGTCAGGATGAGACGCACACAGCAGGACTCGGCATCAAAAAGAATACCAAAGTTGCGTTGACCCCGACTTCGTCAATAAATAAAAGCAAGTGCTCAAATGGAACAGACGCTCCTTTTTTTTACTCCATTTTCCTCATTTCATACCTCACACAGTATATCAAGATAAAGATAGCAAAAAACAATAGCTCTGTTACACAAAGTAAAGGATTCCCTGGATAATAAATGCATACAAAATGTAGAATCAGTCAATAGTGTGTTTCCCATCCAATTGTTTCCTGAATTTCCTGAAAATGCGCAAAACCGACTTCTGCCCGTTTCTGCTCTTCTTTTGCCAATATTGAGAGGGGACTCTGCTGCTGTAGGTGGCGCTATACACCATGGAGATGTGTGTAGTTTAAAAGAAGAAGAAGACCAGGAAGCAATTGCATACGTTTGTGTTTGTAATTCTTGATAAACCGAAGCATTTCTTTGCTGTTTTCCGTTGAAAATTGCATGAATATTTGCTTCTTTAGTTAATTCAGAAAAGATTCCTGTTTCGTCGTTCTCCCCAAACATACCTTTTTTTATCGTCCGACATTGCTTTGTGACGTAATAAGCGCTCAAAACGTGCGACGTGTGTCCGGTCTTTTCAGCGCTTATTCGCAAAACCGGTTTCCATCGCCAAGACTCGCATTTTCTTTCCTTTTTTCGATACGCTACAAAATCCACCTCCTCCAAGCGTTAAAACTTTAGTGCCAATTTTTCAAATTTGTAGCGTTTTATTTTGGCATTTCTTGAAAATTCAAATAAAAATGGGTGGATGGAAACCCCACTAATATTGATATTGCAAAAAAAGCCACAAGAATAATCACTAGAAATCAATTTAGAGCTCCAACAAATCCATCATTTCTTTAGTTAAAATGTTTTAAATGTTATGAATTGGTAGATTGCAGTATTCTGAAAATGATGCTAAAAGCACATAACAAAACGTTGCCATTGAATATTCAAAAGAGATTTGAAAAAAAGAGAAAGCAAGTATAAGTTGAAAGAACGCAGATCTTTAAAAAAACAAGATTTAGGACCAGACTGAAGTAGCGTTGTGTTTCAGTAAAAAAAAAAAAAATAATCATCTTATGCAACAATCTTAATAAAAAAAATCACACATTTAAAAGAATGACTAAATCCATCTTATTAAAGAAATAAGAATGAGATTAAGTTTCAACATTATGCCATTGTCATTTTTTGTTGTTACGAATGTCAGAAATCAAATTGTAAACCGAGTACAGATGTGACTGAGACTAGTGTCACAATTTTATTTCGTTTTTTTATTACTTTACCTTGTAACTTAACTCGGGGGAGAAACGGGGCAGAGTCAATATACTTTTCTTCTATTGTTTTCTATTGTCTTTTTTTCCTTTTATAAATGAATGAACTAAACGATTGAAATGAAAACGAACGGACCTTTTTGGGGAAAACCTTCCCAAGCCACAAGTCGACAGCAAAGCAAATTGGCTTGCATCCAAAATGGCTCCAGAGTGCCGTTTGTTTTTTAAATATTTTATCGATCTGTGACTTGCCATTAACAGGATGTCGCTTGTTATGCTAAATAATGCACAATCGATGTGTCTAAGAATTGACATCAGGAGGAGAAGAAGAAATAATCCATATTACTCAGCAATAGTGCAGCCTCTAAAAGGACAAAGCAGATGAATTGGTTCCTCCTCACATCCCATGTCTTTGCATTTAGAAGGCTTTTTTTTTTATATTATTCATAACACCTTGTCTCTATCACGGCATCTGTAAAAACTAAGCATGCTCAAATTAATGAGCCGTATCCATCCCATTACATTTATCTGTTTAGTGGTGTTTTGGGTGCTCCTTTAGGGTATTATGCACGCTCCTCTGTTCATATTTATAACCCGGGCTTTTTATTAGCGGCGTAGCGGGGAGCTAACAGTTGGGAGGCAGCCTGCGCTTTGATGGCCGTGGCAGGCTGGTGGAGGGAGGCAACGGGGGGAGAGGGCATCAGCTGCCGGGCCCGGGGCCCCGCAAACGAGGGGAGGCTGAGGCAAAGACCGCGGCTAAGGCTGAGGCCGAGGCTAAGGCTGAGGCTGAGGCCGAGGCTAAGACCGCGGCTAAGGCCGAGGCTGAGGCCGAGGCTAAGGCTGAGGCTGAGGCCGAGGCTAAGACCGCGGCTAAGGCTGAGGCCGAGGCTAAGGCTGAGGCTGAGGCCGAGGCTAAGACCGCGGCTAAGGCCGAGGCTGAGACCGCGGCTAAGGCTGAGGCTGAGGCCGAGGCTAAGACCGAGGCTAAGGCTGAGGCTGAGGCCGAGGCTAAGACCGAGGCTAAGACCGAGGCTGAGGCCGAGGCTAAGACCGAGGCTAAGGCCGAGGCTAAGACCGAGGCTAAGACCGAGGCTAAGGCTGTCTGCTTTTGTCACACCTGCTGTATTTAAAACTGGACGTGTGTTCCTACAATCTGCCTTTGGCTCCTTTTAATGACTTCTCAAGCATTTGGGGAATTTATTTGTAAAGAAGCGTTGCTCAAAAGAAGCTAAAGGGGCTCGTAAAGAAGATTAAATACTATAAACTATGCTAATCTATGTAAAGAAAGCCTTGTGCAAATATGCGCCGTTACTCGGCACTCTACACTCATTAAAATAGATGAATGAACATGAAGGCGGAGAAATGCCTTTTTAATTGTCCTTTTGTACAGACAATACTTGCTCCATCATGTCGGTGTTTTTTTTTTTTTTTTTTTCATAATCAAGGTGCAGCGACTCACGCAAACTTGCAAGTCGGGGCTGCCAAGTGATGCACAGCAGAGATCACTTAAGCTAGTGAACCTGCAGATGAAACACAAAGCAGCTTACAGTGTTGGTATAAACAGAGTAACAAAGCAAATTGCTTTCTGTCTGTGTGATACAGAATAGAAAGAAAAACTGGACGTGGATGAGTGCATCGCAGACAAAATAACGGCGGTTCAAACAAATCACTCTTTAGCACTTGCGCCTCAAATGATTGGGCAGTAAATTGTGCATTTTCACAACTCACGGGCATAAAGGTGAATATTGTTTATTTTATTTTCCAAGGACTCAAACAGTTGATTGGCATTCATATCGTATTTATTCAATGTATATGTGGTATTGTCAACTCAACTGCTTGCCTGACATTCGAGCATGTATTTGCGTTGTTTTCAAAATGTTGTCCGTATGAAAACGTTCGTCCATTTTCTGTACGTCGTCAGTAAATGTAGCTGATCGCAATTGACTGCACTAGTTGCTAGTCAATCAGAAGAAGAGAAGAAGAGAAAAATCGTTAATCAAAAAAAGTCGTTGCACACATGCTGTAAAATCCAGTGAATGGAGTTAAAAAAAAAAAAAAAAATTTATTACACAGCGGTCTCAATAAGTAACAGTGCCTAGGCTGTACGTAGAGGTTGTAAAAATATGTAATCACTCACTCTTCTTCACATATTGCAATTGATTAAAACTACATGTAAAAGCAGTTACAAGAAGAGTAAAGTGTTTCAAAGGCAAACTAAAGAAATAAAAAAAAATAGCTTTAAAAAATTACAAAAAAATCATACAGTGTAAGAACAAAATTTTCACAAATAGGATCTAAAAATACTTTGGTGACCTTCATCATAGTTATGTGAAAAAAGCATAAAATAACTTGCACTTCATTGGCATGTTTTGAATCATAATTCATTCCTATTATCCATTTCATTTTTTTTGGGGGGGGGGGGGTTATACACGGGATTTTACAGTCCATTTAGCCACACAGAGCGTAGTTTACGCAGAGTTGTTTTTGAACCTGCAGTCAAAACATGGCAACATGACCTTTCACCCACATAGCTAACATTTGTTTATTTTATATTTGCCAAAAGCATCAATAATTTTGCGTGAATGCGATTTAAGACACGGACTACCGCGTCACGGCGTTGTCACAAAAGCCAGCGGATTGTCTCGCCTGTCTCATCCTGGCCCACAAAAAGGAATCATCCCAAAAAGCCCATTAGCAAAATGGAACTTGGCTTTGTGCAGACCCAATAAATGTCGCCACTCCAGACAGGCCCTTCGCCAAATAGTCTCTCTCTCTCTCTCTCTCACATGCACACCATATCAGCAAAGAGATTTGTTTATGCATGAGCGTACAGTGGGTGTTCTCGCAAAAACTCGAGCGCTGAATAATTACACTCGGGGCAGCATAATTATGCTTCTCATACGCAGACGAGGAGGCGGCAGGCACGCAGCGCGGCCGTAAACACACACACAAGCTGCTGATCGACTACGTGACCTTCGCTCAAACAATGTTAATGTCAGCACCTGCGGGACACGAGACGTAGTGGGGAGGCGCTGGTACCAGCCTGATGGAGTGACAGGCAAAAAGAAGTGTGCAAATCCAGTGTGGCGGACGGTCACAACTCACGCATATACTCAACAAAAAAATCAACGCAAGACTTTTGTTTTTGCTCCCATTTTTTATGAAATGAACTCAAAGATCTAAAACTGTTTCCAAACACCAAATATGACCATTTATCTCAAATATTGTTCAAAACCTATGAAGTGAGCACTTCCCCTTTCTCACCTCACAGATGTGCCATATCAAGATGCTGATTAGACACCAAGATTAGTGCACAGGTGTGCCTTAGACTGCCCACAACAAAAGGGCACTCAGTTTTGTTTTATCGGGGCTACAGATTAATTTTCTGAGTCCCCAGAACCCCCCAATAAAACAAAAGTGCACCTTTCAGAGTGGCCTTTTATTGTGGGCAGTCATGGGATGTGGATCTGCTGCTTAATGGTAGATAGCTAACAAATCACACCTGTGGCTTGACTTATGTTTTATTGAAATAAAGTTGAGTGCGCATAATTAATATGGGGAAATTCTTGTGCAACTTTGGAAGGACGGGGAGGCAAGCTTCAAGGCGAAGGGCAGACTGTTCTGAACTTCATGTGCAAAAAGAAGGCTCATTAGTTGGGTTTCCATCCTCCCATTTTTATTCCAATTTTAAAGAAATGCCAAAATAAAACTGAATGGAAATGCCATAAATTCGAAAAAAGGGCCCAAAATTCGCCCCAAAATTTTGGGAAACAGGTTTTGCGAAAAATCGCTGGCGAGACCGGATAGACGTCGCACGTTCTGACCGGATATTACGTCACACGTTTGTCGGACAATAAAGTCATATATGTTTGGGGTGAAGACCAAACAGAAATCTTTTTGGAATTAATTCAAGAAGCAAATATTAATTATTACAAAAGAAAACTCATATGAAGTCATCGCACGGCGCAATCACTTCCTGGTCTTCTTCTTCTTTTAAATGAATGGTGGATCACAACTCTATGGTGTGTTATTACGTCACAAAGCAATGTCGGACGATAAAAAAAGGTATGTTTGGGGGGGGACGACGAAACAGGAATCTTTTCTGAATGAATTAAAGCAGCAAATATGAATGCAATTTTCAATGGAAAACAGCAAAGAAATGCTACAAACACAAACGTATACGATTGCTTCCTGGTCTTCTTCTTCTTTTAAACCACACACATCTCTATGGTGTATAGCGCCACCTACAGCGGCAGAGTCCCCTCTCAATATTGGCAAAAGAAGAACAGATGGAAAGTAGAAGTCGCATGTCTGTTTTACGCATTTTCAGTAAATTCGCCTTAAAAATTTCAAATAATTGGTTGGAAATCTGACAACTTTGTAAAATTTGTACAAAAATGCTGGCAAGCGAACAGAGGAAGCGTCTGACGTCATTAACTGGAATTCACCCACCTTCTGCATGGCAACAGCAATGGACCAATTAAACAAAGGCAATTCCTTACTTTTGCTTTGAAAAAAACTGTATAAGAAGCTAGTCCAGGAATAGATAGTTTGGGTCAATCTACATCGTCTTTGCTAGAAGCTAAGATAGGCATAGCGGTTGACCCCAGAGCTCCAAATGTATGTCTCGACTCCTCTGTCAGGAAATAAATTGGTGGACTTTTCATTTGTCGTAGTTTTTTTTACGTAAACAAACATGCGTGGAACCTCGAGAACTAAAAGGTGATTTTGAAACCCTTTAGCAGTCTAAGGCACACCTGTGCACTCATCATGGTGACGAATCAGCATCTTGATATGGCACACCAGTGAGGTGGGATGGATTATCTCGGCAAAGGAGAAGTGCTCACTATCACAGATTTAGAATGGTTTCTATTTTTGTTGCGTACGAGTTGCGTAGGCTTCAACTCGTGCAGCGTTACAGCCCGCGTGTCACCGCATCATCGGGGATCGGAACCTTAGAGTTAGCGTGTGTTTTTGTGCACCTGCGTGCTCCTGCGTGTGTGTGAGGCGCCGCTGACAGGACCCTCTTACACCAAATGTCACACTTCCAAAAAGGATTCACTCCCCCCGTTCCCCCCTGCGGAGAAAATGAAGTCAAGACCTTCCTGGGCTCTTTGGCTTCTTTCACCGAGTCGCCGCCGTTGCTCTGCTCACTTTCCACTTGCCTCTCACTCCCACTTATCCTCTTCTATACATCCTCTTTTCTGCCTGCTTGAACTATCTCTCTCTCTCTCTCTCTCTCTCTCTCTCTCTCACACACACACATAAACACACTCTCACCTTGGTTTGCAGTCCTCAGCGTTTTGCTGAAGAAATTCTTCTCTGAGTGACTGCTTTAGGTGTATAATTAGTGCTCACCTTGGAAGAGGAATCCGCCACAATGAGAGAGAGGGCTGAGAAAGTGAGGCAAAACAGGATGTGGATATGAAAACATCACTCCGACACGTTTGTCATTTTTATATTGTTTATACACAGCATACATCACACATCCCGTTCTTTTCTAAATCCTTCACAGTGAGGAAGAAATCATGTAGGCGTGCGACACAGGGAGGAGGTGGGCGGTCTTCAGTGGCTTTTAATTTGATGTCAGTATGCAAATCGTGTCAACATTGCAAAAACACAAAAGACACCCGTTTGTTCCTGGAAGATACATTCCCTTAGCAACAGGACCCACCCTCCCCAAAAAAGAAGAGAAATGTGTGATTTTATTTTTAGAAGGTGCAAACAGGG
Source organism: Vanacampus margaritifer (assembly GCF_051991255.1). Taxonomy (NCBI): domain Eukaryota; kingdom Metazoa; phylum Chordata; class Actinopteri; order Syngnathiformes; family Syngnathidae; genus Vanacampus; species Vanacampus margaritifer. The sequence continues at coordinate 852,496 of NC_135432.1, read as the reverse complement.
AGGGAAGAATGGAAGAGGAGTTGGCGGGGGAGGTGGTGCGGGTGTAAATATCTGCGATGTGTTCAGTCTGTACAAGCTTATTTCTGATAATGGGAGCAGCTCGTCGGCGTGTCGGTGCCTATTTACACACAAATGAAGTGGGTGAGTCGTACGCACCCGCCAGAGCCGCTCGCCTCCATCTCAGCTGTCAAAACAGGTTAGCGGCTACAAGTGAAACACAAGCGACCGTCCCCGGGATCAAACTGCCGCCGTCTGCCCGCACATAATAGCTTTATCCTTGGACATTGGACGCCTCCGTCCCTGGCGAGCTCGCCTCGTAGAAGCTTGACAGCGCAGTGGCAAGTCATAGACTCCTCAGTGTGCACAAATCAGGCCGCTTTTGTTTGGCCTCTATGATGAGGTGCGGGCAGTAATTGGTATGACGCCAACTATAAATACAGAGGAAGAAATCTTCCCATATTAGCTTGCTAGAAGCTGACGTGTGTGTTTTGTCACAGCTCAATGACATTTTAGTTTAGGACATCTCCAATTGCGCTCGCAATCAATCAGTAGTTGGGCTTCCAGCCACCCGTTTTTATTCCAATTGTCAAGAAATGCAAAAATAAAACTGAATGGAAATGCTAGATATTTGAATAAAGGGCCCAAAATTTACCAACAAGTTTTTACGCCTTAGAGCAGAGGTGGGCAATCTCGGTCCTCGAGGGCCGTCGTCCTGCAGGTTTTGGAGGTTTCTCACTTCCAACGCAAGCTGATTCCAATCAACGGGCTCATTATCAGGCTTATGCAGAGCTTGTTGATGAGCTGATCATATATCAGCTGTGTTGGAGAAGGGCGACCTGCAAAACCTGCAGGACTCTGGCCCTCGATGCCCACCTCTGCCTTACAGGGTGTATTTTGAAGCGAATGCAAATTTGGGCAATAGAAACAGGTTTTGCGAACAAACACTGGCAAGACCGGATACACGTCGCTTGTTTTGATCGGATATGACGTCACACGTATGTTTGTAGTCACAAAGCAATGCCAGACGATAAAGTAAGGTATGTTTGGGGGGACGACCAAACAGAAATCTTTTGGGGAATTCATTAAAAACAATGAATGTTAATGTGATTTTAGATGGAAAAAAAGCAAAGAAACGCTCCGGTTGATCAACAATTACAAAAGCAAAGTCATACGCTTCCTGTTCGTCTTCTTCTTCTTTTGAATGACTGTTGGATCACATATCTCTGATGTATAGCGCCACCTACAGCAGCGGAGGCCCATCAATAAAAAAGAACAGATGAAAACGGGCATAAATTGCGTGTCCGTTTTGCACATCTCAGTAAAATTTTTTTTTGTAAATTCAAAACATTTGGATGGAAACCTAACTAGTGTGTAATCGGCGTGTCGTTATTTCTGGTAATGTGAGCGAGTGCTTTTTGTGACAGCCGAGTGAGTGGAGTGGCCACAAGTGCTTGACGGCGTATCCAATGATGGATGTTTCTGAAGTGGGATTGCAGAGTGAGCCTTCTCCTGTTTTCATCTCTTGCAGACCTGCCTGGAGTTGGAGCGTTATCTGCAGACGGAGCCAAAGCGTCTGTCGGAGCTCTTCGACCACGACTTGGATGGACTCTTGACCCCGGCTTACCTGAAGGAGGACGGCGAGGAAGAGCTAGCTGACGTTCTCCTCCCCGGCGTACACGAGCCCCCCAGCCCACCCACAGTGCTACTCTGCCCCACACGGAAGAACTTGCCCTCCGCTACTTCCATAAAAACCGAACCAAAGGTACCAGAACCCGCAGAAGGGATGGAAGGAGTTCACCAGGCGCAGCTTTGTGCAGTCACCTCCCTTACGCCGCCCTCCTCGCCGGAACTGGGCCGGCACCTGGTGAAATCCAGCCCGTCCTTAACGGCGTCCGCCGACGGGACGCTCACCCTCAAGCTGGTGGCCAGGAAGGTGGGGCTTAGCGCTGCCCGGCTGGTGGCGGCGCACCCGCTTGCCGTCCAGGTCAAAGAGGAAGACGAGGGAGTAGCGTGTGTAGTCGGGGAGCTGCCCGAGAACAAGAAGAGGATCCACCGCTGTCAGTTCAACGGCTGCAGGAAGGTTTACACCAAGAGTTCCCACCTGAAGGCCCATCAGAGGACACACACAGGTGAGAACTTGGATTAGCCTGAAGTCGTGTTATTTGTACATTTTGTCTCAGTTTTAGTCCAGTTTCAATCCCGCTTAGGAGTTCTTATCATAGTTAGTCAACCTTATGCCGTTTTTAGTTAGTCCATTTTTAGTCGACTAGAAATCGAGCATTTTAGTCTTTATTTGAGTCCAAGAAAACATCATTTTATTTGTCTAGTTTTAGTCATCAAAAGCTGTCAACGTTTTAGTCTAGTTTTAGTCAGGACAATCATGCTACCCTTTTATTTCAGCAGATTATGTTGAACATTTCACATCTAAAATATTTCACATCAAATTTCCTCTCATCGGTTTGATGAAAAACAACTTCACACACAATTACAGTTTATCAGCAAGTGGCTACAATTGCTCCATGCTACGAGCTAGTAAGTTAGCCAGCATTAGTTAGCAGTCGGTTTAACATTATTGTTGGACCATTATAGCCGTTGGATTCATGTTACGTTATAACTATAATTCGCTTTTTTTTTTAAACGTTCACCGTGAATCCACTTGCCGTCTTTCCCATGTCTCGCTAACTACAGATTTGAAAGGGTGTGTGTCACATGACAGTGTCACAGATGAGTGGCAGATTAGCAGAGACAAGATTTTACTAAGTCATATCATTTTTGTCTTGTTTTTGTTCATGAACCAAAATGTCCATAGATTTTAGTCCAGTTTTTCTCAAGTCAAGGACATTTTCGTCTCGTCTTCATTAGTCGACAAAAATGCTGACTGATTTAGTCCCAGTTATTGTTTATTAATAAGGGTTTTAGTCTTGTCTAATTTCTAGTTTTCGTCCGGTGAAAAATGCGTGTTGACGAAATTATTTTTGTTGAGTTTTCGTTGACGGAATTAAGACTAGCCTGAAGATATTTTCAGTGGCTATTCATACCGATCATATATGTTTCCTTGTCCGTACATCTGTCAAATTCCATGTATTTTTCCTTGTCAGCCATGAATGAGCTTAAGTTTGAAATGGAAACTTGTAGTAAAGAAGCAATAGCACTTCTCATGTCCCACTCTTGCTACCTGAAGCTGCTCTCCAGTGACAAGGTTGTCGACGAGAGTGAAGGGGGAGGGTCTTGATGCCATAACTCTCTCACTCCTCCATCTCCATCCCAAAGCACTCAGACCCCTGTCGGGGAGATGTCGTCCGTCTGAGTAACTGCTCAGTGATGGATGGATTGACCTGGATAGGCTGCCTGCCATTCCCAGCTTTATTTCCAACACTTACACCCCCCCGACTGCCCTCCCCCCCACTGAAGCATCCTGCAGGTCTAGGTCAGTGACTGGCCACCATTTGCTGGGGCTGTAATCATCCGGAAACGTCAAATATGTTGCAGGCGTAACAGTTATGGCGGCAGGTCATGGCATGTTGGCTCTTACTGTCGTGTGTTAGGGCAAAGCCGTCTTTTCCAAATCAGGATATGGATTGTGAGTCCACTCAAAATTGCGTATGCGGGATTGAGCTGTTTCAGTTAAGTAAATAAGGCAACATCATACAAGTGTGATAACAAAACCAATGGATTTAACAAGGAAGGATGTCGAAGGATGACTGTCGACTCCTCACTTAGTTTGTTTGAGTTGGTTGGTATTAGGGATAAACCGATAATCGGCCAGGGTGCCGATATTGGGCATTTTGATGAATTGGCATGTATCGATCAAAGGTAAATCTAAAACCATTTTAATCTCAGGGAACTATTTATTTAAATTTTCAGTTAACTTGATAAGAGATGCTGCTGACCCTGGGAACCTTCTCAATCTTTTGTTTGACATTACAACAAAGAAATGTGAAGATTAAAAATTTCATTTTTTTTTTTTTTTAAATTCGGTAAAAAACAGATATGGTATGGGGTAGATGCCACGGACTTCCAACTTCCGGGTTTTACACATCAGCGCCGTTTCCGGCCACTGCTGGCCGCGTTCCAACACTCGCACCCCCACCCCTGCGCCCCCCAACCACGCTCATCGGCGGGAGGGCGTCTCGGCTATCTGAAATCATTCGGACACTGAGACAGACACTACACACTCGCAGCCTCGCACCCGTTGACGGGAACGCGCAACCGAGGGGCACAAAGGCGGAAGCGCAAGTACTGGGACGCGGCCCGCACGTGGCAAACCAGAAACAGAAACAAAGTTGATGGGTGAAAAGCCGGACGTCGGAAGTCCCGCCTCCTCCGTGGCATGTAGTCCATTTACTTCTTTAAGTTACCATTTAACTTTTTAAGACGTACTGGTAAACTTGAGAGCTCCCTGAACATTTGTTTTCAAAATTCAAAAGTATAAGTATATTGTCTGAGATTAAAAAACAAAACACAAAAATTTGAAAAGCGTGAAAAATTGTTCAATAAGATTGAATTAATTAATTAATAATTAGCTTTAAGGCGTTACAGCAAAGTCAAGATTGGTATTTGTATTAAAAATGAATGACGCCAATATATTTTTGTGCTTTTTGACTAAAAATGAATATCGGCTCCAAATATCAGTTATCAGCCTCCTTGACTACTAATAATCAGCATCGGTATCAGCCCTGAAAAAATGTCAGTCATCCTCAGCCTCAGTCTCTCAATAAGATGCTCTGAAAGATCCGTTGAGCAAGTAAGCAGCGGTAGTTTAGTTTGAAAATTTTCAAAGGCTATATCGGAACAAAAGTTGGTTGAGGAAACGGCAGGTCCCAGGGTGACAAGAACCGCTGCCCTAAAGGGTCAACAATGAACGGCAGGAGACTCCTGGCGAACCCAATTACACGCTCAATGAAGTCGCACCCCGCTCCGCAACTGCCAAGGCTGCGCAACGTACATGTTTGTGTTCTTACGCTTACGAAGTAAAGTCGGCTTGTCTGTGCCGCGTTTAACAAAGGGCAAAAGAACTCTCAAGGTGGGACTGAACTTTTCGTGATGCACATCACAGAGGTAGGACACATAGTCACTGATTTCACCGGTGACGCCCAAGTTCTCCGTCCAAGTGGGTGGGAATGAACGACAGACAAAATCAATCGAGTGTGCAATTTTGGCCGTTGATCCCGGATACAAGCGGCTGAAATGAGTTTCCTCCACAGGGTCTCCGGGCTCTCTCTCCCTTAGAGATAGGGTGAGGAGTTTGGTTATCCGAGTGGGACTCAGAGTCGAGCCGCTACTCCTGAAAGGAACCAGTTGAGGTGGCTTGGCCATCTACTGTAGTTCGGCCTCCTGGACTCCTTCCTGGAGAGGTGTTCTGGGCATGTCCCAGCGGAGGGGGGCCCCAGGGACGACCCAGGACGCACTAGAGAGGCTATGTCCCTTGGCTAGCTTGGGAATCCATTGGGATCCCGCTGGAGGAGCTAGATGAAGTGGCTGGGGAAAGGTCCGGAAGTCTGGGCTTCCCTGCTAAAGCTGTTGTCCCCGTGACCTGACTAGCCCTTAATCACGAAAGAGTCTCAGAAGGGTTTCACATGCCCTTTAAAATGTAGATGATGGATGGATGTTGTCCAATTTCAAGATATTCATGTTGAGCCACCACAAGACAGTAGGACCATTTTAAGATCAAACAGCACACGAATCAAATGTCTTAGTCACATAGAAGTAGAAGAGGGGTGTGTTAAGAAGGTAAAGCAAGAGTGAAACAAGAAGGATACAAAGGGAAGAATCCTTTTTGTGCAGCAACAGCTGTACCACAGGCTCCCCCAGCCACTGCGCTATTATGCTGACAACTTTAAAGATGTCATTACTCAAATCCTCTTTTTCTTACTTGTTATTTCCATAAATTACTGGCGGAGAAAAGGGGACGATTTAATCTGGAATTAGACGGGTGGGCATGGACTAGCCGTGCCCTGTGGAGCTTTTTGTGAATAGGCTTACCACAGATAAGGAGCGGTACAATTAGATAGGGAGACGGTTGAAGGGAAGAGCTAAAACACACCTTCTTCTTCCTCTGTCGCTCGCTCGTTGCACATCCTTCGTCCCCCTTCCTCTCGCCTCTTCTGTGTCGCTCATCACAAAATGTGGCAGCTGCTTCGCAAGAATTGAACACTTTTAGGCACATTACATTTGAACACACATCAGATTATTATTGACGTGTAAGCATTGTCATGTGGCTGTTTTTGAGCGGTAACATTTTGGGAAGTGGCAGTAAACAGTAGTGTTCATTTTGTCAACGAAAAGGATCCATCCATCCATTTTCTTAACCGCTTGTCAACGAAAGCTAAACAAAAATCATTTTGTCAATGCATATTTCCCCCCGGATTAAAACTAGACTAGACTAGACTAAAACCCTCAATAATAAACAATAAGGGGGACTCAATAAGTATGCATTTTCGTCAACTAGACGAAAATATACTTAATAAAATCTATGGACATTTTAGTTTATGAACAAAAATGAGAATGAATGAAAATAATATGATTCTGTAAAATCTTGTCTCTGCTAATCTGTCACTGTGACACTGTCATGTGACACACAGGGACACGCCCCCTTTCAAATCTGCAGCTAGCGAGTGCAACATGCACAAACACATGGGACAGACGGGACGCGGATTCACGGTCAAAGGTTAAAAAAAAAATGAAAAAGGAAATTAGCGTTCAATTCGATTCATTTCATTCATTTGTAAAAGAAATGAGACAATATAAAAGCAATATTGAAATTCAAAGTAAAATAAAAGAAATGAAAGTGTACAGAAAGAAGTCAAACTTGTTTTGTCTGCCCCTAATCAACACAAAAAAAGAAAACAACGACACAAAATGAATGACAGCGAGCAGTCAAAACACACGATACGTGTAACAATTCGATAAAATGATTCGAAATAATTCAACTTTGTGTCGTTGCGCTATATATATTTTCGCAATCATTGTGCTTTCATACATTAAAAAAAACACACACACAAATAGATTGAGAAGATTTTGTTTTACAATCCAAATTATTTCACAGACTGACACCTTGAGTTGAAATACATCATTCTTTTTTTTTGTTCTATGTTTAGGTTTGGAAAAAAAATGTGTCTGTTCCTCTTAATTTGTACTCACTTTGTCTTTTTATACATTTGGTTTGTATATTAACTGGTAAAATTTCATGATGGGCTTGATACAATATTTTAAGGCGGTTGAACTCCATCAATTCATGCAAGTCTTGAGTTGTACAAATAATGGATTAGTTGGGGTCTCCGTATCCACAACCGCAAACAACACCAATAGCACGTTTCTGTGAAAGAAAGATGGATTCGGTGTAGGTTTTGGCTGCACATCCCCACACTTCAATGCAAAAGGTCAGGAATGGAACAATCAATGAATAATATAACAATAACAAAGCATTCTTGTTCAATGATTGTCTAACCTTGTGTAACGTGGCTACGGTTTGTGACACCTACCTGATGATACCTATGATACCTAAAAACTTCATTTTGTTATTTCTATTTCTATGTCAGTTTTGCTTTGACGTCCATATTTCTACAACTGAAAATCATAAATCTGGTTTTACTTTAATATTTATAGACATCCTGTTAGCATTGAACCACTTCATAATATTCTTTCTCTATTACTTGTAATACATTAAATATATATATATTTTCCCGGGATAAAACAAAGCGGTGTCATCTCGAAACAAAATACATTTGAACAATTTCAAAATGGTTGTAATATCATTCACATAAAGAAGAAAAAGTACTGGCCCCAGAATTGATCCCTGGGGCACCCCACAATTTCCATAAACGTGTTTTGATTGCCTACGATTGAATTCAACATATTGTTTTCAATTTTTTAAATAACTGGCAACCCATTGATGTGCGACACCTCTTATGCCATATTTAAACAATTTATGCAATAATATTTGATGGTCAAATGCTTTTTGTAAATCTACAAAAACGCTTACTAAAATTCGTTTTTTTTGTATCCATGGCTGTGCACATTTCTTCAGTTAACTCCATTAATGCCACGCCAGTTGAGTGATTGCAGCGAAACCATCAGAAATTTTGCAGAGCTAAACTACCGAATGCTCATCCTTACAGTCACTATTCATATTTTCCTACTGATCCCTGTTTTGGTTTCTTTGATCCTTTTTCAGTTCCGTGATCTCTTTTTTGGCCTCCTTTTGTGGTCCATTCAACTTGATGCATACTTTTCAGTTGTACGACGACCATGTGAGTGTAGCAAACCTTGTTTTTTTCATGATTCTTGCTTGTCTGGCAATGTCAGCATTTTTCTTTGTGGGATGATCATTAAGATAGACATTTGTCCCTCGCAGCTTTTCCTCTTGTTTCAACAAATCCAATTTCTGTTTTCTGCTCACAAAGCGTATTACAATAGAGGGCTTCATACTTGTGTTTTCTGTTGGCGGGAGATGGCAATGCTTCCATATCCCTGCTGTCCACTTTTATCCCCTTAGGGTCAAAAAAAGTGAGCTAGCTGCTGCTCGATGGAGTCGAAATCATGTTCCGTGGGCTCTCCTACACGGGCTGCCCTCGCATGTGACCCGGGTTTACTTTCCAGGCCATTCATTATAACATTTGAGTACTGTTCAAGATCCGCAAGTCGACACTCCAGTGTAGCAATTTTTTTTTTGTCCTTTTGAGTTCTTTAATTTCATCCATCAAATTCTAAAATAAATTGAAGAGATTTCTTAATATCTTCAACTTCATCTTCCGTAACTGTGCTCACCTTCTTTGGTCCCATTTCACACCTTTGTGTACTGCTGTCTGGTGTCTCTGCTGCTGCTGCTGCTGCTGCTGCTGCTGAAGTGGGTCGTAGCATTGATCCAGCAGCTATAATGTTAATCCGACTGCTAACTAATGCCGGCTAACTTACGAGCTCGGAGCCATTGTAGCCATTGTCGCCACTTGTTGATAAACTGTAATTGTGTGTGAAGTTGTTTTTCATCAAACCGATGAGAGGAAATTTGATGTGAAATATTTTAGATCTGAAATGTTCAACATAATCTGCTGACCAAAAAAAATAAATAAAAGGGTAGAATGATTGTCTTGACTAAAACTAGACTAAAACGTTGACAGTTTTTGATGACTAAAACTAGACAAATAAAATGATGTTTTCTTGGACTCAAATCAAGACTAAAATGCTCGATTTATAGTCGACTAAAAATGGATGAAATAAAAGGTTGACTAACTATGATAAAAATGAACAAGCATTGAAACTGGACTAAAACTGAGACTCCATTTTAAAATGGCGGATAAAATGAACACTAGTAAACAGTGGAAGCCCAAACCTTCTGGTCGCTAGGGTTACACTCCCGTCATTATATCCGTGGCCGCTGCCAGTCCAAGGGAAAGCCATCGCCAACTAAAAGATGCAAACATGCGGATTTTAAAGCAATCGAAGTTGTCTTTTCATACGCATGAATATTCGATCTGACCTCAAGGCTGTCTTGAATATAAAGGCCCCACCCCATCTCTAATCTTCCTCCCTTCATACGTACATCCCCACATTGCTCTCTCATATCAAAGACCGGAATGCCGGTCGCCCTCTCGGAGAGCCGCGCTAATGGCCTCCGAGACCCAAATGCCCGGCGCTGGCTCCAGTTAATGGAGGAAATGCAATTAAGAGCAACACTGGCACCTGAGAGGCTGGAGTGCGTTCCCAGTGTGTGCGTGCGTGCGTGCGTGCGTGCGTGCGTGCGTGCGTGCGTGCGTGCGTGCGTGCGAGGGACCGTTCAGAAGATGACACATGATAAGATTACCATGACTCAGGAAACACCCAGTTATCAGATAACGGATGTAAATGTATCATTTCTTATTTGATTTGATTATTGTGAAAAGCATTTTGGGGGGGCGGGGGAGGGGGGGGATGTTCATTTTGACATATCTGAACAGTGGTTTGTGAACACTTTCTATGCAGCCTGTAACCACCCGGAGGATTTATCCTAATTTTAATGAAAGGAAAAGATCCACAACATAAGCCATGGCATGTTTTTCAAAAGTAACAAGAGCATAATCTGATTATGATGACGAGTTTGAGCTAATCTGGTGGATTAGATCACTGATCGCCATTTTTCGGCGACACTCAGCCCCGCTGAATGGAAGCAGTGTGCTGTATGTGCGTGCGTGCGTGCGCGTGAGGAGGCCAGTCGACTTGTCTGTTCGGTGAGGGTATCTTGAGAAGGAGAAGGTGGGGGAGGTGGATTGTGTTACCAGGCAACGGGGGCAGCATATCGTTGGAGGACTCGCTAGCTGAGTGGTTATTATTGCTGCAGGCTGTGGTCTCTTAATGCCCCCCTTCCTCCTTCCCTGCGCACCATCCCCCCCCCCCTCCCCCATTGCTCTGTGCATCTCTCCAGTTAGCGTTGCTAGGCAACTGCCTCCATGCTCTGCCGGCATGCCCGCTAATTGGCCGGTGGCGTGGCAGCGTGCCGTTGCCAGATCCAGCCGGCTGCAGCGGCTGCCGCCTCCTCATGTTGCATGCAGCCAGCGTCGACATGCACGCCTCCTCCTCCTCCTCCTCCTCCTCCTCCTCCCTCGGCCTCATTGCTAGGCAACGCAGTCAGACATCGGCTCTCCCGGGGCTTCACTGACCACAGTCCGTTGAAGCGGAGATGCTGCTCCGAGTGTTTCAGGGGTTTGTGCCATTTTCGATTTTTCTAATCGCGACACTAAGGTGACGAGAGTTACACAAGAGCTCGCAACGTTGGCTGGCTGAAGTGCTGGCTCACCGTCACGTCTTGGCATAAGCGTCGTCTCCCTCTGTGTGATTGTTGCTGGGACAGCCGGGTGACGTTTACGCAAATTGGCCAAACAGGTCCTTGTTCTGGGCCCAGTACCGCACGGTGGCCGTTGTGGTGTTTGCAAATCATCATGTCCAGTGGAATCGTCTCCAAGTTTGAGGTCTGAAAAATTGTTCAAAATCTTGCCCGATTTTTCCCTCTTTACTTGTCGAACATGAAGAAAAGAAATATAAGAGCAATTCAACCCATGAAGGTGATGGGTTGATTTCATTCAGCACAATCCTGTGGCTCTTCATCCTCAAGTCACAAACGCGTGATTAGCAACTCGTCCACGTCAACTCTAAACCTAAACACAAAACGCTGTACAGAGCACGAAAGATATGCGAACTACATTCACAATGACAAAATCAGCATCATCGAAAAAAGAAAAAAGATTATTAATACAAATCTTTAGTTGTTTAAATGTATACATTTGGACCTTTTTATTCAATTAAAAAAACAAATGTAATAAATTCAGTATCATCCAAAAGGAACTTTAATTATAGTGTTTTATTTGTCTTAATATTTAGTACGTTTTAACATTTTCTTGTTTTCTACCAACAAATAAATGATTGTCCTAATGGTGATATCAATTATTACCAATATAATCATGATGAATGTTTTCTTTATCATCAAGCAGCCTTAATTCTAGTTCACAAGTTCACACTTTAATTAACGGGGTTAACAATGACTATTTTAACATGCAGGCAAAAACCCAGATTGGGATTGTCAGGTGACCAGTCCAGGATGAAGGCATCCTCTTAGCATAAATCAGATTGGACCCTGAATAAAATAAAATAAACGCTTGGTTATATTAACTCATTCACTGGCAGCCATCTTGACTGAAGCAACCCCCTCCGCTCCCGACTGGATTTTGACTGATCTTGCAAGGCCCACAAAATGTTGTGTTCTATTGCTATGAAAACATGGAAAGATTCGAGTCTCTTAAAATAAAAAGCATATTTCTATCTGTTTCCATTTTGCAGCAATTAGTATGATAATATAGCATTAGAATAGATGTAAGTTTCATCATTATTCACAACTGTGTTTAAAGCACTATGAAAAAGATCCTTTTTGCAACATGGCCCTGGTTGATCTCTTATACTCTGCTGCCACCTGCTGGCCATTTTTTGTAATAACTACCATTGCTTTAAGCGTTCTCATCAGTTTAGAGGCTCCATCAAAGCCTTCTGTATGCTCTAGTATAAAAAACATTTCATTTTTTGGGTGCCCATGGCAATATTTCAAATAGAAAGTTTTGATACGTTTTTGGGAGCCAATGACTTCATCCTGCCAAACACACATGAAGTGAGGTAACCATTGATTTAACGGCTGCCATTTGTCAGCATCTCATCTTCCCCTCGCGTCCTCCCAATTTTCTCCACTCGCCGCCACTCTTCTCTTCTGCGCGTTCAGCACGATCGCGCGCCTTTGGGACGTCATCAATGCCGATGACGTGTCTTTGCTGAATGTATAATTGTTGAAGTAACAGGTGTTTTGGTCCCCGTCCCCCATGCAGGTGAGAAGCCCTACAAGTGCTCGTGGGAGGGCTGCGAATGGCGATTCGCTCGGAGCGACGAGCTGACGAGGCACTACCGCAAACACACCGGCGCCAAACCCTTCAAGTGCAACCATTGCGACAGGTTCGTCAACTCCAAGCTCCCATTTTCTCTCTCTCTCGTTATTTTGTATGATCACGCTTGAGCTGAGAATGACGTGAAATGCAGGTCAGTGTGTTTGTCTAAATACAACCTGGAGCTGACCCACTTTTTCCCCCAGAACATTTTGTGACCGCTGCGTCCTTGAGCAAAGCAAAGTGACCAGCTAAGCAGTTTGCTCCGCACGATATTTCAGTGTCTAAATATTTAATTCTTTGGCAGACGGATGGCGGGTCCTGCAGTGGCGCTTTTTCCATCTCTGCATATTCTTCTACAAAACACAATCTTATTCAAGCGGCGCTGCTATGGTGATGTGACGTCGTCTGCTGCGGACTCCCCACCTTAATTAGTCACCGCGGCCCCTCTAATAATGAAACAGCAGCAAAATGTTAATTTGCAGCCTGGCTGGCCAAAGCATCAAGCATTTCCAGGCCATTATTTGCTATAAAAAGATCAGACTGTGACACCAAAATCTTTAGCCCTGTTTTAATTACAAGCCCGTGTCTGTGATGCGACCCTCGCTGACACCTCAGGGATCTCGCAGCAATTTTGCCTGCTGGGATGAAAAGGTCATTTTTGTGATCTTGTTGCTTCCACCAGTATAAATCTGAGAGAGTTGTAAAGCATCTGCAGCATCATAAAGATGCTTTTATGGGGCCATATTGAGCCATATATCAGTGTCAGCCGCTATATTGAAACGTAAACGCGTGGTTAGGTGTGTCTAGTCAACAGAATGATGTGCATATGCTGTAAATATGACCGTAAAATAGGCCGTTGTGCATAATCAGTATCAGCAAATAGCAGGCCGGGACGTGTTTTTTTGCCACCGCGCGTATGGGGAGAGATGTGGACCTGAAAAGCACGTGGAAATCACAGACGTGTTTGTGGATCTGAAAAACGTGAAAATGCTGAAAATATTTGGGTGAATCATTTTGAAACAAATCTCCGCCCATACACGTGCGCCGTACCTGCTAGCTCGCTTGCGTTGATGAGCGTCTCGTCGCCATCAGAGCATCTGGCAGGCCTCAGCTGGACACACTGTAAATACAGTAAAACCTCCCCCCATCCCCCCCCCTTGCATGTGCGTGCAGTCCCCCTCCCCCGCAGGCGCTCCCTAATTCGAGCTGGTCTCTGTCATGTGTCGCATGGCGCCGCGACCCCTCGGGCCCAGCGCGGATCACGCTGAGATGAAGGAAGAGGGGAAAAGGATAAGACAGGCTGGAAGATGGAGGATGGGAGGGGCGGGGGGGGACCAGTTCTGATAGGGGGTGAGAGCCCCGCGGTGTGCCAGCTGGTGCGGTGCCCCCGAGTTGTGACTCATACGTTGCCATCTGTCGAGATGAACCTGCACGGGTTGAGTGGTTCACCCCGTGTGTTTGCGGTCTGAAGACAGTAACACGCAGTAACAGTAACGCACACACATCATGCTCGCAAGTGTGACAGTAAGACGAATAACTTGTGCCTCATTAGTGTAACTCCGCCCCTCAGGCAAACACGGATTCATCCTGATAGTTGTTTTGCTGAAACTAAGCATTCAGAAGTGTCCCGAAAAAAACTGTGGATTTAAGTGTCTTTTATCACTTTCATGTGGAACGGCGTAAAACATCAAATAAATAAATAAAAATCCTAGAACCTTTAATGCTGAAAATCATCCGTAAAAGGAGACCATTCCATCCATCCATCCATTTACTACCGCTTATCTGGGGGTCAGGTCGCGGGGGCAGCAGCTTTAGCGGGGAAGTCCAGACTTCCCTGTCCCCAGCCACTTCAACCCAAGGTGTTCCCAGGCCAGCCGAGGACAGACGTCTCTCCGGCATGTCCCCGGGGCCGACCGCCGGTGGGACATGCTCGGAACACCTCTCCAGGGAGGCATCCAGGAAGCATCCGAACCAGATGCCCGAGCCACCACAATTGGCTCCTCTCTACGCGGAGGAGTAGCGGCTCGACCCTGATCCCTCCCGGATGACCTCTCCCTAAGGGAGAGCCCGGACACCCTGCGGAGGTAACTCATTTGGTTCCGAGGTCTAATTCTTTCGGTCACGACCCGCAGCTGGTGACCATAGGTGAGGGTAGGAAGCTTTGCCTTTCAACTCCGCTCCTTCTTCACCACAACGGACCGATAAAGAGTCCGCATCACTGCAGACGCTGCACCGATCCGCCTTTCAATCTCCCATTACCTCCTACCCGACCCCAAGATACTTAATGTCCTCCACTTGGGGGCAGGATCTCATCCCCGACCCGGAGAGAGCACGCCACTCTTTTCCGACTGAGGACCGTGCTCTCAAATTTGGAGGTGCTGGTTTTCATTCCAAGCGCTTCACACTCGGCTGCGAACCGCTCCAGCGAGAGTTGGAGATCACAAATTGATGAAGCCAACAGCACCACATCATCTGCAAAAAGCAGAGATGCTATACTGAGGCCACCAAACTGGACCCCCTCAACGCTTCAGCTGTGCCTACAAATTCTGTCCGTAAAAGCCATGAACAGAATCGGCGGAGTCCAACCCTCACTGGGAACAAATCCCACTTACTGCCGGCAATGCGGACCAAACTCGGACATGGGCTGTACAGGGACCGAACAGCCCGTATCAGGGGGCTCGGTACCCCGTACTCCCGAAGAAGCCCCCACAGGACACGGTCGAACGCCTTCTGAATAGAGATCTTGTGAGGTGCGCTGAGGTCACCAAATGTTGGTTTCTTGTGTTACAGCCCTTCGAGCTCTGTTTGGAGAACGTCCTCCAATGAATACGACCACATCGGTCCTTTTGAAATGTGCCAAATTTGAACCAAGTGTTTTGTATTGAAGTTTAGCGACCCCTATTGGCCATGACAAAAATAGTGAAGTGAACTCTAACAGGAGTTCGTGGGACTCAAACCAGGGCCCTCTGTTTGGAAGACAGATTGAGCTAACAGGCCAGTAATTGTTTTAGTTTTGACGACATGTTTTGTGACGTCAACCTCAGCCTCGTGCTGACCTCAACCCTTCGTGTCCCATCCCAAAAGTGACGATGAATTGACGTCAAAAAGGAGCATGAACGGAACGTACCGAGGTCTCGTTTGTCTTGTGTCGTGGAATGCGCTCCAATTGCTCGTATTTTCGTGCATCGTAACGATGACCGATATGGTGACGTGTGTTGGAGGACCGTTCAGCTCGAGGTACACTTCATCTCGAGGCATTGGACTTTTAGAGGCTGCTGACGATTCTAGCCTTCTGTAAGAATCATTTGGGTGTAGGCGCTTGTGCATCAATGAGATATTTTAGGAATAATGACGAGACTACTGCAAGATTAAATAAATCAAGACTGGCCTTTTGGGGCCAAAGCGGTTTGAAAAAAGACACAAACACTTTCAACAAACTCAACAGTTTTGTTGGCATAAGACGATTATTTGGTTTTTTTTTTGTTTTTTTTCCAGAGATGTTTGCATGCACCAAAACAATTCTGGTATTATGCCAAAGCTGTAAATGCTACGAGAATACATTACGCCAACAATTTTGCAATTACCAGGTTTATTTTTAGTCTTGAATTGAATCATAACCGCAGCATGAACAACACGTCTCACTCAGTCTGCCATATTTGCTCAAACAGTAATCACAAGATCATACAGACTGGAATGACATGAAAGGAAGCAACATTGACTTCTACCTTATAATGTAGCATCACGTGTGCACACGCACGCGGTTCTCATCTCACGTCATGGCCGCGTGTGCATACGTGCATGCATAATTCAAACACCAGCACTCTTGTTCCAATTGGAGGCCATTGTGGTGGCAATAGAAACATTTCAAACAAATCTTGCCCCCCCACATGCATATTTTGCTTCAAATTGGAAGTGGAACAACTGGATTTTGTTCGACTGTTACGATTTGTATATCACGCTTCGGTTTGTTTCCTCTTTTGGCTTTTTGTCCTGTCTTGCTCGTTAGGTTTCGTTTGCACCTGCGCTCGCCCACGTTCCCTGGCGTCATCCAATCATCTCCCCCAGCCAAGTGTGTCTTGTCCAGGTGTCTCTCGTTGTCTTGTCCGTTGGCTTGGATTTAGTTTCCTGCTTTGGTTCAGTCTTTGCTGGATCATTGCCGCCCGCCATCACCGCTCTTGTGTTTTGTTGTTACTTTGATTTTTTGTTGTTGTTGTTTTTTTATATCCATTAGGCGACCCCTGTTAGTGTTTTTGTTCATACATTTTGTTTGGTTCTCTCGCCTCCCTGCATTTGGCTTCACCACAAGCTCAACTACTTTTTGTTGAGTTTTCACGACACAATACTTTTTTTTTTCACAATTATGTTTGTTTTTAATCTTGCATGGCATAATACAAACATTAATCAAAGCTACACTACAAACAAACTATTTGGGGAAAAAAATAAAATACAAACAAATAAATGAATACTATGACATTTAAATAGCAAAGCTCAAAACAAAATCTAAACTCACTACAATGAAAATTTGCAAAACTATAATCATCCTGACTTGAAGTAGAGTACAATTCCATAGATGTCAAACTCCGGTCCTGGAAGGTTTTGGAAATTTCCCTCTTCCAACCAGCAGTTTAGTTCTCAGGCTTATGCAGAGCTTCCTGATGAGCTGATCATATATCAGCTGTGTTGAAGAAGGGAAACATCCAAAACCTCCAGGACCGGAGTTTGACACCTATGCAAGTCTAAACAAAGTCTATTTGGTCCCACTCTAAAGAATGTAAAAATGACACTTGAGAGAAAAATATTCAGAGTAAATTTTACAAGAGAATTGGCCGATCCCATGACAAAAACCTAGCAGGTTTTTTTTTTACTCAGAAATTCTAAGTACATTTTAAAGTGACATTTTTACTAGTTTATTAAAAAAAAAAAAAAAAAAAAAGTTACACAAGGGTTGAGGAACGAAGTCACGTCCTTCCACTTGGGAGACTGCCACTCTAGCACCTGAGCTATGCCACTCCTACTGTGTGTTAATTTCCAAAAGGAGACCAAAAAGGAGGAAATCTTGGAGTTACAAAGATTCTCGCTGACACGAGCGATATACTAACACACGGTAGGAGCAGCAGAGCTCAGGAAGTAGATTCCCAAACTGAAGTTGTGGGTTTGTTCCTCAACCCTGGAGTGACCGTATTTTATTTAATTTGTATATATATTTAATCTAATAAAATGGAGTCAAAATCTCTCCTTGCAAAATGTACTTAGAATTTCTGAATGGAAAATATTTAATGGTTTTTTTGTAACGGGATAAGCAAATTTTCTCATACACAGTAAAAAATACTTTTACTCTCTTCCAAGTGTAAATTTTACTCTGTTTACTGTGTAACCGTTTGTGTCTATTGCAGCTCGGCGTAGTCTGCTCTTGCTCGTGGCATAAATCTTTGGGAGCTGCAAATGAAAATGCTGATGATGCATGAGTTACATGAGCACTAATTGCATGAAGACCCGCGGCGCGGTGCGGCGCGGCGCGGCGCGGCGCGGCGCGGCGCTCGCCAGCTAACAGCGTGGACAAAACAATCCTCTTTCCGCGGCGCTGACTTTGTAAACTAACGGAGCGTTTTCTCCCCCCTCTGTTGTTTGCAGGTGTTTCTCACGGTCGGATCATTTGGCGTTGCACATGAAGAGGCACATCTGAGGAGCGCACGACACGTCGGAAGGGGGCGGAGGCAGCGGGGCGGCGGAGAGGGAACATCACTTGCAGAAGAACGATCACCGAGGATCCGGGACGGATGTCAAATGTGGGATTTGGCCGTCGCGGAGCGGAGGCAGATGCGCCGCGCTTTGGCTTGAGCACGGGCAGGCAACACGCGGGCCCCACATGATTCCGTTCGGCGTCATCTGCCTCCTGGAGTGAGACTTTTAGTTGGCAGCTCTTGCTTTCAGTCCACAAGCGGCCAATTTAGCAATTGGATTTGGTCCTCTGAGCTCAACAGCAACTTGCTGGCTTTCCGTAGACTTTGTGTTCAAAGTCAGTCAAATCTCACGACTTTTCCATTTGAGCTCTCATACTTGCAAACTGGATCCATTGAAGAATCTGGCTGGACGGTACTGAATGAGGTCATCCAGACACAATCATCCATTCGGACTTTTGGGACTCTCTGCTTGAACCTGATTTCCAGATTGTTGGAGCTGAAACGAATGCGCAAGCCTTTTTTGCTTGAAAAAGAAAAGAAAAAGAAAAGCCCCGGTTCGTCAGAACGGGAGCAACTTTGGTCTCCGTGCACAAGTCAAAGCAGCTTTTTGACTGCACATCAGACAAGATCACTATGTATGTAAAGGCTCTATTGTTTGTGAGCAAAGATCTCCTATTTGTTCAGAAGACCACTCTGAAGAACTCTCTGTGAAGGGATGCAGCCAAATAAAAGCTGGCGATGCCTGAAGTGATCTCTCGCGCCTTTGAGGGTGATCGGCATCTGAACAGCCGCCACGTTGCTCGCCATGCAAGTTCCGTTCTGAATGCAATTTTCTCCACTAAATCAGGCCCGATGCTTCTCCTGGGACGCTGCGCAGATTTATCCCCTCACTTGGCTGGCAGATCAATGTGAATGTATCTCTACTGCAGTGGTTCTTAACCTTGTTGGGGGTACTGAACCCCACCAGTTTCCGGTGCGCATTCACACAACCCTTCTTTAAAGTAAAATGTGTTTTTGTTTTTTTTTATTTTCAAATCCAAGACATACATTATAGGGTTTACTGGTGAACAAAATGAACAGGGAGAGTACCACTCTTATCTTCAACTGGAACCCAAGGGCAGCGGATATAGAATGAAAACAGCAGGGGCTCCACAAATGAACCCTGTGGAACACCATACGTACCATTATACGTGAATTCATGTTGCACATATTCGTCTCACCACTTTCTTTTTTTGACTGGATTACAATAATAATAATAATGAGGGGTGTCAAAATTAGTGTGTTGATTTTGAGTTCATTGAAAGTTCCTTTCATGCCAATAATTTGTTTAACATGCAATTAATGACCACCCCTTACCTTACTGGGGGAATTCGCAACACCTCCAGGTAAAAATTTTGCTAAGTTTAATAATAATAATAATAATAATGCATATATTTGTGGTGACTGGGTCAAGTTGTATTTTACCATTTAAAAAATCTGCAGAATTTCACAAGTTACTGCTCTTATTATGAAAAGAATCAACTGTCACCGTCTTACAATTACAATGATGCCATCTAGTGGCAGAAAAATGACCTCAGTACAAATCAATATCACACTCGTTTTTACAGTACAGTACATCGTTTTCATTTGAATTCAATTGTATGAATTAATCTGAAATTACTGTATCGATGACTAAAAGATTCGGCCATATTTCTATTAGTTAAAAAAAAAAACTTATAAAAAAAGATGTTACTGTACATTTAGGACAGATATAAAATTTGTGATTAATTGTGATTTAACTATTGACGTCATGCGACTAATTACAATCTAAATTTGTAATCACCTGACACCCCTAAAAATAATAATAATTATTATTATTATTAATATTATAAATAAATCACACGACATACCATCTCAACAGCCACAATTAGGTCGAGCAATGTAGCACATTCACCTGCAGACAATGATGGCCAAACGAGGCGTATCATTACAAATCAGAGTCGGGTGTGTGTCCTGAGACCGACCCACCGAACCCCCGGTGTTCGACCGAACCCAGGTTAAGAACCACTGCTGAAAATATGAACAACGTTGCGCTCACTCCTCGTTAAAAGCACACCTTTCCACATCGTTGCTTAACTAGGAAGTCACGCCTGGTGACTTATGTCCCACATTTTCCCTGGTTGACCGTCAGGGGGTCAGGAGAGCGCATTTCATTGGGGTGGCCGACGGAGGGTCAACGGGGGAGATCTACACACTGATCCTATCCGCACACTCAGCAAAGATAACTGCCCTTTCAGCTCCTCAAACCCAATGAGACATCAACAGACGAAAGTTGTGACTGCTGCCGACTCCTGAATCCCAGACGCCAGCGCTGCCTTTTATCCCGGCGCCGTGGACAAATGGAGGCTACGCCGGCTGACTCAGCTGGGATCCTTGACACAATCTCCGGTCTCTATTCGAGAAATGGGATTTTTTGGGGGGGAGTCAAATGAGGCCCCTCTTGTTTCACTTTTAGGATAGTAGGTAAGGCACCAGATCAGCTCCTAACTAGCAGTCCTAGTCTTCGATCCGGGTTTGGTTGCAGACGAAACGAATAAAAGGGATTTGCACCGTCAATGGCAGCTCTCTGTACGTCTTTCGATCCTCCATGACTGTGTGGAAACGTGGCTTTGGGTTTTCAATGTTCTCATGGTCGAGTCTGGACTGGAGCACAGAAACATCCCAAATGGCAGATTGTTTGGAAGTGACTCGACTTATCGTTTGAAAGTGTGCGCTGGAAAACTTGCAGTTCAAATGTGAATGTTTACTTTTTTATACTTATTTAATTTTTTGTGGTTCACTAATGTGTCCTTTTAATGAATGATTGTCAATTATGCTGTGCCTGTGTGTGTGTTTTTTTTTTAATTATTTGTCTGTATTTGCACTCTATTTTGGAGAAGAAGAAAAAAAAGGTAACATATCTGATGTTTTCTGTCCGCTTGTGCACATCACGACTCCCGCGGCGTCTCTGTACAGTAACTGTTTTATACACAAACGTGTGCACGTACATTCAAACACACGCACACACACACACACACATGCACGCTGGATCGGTCTGAGACGCAGGCTGCAGCATCGCTGATTTTCTGAATTTGAAATCAGACCCTTTTTTCTACCAGCGTCCCCCCCTTGTTGCCCCCCCCCCCCTCCCCCCTCCCTTTCAACTCTCCCCGTCACACACGTCCTCCGTTTTCCTGTGTTGTCTTTCTCCCTTTCTTTCGACTGTATAAAGTGTTTCAAATTTATCATTTGTATATTATGACGTATGAGTATGATAATGTTCTTTATTATGGACAAATGAGAAAGCTTTATTTTTGTTACCGCTTTGTTTCATAATTCCTTTTTTAAAATTGGTATTGTAATATCTCTATGCAAGGAACTGTTTGTTTGTTTGTTTTTTATTTAAGAATGTAATTATGTGTAATAAATGGTAGACGCAGTTTGGCATGGAGTAGTCGCGCTTCCTGGCTGTTCTGTTCATTGACAAAATTCTCCATCACATTTTCTCAATGACGTCTTTTCCTCAAGATTCAATCGCAGAATTGTCAACAAGGAGCGCCGAGAGCGTATTTGGGCTCCGTCGCTGACTTGTCTTTGCAGCCGCACCCAAAATTCAAGTCACTCTGCCCTTATTTCGCAATTTGTGATTCCATCCTTCACAGGAAGGCGGCGTAATCAAACAAGGTGAGAATGAAGGCTTCGCCGCCATTCTTGCTTTTTGGCCATGACCAGCTGATAAAAGGCTAATCAAATAAGTAATGGCTAATTAGGGAGTAATTGCTCCCTGCTAAATGGTCCTATGCACTGTATTAATTCTCCTCGGGTCTGGCAAAGAGGAGCTCTCGTCAGGACATTTTTTTCTCTTTTTTTCTATTATAAAATTCTCTAATTGAAACTTTCATCCCCATCAAGAAGCCTGAAACAATTTAGCATACGTTCTGCTCTTTTATCAGTCAAAGGGCAATCGACTATAGTGAAGTTGGAGGTAGTTTGCTATGTGCGTTTACTGAAACCTTCTTTATTGGAAAAGAAAATGTGATTTTATTTTTTCAAATTCAAGACACAGGTAGAGAGTTTACAGGTGAACAAAATAGGGAAGAGGGAGAGCGGCCTTTTCAATCGAATCTGCCGTTCTTTACCGTGAATTCAGAAAGTGTTGGCGTTCTTGTTTACCGCTAACGGATGTTCACGATTAGAATTGCTCAAGTTTGCAAAGCGAATCATGCAGTTCGGACGCTGAGTCCCGTCATTGAACGTAACTTGATATTTATAGAGCACTTTCACACGACCGCCACTGACGACGTTTGCATGCGGTCAATATTCGGGTTAAGGTCAGAATTCCTGTTTGTGAAACAATCCAGGTTTACGTTTTTTTGTTGTTGTTTTTTTTCTCATCATTAGTATGAAGGGATTCTAATAATCTAGAAATGCTAGCAGGTAGCAACAGTCGCGAGTTGTGGCGTGCTGCCAATGATGGCCAAGCAGAGCGCATCATCATAAATCTTACATGAGTCGTCGGGTGTGTTTCGACTTCCGCCGAACCACTTGGACTGACCCAACATTTGGGGTTTCATCAAACCCGAGTTAAGAACCACGGTTCTAAACTGCACCTACAAGATGGACTACTGCATGAGGAACAATGGAATCATTTTCCAATACTGTAAAGACTGAGTTTCCCTTCAATATGTTGAGAGTGACGCACGCACGCTCCTATTTGCTTGGAAGTTTCACAGCAGGACTACAGAGACTTTTTAAATCCGGCTTTAGCGGAATATTCTGCAAATCATTGAAAAGCTGTCTTGATAAACACGCTGTTGGAGACACTCAACTCATCCCTCCGTGTGGTCCTATTTCATCCATTTGGTGTACAGCCGACCCCTTTCAGGGTCACAGCAGGAAGTGAAGCACATCCCTGCTCAATTAGGGCAGACGGCGCTGGCGGGCTGTCAGTCGCACACCAAAGGTGAATACGAATTTTGCTACAGTGAGTTCAGGATCGTCCGTTGGCGTGCAAAGGTGTTCAAAATGCTCCCTTTTGTATGTAGATGCAAAAGTTGGATTCTTTTGGACACATTTTCTTATGAACCGGTTGATAGTGAAGAAGAGTCACACAAATTGTAAAAAAAATAAAATAAAATAAATAATTTTTCATCACTGAGAGAATGAAATCAATCGCTACAACTATTCGGAAAGTAACGTAAGTGTCACGCCGCAGTAAGCAGGCCTGCGTTGCTCTTATTTTGTCCATCCATTTCCGGTTTTATTTTGAAAGTACTAACCACCACTCTCACTTCAGGTCACTTTCGCTTCCTCCACTTCCTGATTGCGTCCACCTGTCTCCAATTAGCCACCTAATAAAAGGACTGCTTCAGCCAAAACCCAGTTCGGAAGTATCACACCCCGGAAGAGTTCTCACAGCCCTTGTTTGCATTGCTTTTGCGCGCGTGCATGTTTTTGTGCCTTTTTTCACTCCTGCGTGGAGCGCCTTAACCCGTGAGCAGTATTTTATTTTGAAATGGCTTGGTCAGAACCAACAAAAAGCCCAAAACATGGTCACAATTACGCCTAGGGGTTAATTGTTCTGTTTCTTCTCCAGTTCGGAGCAGTTTTTGTCCAACGTTTTTTCCCTCTGCAAGTGGTGATTTTGTGTTTGTAAATAAACTGCTGAGGCAGTTGAGGGCAACCTAGTACGTACAGTATACATAGATTTAAAAAATTAAATAAAAAGAAATATGAAAATATATGAGAGAAATTTTTGATTGTTTTTTTTTTTTTAAATCAACTTTCTCATATGAATTTTTTGATTTGTGTCATGTTTGGTACATCCGGTCACATTGAAATTTGTACTTGTCAAAAATATCATAATAAACAGACATATTAAACACATATATTAGTATTTCCAAAAATCTGAAAAGAACATTACCCACTATTACAGTTTTTTTTTTTTTTTTTTACAATTGCATAAACACTAAAAAACGAAAGAATTCCATAATTATCAACACCTTACGCTGAAGGAGCAAAACATTGGAGCAGATTTTCACCAGTATAAACACAAATTCAGCCCCACACTTTTTTCAGAACAACTCGCACAATGATTTACGAAATACTAAACACACTTTTATACATTAGACACAGAACGCTGTTATAATGACACTTCCAGGCAATTGCAAAGCACTGACTGACAAATCACCACACATGAGCCAGCTGATTAAACACATGATTGCTTTATTGTAGACGTACTCATCAGGTGTGAACACTACAAAAAATGTAGCAGGTAAATTCACCTGCTTTCAGACAAAATAGAAGAAGAAAAGTGAGGGCGAGAGGGGGAATGCGTGGCGACGTGACCAGCAGGAAATAGAGGTTGAGGAACAACTGAAATAGGAGAACGTCCTCAAAGAAGAAGAGGAACAAATTTGTCAAACGCAACGTTGCCATGTCATGAACCATGAATCGATGCTGAGGGGAGGCCTTGCATCAAGACAATGGCTACAAAATAAATAATAATCCAACCGGGGCATTGCCTACGATGTTGATGGCATTCGCTGGGCCAGGGGGTGCGGCAACCCCGGCGCTCGAGAGCCGCAATCGCGCGTGTTTTAGAGGTCTCCCTCATCCGACACGGGTGATTCAAATGAACAGCTCATCAGCAAGCCCTGGAGAAGGGCCTCACCTATGTTGGAGGAGGGAGACACACGAAAGACACGGGACTGCCGCTCTCTGCGAGCAGAGTTGCCTACCCCTGAACTCTGCGATGTATTTCATTGATTTGTGGATTTTACAGTATTTTTATGTGTCTGATTTGTGAGCTTACACATTTTGTTGTGATTGTCTATCTAGACTGATTTGTCTTTGACTATTTGACCGCATTGTGCATTTGCACTTTCATTGTGTACTTTGCTTACAGTAACTGCTAAAAGTTGATTAAGTAAAGCATTGCAGTGTTAAACTTGTTCAAACAGAGTTCAACCTTACGACACGTGTGGATGTCATATGGCAACGTAAGATGCTTTCTATATAATGTGTTTAGAGTTTTGACAAGAGTGATTCATTTTGCTCGGTATCTGAGATGTTCTACATCTCACGTGCATGCTTGTGCTAATCGTGTGCAGTGTCTTTAAAATCCGAGCCCTGTTTTGGATTTCGTGCTTAAAAGCGATCGTAAAAAAAAAAAAAAGAATTGGGGCGATCTTGCGAGGTTGCTGGGTGATACTGCCCTCTAATGGATTATCCGTGCAATGCATGTGTCAGATCATATACGTCAGGGTTTTATTGGGGAAAAAACATTGTACTCATGAAGGGCTTAAAATGTCTTTTTCGTTATAAGATTTTAACAGCAATGATGTAAACAACAAAACGACAAAGGAAAGTACTGTGCATGTACAGTCACACATCAAGTCCTAATAACAGAGAAGATAGTTTGACCAAATGGACTCAAATTGAAATTGAAAGTACTATATTAGTAGTATTTTTATTTTTAGAGCTGCGACGCCATTTCATCACGGCGAGGCCATTGACATCAACAAGCAATGGTGAGCTTTTAGTGAGCGGGGGAGGGAGGGGCCTTTTGATTGAGTGCGAGCAGCAGCCCAGCGCTTGGATAGTCGCAATTATGGGGAATGTGTCACCGTGGCCGTCTGTAATTAAAGCCTAATCACGCCGGTGGTTGCAGGGAAGGAAGCGTCGGCATCAGGCTTCCGTCTCCAGGCCACTCGGAGCGACGTCTCAGCTCCTGCGGGGAATGTTGTCGGAATCCCAAGTTGCAATTTGTTGTGTGAGAGATTCTTTTATATCATTTAGTGTCCTTGAATGCAATTTGGATTCGAGAGGAGTGAAGTAATTTGCCTGATTCTTTTATTTTCTGGTCAGCAGTGGGACGAATAAATGAATCGTTATTTTGATCCAAACAAGTCGAATCACTTGGAAAGGCTTCCAGTCAGTTGCTAAGCAAATAAGAGCCAAAAGTGGAAGTGACGAAAGCCTGCCTGCACACTAATCAGGATCTTGGACTCGGAAAACCAACCTGGGCTTGCGGTCGACGACGAAGTCTTCAGAACTCTGTTGAGCCGTCAATGCATTATGCAGTTCTTAAAATAGACCGACAGACTTGAGCTTTTTATGATTATTTTTTTGTGTGTGATTTATGTTTCTTGATTCCACTTGGAGCTGCGCGGCGGTTGGCTTCTTGCTGGCCTTTGTTTGTCCGCATGATTGCTTGTGGACAAGTTAAAACGTGTGCATTTCCAAACTGCTAAGAGGACTGTAGAAAATGTCAGCAAGACATTTAGTAAAATAAGAAAATTATTACTTCAAATGAGCAAAATGATCTGCCAACAGAACGAGAACATTTGACTTAAATGTACAAAAAAAGAAAGGCCCATATCGACCGCTGCGGTCTGTTTTCACACTTTTTTTTCCGTTTATGTTATTACTAGATTATGCAAAATCTTAAAGAAAGAAAACTCATGAAAGCTCAGTTCAGGGCTTCTGATGTTGGTTAGTTGTCATCTTAAAACGTGGCAAATGCTTGTTTTAATCCTCGCAGTACTTCAAACTGGCTGTTAACACTCAATAAGATCTTTACGTAACGAGTCTCTTCAAATAAGCACAACGATCTTGCCTGACAATTTCCTTTCAAGTCGAAATAATAAGAAGCAAATTTAGGTTCCATTTAAGATCTTACTTCAGATTTGAATGTTTGCAGCGCAGCTTGCCATGATTCCAGTTGGCTCGCTCCATTTCGACATCGGACATTCCACACATGTAGCTTGCGTGTGTGTCTTTGATGACTTGATGATTTTTGTGAGACCAGGATGTTTCGGTTTGCATTCCGAGCACGCAAAAGTGATGCGGCTGCAGCACCTAAAGGCTCCCCGATGGCCATTGATCCCTGTCTCCGCTCGGTCCCGGACTCCTCTTTGATTGCCCCCCCCGCCCCCCTGCTAATTAAACAGCCGAGTTTAACGAGCTCACGTTGCTAACAGGTTGAACGGAAAGGTCACCGCCAACGCGCTCCTTTTCAACCCAACGCTGTCGATAGCGAGCGAAGGTGTACATGGAGGTCATGAAAGAACGGATTATGGGGCACAAGGGAAAGCTGTCGTTGAGTTTTGAACCCTGAACCTCAGAAGTATGAGGCCAACGAGCATGAGAAATGATTTGGATGCTCTGAATTGAGCTTTGGTGGCGTTTTATTCGGTCAAGCACAGAAGAAGAAAATTTATTTGGTTTTGATTGAAAAGTGCTTTTGCTTGGTGTGAATGTCCACCAAAGCCAACCCCGTCAGCCCCCCCCCATCCTTGACCTACATACGTTATCTGTCCCGTTCATCGGTTATCTTATGGCGGCAGAATCAGGATTGATTGGTTCAATTAAAGCGGCCTTTATTGTGAACTGTTTAATCCATTTCTATCGTCCAAGCCAAATACCTTCCGCTCTCGGTGTGGGATTACTCGCTTCTCCTTCAAATTTGCACCTCAAATAAAGCTTTAATGGGTCAAGGGATCGAGGATGAGCCCAATAATGAACTCACTGGAAAAAAATAAGCTGTTCGAGCGCTACGCAATTTCCTGGAATTTGTGCATTTGGCTGAGCAGCTGCGGCGTTCGCTCACTTTGTGAAATTTCCAAAAGTGGGATTTGAGATATTCGGTAGCATCCGTCGAAATCCCACCGCAAGCACCGTGTTCTTTCCAAACTGACATTGTTAAGATGTTGAGGAGACGTTTCCAAACGCTTGCATCCGTCCCAAGGTGTACTTGAGGCATCAAATAACGTAATTCGATTGATATTTGATCTTTCAGACTGCAACTTTCAACAACAATTGACTTTGCGTAATAATATTTGGACTTTGATTCATTTCCAGCAGAATTCTGCAATGCAGTCTTTCTTTTCTTTGCTTGAGGAAGTGCCTGCAGATGTACACACTTGATTTCTTAGAATTGATATCTTTTTTAATAGATTGGGTTCGGGACAGCAGGATATGTGTGGTTAATTTCCAATGAAACCATTAATTATTAATTAGCTCAAAAAGCTCTTAGAATAGACATAGAAGGATCAGGAAGAAGCCCAAATCAATCAGCTCCGGAATATGAATCAAAAGTATGTCATCCAAATACACTTTGAATCAAATCATGTCCTTTATTTTCCCTCCGGTATGTCAATGATGACGTCAGAGTCAACGAGGACGATAACCTTTCCCCACACATTGACAACAATGTTTGTCCTCGTGCAGGGAAGGTTGTTCCATGTTCCAACACTGCTCTCTATTGCTCTGCTAATGCAAATGCAGGCTCAAATAAATAAATGAATAAATCCACTTGGGAGAGAAAAAAAAACCTATGCTGACGTGTCCGTGAGCAGTGCAGCGGTCAACTCGAGGAGCTCAGGCGGCTGCTGGCTTGCATCAAATGATGGCCTTGAGGTTGTATGAGGAGGACGAGCATGTTGCTGCCTACCTGCAGCATCGCGTGACCCCTCGCGAACTGATCGATACGATTATGGACTTTATGGGATCAAAGGTATGTTGAGGTCATGTTATGCAAAAGCGTTTTATTTCAAGATGCAAGTTATTGCTAATCATTCATGAGAAGTCGTGAATTCCTTGTCAGACGCCAAACAAGTTCGACCTGGCAGTGGATGTTGGCTGCGGTAACGGAAAAGGGACCGAACTCTTGGCCCCGTTCTTCAAGCAGGTTGTCGGGACCGACATTAGCGCCGGTCAGCTGGAGATGGCCAACAACAAGTGCCAGAATGTCTCATACAGGTGAGACGTCGTCAAGTCATGCAAATGTTGTCAGCTGAAATGTGTGGTTGCTAATTGAGACTTGGAAGAGCAGGTTTGTATTCAAGGTGAGGTGAGGTGAGGTGACTTGAAAAACGGAGCGTGACATGCCGTGAAATCCCAAATGAATAACAAAACAATCACCCTTAGGAAGCAGTTGTTTCCCTCTAGTATTTCCTGGTATCGTTTATTGCGAGAGTGATTAATATAAATCATTCCAATTTAAAAGTGTAAATGCATTTAAATCCAGGTTAAAAACTGTGCTCACTGTTTTCAGGAAAATGAATCAATGGATTATGAAATGACTGTAGTTAGTTTCATATTTTTTCCACTTTTAAGTTAACAAGAGTATGACAACTTAAAAAAAAAAAAAAAACTTTTTATTGTACATTTAGAACAGATATAAAATTTGTGATTAATCGTGAGTTAACTATTGAAGTCATGCAATTAACTACGATGACATCTTTTTAACACTCCTAATTAATTTACTTTGCTTTTAAATCGAGGACCAGGAGTGGTGAAGTAGAATCTAAAGATTTGTCATTTCTTCTTAACCCCCCTTTATAATACCCTCACACCCCTTCAATTTGGGATAATTGTTTTTGAGAAGAAAAAAAACTAAAAAAAATAATATTTAATGACAGGATTTTACAATGCAGTAAGTACCGTCTCCCTCCTGTCCCCTCTCATCTCCTCCTCCTCCTCCGCATTTGCTCTTTTTAATTCTGCCTCGGACATGCAGGCAGAGTCCTGCAGAAGAACTTGCCTTTGAGTCCGGTCAGGTGGACCTTGTGACGGCCATGACGGCGGCCCACTGGTTCGACCGCCCGCGCTTCCTGAAGGAGGCCGAGCGAGTCCTGAAGCCCAACGGCTGCCTGGCGCTGCTGAGCTACACGATGGACATGGAGCTGGAGTACGGCCACGCCACAAGTGCGCTCAACAGCATCTGCAAAGAGGTGCTTTGCGATTGTCTTTGGGCTCGCGTCCACTGAAATCAACTCGAATACGTTGCATGTGGAAGCAAAAGTTCGTCCGTTGTTGTTTTATGCTTGTTGGAGGGAATTTCAAAACGTGTGGAGAATGGAATAAAATAAAATAAGAAATCAACCGGACAAAGTATAAAGGCAGAATCTGAAGGTTGTAGTTATTCTCGTTGCGCATTTTAGAACAAGATGGTAACCATTGCTAAGAGTGGGGTGTAAAAATAATAAAACATTTAACCTGAACCTTGACATCAAGTGATCATGTTTATGCTGAGGACACGACGTACAGTACGCGAGTCCACGTCACAACTTCTCGTGCTCTATTGACGTCGAGAGCGCATCTCCACTTTTGACGCCACCGCCAACGTATTGTGATTTCCGTATCAGCACGACTAGCCTGTCACATTTGAAGTTGGTTTGTGTGGTTCAAGTTTGCCCTCGTGACTTACCATGTGTGCATTTTGTGTGTTTGATAATTGTTTATGATTAGTTTTATGCAGCGCTGCTCCCGTTTAGAAATCCTTGTCTGGGCTCCAGTTCTTCACAAATCTACCTTGACATGTTCGATTCCTGTACCTATCCGGACAAAGAGTGGTGAGTGTGGGAAATGGGGAAACTTTGGTCAATTAGAAAGATATTCAGAACCGCTTGATAAAAGATAGACACGTCTTCAAAAGATTGACTTGGTTATTAAATGTCACACTTCATGGCTGGGCAGGTACTCTAAAGATCCGGTTATTTGTATCCAAGCAAATCAAAAGTCCAATTTCCACAATATGGCTCATTTACATTTTTTTTTTTTTTGTGTCCAGGAACGGCTGTCATAAAATTTACAGGACAGTGCCGATAAACAGTTACATTGGAATGGTGGAGACATTTACTAGCTACCAGAAACTGAAGAGGCAGAACGCCGCGGAGGCCAAGCGTCTTTCTGAGGACATCAGGAACAAGTGAGACATTAACGCGTAATCTTCAACTAGGCTGCCGCTGAACTTTGAACTCCGATTGTGTCCTGTAAATCACTGCTTTGCTACACATGAAAAGTTTGCCGCTGTTGAAGGCTTGGATGACATCGGGACCATTCGTTGCCATACAAAAGATAAAAATGTCATACAGAGGAGGAAGAATGCTCCTGGGTTTTTAATAAGAATCCTTGAACGGCCGCTATGTGATGGCGTATCCTCACGTTGGTCCCACGTTGGTCCTAGTGGTGTGTGATGGAATTTCCATTTGATACCAAGTAAATGTAGGGCCAGTATCGCCAATACTCTTACTTTTGGAAAATTATGAAATATAATTGTTTTTTTAAATGAAGTAAGCTGTATCATCAAATTGCTTTATCACAATCAACGTTCAACCTTTAAGTGGTTTTGTGTTGTTTCTTTTTTTTTTTAAAAAAAAAGGACAAAATTAGGGGAAAGTTTATTGCCAAACAGAAAATAATATATATTTTTTACATTCTTAAACAAAATGCACAAAGTGATCATAGGAAAATAAATGTTAATAAATATCATATACTGTTCAGAAACTACAAATACAAAAAAATAACCAACATCATCACTTCTCTTTCAAGCTAAATAAACAAGAGCGGGCGCGAGTGTGCCTGAGGTTAATGTGACATTCCTGTTTTCTGTTTGACTAAACTGCAGCAGTGCATAAAAGTGCTAAACTGAAACTAAACCGCTAGATCGATATTATAGTGCCGGCATCGTTTCAATATCGATACTGACTTGGTATCGATAATGTCCATATTTGGATCGATCCGCCTACCACTTGTGCCCTCAGCCATTTTTTTTAAATCATTTACTTATGATTTATGGTTTAACATTTCTTTTTGTTGTTGTCAGGTTTTATGGCTTGATTTTGAATGGCCTTTTTTGAAGTGACACTTTGATTTCCACAGATCGTATGATAGACACTTTACAAATAAAAATTGAGTTGCTAAAAATAAGCCAGGCATTGAACGCCCCCCCAATGATGAAGTCAAGCTGTTTTCCATTTCAGACTGCTGGCTGCCATGCAGGTGTCCTCGCCAGAAACGGAGCTCACCATGGTGGTCAAATATTTCTACATGCTGGCTCGGAAACCTTGATCCAGAATGTCAGACACAAATTCTCTTTATACTCCGAAGAGTTGCACTTTCAATAACCTTGGAATAAAACTCAAGCTAAACTCAAAACTCAACTGTTGTTTTGCATTGCGTTTCGCTCGGTGGACTCATTTGAAACTAAAGGATGCTAAAATTCTTTCCATTTTGCTTTATCTTAGCATTCTAAGCCTCATGAGCATCTTTGCAAAATAGCACACGTTTGATTTTGAGGTGAAATCTTATGTCCACCAAAGAGGACAGTTTTGTTCAGTTTGGCAAAGTCCAGTTTCCATTATCTCGAGTTGTATTCCATTGGGGCTGCTCTGGTACCACATATCAGACCATACAGCTCTCACCCCATAAGTATTTTCTTTTTCTTTTTTTCTGGAGAAAAATAAGTATTTTCAATTCCAAACTTAACAGCACCACCTGCTGCAAAATAAGGGCTCCATCTATGCTATCGCAAGTTTGTCTCTATAGAACACCCTCCGTGTGTTTACTCCTCCACACCACCAGGCCTGTCACGAGCAGAGTGACCGATATCGGCACTCCAATGATTGGAGCAAGAACGCCGGCCGGCGGGTCGTGGATGAGGCGGCCGCTCAGCTGGCAGTCGCGGAAGTAGTTTCGGTGAAGCGTCACAAGGAAGCGGTCGACGGCCTGATGGGGCCAGAAGCAGTCCATCCTCAAGGCTACCTGGTACGTGCAGTTTGTCAGACCCTCATAGAGCCTGCATCCAATAGCACAGGGAAATGGAGGTCAAGGGTCAGTTGGGGTGAAAAGCAGAGATGATGTTGATCCATATCAAGGACTTGATTGCACTACTTTAGGTCTTGCAATGAAAATGTGTCGGCAATCTCCTGCATAGGTAGACACTTGCTATTCCTTGCTTGTGCCTGTAGGGGGAGACAAAACAGTCTCACAATGGGGGCATAACAACTACTGGAACCCCCAACCAAAACACTGCAATGACACGTTGAGCTTTGTGAGTCTCCTTTATTATTATTTTATTTTCCATACTGTCAGAATTAGAATGTATCTCAAAATGAAATATTCCACACATAATTAACCTTGTATGTTTGATTATTAAGGTTTCAAAACCGTTTCCAAATGTCAAAAGTCCAAAGGAGAACCTTTGAAGACACTACCCTATGCCACGCTACCTTAAGTACAACACTGTGTATAGAAAAAGGTGTTTGCTACATTTAAAAAAAATAAAATAAAAAATCGAATAACTTTTGAAAATTTTTTTATACACTGTTATCAATTCTTATTAATTCTTGAATTTGAAATCAGCAGTAATGGAAAATCATGACAACCAAATATTTAAGTTGGCCTAAACAACTCTTGTTTAGGAAATCCCAAATGAAGCGCAAATCCATTTAGCAAGAGAAGTAACGGGCCACATCAAACCTGTATTGCTGTACGCGAGCGTTCCCCAACTGGCGGAAGCTGGAGCGCGAGACCCTTTCATCCGGAATATCCCAAAATATGTACTGGGCGGGAAATATATTGAGTTTTACCGATAGACGATTTTTCAATAGGCGCGCGCAAGGGCAGCTATTTCCGAGCCGGGGGTCCTTCGACAGAGCCGGGGTCCGGTAAGCTCGCAAACGTTGGTTTGTTTCTCGAGATACACGCTTTCTCACGGCTAATGTGATGAAGTATGGCGTTGTCAAAAATCTGAAAAGTAGACAAAGAAAATGAAAAGTGACTGAACGGAGGCGTATGCTTTCATTTGACCGGCATCGAACGCTACGAGCACCGTTTATCTGTCTACGAGTGGGCACAACACACAAAAATTCTTCTACTGACTCCGGAATGCTGGAAGAATGTTTGGACGCAATGGCGGACAGACACGCTATTTGTCAACCACAACAACGAGAGGAGAGCCGCACTCGGAGGTTGTGCGCTCCCAGATGGATAGCGCTGTCCAAAGTGCCCGGCGTATTTTGCTAGCTGCGGCTCAATCAATCAACTGATGTAAGTGACAATTCTCATTTTCTGGTGTATGTACGATTCTATCATGAGGAGACTAAAACATTGATGGAGGACGTTTTGGCTATCGCAGCTTTGAAAACACATGCAAGAGGACAGGACATATATTTAAGGAAATTAAGGAAATAATGTGAAAATTAAATTGTTGTATGCATAACTAGTGATGGGGATCCTTCCTTGAAAGATTTAACGATTGAATATTTGCACAAAAATAAATTGATGAAAGGTATATTTGAACAATAGACTAAAAATAATTGGAATTATTTAAGAAATGGAAGTTTATGGCAATTAATGAACATGTTTACAATTGAATAAAAAAGCAGAAAATGACATTATTGTGGTTGGGTGTTTTTCATGTGCGGTCAATTGTGCTGACCTTTTGCCAATTTAGTTCTGTACCGGATACGACAAGACCTTCCAAAGCTCCGCCTCCCTCGTGTGTAGAGACGAGTGAGTGTGTGTTGTAAGTTGAACTCACTTTGCGGTGTCCGTCCAGCAAACGTTTGTTGACAGCCGTCGTGTCCGACTTGAACGTAGCCAGGCAGAAGTCATCCATGACGCTCTCATCGAGTTCTCTGTTGCAGCCGGACACGCATGCTGCGGAGCGGGAGGTCAAGTGATTGCAATGAGTACAATTTGATATTTTTCATGTGTATCCAAGAAAAAAGAAAAGAAAAAATGTGATAATGGGTCATGGCTGGTGTAAAAAAAAAAAAAAAAAAAAAAAAAAATCAAGTTCACGGAGTGGTTTTTCCTGCTTGACTTGTTCTTATCTGTTTGTGCAACGTCACTGAAAACGTCTTCTCCGCCTCAATTGCGTGGCCTCCGCACATCTGCAGTGGTGGGCATCTTTTCATTGCGAGTATAAATATTTTGCATTAGCGATCATCGTGCGCACAGAAGCTGCGTCTGCGCCAGATTGTGCACTTGAGGTGTTTGCTGAGCCTGCAGGGAGACTTCAAGAAGTCTCCAAACAAGAGGTTTATTAAATTGACACTTTTGTCAAAAACGACAACAAAAATAAAACATTTCCTTCCATTTTTGCTATTTCAGTGGTGCCTGCTGTGAATATGTCGAGTCCAATTTTGCTTTGTTTAGAAAAATGTGCATATGTTGATTTCTCAAACTTCATTGAAGCACCACATGTAACTGCTTCTCTCAAGTCAAAGTTGAAACCGCAAGTGTTTGCTTGAGTGGTCATCTCAAACAATATGTTTTATTGACATTAACCCCCCCCCCCCGAACTTTATGCATAAAATATTCCAAACATTCAAAAGAAAACAAACAGAAGTGGTCAAATTGAATATATAAGCACATTTAAATGCTTTCAAATGCTCTTTTTTCTGGACAAGCACTCACAGGTGAAGAAGAGCACAACACAAGCTGCCTTCATGATAAATACAGTCTCAACAACTCCAACGTGTGCTGCTGCTTTCCGGACTGAGATCGCTGCACGTAAATCCTCGCCCTTTTCTTCTTTACCGTCTGATACACTGTGAAGAAAAACCACGGATTAAGCAAAGCTCAAGATGACCACATTGCGTCTCACATGCTGTGCGCTCAACAAGGGACGCCGAGCAAAAGCAAAAAAGTGCCCTGACCTTCCACGGCCACCCCCGATCATAGCAACCCCGACTGTCATCCGATTCTTTGTCCAGATGCCTCCCCCGTCCGTCCGTCCGTCCGTCCGTCCGTCCGTCACAGGGGACACAACAACAGTCCCAAATCAAAATTAGTCGACTGACATGACAGTCATTGGCAACTAAGACGGGACGTCAGCGACAGTCACTTTGCAATGCCTTTTTTTCACACTCAGCCGGAACACTCATTCCGCCGTTTGTCGGTTAGGCCTGAGACTAAAGAATGTCTACTTTACATACAACTTCAATGGCGCTCCACAGCAAACATGTTTGTCAGACTGGAACTTAAGGTGAATGCGATTGTTCCATTCCCGGCTGCAATGTTTATGATGTCATCTCAATCAGATGGTTCTGTGGGTTGCTGACCTTGGATAGTAGAAACAAGCACACACATTTCTTTGCACTTATAAAACATATGCTATGTCATTTTAAGATACATTTATCTAACAGATCCGCACACTGTCATACACATAAAATCTAGTCAAACCAACTGAAT
The DNA here is from genome assembly GCF_051991255.1 of Vanacampus margaritifer. NCBI lineage: Eukaryota > Metazoa > Chordata > Actinopteri > Syngnathiformes > Syngnathidae > Vanacampus > Vanacampus margaritifer. Next base: position 816,414 of record NC_135432.1, on the reverse strand, counting down.
CAAAAAAAACTGTTATTAATCAATCAATAAATAAAACCCCACAAGCCCCCTTCCCTCACTGGAAGTTGAAAACGTGGAGTATCTTGACTTGATCATCACACTTGTGGCTGGGATGCTTCTGCTGGCTTGTGTCCTCAACTGTCCGGCGCAACTGGACTGAACGGAACAATGAGGGACCAAATTAACTTTCGATTAACAAGCACTACTGGGATGATGAACTGATGGAAGCGTTTTTTTTTTTATTGGGACTGAACGACAGCGATGTATAACAGTGTTTGGTATCTCCTAACAATGAATGAATCAACATCTTGATAATGAATCAACTTGTAATGAATAGTTTTGTAGAAAACACTACTTCACTTTTATATTTTTATGCAGAATTGTGAGTGATCGGCGGCGACAATGAATACACAGAGACTGATATACTGTGCTAGAATAATTGTGCCCTTTATTCCCCGCAAACAGCAATCAACACACTTCAACGCTAAGCAGCATAATATAATCATCATCGGCGCTTACCTTGACACTAGACCGGAGAGAACGAGCTGCAAAACGGCTGGGCGAACGTACGCTTCCCTCAGCTGACTCTACCCACACCGTGTGCCGCTCCATCTTTTATTCGTTAACAAAAAGGGGTGAGCGTAAGAAACCAGGCTGGCCAAGCCCTCTCCCAGGCACCCTCGAAAACATGTTTCCGAAGCAGGGAGGACTGTAGTATAGACAAGGAAGAGTTCCCAGGTTGATTCCGCCCTTTATTCACAAATTGTTGGGCACCTGGATTCGTACAACAGTTCAGGACAACAACATATCCTTATATAAGAGGTTACATGAGGACATATCAAACCATGGTTATTTCCCCTTCATGAATGAATCAACATCTTGATAACTGCGTCTTAAGTGTATTCTGGGGACGGGAATGAAACTTCGTCTTCATCCCGTCAGCCCCTTTTCTATTCGGGTGTAACTAATATATGTTGTAAATGATTAAGTTGAAACTGTCACAATGATTTTGCGCTCATTGCGCGTCGATTGCTGAGCGACGACGCTCGCTGTAAACACTGTGGCGGCTCCTTCTTGCCCGATGAGGGACGCACTGACTGCTGTCTTGACGACTGCTGCTGCGGCGGTCCGCGCTCACACAACCGATGTTGCGCCTCACCAGGGCGCAGCGGCTTCTTCCTCTGGTCGTTGAATGGGTGGAGGCTGCTGTCTGCGGATCTCACTCGGCTTCGTCTGTCCTTCCTTCCTTTCCTCAGTCTCTCCTTTGGTCTCTTGAGGTCTCCCTGAGTTGTTGGAATTTGGACGTTTCTGGGGTCGGTGAAGGACTTTGGTTGGTGACCCGGCGGGTGGTGTCTGGTCGGTGCTGGATTTCACTTTCCTTTCTTTCCTTTGGTCCTTCCTCGGGTCTCCTGACGGCCTCACGGCTCTGGCTGGGTTCTGAAGTGTTCGGTTTAGGTGACCGGTATGGGATTTTTTTTGTAGGTTTTAGGTGAACTAATGAATACACACTCACACGCACGCACGTGCACATACAACATCAACATCTGAAAATATCAAAACAATTGCTGCAATATTTTGGATTTTATGGGCATGAAATCTTTGTCTCGCCACACAGGGGCCTCATAAGTTTACATTATGGTATGTAAACTTTCAAGCACAACTGTATTTTTTCTCTCTTTTCGTGCTTATTGTTGTACCCATACTGTGTTTGTGTATTGTTTTAAAAAAAAACGGATTGAAATAACACTACAAAGGTTTCTTTTTTCAATCTATGTTAGCTGCTTGTGAACATATTTGTGTGCCTGCTGCACTTTCTCACACCCCGCGCATCCCTCGGGGCTATTCCCCGCCCATCCATAAAACCTAGCGATGCTCCTTCTTGACATGTCATAACCAAACAACACTGAACTAATATTTTAAGAATTGACTGACGTGTGGATTGTGGAGCTGGAACAGTCAGCTTGTCGAGATCGGTCTGGTGTGTTTCTGCCGGGAAGTTCCGTCCGTTTTCAGAAGCGCTTATTATGGCTTTTACATTTTTCCGTCTTTTTGAGGAGAAAAGCCATGTTGCTGCCTACCTGAAGTATCGAGTGACTCCACATGAACTGATTAACACGATTATGGACTTTATGAGATCAAAAGTAAAGGTACTGTGGACTGGTCACCATCATTTAAAATGCACTCATTTCTTACTGCATTTAATTTTTTTTTCCACACTCGTGTGACGTGTTGGCAATCTGTGAATTTTTGTTTCCTGAACGACGGGTTAAACCTCGCCCTTAATTCGTTGAATAGGAATAGACACTGAATATTCCCACATTTTTTGTCTCACTGTGTCCCTCCCTGTATGTTAACCTATTCAAACTCTAATGTGTGTGTTTTTCAGCTTGATTTTTTTAAAGGCGTAAACGAAAGTCATTGCAAATGTGGTGAATTCCCTTTTAGACGCCAAACAAGTTCAACCTTGCAGTGGATGTTGGCTGTGGTAACGGAAGGGGAACCATCCTCTTGGCACCGTCCTTCCACCAGGTTGTTGGGACGGACATTAGTGCCAGTCAGCTGGAACTGGCTCGCGCCAATAATATTTGCCAGGGTGTCTCATACAGGTGAGATGAAATGAGAGCATGGCTCGGTAGATTGCATTATGCAAGTCTTGCTCACTGAAATTTGTTGTTTGTAATGCACTCTTTTCTGGCGTAAAAAAACATATTTATTTATTTTTTTGTATTTAGGTTAGTATTGATTATAATTCATTTCTTTTCACTTAAAGGAGACACAAAGTCCAAATGAAAGATGTTCCTTGAGGCCCCTTTTCATATACAGGTGTCTGAAAAAGGTGCATCTTCATATTTGTGCCGGGGCAGGTCTAGTTTAGCGTTTATGAATTTGGTAGACAAGCTGCTTTTTAGCCCGGGGCGTCCCAACAACATGTCATTAAGACATTTCTGTCCAAATGTTCTGTATTCTTTACGAATTGCTTTTAGCATCTTCCGTCTTTCAAGGTGTTGTCCTGTCTCTTCATCCCCAAGTAAGCACGTTAGCGGCATGCATTTTGGGAAAACGGGCAGCTCACAAAAAATTGATTTAAAAATTCTAAACCAAATGTGGGCTCAAGGGGCCGTGTTATTTTTTTTGGAACAGACAGATTGGCCAGGTCATTCGTAGATAAAGTTAAAAAATAACAACAAAACAAATGATAGCTATTCTCATTTTAAATGTGATAAACAGACTATTTGATTATAATTAATGAAATAGTTATTTAATCGGGCAAATGCATAAATATTTGGGGGAACAAAGACTTTATGAAGCAAAGTTTGGAGTAAACAGCAAAACCAATGCAAGAAATATTCCATATTGTTTGTGGTCCGCACTTTTCTAAGGTCTCTCCTCGCTCTTCTCCTCCCGCTCCTCCACACTACTCTTTGCGGCCGCCTCCCACATGTTGTAGGCAGAGTCCTGCCGAAGAACTGCCGTTTGAGTCGGGCCATGTGGACCTGGTCACATCCACGACGGCAGCCCACTGGTTCGACCGGCCGCGCTTCCTGAAGGAGGTTGAGCGGGTACTGAAGCCCAACGGCTGCTTGGCTGTGATGGGCAACATGATGGAACGGGAGCTGGAGTACGGCCACGCCACAAGTGCGCTTAACAGCATTTGCAAAGAGGTGATGGCGCTCAAAACAATCTTAAGTCCATGACCTCCTCCATGAGGCTCCACCACGCACGCACGCACGCACGCACGCACGCACGCACGCACGCACGCACGCACGCACGCACGCACGCCACACACCTTATAGTAAGCTAGCCAATAGCGCAACAATAGAGACATTCATATTAACACTTGCTAACCTCGTTAGCACGTAGCAACATGATTGAAGAGCAAAAAAGCAGACTAGTAATGAAAGCATGTGTTGGTGTTGAGTGGTAGAAGGTAAGAAACTGTTCACAATTTCACTCAAGTAGAAACTGAGGAGAACAACGCGCTCCGCTCGGGTTGATTTGATCATAGTGAGATGTAAAAGAAAACCTTCAACCTGACCCTTGACACCAAGCGGATCATGCTTATGACGAAGCCGCAACTGATTGGAATGCACTTATTTTCAAGAACTCTATCGAGCATCTGCACTGCGGCGCCAATGCTCGGCCATTCCGGATTTCCGTATCGGTGCCAAACTCTAGCGCACGAATAGCGCGCCACATTGAAAGGAGAGGAATTTCATACAAATGCGCTGGCCTGCCAAATTCCCAACACTGCCTCCTGGCGGTTATGCTAAGTATTACACATGATCGATGCCAGTAAGGACAACAGAGCTTCAATGTGACGCTTCTCACATTTTTCTTCTCTTGCAATCTACTTTTCGTAAATGACTTTGCTGTTTCCTCACATTCCAAATATCATCCTCACGTGCTTTATCCTGACGATTTATGATGCATGTCTGCTTTCACCAGCATGTTTTTTTTGTTTGTCTTTAATCATATGAATAGTTTGATGCAGCTCTGCTCCCTTTCCAAAACCATTGCCTGCGCTCCTGTCCCTCGCAAATCTACTTTGACATGTTTGACGCATGCCCTTTTCCGGACAAACACTGGTAAGTGTCCTATCTTTTTGATTCCATGCAATTTTCTCCGATTGCAATTTTCTCACGACTTGTCTTCACAACATGTTCCATCTACGTCGCTGAAGGATGAACTGGAACACGTTCCATAGCATTGCAATTTTAGCACATTTTAAAGGCCTTCATGGCATGTTTTGTCAACATACCTCAAAGATAGAGTTCTAGCAGTCAAAGTTTAAAAGTGACCGTAAAAGAAACCTGTTTTCAAAAGTATGTCACAGATTCCAGTTCAAGCTAATTAGAAAGAAAACCAGAACAACATGATTACAGACACCCTTTCGATAGTTAACAAAAAGATTGACTTGGTTTCTTAGTTGTTATATTTTACACTTAACGGCTGAGCAGGTTCTCCAGAGTGCTATTTGTATGCAAGCAAAAGTGACATTTACACTACATGGCCCATTTGCTTTTTTTGTGTCCAGGAACGGCTGTCATAAGATTTATAGGACGGTGACGGTAAACCGTTTCATTGGCATGGTAGAAACATTTACCGGCTACCAGAATCTGAAGCACCAGGATGCCGCTGAGGCCCAGCGTCTTTCTGAGGACATCAGGAACAAGTGAGACATTGACACGTAATCTTCAACTAGCCTCAGTTCGGAAGTCGCTGAACATTCAACTCCATACCGCACCTCCAATGAAGGTGTCAGTGCTTGTGTCCTGTAAATCACTGCTTTGTTACACATGACAAGTTTGCCGCTGTTGAAGGCTTTGATGAGATAGCGACCATTCGTTGCCATACAAAAGAGACAAACATATGGAGGAGGAATAAAGAATAAGAAGGGTCATTAAATAAGTGTCCCTGGGGCCCTTGAAAGGCCACTATGTACGTTCAATTAAAGACATTCTTCTTCTTCTTATTATAAAAGCTTTTAATTAATTGCTTGCGACAACAACTTGAATTTCACAGCAGTCGTTTTGACAAAGTGAAATTGGCGAAACGGATGCCGTTTGAATGAACACTGAAAATAAAAGACAGGCACGAAATACTCGTTGCTTCTCAATAAGAGTAACGAAGCGAGGCTGTTTTCCATTCCAGACTGCTGGCTGCCATGCGGGTGTCCTCGCCAGAAACGGAGCTCACCCTGGTGGTCAAGTATTTCTACATGCTGGCTCGGAAACCTTGATCCAGAATGCCTGACATGAATATGAATTCTGCAAAACAAGGATCTCTCCTGCGGCTGGACTCCTAAGAGTTGCAAAATAAAAACAACTTTGAATAAAAGTCAAGCTCAACCAAAAACTAAACTAGTACTTTGTACTGTGTTTTGTTGGTGTACTTCATGCAAAGGAATCCTTTGCATCTTGCACTTCATTCTTTTGCAGTGATTGTTAAGAGCACCTTTTCAAAGAGGACTTTTTCCACAAGTAAAAAACAACAACAACATTTTTTTTGTGTTTTGGTTGCTCTATTTCCGTTGCTATTTTGTGTAACAATCACTCACTGGTCTGCGTTCTACATTTGAGTACGCAACGATTCATATCCTGCTATTTTCATGCCCAGTCTAGCGCGAAGCGCAACCAAACTGCAGTATTCTTTTTGTTGTTGTTTTGCTTGACTAGCGTGTGATAAGGCTTTTCTCTTAGTTGTGGGATGGAATGCAGCCGATTCCCGGCGGATTGAAGCAGCTCCCCTCGTTGCCCTTCAATCAGGGCGGTCGAAGTGCGCACGGTCTTTGACAGTGCAGAAGCAGAAATGTACTCGCGAGGGTCCAAAGTGGGTTCATGCAGGCCAACTGCAAGATGATGATGCCGCGCGTGTGACGTTGGAGACCCCCAATCCTGCATCTACTGTGATGTGTGGTCAGGGGGGGTGCAATTAAAATCTTTTTTTAAGGCAATAATGATAATAATTTGTTCAGTGTATGTATTTCTCCAATGATTGGGAGGGATTGACCAGGCACTTGTCATATTTATGAATGAAATGCAATGATGTCCACCACACGTCCGTAGAGTAGCAAACCAGTCTGCCTTCATGCACCTCCATCAAAATCACCTTACACCACCAGCGCCACCACTTTGACATGCTTTTCACGAGTCTAAAAGGTAGTCTACTTTTTGTTTCCAAATTGCGAGATGCGCCAGGCACTCGGCAGCCGCAGTCTCCGGAAATGACATTTAAAACCATGGATCCAAAGGATGACAGTTTGCCTCCATTTGGTACGGAAGACATTTTTTTTCTACTTCCCATTGTCCCAAAGTACTCAAGCAATACAGATAATGGAATTGGAAGAATACCATTTTGGAGTTTTTTCAGGCTTGACTGTTTCTCAACTGATGTTACAGCATCACTGAAAACGTGGCTGTCGTCTTCACCCCAGAAATTTGCATACATGGTCTGCCTGTGTAGAGCTGTGGAATTTCCCAGTGGCAGGACATGTTCAAATGATCAAAAATATGTTGAGAAAGTGATGGTCATGCACACGGAACCCGCGTCTAAACCAGATGCTGCACTTGCGATGTTTGCTTCGCCGACAGGAAGATTGAAATGAGAGCTTATGAAAGTGAAGGCACTAAAAACAACAGCATAACATCTTGATTTCTGCTGTCTCCAAAAAAGACACCTGGGACGAACATGGGAAGAATTTTGCCTTCTTGTGATCTCACAGGTGCGCTTGGTGAGACCTGAGGAGGACGCATGAATCCCCTCCGGCATTGGGGAGAATATGTTTAGAATGTTTAGCATGAACTATGTAGCATGCTGTATTTAACATATGTTGATCTCTCAATTCAAATTGACCGTTTTGAAGAACTACATATAACTGCTTCTCTTAAGTCAACGTTCAAACCACAAGTGATGCTTGAGTAGTCACCTGAAATAATAAAGTGGTTTATTTACATAATTTTTTCCTGTCCTTTATTTGAAATGCTACACAAAATATTCCAAACATTCAGACATTGGCTAAAGGGAAAACAGACAGAAGTTTAGAAGTAACATGAGCACATTTCAATGTTTTTTTCTTCTCTTTTTTTTTTTAAATACCCGACAAACACTAACCGGTAACAAACATCACATCACAAGCTGCCTTCAGGAACAACGTGCAACTCCAGGCTGTGCTGCCATTTCCTTCCCCCTCTCTTCCTTCCCTATACTGTAGATTTTAAAAAAAGGACATTGAAGGTGTGAATTTTTAGACGATCTTTGGCGCCCTCTAGCGTCCACGACGCCCTGCATCAGCATCTAATCAGCCTAATGAGGGAGCTGCCCCTCAGAATTCAGTGGCTCGCACCTCTTGTGGAGTTTTCACCGGTGACGTGTGTGTGGGTGTGTCAAGGGAGAATCGAAAGTGCGCGTAAGAAACCGATCTAAACTCGAACTACTTGAGCATAAAAGGCCAAAATGTACGGCAACTGGTGGGGCTAAATGACAAGTAGAGCATTGTGGATGTTTTCACTTGATATTACAGCCCCCTCCCTCTTCTGTTCATCATGAATACTAACATGTAAGTTGTGCATTTCCCCATAAAATCCGCTAGATGGCAGCAGAGGAAAGGACATGACTCACACCTTTGCTCGCGCCATCAACTTCTCAACCTTACTTTCTTTTCACTGTATCCACAGCGACTCCGTCATGTTCCATTGATCACCCATGAACAATAACGATCAGTTATAGTCATTTTCAGACAAATTAAGGGAAATTGGCAGCACAACTGCCTCGTGTCGTGTGACAGCATCAATAACTCTTAAATATAACCTACAGTATAATCTGATGAATCAACTAACTGATTAATCATTGTTTGTATTTTTTTAGTGTTTGTATATCAATTAAATGAGCATTCACATTTAAACATTTAACTCACATTAATTATAAATTATGCAAATAAAATAATTAGATAGATTTTTTTCTTTTTATTTTTTAATATACACATTCATATTTGACTATCATACATTTTATCAATTGTTGTGTTAGAAAAAAAAATCGAAATAAATAAATACAAATAAAACAAATGTGGCCCTTTAACATCAAAGTTTGCCGACTTCTTGTAATTCAGCATTGGAACTTTCCCAACGTGAAAATGTGTTCTGCGCTCAGGTGGCCTTTGCGCCGCAGGTGCCGCAGGTGACGAGGTCACAGGTGCATTAGCGAACCCACGGAAGCTGATCGCTGACGTGGTCGGACCTTGAAGCGAGGACAGCCGTTCCTTAAATGTCTATTAGCCGTTGTAATAGGCTGCGTCAAATGTCTGTCACATTGCGGAGGCGTGTTCATAGCCAGCACTCACCATCTCACGCGCACTCACGCACGCACGCGCTCGCGCACGCGCGCCCAGCCACCAGCACCGTGTCAGCGTGCGGGCAAACTGTCTCACAGAATCCAGAGTGGAAAGCGATCCGATCGGCAGCCTGGGAACTCGTAAACAAACACAGGCAAGCGCAAGCGGCGCGTAAAAGGTTGAGGGTTCTGCTGCTGCTGCTGCTGCTGCTGCCGGAGGTGCGAGACCAAGCAAGCCATTCCCAACAGGAGCCCCTGCCGCTCCATTTTCCTTGATTATTGCACGCTTGAGACTCGACCGGGATATCCTAATTGGACATGTGAGTTTCGGGGACTTGAACCTGCCGATCATCAGCCCTCCGTCCAAGATGAAGTTCCTCGCTTGCACCCTCGCCACTTTGCTGCTCATCCGATCCAGTGCGGCGCAGTCAGGTAAGTGTTTTCTTTGGCTTTTCTTTTCTGTTTCTTCTGCTTGGACTGGCGCCCAAACACCGTCGCGGAGTTGAGTCACAAACTCGATGCACTGATCGGCTCGTTGTCGATTCATGAGCCTGGAAAAGAAAGTTGCTCAACTTCACGCGGACGCGTCGCAGCTCGTCCTGCCGGCTCGGTTCTGTGGGAAATGCTTCTCAAAGTGCTCTTGTTAGCTCAATTACATTTTTTTTTTTTTTTACTACACCCGGGGATCCATTTTTGTTATTTTGTCTATTGCCCTGCACTTTGAGTTATAGTTTATTATTGGAATTGTTCCCTGAATATTTGAAACATAGAAAAAGCTTGTCATCATGCAGTACCTCCTGCTGGGTCAGTTTGTGGTCCGGCATCTGCTTGATAAATAGTCCAACATTTTCCTTCCTTCGGGCGCTGCAGGATGACGTCTGCTGAGAATGCCGGGTTTGGACTCAGCTTTTCATTTTGCTCTCTGATCTGCTTTCTCAGAGACTTCACACATTTGGCATTCCGTCTTTGGTCTGCTCTGGGATATTTGGCTCTAATGAGCCGCGCGGTTTTCTTTTCTAAAGTGCTTCAATCAAGCTCTGGCCACGCGCACTGAAATATTTTGCAAAAACAAAATGTCGAGCAGAAGAAGTGACAATATGCTTGATGTGACTGCGACGCTCTCCGGGAGGGTTGAAGTTGTCAAGCGAGCACACGAATGCAATTTGAAACGGGCATTAATAGCGAGACGCTAATAGTAGTAGAAGAAGAAAAAAAGCACATTGGTTGCATTGTATATGCACAGCCATGCGGCCGGCGTGTTTGTAATGCAAATTCCAGCCAAGTTGTGCCTCGTGGGAACTTTGTGGGTGTTAATGACTCCAAGATGGTTCTGATAAGCGCTCAATGCATCGCTATGATTATCGTGTTGACGTAAAAGAGATTTCTTTTTTTTTTTTTTTATATATATGTAAAGAATCTCCTGTGCCCGTTCGTGTGATTGTGTGTGTAAAGTATAGAAGTTTGCAGGTTTTTTTCTTCAGGATTAATTTCACGTGAATCACTTTTAATGCATGGCATTTTAAACATTCAAAGGGTCAAAGGTCATGTGAACAAAATGTTTTCATAGCAAAAGACTCAAATCTATTCTTTTATCATGAAAGAGCTTTAAGTTTGTTGATTGTTGGAGGTTTGCAACTATAAGATCATTCTTTCTATCGTATCGTGTGAAAGCGTTTTGTGATTGCGTCATTGATCCAAATCATGCGCACGTTCAATAGTTGGAACATTTTCACTAGCGCGTGTGCGCGCGCATGCGTGTGAGGGACAAATGCAGCATTGGCATGCGCGTGTTTGGGTGACATTTGGAGACGCCTGTGCGTGGGTCTGGGGGGGGGGGAGGGGGGGTCCTGGCACCACGTTGGGGTTTGCACTCGCTGAATGCCAGTTTCAAATGAGCCTGGGCTCGTCAGCTGGCCCACACCGAGCTGGCCAAGAAATGAGAATTTATTACAAGCTAATTAAGCTTCTTCTTTTTTTTTTTTCTTTGATAGCATCGGTCTAGACTGTCTAGACCTTTCTGTGACAGAATGACGGATGAGGAGGAGGCGAGGGGCAATTCTGTCATGCTTCAAATTAGTCAACATTGATATGAAACTTTCATATCTGCGCTCTGTGAGTCCATGAGGAGCTTTTTGCTCATGTGATATGCCGCCACGGTCGCTAAGAATTTACCTCTTGAAGGAGACCAAGGAACCCCCCCCCCCCTCCCTCTAGATTTGTTTCTAGTTCCAACCATTAAGGGGCGATGTGTTTTAGTTTACTTACCTTAGCCAGATGTGGGCAGCTGGCAGGAAGTATTGAATTGGGGTTCCACTACTGGACAGTTGTCGCTGATTTCGAGAGACAAACAATTTTCAAGCATGTGGTTTTGTTTGTTTGTCCTCCTATTGCTATTCATACAACTAAAAAATAACTTTTTGTTTGATTAAACACGTCTAGATTTCACGCTGTCAATTCCTAAGTAAAGTGAAATGAGATCATCTTTATTTCAGTTTACTGTATATACTTTTTGTGACGTTTCAGTTTAGTGCTGTAAGTTTTTTTTTTTTTTTTTAATGAAATGTACCATGTAGGGATAGACAGGCCGATTATTGGCGCCGATATTGGGCAAATATCAGTATCAGCTTTTCAAAAAACCAAAAATCTGACGGCCGATATAAAAGGTCAATCTAAAACCATTTTAATCCCAGGAAAGTATTTATTTCAATTTCCAGTTAACTTTCCGAGAGATGCTGCTGACCCTCCCAAACTGTAGAAAACTTTAGAGAGCTCTTGTATTTACTTGCTTAAGTTGCCATTTAACTTATTAAAACATACTGATAACCTTGGGAGCTCCCTGAACATTTTGTCAGAAATTTAAAAGTCTGTCTATTGTCTAAGATAAAAAAAAAAAAAAACTTCTACATTTTGAAAAGTCTGAAAAGTTGTTCATTAAACATGCAAAACATTGCAACAAAGAATAGAAAAAAATGAATATTGGCTCCAAATATCGGTGATCCTCGATAACTAATAATCGGCATCGGCATCGGCCCTGAAAAAACTTTATCGGTCTATCGCTACGACCATGTGACCGTGTACCCTGCAGTTGCACCATTGGCAGCCAATGGGCAGTCGTGATGGGCAGCGTGCCCGTCCCCGCGTTGAGGGCGGTGGCCTGGCACGGGGCAAAGTCCCAAAAGGTGAAAAGGGCAACCTGAACTTTTGGATTTAATTAGAGGCCACAAATGCACTTTTGCTGCTCGGCATCTTCCGCTCGCAGACGCTCTCCGTTGGCTTTCTTCTCGACCACTGGAGAGTTTGTTCAGCCCACCACTTGTAATTCCGCTCAGAGACAAACGCCTTCATGCTGTGGCTGAGACAAACGCGCACGTCTCTTGTGTTTTCCTTTCTTCCCTCTCTGTCTTCTTCCCAACATCTATCCGCTCTTTGTGTGTTTTCTTCATTTCCTAATTTTTAATTTGATTTTGGGCCAACAGGATATTATGACACACACAACCAAAAAAATGCTGGCTGTCCATTAGGAATTGAATTGAAAAAAAAAAAAAACCTCTCAACAAGATTCCAGCATTTTTTTCCCTCCAAGATGAGAAGTTGACATGATGCTGAGATTTCCAGCATTCTACGCGCGTGCACGCCTGCTGTACACAAACGTTGGCTTTGAGTTGCCAGTGTGGCGGCACTAGGCCAACGCAGGAAGTGGGACGTCGTTCAGCTTCTTTTGACTGACAGCGGCGCTTTGGCGAGGCAGCTTCGACTCTTTCAAAACAAGTCTGGGCTTTTTCTTTTTCTTTTTCTTATTCTTTTTCTTTTTCTTTTTCTTTTTCTTTTTCTTTTTCTTTTTCTTTTTCTTTTTCTTTTTCTTTTTCTTTTTCGCTCGCCTTCCCCGACTGGCGTTCCTTCTTCCGCACTGGATGTTTTCTCCCGCCTCGGCTCGATCACAATCACCAAAGCATTATTATTATTATTTTGCTCCATAACCTCGACAAAGCTGTTTTAATGCAGGGGGACGTTATCGCTGGCCTCTAACCCCGCCCGTGTGTGCGTGCGTGCGTGCGTGCGTGTTTCCAACATGATCTACGCGCAAGCGCTCATTATTTGTGTTTGTGTGTTAAACCTTGCTCAAATATTCCAAACACCTCATCTGTTTCATTACACTACAAATTAAGGATATTTACTGTTGCGAGTCTTTTTATTCGACAGCCGCCTTAATCAGGCCCTAACTCTGCCTGGCACGGAGTGTGTTATTCCGGGCGTGTGCGCGCGCGCGCGTGCGTGTTTGAGTGATTGATATTCTGTATGCCAGAGCATGTGCACATTTATTTCTATCAGACAATTTGTGACAGAGCCCGTCAGTGTCTGCCTTCCTCAGCTCCTTATTGAATATTTGCCCGAGTGGAGAAGATGATTGTTTTGCTCATGACAGAGAAAGCGCTGAAATGTAATATCACACAGCGTTCATAATATGGCGGATCATCGGGAGGCCACAAAGACGCATCGATCTGCTTAACAAGGCACTTGCGTTTGGCTCCTTCGACAACTGCCGCAAGTCGCTCGTCCTCGCAAAGCTGCCGAGAGAAAACTGCAAACCCAATAAGCGGCTTGTGATGCGGTGAGAGTAAAAAAAAAAAAACATATGAAGGGAATGCAATTGGCTCCAAAACGCATTTGAAAAAGCTTATTTCACATTTAAATAAAGAGTCTTGTGATTGACAGTAATATTGGAAGCGGCAGCTTTGATTGAACTCCTCGTTTAGCCAGGAAGTTCATTTCAGAGTGATTTTAGAAGTGCCTGAGAAGACGAGCTCTGGGGAAGCTTCGTCCTCCTCGCTCGTGAATTTGCTTTTTTTTTCCTTCTTCCATTGGCTTGTGTCAGCGCTTCTTAATTAGAGTTTGTTTGTGTGAAGTGAGAGTGATGGTTAAAATTGGCGTGAGCAATTATGCACAAAAAGCGTGTGCGACAGCCAAGTGTGTATCTCTTCAAAGTGTCTTCATTGTTGGTATTTTAGTCAGTGGACGATATCCACACGGAGTTTCTCTTTATGGCCTTGTCCACGCGTAACAAAGATATTTTTCGACAATTTGGTCTGTCATCCACTTGAAAGTGCAAATTTACATCACTAAAAAATATAGGGGTGTTAGAAAAAATAGATTCGGCAATATATCGCGATATTACAGCGCGTAATTCCTGAATCGATTTTTAAACATCCATTTTTTATGGGAATATTCAACAAAACGTCTTACTTTGGGTCACTTAGGGTTAGGATTCACACGTTAAGCATGGAAGAATGTAATATGAATGGAACGTTGAGCTTTAATATTTGATTTCAGATAAATAAATACATTTTCACACAAATCTTGCAGTGTACAAGTTTACTGATTAGTATTTTCTAAATTTGAGTTTGAAAAAAAATCGCTTTATAGAAAAAAAATCAATTGATAGATTCGCATCGGGATTAATCGGTGTCGAATCGAATCGTGACCTATGAATCGTGATGCCAATCGAATCGCTAGGCAACTCGCACGCCTTCTAAAATGATTATTTTAAAAGCCTCAGATCTGCGAATTAGGGATGAAACAAACAAACATTGGTCGAGCAGATGATCGGTGCCAATATTCAACATTTTAATAGATATCAGCATTGGCCATTTCAAAAAATATGATTGCCAATAATAGATCGATATAAAACAGTGTTAAGTTCTTTGAGCCGTGTTATCCGGCGCATACATGCTCAAACATACAACGATAGCAAAACAGCAAGTTTGGTTGAACCTCGATGATGTGCTCACGTAATGTTTGATCAATCTTCATCCACAAATCCATCAAAGTCCTCATCTTCTGATTGAACAGCTTCAACGCTAGCGTTATTCCGGCAACTGCAGAAACGCTTCTCTCGGCCGTTCTCGGTCTTCCGATTCTCCGTGTAACCGCGATAGCTTGTCGTTTAAATCGTGCCTCGTATTGTCACAATCCGCAGTGTGGCACCGCGCCACAGGGTGGCGCCTCTTTGTTTTTGTGGGCATGTTCAGCGCTTTTTCATTTTTGGTGGCAATGTTTTTGACGCCGGGGAGGCACGACTATTTTGAAGCATGGTGGTGCCTAGCCCACTGTTTTAATTTTTAATTTATTTTTTTTTTAAATAAAAGTAAACCTGTGGACTTCCAGTTGCTGTCCTCTTTTTGCTGGGACGCACCGCCTGATGTTGGGAGAGCTTTGAGCTCCCGGAGGAATGGCGTGAAAATGTCCGAAAATGTCCCGGGCTTCGCTCCTGCCGTTGCAAGCTTCTAAATGTGTTTTAAAACACACTTATGCGGTTCGGTGTTTTTTCTAGACGGAGGGAGGAGATCCGGTTTGACCAAAACCCCCCTCAGTCGGCTCCTAATAAATGAGGAGCCGCCAGAAAGTGGCGGCCATGTCAGCTGCCCGGTGAGCAAGTGTGTAACGGGACGACGCTGACGGTGCACCAAATGGCTGAAAGAGATAGTGGATGAGCACGGGAATTATGGGATGGCAGTCCAGGATGATTGTGCATCAGACAGACAAGCCCCCATGTTTCTTATCCTCCTCGCCCGCACCCTCGCACCCCCGCCCCAATCCTTCGCCTCTCGGTTTCACTGAAGTGACCTTGCAGTTCCGCAGAAATATGGCCGCCCCTCCGGCGGCTTTAAAGGTACATAAAACTTAGGTGAGTGTGCGTTTGTGAGCGTGCGGCGGGACCTTGGCGCCGGCGTTGCTGTGGTTGTGTGAGCACCAGGAGGCGAGTCACGTCGGCGGCAAGAAAGCGGCGAGAATGTGTTTGCGCAGAAGCTTGTTTTTCTTCGCTGGCTTCGTTCGTTTGTGTGCGGCGGCCAGTCAGATGCTTCAGTGCCCCTTTTGCGTTTTGGCCTGGAAACGAGCGCAGATTGCTCTTGGCAAGGTGATTGTGGGGTCGTCGGTAAAATGCCGGCGAAAACAAGAGAGGTGCTCTAATTTCCTCTGTGTGCGTGCGTGCGTGCGTGCGTGCGTGAGTGCGTGCGTGCGTGTGCGTGCGTGTGCGTGCGTGTGCGTGCGTGTGCGTGCGTCCGTCCGAAAGAGGTTAAGGTGGACAGAATGAGACAGTGTGCTGCCTCTGAGGAACGCAGCTATCATCCTCACTAAACGTT
Organism: Vanacampus margaritifer; assembly: GCF_051991255.1. Classification (NCBI taxonomy): domain Eukaryota; kingdom Metazoa; phylum Chordata; class Actinopteri; order Syngnathiformes; family Syngnathidae; genus Vanacampus; species Vanacampus margaritifer. The sequence continues at coordinate 800,449 of NC_135432.1, read as the reverse complement.
CCAATTAATCAATCCCGGCCACACGCCTTTAGTGCGCCCGTGTGCGTGCGCCCGTGTGCGTGCACCCGTGTGCGTGCACCCGTGTGCGTGCACCCGTGTGCGTGCACCCGTGTGTGTGTGTGTGTGTCTCTTTTGCTTTCCAAGTTTGAAGTTTTGTGTTGATTTATTCTTCAGCACGGCTTGAACATTGCACCAAACCAGCCCTTTTCAAATAGGGGGGAGCGGCGCAATGCCAGGGGGTGCGGGTGCGGGTGCGGGTGCGGGGGGTTGTTTATGCCCTCGGATGTAACCCCAGGTAAGGTTTTTTTTTGGGTCATATTATAATATAGTGTAATTGCACATCCACTACAGTAGGTGGCACTCTCAATTTCAGAAACTGTGCAAGGAGTTTTCGCTCCTGTGTACTAGGGCTGCTTGATTATGGAAAAAAAAAATCACGATTATTTTGGTATTAATTGAAATCACGATTGTTCAAACGATTGTTTTTTTGTTCAAAACAAGAAAATGTTTAAACATTTAAAAATATGAAGACAAATACTATTATTTGAAACACTATAATTATTTAAGTTCCTTTGGGACCAAACAGAATTTATACTAATATAAATATTATTTATGTTAGCAAAAATTGGAACCGTTTTAAACAAAAACACTTGGCGCTATCTCCGGGTGGCGACAGGACGCCAAGCGTGGCTTTGCAGTCCGTTCCCGATGCCGATTAGCTGGTAGGAACAAACATATTTATTTATTTATTTTTAAACGTTGGTGAATATGTGCTGAATAAATATTTGATAATAATATTATCATTTTAATTAATTATAAGAAATGCAATGATGGTCAAAAATTGGCATCATTTTTTTGCGGTGTTTCAGTTTTCCGCCAAGCATTTTTCATTTTCGGTTTCGGCCCAAAATGATTATTTAGATACACCAATCCGACGTCGGCCAAATGTGCCGACGTCTGGGCCGACGCCACGGGTAGGCGTCGGCCCAGACGTCGGCACGTCGCGTAGAAAAATGACGTAAATACACACTGCACCGACCCCAACTATTACGTACCGTCAGCGCATGCGCGAGAAGCAATTCCCCTCCATACCATCGGCGGCGGTAGTCATTATTCCTAAAGGCAACGGGGGCGGGATACAAAAACGTAAACAATACATACCGGTTACTTTTTCTCTCACGATGCCCCCCCCGACGTATTCCAACTCTGCGCATGCCGCCGTCGGCCCAACGCTGTCCGACTGTCGACGCCGGATTGGCGTATCTCGGCCTTACGTGATGAGAAAGAGTCGACTGTGCAAGCCGAAGCTGTTGCTTTCCCGCCCTCTCATGCAACTCCCATAAAGACGTAGCGAAATTGGGGTTTTAGTTTCATCGAACCCGATGAGGTGGAGGAGCAGAGCTGAAAATGCATCCTGCTGCTTGTCTCGATATTTGCTGTAAACGTCCAACTGGCCTGTTCATTGAGTTTGTCCTCACAAGCTGCGAAACGCGGCCAACACTTTGCAGTTGGATTTGACGTGCACAAAACTCGGTAGCGAGACATCAAAAGCGTCAAGTTAACGGCATTCAAGCACATTTGCATGAGCTGTAAATAGAGAGAATTTACAATTGAAGACCCTGATGAAAATTTCCAAAGGATATTCTCGCCATCAAATATTAAATCCCTTGTTCAAACAAGATTTATTAAAAGCAGAATATGTAAAGGCAAAAGCAAAGACTCTGGTTTGAACATCTTCTAAGGTCAAATTCTTACTAACATTAAATATTTAATAACTTGGCTGCCACTGTTTAAGAAACAGTTTAACTTTTGACTGACTTTAGGGTAAAAACAAATCAACTGCTGTTAAAAAAAAAAAAGTTCTCAGGTGACGAGTGACAAAAAGCAAAATGATTGCTTGCAAGGTGAACCGCCTCAGAAAGCATTTCACATTCGAACCATATTAACCATCATGAATACATTTATTGCCATTACAGTTAAACATAATCCCAAATTGTGTACTCACCCGTGACGTTGACGGTGCTTTGTGGACTATTTTCATCATCGCTTCTCAAATGTTTTTATTTGCATGATCACTACCAACTTGTTTATTCTTCTCTCCATGGAGACCAAATGGCCAATTTGCTTGTTGATTGAGTTGATACAGAAAGAAAGTTGCGGAAGGCGTCGCTCTATTTTTTACTTTTTCAATGCAGTTGTAAAATTCAAATGGACTTCAGGAGATGCTCACTGGCTTGCTTTTGAACAAAACTCCAACTCACTTCAAAGAGTAATCCGTTATCCTCCTACTGGCAGATTTCCCTCAGACCCAGAAGAATCCTGCTACATTTCATATCTCGTTCCTACATGATATTCAGACAGCAAATTTCACTCCAAATGTTTTTGGCTGTTTGTGCCCGTTAATTTTCGTCTTTAACCTTGATCAAATAAAGATTTGTGGGTCATTAACGGATAAGGATTTTACCAGACCCATCATAATAAATGTATTATAAAAACACATCAAATATTTATTCTTTATTAATATTATTATTATTATTATTATCATTATTATTATCTACTATGAATCGACAATTTTACTATTATGGACCGTGTCCCTCGGGGAGTCCTGTGGGGGGTGCTTCGGGAGTACGGGTTACCGAGCCCCCTGATACGGGCTGTTTGCTCCCTGAACGACCGGAATTTGGTCCGCATTGCCGGCAGGAAGTCGGACTCGTTCCCAGTGAGGGTTGGACTCCGCCAAGGCTGCCCTTTGTCAAAGATTCTGTTCAGAACTTTTATGGACAGAATGTCTAGGCGCAGCAGAGGCGTTGAGGGGGGTCCGGTTTGGTGGCCTCAACATTGCATCATCTGCTTTTTGCAGATGTGGTGCTGTTGGCTTCATCAAGCCGTCATCTTCAACTCTCACTCAAGCGGTTTGCAGCCGAGTGTGAAGCGGTTGGGATGAAGATCAGCACCTCCAAATCCGAGACCACGGTCCTCAGTCGGAAAAGGGTGGAGTGCCCTCTCCGGGTCGGGGATGAGATCCTGCCCCAAGTGGAGGAGTTCAAGTATCTTGGGGTCTTGTTCACGAGTGAGGGCAGGTTGGAGCGGGAGATCGACAGGCGCATTGGCGCAGCGTCTGCAGTGATGCGGACTCTGTATCGGCCCGTTGTGGTGAAGAAGAAGCTGAGTCGAAAGGCAAAGCTCTCGATCTCGGTCCATCTACATTCCTACCCTCACCTATGGTCACCAGCTGCGGGTCGTGACCGAAAGAACAAGATCCCGGATACAAGCGGCCTAAATCAGTTTCCTCCGCAGGGTGTCCGGACTCTCGGTCATCCGGGAGGGACTCCGTTTCGAGCCGCTGCTCTTCCGCGTTGAGAGGAGCCCGTTGAGGTGGCTCGGGCATCTGGTTTGGATGTCTCCTGGACGCCTCCCTGGAGAGGTGTTCCGGGCATGTCCCAGCGGTGGGTGGCCGCAGGGATGACCCAGGACACGCTGGAGAGACGTCTGTCCTCGGCTGGTCTGGGAACGCCTTGGGATCCCGCCGGAGGAGCTGGTTGAAGTGGCTGGGAACAGGGAAGTCTAAAGCTGCTGCCCCCACGACCGACCCTGGATAAGCGGTAGTGAATGGATGGATAATTACATTTAAATCTTCCTACAATGGTTGCACCACATAATACTTTCAACTTAGATCAAAGTGATGAGGATAACAATTAGCCACCTAAACAAAAGAAGCTAGCCACGACATAGCAGTTGTTCAAAGGGTAACTTTTTCATACAAACCGAATAGCTGCTCCCATGAGTTTGTGTCCCAAGTTGCTGTTTCTTTTTGGTCGCACCATAAGATCATAAAATGGGCATCATTGGACATACTTAACCGTCAATGAGCCTTATATGTAACATTTTGAGTGTCTAAATCCTTTTTTTCTCAACTTTTATCCAGACAAGGCACCCATTTGACATTTTATGTCTCACCAGCAAAGCAAAATGTCACAAAGTGTCTGCTGGATGAATGGCAACAGGTTCATGCACACGCGTAATGTAGCTTTTGCCATCTAATGGACGGGAATGTCATTGTTCTGGCTATCATGATATCGGACTGGCATCGGTAGATGAACAAAAACGTATCGTAATCAATACATAATCGTTTTCTGACAGATTGAGTGAATTTACAGAAAGTCGTTTCCTGCGTCTTCCCTGATGATCTCACTGCTCGACTGCGCTCGTTCTTCCACTAAAATAAATTGAGACGGACAAGCCGACTCCAAGCCGACTCCAAGCCGACTCCAAGCCGACTCCAAGCCGACTCCAAGCCGACTCCCCTCCAAAAAGTGATTGATCCAATCACACGCTGCTAAAAATACAACTTCATTATAAAAGTGCTGTTCATGATTTGTGTTTTGACAACTTAACCTCATGATTTCATTGTCATTAGTGTTAAGTGACGTATTTACAAACAACGCAACATAAAAGCAAGCGCATTTAACTTGGCATTACATTTGTGTTATTTACACAAACCAGGCTGAACCTGAAGAACTTTCAGTATTCAAGCATTGCTGCTTCTCAGCGTTGTGTGGAAATCCTGCACGAAGCCGGCAGTCAGTCCAACATGGAGACACGTTGACATTCCCGGATAACGTCACACCTTCTCATTGTCCGGCTCTCGTCACGCTCCGCTTCATGATGACGTTCTCAAAGGACTTCATATTTGACAGCAGCAAGGCTGGCTTATGGATTTGTCACGTTGAGCCGGACTTTCTGGAAGGTTATTAAAACCAAAAAGTGTCAACTTTGGCTCAAACCAAATATCGTTTTTTCCTTCTTTATTTTAAAGGTAGCAACAAAAACGACACATGCCTGGAAGACTCACCTTAATATTCAAACAATGTTAGAAATGACATGAATGAGTTATCAGTCAGCAGCATGCAGAGGTGAGCAAAACAGGGATGTGATTTTTCCGCTAATTCGCGGAATTCCGCTTTTTTTATCCCCCCCCCAAAAAAAAAAAAAAAAAATTATTATTTTTTTTTTATAGTAGTTCATGGTGTATGCACATGACTCCGACAGATAACATCTTCTGCTATAACAAAGACATTTGTGGTATTTTTTACCACATTTTTTTAATTACACATTAGTTAGATATGATGATATTCTCAGTGATAGTTTTTAAAAGCAAAGGCAGTCCAATGTTTTTGAATGTGACTGATTTTGAGTTGACTAAAACTGCCATTTTATATGGGATAGTTCAATATACATTGAAAATTGATGCTGTTGTTTTGTCTATTTCTTTGTCATGTCAGTGCATTGAAAGTACTTAAAAACAAGGAAAACCCATGAGCTCCGGGGGGCCCCCAGACCCCCCGGCTAAATTTTCAGATAATTTCACTTTGGTCAAATCACATCCCTGGCAAAAGCGAAACAACGCAAAACCTGAAGGCCGTCCTTCGGTCCTTCCTCGATTAGAGCGTCGCGTCCCGAGGCTTCCTGATGCCCGTATGTGCGCCGGAAGCGCGTTTTGCATGCCGCCCACTGCGCACTTGTGTGTTGGTGCGTGCGCATGTTGACAGGTCTGCTCGTGAGTGGCACGAGCAGGTGGCGCTCGCCGCCGCCTCCGTGCACACACTCGACTAAACAGTCGCTGGAGAGCCGTCTGTGGGTTCGATCACACGCCGGTGCGGCTTCACACAGCTCGTTGTCGCCGTGGCCGCAACCGACGCAAGTCATGTTTCCAACAATGTTCCGCTGCAACGCTTCTCCGCCAGCCATATTTTCCATCAGTCTGCATTTTTAGAAACCTTCTCTGAGTCCTGAAAGCGAGGTTAGGCCATTTAGGAAGAATTGCATGATAACCCTTATGGATTCTGATTTAAAAAATAAATAAATAAAAAAGCAATGACGAATCTGAAGCAGTTTTAAAAAAAAAATAAACTTGTGAATTATTGCAGGGAATGCAAACCAATTCCGCAAAACCTTCTTTTAAGGGAATTCCAATTTCTTGATATTGCTATATGTGTTGATAAACATGACATCCTAATTACACGAATGAAATCTTTATGTTTACTCATTGCAAGTCTCCATGAACCCCTGCAATTAAAAGTCATTTAAATGAAATAAAACCAAAACAGAGTTCAGCAAATGTCCGTCCGTCCGTCCGTCTTCTTCCGCTTATCCGGGGTCGGGTCGCGGGGGCAGCAGCTTTAGCAGGGAAGCCCAGACTTCCCTCTCCCCAGCCACTTCAGCCAGCTCATCCGACGGGACCCCAAGGCGTTCCCAGGACAGCCGAGAGACATAGTCTCTCCAGCGTGTCCTGGGTCGTCCCCGGGGCCTCCTGCCGGTAGGACATGCCCGGAACACCTCCCCAGGGAGGCGTCCAGGAGGCATCCGAACCAGATGCCCGAGCCACCTCAACTGGTTCCTCTCAACGTGGAGGAGCAGCGACTCGACGCTGAGTCCCTCTCGGATGACCGAGCTTCTCACCCTATCTCTAAGGGAGAGCCCGGCTACCCTGCGGAGGAAACTCATTTCGGCCGCTTGTATCCGGGATCTTGTTCTTTCGGTCACGACCCACAGCTCGTGACCATAGGTGAGGGTAGGAACGTAGATCGACCGGTAAATCGAGAGCTTCGCCTTTCGGCTCAGCTCCTTCTTCACCACAACGGACCGATACAGCGTCCGCATCACTGCAGACGCTGCACCGATCCGCCTGTCGATCTCCCGCTCTAACCTACCCTCACTCGTGAACAAGACCCCAAGATACTTGAACTCCTCCACTTGGGGCAGGACCTCCTCCCCGACCCGGAGAGGGCACTCCACCCTTTTCCGACTGAGGACCATGGTCTCGGATTTGGAGGTGCTGATCCTCATCCCAACCGCTTCACACTCGGCTGCGAACCGCTCCAGTGAGAGCTGGAGGTCACGGCTTGAAGAAGCCAACAGCACCACATCATCTGCAAAAAGCAGAGATGCAATGCTGAGGCCACCAAACCGGACCCCCTCAACGCCTCGGCTACGCCTAGAAATTCTGTCCATAAAAGTTATGAACAGAATCGGTGACAAAGGGCAACCTTGGCGGAGTCCAACCCTCACCGGAAACAAATTCGACTTACTGCCGGCAATGCGGACCAGACTCTGACATCGGTCGTACAGGGACCGAATGGCCCGTATCAGGGGGCTCGGTAACCCATACTCCCGAAGCACCCCCCACAGAACTCCCCGAGGTACACGGTCAAACGCCTTCTCCAAGTCCACAAAGCACATGTGGACTGGTTGGGCGAATTCCCACGCACCCTCGAGGATCCTGCTGAGGGTGTAGAGCTGGTCCACTGTTCCACGGCCGGGACGAAAACCACACTGCTCCTCCTGGATCCGAGATTCGACCTCCCGACGGACCCTCCTCTCCAGCACCCCTGAATAGACCTTACCTGGGAGGCTGAGGAGTGTTCAGCAAATGTTCAAAAGCTAATCTTCCTGGGGTCAGCGGTTCCTGAAAAATTACTCTCTTTTTTTTTGTTTTTTTGTTGTTGTGAAGCCTCATAATTATGACAGATGAAAGTCAACACTTAAAGGACATCTCCATAATTGTATTTGAAATTACTTGTGGTGTAAGAAGGCAAACCATAAAAAAAGAATGAGCAAATTTGCCTATTCACTAATTGTTGTTATTATTATTATGATTATGATTATGACGGTCGTCCAGCAACCAGAAAGTCGGCTGTTGGATCCCCGCTCTCCCAAAGTCATGTGTCGTTGTGTCCTTGGGCAAGGCACTTCACATTGCCTCCAGTGCTACTCACACTGGTGTATGGAAGGTGCGAATGTTTGGTGGTGGTGGGAGGGGCCGTAGGCGCACACTTGCCAGCTGTGGCTACTTAAGTAGCTTACCGCCACCACAGTGTGAATGTGTGAGCGCATGAATAATGTATCTGCTCCATTGTAAAGCGTCTTTGAGTGTCTAGAAAAGCGCTCTATAAATCCCATGCATTATTATTATTATACTTGTAAATGCACAAGTTTCTGCAATGTGGCAAAAGTCTGAAAGTATTCCTTTTATGTATGACATTTATGTATTTGTGCCACTAAATGAGACGATAAACGGTTACTTTTTTTTTTTCTTCTTTTTTGGGGAGAGCTCAGTATTGATCATTTGACATGTCATCATTGTTCTCCCTTTTTTTTTTTTGTATGTGTGTTTGTGCGTGTGTGTGTGTGTGTGCGTGCGTGCGTGCGTGCGTGCGTGCGTGTAAAAAAAAAAAAAAAAGAATTCCCATACCGTTCACCTAAACCGAACACTTCAAAATCCAGCCAGAGTCGTGGGGCCGCCAGGAGACCCGAGGAAGGACCAAAGAAAAGAAAGAAAAGCGAAGCCCAGCACCGACCAGACATCACCCACCGGGCCACTAACCAGAGTCCTTCACCAACCCCAGAGACATCTAAATTCCAACAAATCAGGGAGACCTCAAGGGCCCAAAGGAGAAACTGAGGAAAGGTAGAAAGGACAGACGAAGCAGAGTGAGATCCACAGACACCCGCCTCCACCGATTCAATGACCTGAGGGAGAAGCAGATTGTGTCTGAGTTTCGATAGATGCTGGTGTGGTTTACGATAAACCACACGATAAACGGTTACTGTCAGCCGTCACCAGCAACAAAAACATCAAACTAGTCGTCCACTTTCCTAAACTTCTTCCTATTTTGTCCATGATGGTGCCATGTCTGCTTTGGCTCACAATAGCTTCACTAAACTCGGACTAAATACCGCATCCGAAAGCAGTGGAATCGGTAACAGAAGCCCAGTTGAGCATCGCTAAACTTATACACGACCGCCAGTTTGCATTTCAGCAGTTTCAGGTCAGCAAGCACCAAAACGCTAGGCCTAACTAGCTAGTGCTAACTGCTAACGGCTAACGGCTACGTCACTCAGACCCAGCGAAATACTAAATTGCGGCGTTTCCCACCACACATGCCGCCCCGCGGCATCGGTTCTTTCAATGTAGGGCTTGAATGAATTCAAGTTGTTGAAAATAAGCTCAATTGTGAAATTGAGGTGCATATAAATAAATACACTCCTGTGTTTATCTGGATTATTAATAGCTGTTGTACTTAAGTTCTGTTATATTCAAACGTTCTAAACACGTAAGTATTATCATTATTATCGTCTGAACATTTCGCACAGGATTTATTTTTTGCCATTTTTTTTTTTAATTTTTATAAATGAAACCTTTAAATAAATGTGGGTTTAATACTTTGATTAAAATTGTAATTGTCCAGAATGACAAATATAAACATTTTGATGAGATTTTTTGGCCATATCGCCCAGTCTTACTTCGATGCACTTTTTACTATTCAGTCAAATGTACATTATTTTACGTTATTGTAATTCTTAAGTCATCATCATCATCATCATCATCAGAAGTGCTGACGTGTACATTTTGGATGAGTGTATGGAGTTGTAAGCCTTTTACCGTGCTGTTTTTATTTTTTAAAGTACAGCACTGTTGAGTTTTGGAATCATAATCGGTGGTATATTTTTGATGTCAACTATTTGTATTGAGTGTAGTTTCATCTCCTTTGTAAATTGTGGGGTTCCATTCCATTGTACGCGTCTGTTGAGTCAGAACACTTAAGTGCTACACCGTTGCCTCTTTGGAGTCGGGAATCATTTGTGAAGTCAACATTGTGTGGGTGCTAAATTCCCAGCACCAAAGCATTGAACCCGCCTCCTCCCAAGGCTTTTATTCACCTTGATTCCAGATTTATGTTCCCACCACGGAATCGGCTTCTTGAACGCCGCTCGTACTTTTAAGCCAGTTAAAAGGATGGAAATGGCCAACGCCATCGAGGGCCAAACAATGTTGGAAGAGGCCAAGCTAATCTGAATCTTTCAGATTTGAAATGCTGCAAATGATTAAATAGCGCAGTGTGTGAAAATCTCTGCTTTTCAAAGGGTGCGAGTGGTGAATTGTGTGCATATCCATCGCAACTCACTCAATATGGGTAGCAATTAAAAGTAATTGTCACATTAGAAGTGAGTGTTTGAGATGCCTTCAGTAACAGACTGCAGCTGCATCCATGTCAAATTTACTGCTTCCATTCTCTGAGGCCAGAAGCACAACACGAATATAAAATTAAATTGCTGCATTAAGCGCTTACTGCTCATTTGGCTGTGTGTGTGTGTGTCTGTATAATGAGCATCTGTGCTTTTCGTGTGTGTGTGTGTGTGTGTGTGTGTGTGTGTGTGTGTGTGCGTGTGTGTGTGTGTGTGTGTGGCATGATGACTTGTAACAGTGCACCTGTCTGTTTTTGGAAGCTCCCTTTTGAACGGCCATCCCACCATTGGCTTACCAGCTAAATAGCAAATAAACTACAAATGCACGTGTGTGCGTTTGAAGGAAACATTCTGCGGGGAAAATTGTGCTACTAATTAGTGGAATTAGCCACAGATCAAAAGATTCAATTAGAAAGCTGCGTGGTTTCATACGAGTGGCGAGGGAAGCGCGCGCCTCCAACTTCCACGCACGTCATGCAGTGAATTAATGCAAGTAACCCTTTAGCTGCTGCCAAGGCGGTGTGCAATACTTTTTTTTTTTTTTTTTTTAATTTTTATGGAATTGCTCCCTGACATAATAAACGGATTTGGAATTGCTTCTGCCATTAAAAGCGCCCGTGTGGCTTGGCGCCTTTGTAACATGGGATTAAAGCCGCGCCACCAATTTCATTCATTTGTTTGTTCAAAGACTCCCAAATGGACATCAGCAAATAAAAGATGGCGGTTAATTAGTTATCAACACACACACACACACACACACACACCGCTGTGAGATATCATTAATTCACACACTTGATTTTCCTGTGCTTCCTCATACTGTGTGTTCTTCAGTTCCAGACCTAATTAAGAACATAATTAAGCGTGTGTGTGTGTGCGCGTATGTGTGTGTGTGTGTTAGGTACTCACACGCACTCTTGTCACAGCTTGGACCAGCACGGCCAATTCACAGCACTGCTAATTTTCCATTTAAACGCCACATGTTTGACTCCTAATTAAATATGTAGCAAAAGAGCAACAAGAAAATAAACATAACGTCAACTGAAACAAGATGATTAACAAGAAGACTCGACAAAATACGGCGGAGAATGAATTCAATATGCTGCTTGCATAAAACTGGAGTTTGTACATTTGGAATGCTTTTTTTTTTTTTTAAGCATATTATGGTTGTGGTTATCATTGTTTTATGCTAATATACCATATAAATATTTTATTTGAATGACATTAGAATATTGTCATATAAAACATGCTGTGTTATAATTGATGCTTTTCCCGCTAATATCTTTTTCTTTTTATCCATGAATGCATGTATGTGACTTATATATTTTTGGGCTGGAATGTTTTATTTCTGTTATTCCAAATGGAGAAAATGTCATCTGTACAAGTCAGAGGTTTACCAGCATTTCGGCTTTTATTGTGTTTTGACCTGAGGGGGAAGTAAAGCTAGCAGTAATCTCGCAACTGCGGTGCCTTGAAATATGAGTGAGCTGAATTTTGAGTTCTTTTAGATATGAGCCATCCAGATTTTTTTTTCTTTTTCATTTTCTTTGCCTCCAAAAATGGATCATATGGGCGCTGTATGGTGGCAGGGAACCCGAGTCTCTTTGTGACAATTCGCAGTTTGTCAGATGGCAAGCAGTTCTTGAAATATATTTTTTTAAATTCTGATGTTTATGGTCAACCATGAAAAATACAAATATACAATGCGCTTTAACAAAGCCACATAACTCCGTCATATGATGACAGTTTGTGTAGCCTAATGCTAGAGAACAATACAAAACTCCATAGACGGGCTCACGAATAGCATTGACGTGACTTATAATAACGATATCTGAACGCAGCACATGCAGGCATACAATAAAAAAATACTCATACATGGACTCTTTTTCCTCTGTGAAGCTACTGATATTACTGTGGCTTACTAAGTTTAGCTGTGATGTCTCTATGTAATCCATACGTTTATATTATATTGTGGCCAAGGCACACACGCCACAAGGAGGAGCACAATTTCCATTGAAATAAAGCAGAAGTATGAAATTAAGCGGGGCTATTTTTAGTGTATAAACACAAATAGTTTTTGGGGGGAGTCTGGAACGGATTAGTGGCGTTTCCATTCATTTCATTGGGGAAGGTTGCCTTGAGGTACAAATATTTGGAGTTACGAGCATGACCACCGAACTCAAGCCACCATTGCAATTGTGGTTTTGCACATGCAGAAACCTCATGCGTTTACTTTTAACTTAGTTTTGAGTCTTGTCAATTAGTTGGCTATATATGTGGCTAATTGCTAAAAAGCTGAAAAAGAAATGACAACTTTGGGCTTCCACTGGACACTCGGGACACTTTGAAGCAAACGTGTTTGCTCGTTTTTGTGTGTTGCCTTGCTGCTGTCTGCGGCAGCGGACTTTTGTTGCGCTGCGCTGTGTTAAATGTGAGCGTCCAGTCTGCCGCGGGGCCTCGTTCATCAACCTCACGCAGGAACGGACGCAGCTGCCGTGAAATCCGCACGAGCAATTTAAAGATACAGACGCTCCCCAACTTACGAACGAGTTGCGTTCCGAGCGATCGTTCGTAAGGTGAATTTGTTCGTAAGTTGCTTCAGTGCTATATTTTGTATTATAATTGATGTTTAAAGAGAATACGTACTGTACTGTACTACGTATGTTAGAGAGAGAGAGCGAGAGACACACGCAGCATGTACATGTACGTAATAAGATCAATAAAATGAAGTTTAACTTACTTTTGGAAGATGTACTCGATGCTTAAGGAGATGATGGAGGAGGAGGAAGAGGAGGATTTTATATCATGAGAGGTTCTTCGTCGTCGCTGGAATGGGCTTCAAAAGTTACTTCCTCCTCCGTAACTTCAATGTAGGAAGAAGTTGAGGGCAGGGATGTGATTTTTCCGCTAATTCGCGGAATTACGCTTTTTTTTATATCCCCCCCCCAAAAAAAAAAATCAGATTTTTTTTTTTTTTTTTTGTAGTTCATTGTGTATGCACATGACTCCGACAGATAACATCTTCTGCTATAACAAAGACATTTGTGGTATGCTCTAATATGAGTTACTTTTCATTTGGTCATGATACAATTATTTGTTCATGAAATTTGAACTCTTCAACATTATTTATGTGTTAACTTAGTAATCACATTAGTTAGATATGATGATATTCTCAGTGATAGTTTTTAAAAGCAAAGGCAGTCCAATGTTTTTGAATGTGACTGATTTTGAGTTGACTAAAACTGCCATTTTATATGGGATAGTTCAATATACATTGAAAATTGATGCTGTTGTTTTGTCTATTTCTTTGTCATGTGAGTGCATTGAAAGTACTTCAAAACACGGAAAACCCATGAGCTTCGGGGGGCCCCCAGACCCCCCGGCTAAATTTTCAGATAATTTCACTTTGGTCAAATCACATCCCTGGTTGAGGGTCGAGGAGAAGAAGAATGAGGGTTGATGAGTATCTTCCTTGGAGGATTTACTAGAAACTGGCCGAAAGAAGCGATCTAACGACGATTGCACAGTTTTCTTCTTTTTTCATCATAAATGCTGCGGTAGCACCGTATGGCGTCATTCAATTGATTTGCAACCTTTGTGCAACGTTCAATATTTGGGTCTTGCTGCTCGAAGAGTGCGATGGCTTTATCTATGAGCGACGGGCGTTTCTTCTTCTTCCTCCTCCTCGACACGTTGCTGAGCCTCCAATGCTGGGTGAGCTCTCACAGCGCCAAGCGTCGGTATTAGCGGCGGAAAGAAGCACTACAGTACTCGGAAAAAGGTGCGCAATACAAAATCGAACTTACAGCGTCTCTTTCCGGACATTTTTTGACATGTTGGTATGTACCGTTGTTCGTAACTCGAATGTTCGTAAGTAGGGGAGCGTCTGTATACCATAAAGGTTCTCGCTGCCCTACGTGGATGTTTAGCTACAAGTCATTGTTTGGACCTGGTCTTGTGACATCAACGGCCCGCCCTTTGGTGGTTCCGCTCTCGTCTTTTTGTCTTCATGCGACTCCATTCTGCTGCTCGGCTGTCAACGTCACGCGAGGCGCGGCTTTCGCTCGTGCTCGGGCTTCCGTCAGCGTTGGTTCGCGTCCAGCAAACGTCCTCCGTCCGCACCGAAAGGTTTGTTTTTCTCCAAAGTGGAAGAAAAGACATTTTCTGTGAAGCTGAGCGGTAATATCACCTGAGAGGAAACTCACCTCAAGTGGGTGTTAAATGGATTTCAAAAGCACTTGCATTTTTTTTTCTAGTTTTAATGTTATACGGTTTAAGATCTTTGCGATTTCGGAACATCAAGGATCTTCCTTTTGAAATGCGTTTGTGGTGCCGCGTGCACGTGGAGAATGATGAGCACATTTGCTGTGAATTATTTAAATCAAGCACCTCTAGAATTGCTCAGATGTTTCTTTTTAAATGGGAACCAATTGCAGCGTTGATTGAAAAACGGGATTTAATTCTCTTCTGGCTCTTTGAAATTGTATCCAACTTGGCCATCGTTGTGAGGTCAAGGCATCCGAATGGAAGTTCTGCAACATCTTCTTGAATCTTTGCACACTTTGGGCAGCAAAAAAAAGTGACTCGTGCTTCACTAATGTGTATTTTCCTTTTAAAGGATGAGAACGAGGGGACCACCTGAGAACAAGGTCTCAAGTTAAGTCTTGGGAAAGACTTGCAGAGCTGCTCCCAGGGAGTCGGCGGGGAGATTTACGCAGCTTCTCTTCACCTTGAATATCCTCTTTTATTCACTTTTTTTCTAGTCAAATGGTGAGAAATTCTTATGCAAAAGAGGAGCTGAACCTTTTAGTGTATGTGGAAGATCTTCATGAGCAATTGTCTGCTTGCATGTCGATGTCAAATCACACGATGTGTGGCAAAGCGGCACCACCGCGTGCTTTCCTGCTAATGAAGCGCCTGCGCTGACTTTCTGCGACAAACGTAACCCCGACCTATAGCGAGCCACTACCTCCATCCTTGCTCATTTCTAACTGAGCAACGCTTGTTTACCGCCGCTGCTTAATTTTCACCCCACGCAGTGTGAATTAGTGCGAGGATAACATTTTCCCTGGTGGTTTGCTTCTTTTGTCTGGATTTATGCAGTCTCGCCCTTGTCGGTTGTCCACTTCCCTTACCTCTCTGCAACGTTCTTTCCTTTTCGCTAATTGGCCACCGTGAATTCCCCGAGGGGGGCAGCCTGTGATTGACAGGGGTGATAATCCAGCTAATGGCAGAAATAGCAGCTGTTTGCGAAGGTGTGGAACATGACTGCAGGAAGCGCGTGATAGATTGTACATTCTTGCTGCTTATTTTTTTCCACGCATCTGCTCACCTCTCTTGCCTCGGTGTCATCATTAGCGCCGTGTCCTAATTAGCGCCGCGCTAGCTAAATGACGCGGCATCTCTGGGGAGACGCCGCGCTAATTTCAATAAGAGTAAACAAGCAAAGTGCTCCCCAGCGACGATGGATTAATTAGAAAGCGTCCTCCGCCGATGCCGATTGAAAGAATGAGCGTGGGATGATGCAGAAGAAGAAATGAGGGGAGGCATGGAAAGTGCCGGCAAACAATGGGGTGGGGTCAGCAAAAGTTTGCTTTCATTTTTTGTGCTGAGACTGATGTTCATTTTCGCAAATTGCTGTCACTTTTTTCTCTGTACAGTTTTGAGACTCCCAAAGCTTTACCTTTTAAAGTTTCTTGTGAAAGTATAAATATGGCAGAAATGACCGTTCCTTTTTTTCTCTGCACGATCATTGGACCGTTTCTTGCTTGACCTGACAGATCAACTTTATTTATTTATTATTCTTTTGAGGGGACGTCAGCTGAGCATTTTTCTCAATATGGCCTGGCCCGGCTTAAAGAATGTCTACTGATGCTTGTTATGACGGGCATTTCTTCATTTCTTCATTTTTCAATATGGCAGACGATGTGAAGGCAGGGAACGAGTGGCGAGCAGGCGTCCAGCTGGTCGTGTGCCACCTCACAGGAGGAAGTGACAGTCACAGCAAAGCGCTGTGAATGTGATGTACCTTCTGCAGGCTGCAGACGCACACCTTGCACTTCTCAACTAGTTCTTTATGTCATAAAACTAAATGCTGCAGAAGCGCTGTGGAGTCAACATTTTGGACTGGCAAATACGTTTGAACATATTTGCAATTAATGTGCTACTAATGTACTAGTCATATGATTACATTTTTAATCAGATTAATCACATCTTCGAATTTTGATTAATGGCGATTAACTGTTTATTTAAAAAGGCTTTTTGTCAAAAAATTGTGCCCACCTAATTTGAAGAGCACCCGTTATGTCTTAATTCTTTTGACATTTAATGTTATGAGGACGTCTTCAACATTTTCTGATCCACTGCACACGCTCATCCTCCTCTTTTTCTAATCAGTTAATTCATAATATGAACCCAACAGTTTGACATGAACAAATATTCGGAATGTCGTACGTAAACATTTATGAAATGCTTGACTTGAATGCATGTCGTTATGTTTATTGCTCAAACACAACCTGTGCTAGCTTAAACGTAGCCGTCCGCTGCCGAGCTAAGGGTTTATCTGCGCTCAAAATGATTAGTGTGATTAATTAATTAGTTTAATAATTAACGCTTCAACTTTGACAGCACTAGTGTAACCATTTTAAATATGTTTGAATGTATATGCAAATTTGTCTAAACATATTTAAATATCATAATCATTGGGTTTTTAAAACAATTATGTCTCTTAATCGATGTTGTAATAAAGAGTAAATCTCGAAGTCTGAGGTTATTACAATCCTTCTGTTCTAGTTCCAGCCAACAGTTAGCGTCTCTGTTGGGTTGCGCCCATAGAACGATATATTGTAGCTGGTTAGCTTTATAGTAGTACATAAAATTTGGTGCCTCTAGACCACCTTTGGATTTACTTTTCTGAAGAGTAGATAGACTAATCTTTGCTTTTTTTTTATTCCAGTAAAATTTTGTAACGGCTGAGTCCAACAACTGGAACCATTTAGCCGTAGGTTTAAATGGAATCATTGAGAAAAAATAGTTTATTTTGGGTAAAACTTTCATTTTAATGGTGGCTATTCGTCCTATTAGATAAATAGGAAGATTATTCCAGCGTTCCAAGTCACTATGAATGTTATCCAGAAGTGGAGAAAAGTTTAAATGAATTAAATCAGTTAATTTAGGTGAGATTTTTATATATGATTTATATAAGTATTTTAAATTACCTCTAGGAAATGAGTAGTGTGGGTCCTGGCTTGCACGGTTCCATGAATTTTCTATAATAGGTAGAAGTGTTGATTTTGTCCAGTTAATAGAATAATCTGATAACTGTGAGAATGTAGTTATTAAGTTAAATACTTCCCCTAACGAAGTAGCCGGCTTTTCTAAATAAAGTAAGATATCATCGGCATATAGATGAATTTTATGTTCTGTTACCCCAGAGTGAATTCCTTGAATCCTTCTTTCCTGGCGTATGGCTAATGCAAGTGGCTCAATAAATATTGCAAATAATAAAGGGGACAGTGGGCATCCCTGTCTTGTGCCTCTCTGTAAAGTAAAGCTCTGAGATATAATCCCATTAGTAGTAACTGTAGCTTTAGGAGACTCATATAATACTGACACCCAGTGGATAAATGACTTCCCAAAGCCAAATTTATTTAAAACAGCAAAGAGGAAGGACCAGTTAACTTTGTCGAAAGCTTTTTCTGCATCCAATGATATAATAACTGCCTTTTTATCATGCCGCTGTGACATGCTAATAAGGTTAAAGAGTCTCCTAATATTATTAGTAGAGTGACGATCTTTAATAAAGCCTGTTTGGTCGCTATGAATGATTGTCGAGATTACTGTTTCTAGTCTAGATGTGAAAGCCTTAGTGATAATTTTAATATCAGTGTTAATTAGTGAAATCGGACGGTCACTTGATGGAAGGGTGGGGTCTTTTTCTGGCTTTAATAAAAGTTTAATTGCTGCTGTATTCATGTGTGGGCGTATGTAACCATTAGTTTTGATTTCTGTTGCTACTCTTAAGAATAGTGGAGCAAGCATTAACCAGAAGTGCTTAAAAAATATAGCCGGATAACCATCCGGGCCAGGTGCTTTGCCATTAGGCATAATATCTAGAGCACTGTACAACTCGTTTATAGTAAGTGGCGCATCTAACATGTCTTTATATTCAGTAGTTAACTGAGGTATATTTAAGCTACTGAGGAATGCCTCAATATGCTCAGGGTTAGGCTTGTTAGTTTCTGAGTATAGGTTGCGATAATAGTTATAAAAAATGTGATTAATTTCTTCTGGTGATTGTCTGCATTCACCAGTTGTCCCTTTAATAGCCGTTATAAGAGATTTTTCCCGATTGCGTTGAAGTTGGTTTGCAAGAAATTTACCTGATTTGTTATTATATTCAAAGTTGTTGTATCTCAATTGTTGTATTATAAACTCTGTTTTTTTAGTTAGCCTATCGTCTAACTGTATTTTTGTATTTTGTAAGTCAGTCCATATTTGGTCATTTGGGTTTATTGCGTACTCATCCGTCAGTTGTTTAATTTTATCTTCCAAGTCATTTTCTAATTTTTGATCCTGTTTCTTTTTATAAGATGAATATGATATAATTTTACCTCTAATTACTGCTTTCCCAGCTTCCCGGAGAAGAGATGGCGATAGGTCTGGAGAATCATTTATTTCCAAAAAGTCTGCCCATTCTTTCCTTATAATTTTATCAAACTCTGCGTCATTTAGCAGTGAGATGTTAAACCGCCATGTTGGTGGTGGTTTAAAGGTATAATCAACTTGTAGGGAAAGTGAGACTGGTGCATGGTCGCTAATAATGATAGGATGTATTTTTGTAACAGTTTTATCAGCAATAGAGTTATTTGTAAGAAAATAATCGATTCTTGAAAAAGACCTGTGCACAGCGGAAAAGAAGGTAAATTCCTTCTTATTTGGGTTTTTAAGTCTCCAGCTGTCGACGAGGCCAAAATCATCCATATATTCCCCTATTACTTTAGTAGATTGTAATCGTCTACATGTTGTATTATTAGAACGGTCAATTAATGGATTTAAGACTGTGTTAAAGTCTCCTCCAATAATAATAGTAGAGTTCGCTGCTAAATCAAACAGCTGAGAGAAAAATTCATGGAAAAAGGCCGGATCATCATTTTTAGGGGCATATAAATTAGCAAGTGTATATATTTTATTAAATATAGTCACCTGAATAATAATGTATCGGCCCTCTGGGTCTGTTATTGTATTATTTAGAGTAAAGAGTAAATTCTTATGTATGAGTATACAGACTCCTCTTTGTCTACTGTTATAAGGGGCAGAGTACGCTTGGCTAAAATTCTTATCAATAAGTCATTTTTCTTCAGATTTTTGTAGGTGGGTTTCTTGTAGGAGGCAAATATCTGCTTTTAATTTTAAGAGATGGTCTAAAGTTTTTATTCTTTTTGCTTGTGAGCGAGCGCCACAAACATTCCAGGAAACCAGAACTAATTTATGCATACAAACAATATGGACTCAGTCCTGTGTAAATATCTGCATAGGCCATTTGTGAATACTGGCATGTTATAGTAGTTAGGTGATTTATATAATTTGTGTAAAATATGAGGTGACGTGTAAGTAAATATAACAGTGAAAACACGGGTTGGGAGGTGAAAGTGAAGGAAGTTAGCGGGGGATTAAACAACATTAAAATACACCAGTAACTGGTAACCCAAGCGAGATTTTTTTTTGTTTAAATCTACTTTTAGATATAGTTCTGTATTATTATTATATTTATAATATAGCCTAAACATAATGAGTATTCATATTTAAGGTTTTATAACCACATATACAGTATATGTATACATCTAATAATCAAACAAAGTTTAGTTCCACCAATGCCATTTAGAACAGCCAGGGAGTGGAGTTGGGGTTCCGGAATAGTTGGCCATCGATGTATAGTTTATCGACGACCATCGCAGTCCGTTTACCCTCCTGCCTATTTTGCTTCATTATAGGAAACAGTGCCTTTCGCTGCTCATTAATCTCTCTAGGGAATTGGTCGTTCATTCCGAATGAGGTCCCTTTCCGCTCCCGTCCTTTACTTTTAACGAATACTTTCTGTTTAAAATGCTCAAACTTGGCGATAATAGGACGGGGTCTGTTGCCCCTAGGGGGCTCCAAGCCGATGTACCCGGTGAAAAGAGATGTTATTTACCGTCTCCTGAGGAATTTTTAACGACGTCATCATAATTTTTTTTTATCTCAACCTCTGGATTGTCAGAGGTATTCTCGGATATACCTAAGAATATTAAATTATCCTGCATGCTACGGGATTGAACATCCAGAATAGTTTCTTTTAGCATTTTATTTTCCTTTTTAACGGTTTCTAACTCGGCTGAAACAGTCACGAGTGTAGCGTGTATCTCGGCATTGTCGCGTTGGAGATCACTTACTTGTCGGCTGAAGAATTCGATGCTTACTTTTAATCCTTTGATGTCCTCGCAGATTAGGGAGAGGACCTCTAATTTTTTATTTATGGACTCCAGCATACTGACCGAGACCTCCGTAGTGGTTAGGTCGTCCGTGTCCGTCGCTGAGTCATTCTTTCTCTTTTTAGAGGGACGGAAGAGTCCTCCATCGCGCAGTTGTAAAAATAACCGTCAATGAAGCGTTCGAGGTCCTCCACGTTGGGTGGTGTTCCAAATCTGTCGGATGAAAAGAGAAAAGAGAAAAGCCAAGATGATGGTTAAACTCGAATTAGTTTAGCATAATAGAGCTAGTTCTATCTTAGCAGCAGGGCGCTGCCATGTTGGGGTTTCCCGGTCTCGTTGTTGGTCTCGCGATAATCACAGCATCTCGCGCATGCGTCTCTCCTCCTCCTGCGTTCAATATTGCATTTCATTGTGATCATTTTTTGATGATGAGAACGGATCATAATGACCGCACACTACTTGTAGGCTAAATGCTAGAAAGAAAAAAAATTCTCAGAATGTCATATTGATTATGCATACGCATTCCACGTGGCATTATTGAAAAAATGACGACAGGAAATCATGCACTGCAGACATATATAACATATATATAATAATAATATAATAACACATATAACAATAGTTCATAAAAATGTTTACGTAGCGGTATTTAATTTTCGAACGTAGTGGAATAATGTTCCGTTTTTAGCACTTAGCTTTCACGTTCGAACATCCATCGGAGCATATTTACAAGTTTGAGCGTTCTTGCAACTACTTCTGAACAATTCAAAATGTGCCCTGGCAGTTCCTCACTTGCTTATGATGCAACACAATCTACTGCTGTGAGATCATTTTCCTTCCTGCCAACCCGCCCCCATTTTCATATATTGTGACTTGCAATTATTTTTTGTCATGATCCAAATATTTGCTGTCATTTATTGTTCACTAATATTCACAAAGCGCCGTAGCTTTTTTTTCCTATCAGGCATCAGCTTGTAATTCTCCAACATGGGACGAACTTTACCGACTTCAATAGCAACCTTCATTTTCAACTTTTAAATACATGTTGGAAGCGGTAAATATAGAAATATTCTTCAGGGGGCGCCGGGGACAGCTCGACTCATTGTCCTCTCACACTTCTTAACGGATGCCTTCAGGGAAGGCGGGTGTCGGCGCACTCGTGGTGATGGACGATGAAAGTGAGAGGGTTCGCTTTCGCCAGCCTAAACACATGCGGAAGGAGGTCACGAGGCCGAAGGGAGGAAGGAGGAGTGGTCGTGGCTATCTGGAGGATTTATTGGTGCAGTAATTAAATCTCAGGGCCGGCGGCGGCGTGGACGCGGAGGCCTTTTCGCTCCTCCTCGTGCACGGAGATGGATGGGGCGTGTGGTGTCCGTGAGAGAATGCGCTTTTGTTGTCCATACGCAAAATGATTTCTCTGTCATTGAAGCCATTTTACTCGGCTTGTGGGCTTGACTTAGTTTATTGCATGACATTTATAGACTGGTGCTTTGTATTGATTTGCGAGCACTTCAAATGCGTGTGTGCGTGCGTGCGTGCGTGTGTCAAGCTGCAATAAGTATATATTAAGCAAGATTGACAGTGTGCAAAAAAAAAAGGCGAAAACACTCAAATAAATACATCAATAAATAGCCACCCTTTTCTGTGATGACTTTTTTGCACATTCTTGGCATTCTCTCGATGAGCTCCAAAAGGTCGTCACCTGAAAGGCTTTTCCAACAGTCTTTAGGGAATTCCCAGAGGTAAGAATGCCAGAAGAGTATGCAAAAAAGTAACCAGAGCAAAGAATTACTATCTTGAAGAATCTAGAATATAAAACATGTTTTCAGTTAGTTCATCTTTTTGGGGTTAAATACATCAATTCATACGTAGTTTTGATGTCTTTAGTGAGAATCTACAAAGTAAACAGTCATGAGAATAAAGCAAGTAAATGCATTGAATAAGAAAGTGTGTCCAAACGTTCGGTCCGTACTGTGTATATATATATACACACACATATGGTTTGTTGAATAGTTCCATCAAAAATTGATATTTAAACATCGATTTGGCTGCATATTGAATCAATACGGGAATTGTGCACTGTTTTTTAAATTTTTTTATACAATATATTTTTAACAATAACAATGCACATATTTGTGGAGACTCGGGTTAAGTTGCATTTTACGGCTTTAAAAATGTGCAGAATTCCACAAGTTACTTTATTGCTGGCTCTGCAACGTACATCTGAGCTCCATTTCTGTAACCTTACCTCTGCACGTCGGTCTCCACTCAACCCAAACTGTTAGTCAGACACAAGGAAGCCTTCCAGTGTTGCTTTTGTTGTTGCTTTTTGTACAATAGCCTCACTCTGTGGTTCTTTGAGGATAACAGGCATGTATCGCAGTCTTTTAGAAAAAAGCAGCTGGCCTCTGCAGTCATTCAATTCTCACAAAAGCCAGACTTGCCATTGGCCCGGTCTCGCACCCGCAGTGGTATAATATTAATTGTATGATATTGTATTTGATTAATGACAATGATGCACATGAAGTTTATTAAAAGATGCAATTTAGCACTCTAGCCTAGAGGGCAGTGTTGAGCTTTGGTTTTGAAAGGACGGTTGGCCAAGTGTACACAGAAGAAGATGAAAAAGAGAAAAGGCGAGAGCGAAAACTTGATGGTTGAATATTTCCTCAGTTAAGAACAATAAAATACCAGCTCATTCCACACGCTACGGTGGCCTGCGAGTGTTGTAACACCAGCAAAAAATGGGGCAGGATGAGGATTGACTTACTTGCATGAGACGGAACTTGCCCCCAAAACGTACCTGATTTTAGTCAGATAAGAAATAGAGTTTGTAGAGTGATATTAAATTTTTTAAAATATTTTTTTTGGGGGGGGGGGTTGCTGAATGTCTATTGCTTGCAGTTGACTCTATTGCTCAAATGAAATGACATAAATCCCACTGACATGTATTTAAGACACGTGGGAACTGTTGGGTAAAATGTGTCACCTTTAACACTCGCATGACGACAGACATCTGCCATTTATTTGACTTCATTTTATTATTTTGTGGGGCAGGTGGGTGGCCACGGACTGTCTTCTGAAACGGCTGAGCTCAGTTTTCGCCAACAAAAAGAGCATCCTCAGCACTTGTCACAGGGCCATCCCGGCAAAGCCTCATTTGCATAATGAGGAGTAGACTTGATGTATGCAGAGATATTAAAGGTCAGTAACTTATTGTTGCAAAATATCAGCATACACTCTCGGGCTCACGCTAACACTGCAGCAATGCATTGCAAATGGCTCGGCATCCATCACGCCGTGGAACAAGTGCGGCTCGTTGGGAGATTTGCCCCCAGCATTTGAGCAAGGATGTTTGGACTCAAAGGTTGCTGTTTTTTTTGCTCCGATTTATGATGGTCATTGAAAAGTAAGAAGTTGCCCTTGTGTTTAGCCGCCATGATATCGCAGGCAAGGAAGTGAAACATATGCTAATCCTCAGCAGAGCGTGCCTCTCCAAAGCCATTGTGATGTTTTTGCAAGGGATTAAGAGGTCGGGAGGTTGCGTCCGCTGATCGCAAGTGTGGCGGGGTTTGTGTCTGAGCGCAATAGATGTGCTGTCGGGAATGCAGAAGACGGCAGGGAGCCCCATGAAATGCCAACGACCCGGACAAGGATCCGGAGCGAGGGCGAGATGGCGAGCACGTTGGCGACACGTTTGAGTCAGCGGGCGTGATTGCTTTGAAATCGGCTTCTATCATTTTCTCCGTTTTTCAGCCGAAAGCAGCCACACATCGCCATGACTGTAATCGGAGGACAGCACGGGGAGGTCTTTTTTGTCTTTTGTCTTTCCTAACTCTATCTTTTTTTTTGTCTTTCCTAACTCTATCGAGACGGAGGCCAATGTGCCGTGTTGTAATCCTTTTGAAGAGAAAGACTTCCGATGCATGGGGACAAGCGTAATCGAGACAAATGAGGAGAGGTTGTAATTCCGTGCCTCGCTGACCCCTCATTTTGCAGTTTGATTAAAAAAAAAGGAAGAAAAAAAAGACGGCATGATTCCGTTGATTCAAATTGCACTGTTTGTGTTTGGCAGCGGCTAAAATGAAAGGATGGAAACATCTCAATAAGGTGCTGCTGGAGCCGATTTCTTGTTGCCTTCCTCCTGTGAACTTCCTCCTACTTCCTGCCATCAAAGCCAATGATGTTATTCTGCCTGGACTCACCAGGTTCAAAGTGTGTTCACTTGCCTCTTTCAAACCTTCGGTCGACGGGTCAAAGTCGCAGTGGGAGCTCTTTTTGTCCAAACCACTATTTCTGCGTCTCCATCCTCCGTGCATCGATCGCTCTCTGACCTTTAACCCTCCCTGCCAGTAATGGAATTGCCTGTCGTGGCCGCGGGTCCCGGCCAAGGTCTGATGTGCAACGCGTGTTTGCATGAACCTGCCAATCGATGCCTGTCACGGAGAATACAGACCTCCGTCTGTTAATTCTACCGTCGCCTTATCGTGATTGGTTAAAAAGTCCCGGAAGAAGCAGGAAGCGGAGAAGAAAGCGGCCGTACTCGATAGTGACAGGCTGCTTTTATTTGATGTGGGCGGCCAGAAGAGCTGCAAGTGTTTTCTGAGAGGATTTCACATTCTGGAAAAGAGAAAACATTGGCTCTTCTCGCATGCGAAATGTCGGCAGTGGCGTTGCGAGAGCCTCCCACAAGGCATCGATTCAGGTGGAATGTACGACAGAAACCAGTCCTCGAGTAATTCAGGCTCCTCAGTAAAAAAAAAAAAGAAAAAAAGAAGAAGCTCATTTTGATCTGCCTCAGATACCGCTTTATTTATTTATTTAATTACCGCAGCAACAAGTGTTAACGCGCCGCCAATGCGGTCAGAAGGCCAAATATACCTTAGCTTAGCAAATAACGTACGGACGGGACATCAATGTACTTTTTGAAAGTGGCAGAATGTCGCAGAGTAATGGCGGGCTTGATTATCACCGACGTCAACAGCAATTTTGTCCTGAAATGTAATTCAATCAATATTTACGCTAATTAAGGATGCTTACCAAACACTTAATTTGTCCGACATTGTGTTGTGATTATTTTTGCGCCGGCTCCAGCGTTAGCAGCTGGCGGCACTAAAGTGTCCCACTCAGACTGTCGAGAGTAGTCGGATACTTTTCAAAGGCAGGTTAATCGCCTTTTTTTTTTTTTTTTACTCTGCACACTTTGATGCCGACAGTCCGACACGGTTGCCGTTCCAACTGACCACTTTAACTAACCGGGTTTACTTGCTGGTCTTGATGTCGGTTCGTCTCGTAGACCAAAACCGATAAGGGAGAAATTTGTCTAAAATCTCACTAATGTTGCTAAAGAGGAAAATGTGTGCTGCTAAAAATGGAAAGCAGGTTGTCTTTTTTGTCTTCTGTATTAATAATTGTTCTTTAATCAAGCAAAAATATTGTGTATATTTTTTATTTTTATCGGAATGCCCTACAAAATTCTCACACACGCATATATACAAACGCACGCACACACAAAAAAAAGAAGAATTCGCTTTTGTTCTGATCTGTCAAGAGCAAATTCCATTTATACTCTGCTGTTTGTTTTAGTTTGAAGGCGTCCGGTGACTTGCTCAAAGGCATAACAGTTGTGAGGAAGCTACGGTAGATCTTCAACAACTATTTGAGCCCAACTTGAACCGTCACAGCATCTCGTGGACACAAATATGGATGCCGCAGCAGGTCATTCGCCTTGCGAAAGTGTGCTGAGTTTGAAGTTGGAAATAAGACAATCGCATCATTTGTCTTGTCGTAAACGATGTCAATGCGTCCCGCCGTCTGGAGCGTCGTCACGTCGTGGGGCTCCAAATGCTTTGGTGGCCTTCGCATTTGGAAAACATGTCGGCACGGTCATTCCAATGCCAGGAATCAGGACTCCCTTTTTGAAATTGTTGAACCCGTCCCCGCGCTGCCCTCGACCCCCCCCTGCTATGTTGATACCATGAATAGAAGCGCCGCGTTCCATTGGCCAGCTGACACGCTGTTGTCGGCTTACACTCGCTTACAACGCTTGGCTTGTCACCGTGCGCACGTTAACCAATGGGAACCCCCCCCACCCCCCCCCCCCCCACCAAAGCACACATCACGTCTTTATGCGTATTAGTTCAATTTAATGCCCGTTTTGTTATTGAATACGCCATTCAAGTCAGTAAGAAGCCCGCAGCTGATCTGTCATCTGTTTTGCAGCAGGCTGCTTGCTACTAGCCGACAACTTGGCCAGTTATGATGCTGGTCGGGTATGATCCGTTTTTTCCACTGTGGTTGGCGACCCGCTTCCGAGTTTTTAGCCAAATGTGGGCCAGCCGAGACCACAACCGTGTGCAGACGGGACGGAAGTTTGCAATGCTCCGGTTTGGCGTGTCTTTGATTACTGTCAGGAAGGTGATGTGGCCCACGGGTGCTGTTCTGCTCAACTTCGCAGCATTCTGCTAAATGTCCGACTCGTTTCAGGTTTGGATGGATGCTGTTTTGTATCACAGAAAACATTCCAAAATCATATTTTCCATATTACACAAGGGAAGGACAATCCCAACACTCCGCCGCAACTATCCATCCATCCATTTTCTTCACCGCTTGCCCTCACAAGGGTCGCGGGGGGTTGCTGGAGCCTATCCCAGCTGGCTTCGGGCAGTAGGCGGGGTCACACCCTCAACGGCTTGCCAGCCAATCGCAGTCCGCCGCAACTAAAGATACTATCAATTATCTATGAAGTTGTTGTAAGTACACCTCTGAAGAGGAAGTAATTGTGCACTCTCTGACTGAGAGCACCATTGCCACCTACTGTAATGGATGTGCAAGAACGGCGGAATTGAATGCACTTTTCTATTCTTCCCATTTTTATTTTTTTTATTTTTATATATATTTTTTTAAAGAATTTTTTATTTTGTATGTGCGTGTGAGTGTGTATTCATTAGTTCACCTAAAACCTATTAAAAAATCCAATACCGTTCACCTCAACCGAACGCTTCAGAACCCAGCCAGAGCCGTGAGGCCGTCAGGAGACCCGAGGAAGGACCAAAGAAAAGAAAGGAAAGTGAAATATTCTTCCCATTTCTAGTTCCCGATCGTAAAATGGAGGGCGACCCATAACCGGCACCGGCCACTGTCCCGACTGCCGATACCTTGACAATAATGCCGGTTATCGGCCTGATACCAATTCCTGGTATCGGTACACGCCCATCCCTAATTATGATCATAGATTTTCCTCACTTTGACTACTTACTGATGTCCGATGGCGTTAAATGTGCCTTCCGGGGGAATGTCAACTTTTTTATTTGGACTTCCCACCGAGGGCTCCTTTCCCACTTGTGCTGCACATGAATTCAAATCTATTCTAGAATGTGACAAGGCCATTAACAAGATGAATGGTTTGTGCTTTCTTTGGCTTTGGCTCGCGCTTTCCCACCCTGGGGCTCTCATTTTTGACAAAAGCTTGCCCCCTAGCAGCCCCCCCTGCTGGGCTTTGACCCTGGGGCATTTTTCCTGGTGAGCATATTTGTATATATATAAAAAATAGAAGGTGTTTTTCTGTGTGCTCTGTGGTGGGCAAACACACGCTAGCGTCCGGTCTGTACTGTCGGAGTCCTCCCGGGTCGGCGGCGGAGGACGAGAGGTGAGGGACAAAGCGATGTGGAGACAAGATGGATGGCATGCAAGAAACAAGCTGTTGGCAAAGCTCAGAAAAAACACAAACAAAATGGAAGAGAACAGCGAGCACCTGTCAGCCTGTTTGCACTTACTCATGTTGGTACGTTTATCTGTGCGCGATCTCGGGAGACGTCTGGTCGCCATGGATATGTTTGGTGGGCGCGTTCCGGTTATTCAGCCGCGAGCCCGCTTTTGTCTCCGCTCCATCTTATGAAACGTGACACACGCTCCCTCCCACCTTCGTTCACTCCGTTTGCAGCCACTTGATATTCATCATCGGTTCAGGTGTGTCTGCACGAGGAAACATTCCAAGGTTTTGCCGTTTCTCCTGCAGCCGCCATCTTTGATGTTGTTGAACGATACAAAGGAAGTCCTTCCTGAATTTGAGACTTCCAGCTGGCCCTTGTAACGCCTCCATATCCGTTCTCCGGCTTCATAAGCAGAAGTTCTGCTGCACCTGGAGACAATTGCGTCGGGACACGTCCTGCACACCTGATATGGCGAGGGGACGTTGTAAAGGAAGCGGTGCTCACCCCGCTTTTCTTAAGGTTTTCAGCAGCTCATCCGTGGCAGTCATACATCACCCCTGTTGACCAATTAGTGCGCTGGGCTGGACTGGCCGTGCGGACAAAACACAACAGAAATGGATCAATATGTGGCACAAGGAATTATTAAAAGCATTTCTGAGATTTCTATTTGCGCACTTGTAACTTGGTGAGAGTTGAGTGGGTAACTTTAAAGTAGCACTAAGAAACTTTTCAACCTTAATAAAACATTTTCAGAACTCTTCCGATGAAACAGGGACTTCAAACTAGTGGAATGGTACCTTTGCCATGGCCTGAGGGGGTTTGTATCATTTTTTTACTGGCACTAAGCAACTTTGAGGAGGATGGTCGGAACACTGCCACCTAAAAAAACGCCAAATGTGTCAAAAGCTACCCCGGGTGAAAGTCGAGGATCAACATTTCCCCGGATTTCACTCGCTGGCGTGAGCTAAAAAAAAACGACTCCATTCGCTCGTCCTCATAGGAAATGTGGTCTTCCTTCACACATAACAATACCGCTTTTGTCCATTTGGCGCGCCATAAACAACGTAAACTGAAAGTTGCTTAGTGTTGCTTTAATGTTGTCTTCACCTAAGGACAGACATGCTGGGTCAAATGAGGTCAATGAATCCATTATTTTCAGATTTCAGCTTTTTAGCTGAAAATGTATTTTAGGACATTAGGACATAGGACAATTATTGAATTCTATTTTATTGTGTCGTTACTGCAAGTATGATTATAGAAAGCAGTTTTTTTTTCTCATTAAAAACACGTCCCAACTGTTGACAGCCCGGATGAAAATAACTTTTGCACTTTTCATCTCCATGTAAGGTGCTTTAGTTTCAAACTGGCGGCTGCGGTGCAGGAGAGGAAGAGGTGGTGGTGGGGGGGGGGGGGTGATGGGGGGTGTTTGGGCCCCATTTGGCAGAGCTATTATCATCCAACGTAACGTGACCTGTGGCGGCGGGCCCCTCTCACTATCTAACTGCCTTTCACTTTATTTGGCTGCTAAATTTGAAAGCGTCTTGCTGGGATGTCTGCTGACGCACACACACGCAGACAACTACACACCAATACACACTTTAGTAGCACATCCACCTCACCCTCCCATATGGCATCATTTAAAACTCCTGGCAACGTTTGTGTTTATCAGGACAACAAAGGCCGATTGTGCCTGGCAACGAGGGAACGCAAATCCCGCTTGAGTTGGTAGTCATGCTAACAATTAACTCCGGGGCTATTGTTTCAGCCGTAGGGGGGTCACCGGAGGTCACCGTTGGACTGGGCAGCGTCTTATATTTAGCCCACATTGTTATGGCTTGCCCCGCGTCCAGCGCCGTCACCGAGGAGCGACGGCAGCTCCGATTTGATGCCTGCATAGCGGGAGTTGCTTCAGGTTAATCCTCTGATAAGCACTTATGGACTCTGTTATGAATTAATGAGTGGATTAGGCTTGTAAATAGTAAAGCTGCCTGCAGAGGAACATGAAGTCTTTGGTGTGTAAGATCCTGAACTGAAGTGGACTAAAGTCAAACAAATGGGCTAAAGCTCACGGCTTAGCCATTTTGTTGATTGCCACGCAAATAATGTTTTGATCAATAACGGTGGATATTGGGATGCAAATTCGAATTGAGGAATTGATCGATTTTGTTTTTATATAGGAACAAGTACTATCGATCTAGTCTAGGGCAACCAGATTTTCTGAATTTAAAATGGGGACACTACAATTTTGCTGAAAATCAAATATACAATAAATGATCACCAGGAACTATAACAAATTGAATCACTAGTCAATCTGGTGACCGCTGGTTGTATTAATACTTTAGCTAATGCTAAATGCTATCTTGGTTGACGGCTCAATAGTCCTAAACAAGAAAATGCACTGACCTTTATCCAACCTTTTTCGCCGGTCGCGCGTTGTAACGTTGGAAATCTGCTGCCAGCTTGCGTGACCGCAACATTGTTCATCTGCCGGGATTTTTAGACGTGGAATCACCAATTGTGATGAAAACACGCCTGTTAGTGATTTGATGCGGATGAGAATGCAAACAGGAACGTGAAAGTAAATAGGAAGGAATTGAACAATTAAATGACGTTTTATCATCTGACTCGCTATGACAACGTTGTGATTGACACACAAATAGCCCAAACATGGCTGACTGGACTAAAGAAAGTAGTGATAGACTGATAAAAAATTCATCATATAACCTATATTTAAAGCTGATATTAATTTGCAGTAAGAGGGAAACTATTAATGCCAAAATAACAAATAAAAAAACGTTTCTTTTCATTTTAAACCATTTTTAATTTGAAATAATTGTCAACATTGTTTTAAAATGATAACAATAATTGCAGGGAGCTTCCGTTGTCATCAGCATGTGTTAAGCTACATCGAAAAAGTGTGCAAGTAAATAGTTTTCTACTGTAAAAAAGTTTTCCAAAATGTCAACATTATTTCTTTTTTAAAGTTTATAAATGTTTAGTTTAGTTTTAAAATAAAAAGTGTAGTGAAATGTATGTAGATCCATAAATAAAAAGGTCCTTGCATCTCACAAATGCATCCAAATTTAGCTAATTTGGGGTTTCCGTCATGGTTTGTAAAAAGTTTTAAAAGATCTTTGCAGACAGTGAAAAATTGTCTGAATGTTCTAAATGTCTTTGCAACAGCTACAAACTGACTGTGAACATCTTACAAATCTGATGAAATCCCTAAATCCGCTACGTTCACAAGCACTCACCACTCAGTGAGAGAGCAGCTTCAGATTCGGAAAAAGGAGGATTTTGGTCAAATGCCAAATATTGGCTCCGATAATCGGTTTGCTTGATAATCGGTCCATCTCAAAAAAAAAAAAAAAAAGTAAAAGTGGGCAAAAACCGAGGCCTGGCAAAATCGGGACACAAGCCTCAAACCTGGGACCGTCTCGATTAAATGAGACGTCTGGTCATCCTCGTCTAATCGTCTTAACTCATTCTTGATGAACCAGAAAAATTTAACATCTGAAAACACAAACAAAAATACAAAGAATGTGTTCCCTCTGTTTGCCACTTGTGCAAGCAACTAAAATGTTCTTGGCATGCAGAGCACATAATGCATGCTGGAAACGAGTTGGACTGTTTGCTTCCAAATGTACCGTCGGAGGCAGTGCAACAAAACACCATTTATTTCCATCCGTTTTTGCTCTGCCGATTGCGTACGTTGTGGCGGCTCTGCGCTTGCATTATGATGTCGGGGGTGACATCAAACAACGAGAAAAAAGTGTTTCACACCCTCGGCAGCTGCGGAGGTCGCCCGTGTCGCTCGTTGCCCGTATTAACCGCGAAAAGCGGCCTGGTGACACTCGGCCTCGGCCTGCGCTGTCCATGCGCGCGCGTTGCATTTAGCCATTCTCACCCCTACAAACGCATCCCGCATCATCGCAGCTCGCCGCCGAGGGAAGACGGGGGAAACAATGGCAGGCAAATTGGCGAGGTTGCTCTCTCAGGAGCGCTCGGCAGCTCGCTGATGGATGTCAAGCAGAAATGATACGCGCTGATAGCGGCGTGTCGCTTTCATTTGCCCGCAAGATAGATTGAGTGGAAGCGCTACGGCGCGGCTCGGGAACGACGCTTTTCGCAAAACATCCCACAAACTCAACAAATGCGTTGACAGCAACCTCAGCGACTCGGGCGCCATTTCAAGCACTTGTTGAAATAGCCCAGAAAGACGAGTCCTCGCCAAAATACGCGATGGGGAGGTCACGTACCCGCAGCCATTGCGTCAAGCAGATTGCTCTTGCGGAATAATGGCGTGAGAAAACAAGCACGCTCTCCAGGTGACGAGTGGTCCGACTTGATGACTGTCAACATGATTGCGCCGCTAATGGAGAGGCGGCGCTCACATTAGCGCAGGTGAGAGAGTGTCCAGGTGTGGCGAGAGTGCGATGTTGCTGCTGATTGGCAATTTCGCGTCCAGTTTTTCCTTTTGCGATAAGCTTACTAAGCCCTCGCCATCTGCCCGCTTCCCACGTTGCGGCGGATCACCGCAAAATCCGCCTGATTGACAGCAATGCTGTAATCGTGTGTGTGTGTGCGTGTCAGAGTAGGAGAGCAGCTGCTTTCAGAAAGACCCCGCTCTCCCACCCACTGATGTGACAGGTAGCACCTGTCCTGCCCGATACAGCCAGATGGATGCCCCTCCTCTCCGTGGCATCGGACGCTCGCCGTCTTCGTGCCATGTCTCGCTTCTGGCACGCGCGCGCACACACACACAAAACATAGTTTAGTTTAGTTGATATATAAGACTGGCAAATACAGTTTCATAGTTAATTTACCCTCTAAGGTTGAAATCTAATTATAATTAGTGTTCAGTGATTACATTGTGTCAAATAACAACGGAACCAATCAGCACTTTGTCGGCTTTGGTCAACAAAATGCACTTCTTTGCGAGTGCGTCGGTTGGCAAGTCGGCACATTCCAGCTTCACCGCGGACCATCAAGTGGCCCCGGGTGCCGGCACCACGCAACTGAATCCGCCGGCCATTCATCGGGAGTCGGCACTGCGTTCATCAAAATTCACTTACAATTTCTACTGTTACACTCAATTACAAAATTGGCAAAATCCCCCAAAAAAGATGAACAATACAAATTTTGAGTTGTTTTGAGGCCTGCGCACACGACTTCCTCCATTTTGTTATTGAAATGTTACAACAATTTATAAGTGTATAAATGTATAGTGCAGCAAATAAACACAAATGCACTTTGTCTAAACCATACGTGAATTTACACATTTGCACCTTTTATTTTCAAATAATTAATTTTATAAATCGTATTTGGTCCAAAAGGAATTGACATGACTAAAATGTTTCCAATAATTGTATTCGTCTTAATATTTATTTGAACATGTTCAAATAGGTTCTTGTTTTGAAGCAAAAATAAATGAATAATCGTAATTTCAGTAATTAGCAAAACAATTGTGATCACCATTTTGTCCTAATCGAGCAGCCCAACACTGCCACAGAGCAGATGATCCCGCCCAAACGATATTCTTGAGCAGCTTTCACTTTTGGCTGCTGGTCATCTGAAATTGTTTGTGACAAGTCGGATGGTAGGACTTTTTCTCAGGGAAATTCGTCATCCTTGAATACGGATTTTGGCAGTGAAACAAAAGTGAGAACTTCATTTGCACAGCAGGGGGGCGACCTTGCGGGGGGGCGACCTTGCAGGGGGCGAGTTCGGCTAAGGTGGGCTTCAAACACGTGGAGTTGCGTTTCTATTTGCCTCCATGTTGAATGTGTGCTGCCATTCTGCCATTAAACCTTCCCCAACCCCCCCCCCAGGGTCTCATGATGATGCTGGATATAATCCTTATTATTGCGCAATGCCTCCAGTGATGCATGGCACGTTTATGTTTGGCGTTGGGGTTTAGCTGTCTCGTTTTGACAAAAACTCCCGTTTAATGACACAGAAAGAAATTCGATTGCCGACTTGGCCTCTCAGCTCTCTTGAAGTGTTGGACTATCGGCCCAAACCACAACAGAGAAATAAAATGTTGAAACCCGCTGGCAAGAATCTGTGAAAACACTTGACAAGGAAATCCTGTTTTGCTGTCGGGTGAGTCGGCGTCTGTAATCTCCGCCTCCATTCCTCGTCCCTCCTTCTGGCTTTGGGAACGTTAGCAAGTTGTCTGGGGCAGCTTTGCACCCGCGCTCATATTTGTTTTCTGCTGTCTGTGTTTGTCTGCATATGTTAATAATCTGCAGCATTAATATCTGCAAATCACATTGTGCAGTTGGTCTATGCTGTTATTGGAGACGTCAGGTCGGTCTCTCGATGCCCAACTTGTTCTCGGCATTATTGCTTGGTCTGCTTATATTGAATTTCAAATATCAGTCTTGTTTTATGTGTCACAATGCGGCGCACGCTGACACATCGTCATGGCCTGTCTTTGCTTGGCTTCTTTTTATATCACCGGGGGGGGGGCGCGAAAAGAGCGAGGATCATCGAAGTCACGTCGCAGACCGTTTCTTTCATGCCGACCGCCTCAGTGACAAGCGGCGGCCATGTTGCGGCGCTTGGCAACGGGCCGGCTTGTCTGGCCGTCCCGTTGACAAACGCGTGTTGTGGAGCCGTCACGATAAAGTTCATATAAATTGTGATGGGTTCAAAATTGTGTTAAGGAGATACAAGATGGTGGTCTCCAACTTTCGTTTTGTTTGTCTTTTTGCCATTTGTTTGAAAGTAGCATTCCACAAACAAAGACTGAACAGACGACCTCACGACTCTGGCTGGAAGTGTTCGGTTTAGGGAAATGGTATGGGATTTTTATTTTTTATTTTTTTTATAGGTTTTAGGTGAACTAATGAATGCACGCACGCACATACACATATTCACCCACATACAAAAAAAACCCTAATAATACAAAAAAAAATTATATATATATATAAAGGAGAACAATGATGATGACATGTCAAATCGGTAAAATTACCGAATGAACAATACTGAGCTCTCTAGAAAAACAAAAAAAAACAAAGACTGAACAAAAGTATTTCATGATCACCAGAGTTTGTAAAAAGTTTCATTTGGATTCATTTGTAAATGAAAGTAAGCCTGCAAGCTTGCAAATATGAATACGATGCGGTAAACATCTTCGCAAATCTTCAGTGAGGGTAAGAAACTTCTTTTAAGAGACAACATCGGCGTTCCTACGTCAAATATCGGTTCGTCTCACGGCTCGATCCCGGGGTCCATTTCACAAAGCGTGTTCAACAAACACCGAGACGAACCCTGAACGGCGAGTTGACATACGCTGACAAAGGAAACGGTCCAAAACACTCCACTCAACTTTCTCCCACTTCCAACATCCAACTTTGAATCTGAATTTTCTGCAATGATCAACCAAAACTAAATTACAGACCGTGTTGTACCGGAACTCCATTTGATGAACTTGTTCCCATTTTGGCTGAACGTGAACTGAACATAGTGTACATGTTGTTGCGAACACACACATCCTGGCATTTTAGATGACAGCTCATTTTTGTTCA
The DNA here is from genome assembly GCF_051991255.1 of Vanacampus margaritifer. Classification (NCBI taxonomy): domain Eukaryota; kingdom Metazoa; phylum Chordata; class Actinopteri; order Syngnathiformes; family Syngnathidae; genus Vanacampus; species Vanacampus margaritifer. The sequence goes on along the minus strand of NC_135432.1, from coordinate 764,710 downwards.
AGGGCGCCACTTTTGGTTGGACCTCCAGGAGAAAACATCGTAAAAGAGTCTTCATATGTAGGAGGAAACAGACCTTATTTGGCAACCCAAGCCCAATTCCCGAACGGCCATTGGCGGCCCAAATTGGCGCGCATCAGGCGCGGTCCGCCGCCGTCTCATCATTTCGGAGCATGTCAGCAGTAATGTGTGGACTGAATGGCTTCACAATTGGGGAAATGCAGTATTTCGAGGCTCCAAGCAATATATTGTTGATTGGAGAAATTAGTTAGAAATGTAAATTGTGAACTTTGAACTACTTGGTGTAGAAAATGGACTTTCCCAGAACTGCTTTTCACAGAGTAGGCGGGACAATAATAACATTTTCTTATTGTCTGCCATTACTCCAACATGGGACCGTCTCGTTGAAGAGAAACAAAAACAGACTCATTACAATTCACAATTCATGGACTAACAGATTTGTAATTATTTTAAACATTGCTTTATGTGAAATCAGTCGATGTTGGGGGGGAAAAAAGCAGGGGACTGCAGTGTTAAAAAAGAAAAGAAAAAAAAGAACATGCGTTAAATGTAAAGCAAAAATGTACATCGTGAAACCGGAGCAATGCCATTCATCATCTGTTGAAACATGAAGCAGCTGCGGGATCTGCCACTGGGATGGCACTTTGGAATGGGCGGGTGGGGGTGGGGTGGGGGGTGGGGCTATGGAGGTGAGCGAGGGGGATTTGCTGTTGGGCTGCGTGTGCGTTGCGAGGAGCACGCGGGCCAGAGTCGGGTCATGTTATTTTTAACCACGCATACTCCAGATCCTGCAAATGCCACGGACCACCTGCTGCACTCTGTCAGGTGGTGAGTAGAATGGGGGGGGGGGGGGGGGGGGGGAGGGGGCCGGTAACTTGGGTGTCAGAGAGGAGGATGATGATGATATGGGAGAGATGAAGATGCACACAGCAGAAAATAAGTACTCTCTCTTTTGATGTATGGAAATAATGTAAATTTGTATAATGTAATATTGTTCTCTCGCGCGGTTCTTCATCTTCCGTCCTCCTTCCCTGACTGCTGAACGCAGCTGCTTGCAAAGCAAACCAAAGGTTCAAATTGCAGCAGCTGCCTCCTCCAGCACCCTCGACTCCCAAGACATTCATTAGATTTTTCCTCCGGCGTCATTCGGCACAATCAAATGTTGTCATTGCAGCACACAACAGGTGTCGTCTTCATGCTAATGAGCTAAAAACAAGCCCGTTTTCTCCTATCATCTTCTTTCAAGAACTTGTTTTCGTTCAAGCGTAGTCATCACCTTGGTGATGTAAGGGACTCGCTCGCTTCTTCTTTGCTCTTGTGGTTGTGTTCAACTCAAAAGGGGATGAAGGATAGACGCAAAACAAACCTTGTAAGAATAAAACGCGCTCCATTTTTGTAGTATTTTTTTCTTTTTCCACTTCAAGCTTCCAGCTGCATAACCGTGTGTGTGTGTGTGTGTGTGTGTGTGTGTGTGTGTGTGTGTGTGTGTGTGTGTGTGTGCAGGTACGGAGCCCCTAAAGTGATATGGTAGGGGGGGATGGGGAAATAATTTGCATCCCCTCGCAAAAAAATGGCATTCCCTTGCAAAGATTGCGTTCTCTTGCAAGAACGTTTGCGTTCCCTCGCAATAAATGCGAAATAATGCGATACGTTTTTCGCAAGTGGACGCCTTTTTATTGATTTATTTGTACATGTTTATGTACTTCCGGGTCAGTTTGGATACTGTAGCCTCGAATGCGCGGGTGAGAGGCGACGGCAACCTTAGCATAGATATCTACAGTAGTACCTTTTGGAAATCAAATGTTTCCTGCCGCTGTAGCCGCGCCGTCCTCGTGGCTTTTGCTCACACCAAAGTTGACCTGGAAGTAGATCAACTCGTTTCAAAAAAAATGGCGTCCCCTCAGACGGCAATCATTTCAAGGGAACACTTTGCTTTCCTGTGTGGAGTTTGCATGTTCTCCCCGTGCTCGCGTGGCTTTTCTCTGGGTACTTCGCTTTCCTCCCACATTCCAAAGACGTGCGCGGCAGGTTCATCGGACACTCCAAATTGTCCCGGGATGTGATTGTGAGTGTGGATGGTTGCTGGTCGCTGTGTGCCCTGCGATTGGCTGGCAACCAGTTGAGGGTGTACCCTGCCTGCTGCCCAAAAGCCAGCTGGGATAGGCTCCAGCATCCCTTGTGAGGACAAGCGGTTATGAAAATGGATGGATGGATGGTTTTGCTATGACCTTTTAATAGCAGTTGTGTCATTGTTTTGTCTAAGTTCCAATAAAGGGCGCCATCCTAAATGATCAAGTTAAGTTTCATTTAAGTTTAAAAAACATTTGTTCATGATGGACACTTTTGTCATTTGCATTGAGCAAGTACTACTTTCAGCAGGCGGCAGATGCCAAAGTATGAATGAAGAGAAGCACGAACATAAACGAAAGACAATTTCGCATTCAAGTGGTGGAGTTTGTGTTGATGTGCCGTAGTTTGTCCAAACAGCGAGAACTCGCACCCAAGAGTAAAATGCATCTCTGCCCGCCACTTGCTTATGCGGGGGTTCAGTTGGTTTGTGAGGCGTGTGCTTCTTGAAATGCTCTTTATGTAAAGTGTTGTTTTATAATATAGTCATTATCATCTCCTGAGGGGAATTGAAACTGGCGCTCTGCTGTATATTTTTCACACACGGAGACTTGCAGAGCAAAAATATTGCCGTACCTCGGGAGTGGGGACGGCGTCTTGTCCAAGGTCAAATCAACGGTTCCCAGGAAGCAGCCCAACATTTTTACATTTTGTCCGCAGCGGGACCTCCAGCTTCGCCACCCGAGTCCTTGCAGATGAGCTCCTGTCGCCGTAAAACAGAATAGCCGTGCCGCGTGGTTTTGTAAATTCAGGAAAAAAATGTATATGTATTCATCAACAACCTTGTGGGATGAGACAATTCTGACAAAGTTTTTGACAAGAGCTCTTCTGAAACATTCACCGGTCAGACACGACATTATGACGTTTATAACATTCTAACGATTTCCAATAGAAAAGCTCTATCAAATCTTCTGCCTCTGCGAAGGTAATACCATTGACACACCAGAGAGGTATTAAGAAAACAAAGTGTTCTTCACTGTGCTTGAAGTGGTACAGAAAAGGAATAAAACCCTTTACTGAATCATCATCATCAAATTTCACACCACATCATTTGAATAATTATTGTCAATACTGTATTCATTGAGTCCAATGAGCTTGTGGTGTCGAGCTGAAAGACAGAGACAAAGACACACAATCACTAACATAGAACATCATTTTTGTTGTAAAAGCGTCGTTTAATTTAATACAGCTCTTGTATTCTATCTCGTATCATTGTATTATGAAGCCATGTTGTGGAACAGACTCACAAATCAAACGTGCCGTCCATCGGTTAAAAAGGCTGCAACCAGCTAAGGGTAAAAAAAAAAAAAAAAAAAAAATGTCACTGTAAATCAAATCTGTATGTCAGCTTCCTTTGATAGAGAGCGCACGCATGTCGCTGGCACCGCAAGCCCCCCCCCCCCCCCACCCCCCCTCGCTGATGCCACATGACAAGGACAAGCACAATCTTGGCTTGGCCCTTATCGGCCCGTGTTTCGGTGTCTCACGGATATGGAGGCTGGCGGCGAGTAGATTGTCTTCCTGGCACCTGCAGCCCGTCACAAACAAAGCGAGTTGTGGCTGCGGACATTTGACTTTGACACAGGATATTTTGGGGGACATTTCTAACAAACAAACAATGATTCGGGAAAGCAGCCGATTTTCAGAAATTTTCAGAAACCGTTCCGTTGGGGGTACGAACTGCCATCGCATTCCGTCTCATTTTGACACTTGGCTGTGACTGCAGAAATGGAATAGCAAGAAGCAACATTGATATCGTTCTCAAACTCATTTTGTGTTAAGCTTTTGATAAACCAAAGTGTGCCAGTAAACAAAGATGAAATGTCCTCCAGTGCTGCCTTCTGAAAAATTAATTGACGAGTCGCGCTGGTACAGTTTCACACTATTTCCGATCTGACGCGTTTCTTCCGACGCAGCCCACAATGGAAACTAAAGACAGTTGAAGGATTCTCATCCTAAACCGCAGGTTTAACTTGACTTGGGTTCGATCAAACCCCACGGTTTCGGACACCCACTCAACTCACTTGGCCTATCTGTGCTGCCGGGAATTATAGCGCGCTCAGTAGTGGTTGTTGTGGCTGTTGTGATGGGACATAGTGTGATTTCTTTTTTATTTTCATTCCTGACAGTACACAACGTTTCTTGAATTCAAGGTGAAGAGTCAAATTCAAGAAAATAGCTACTCTTCCTGTTTATTTATGTTTACCACTAAACCTATAAATAAATCTATATAAATATGTATTTCAATAACGAAGTGAATATGCATAGGAAACTGTTCAGTACCTCCAACCAGGTTAAGAACCGCTGTTACATGGCCAGCTGAACAGAACTGCACCACTATTGGAGTGGTGTCGGCCGGGGGACATCCGGATTTCACCATGACATGCGCTCGTCTTTAGGGGAAACGTGGTTCTTTCAAGGGAAAACAATACCGCTTTTGTCCAAAGGTGCCGCTGTAATCAAGTCAAACCAAATGCTCAATTGTGTCGCTTTAAACCTCAATGTAAGGAAACAAACGTGAACAAAACGTGTCCTCCACGCGTATCTCCCAATATTTCACACCTACAAGATTGCAAGCATTTATTTTTTGCATGACGCGCTCGCCTTCCAACGTCGTCACCTGCGAGAAGTCCAAGAAAAGAAAAAGGAAAGTCCCTTAAGCGAGTTGCTATCTGTGTTATTTGTTTTCCAGCTGCTCTTTTTTTCCCCTCCCCGGCCGGCTTGCCTCCGTCAGGGGAGGCTTTGTCACCGGCTATCTGCCTGCCAGCGCCGGCTATTGTTATTCCAAAGTGCAGGCCGGTTAACATCCCCCCGCCAGTGCTCCAAGATGATGCCCGCTCGGCATGTCCTCCTTTGTCTCCCCTTGACTCCTGCAAAGTCCTCATTCCTTTTTATTGTCCCAAAGCATCTCCCACAATAAAGAAAAATCGCTCCATTTTATCTTGTGCTTGAGGCTTAATAAACCAGCTTTAATAAAACAAAGCTGATTTGCTGGTAAGGCGCAGTTACATATAAGTCAGCACCATAAGACTATTCAAAGCTCACGTCTGCGCCAGGAGACTTCTTAAGTACCTGTACATCGTGAATGAGGAGATGCAGGCCCACAAATATCATATGCAGCCTTGCCGGATGTCTCGGATGAGTCCAAAGTGAGTGATTAGGCCATTAAGTGGAGGTAATTATCTTAAGCACTTGAACGCCATCGTGTCACCAGATGTGCGCACCCTCCCGACCCCCCCAAGGACCTTTTCTATTTGATGACAGAGTCCACCGCCTGTACCCGAATTGCGGAGATTTATTTGGGGTTATTACTGCTGAGAGGTTGTCATGCTCAAGTCGGCCCGCGGTCAATTTGATGTGCTGTTCTGTTCGCTCGCGAGCGGCTCGTAACTCAGGTTCGCTATCAAAGCAACGGCGGACGTGTTGAGGGACTATTTGGAGTGCTAATTAGGCATGTTAGTCATTTTCATGGCATGAGATGTTTGCGTGAGGTGGAGGGCACTTTTCTATGGCTGCTTTTAGGCTTACTGCTGCTCTTGTCAGTGACCTTTGTTGCGACCTTTTGACTTCTGTGGGTTGGCTGACTGGCTCTCAACTTGATTTACTGTAGTAGGAATGAACTATTAAACTGATGTCCATCTAATGGGCAAAAGTTGCATACAAGAATATGTTGCCAGGTCAGATCTAGAGAGCCTCTTTTACGTCCAATCCATTCACATTTTGTTCAATTCACTAATGACTTGGCAGGTTATCATTTTTTTCCTGTTAAAAATGATTGGTAAAATATTGACTTTTTTTTTATTATTATTTTTTTTTACTTACTGTACTGTACTTTGTAGTTAACAGTGCAACGGATCAAAAAAGTCAGGGTTCGGATCGGAGCACGGATTTAAATCATGGTTCTGATCTTTTTCCAGACCCCAAAAAAGATTAATTGAATTACTATTACTATCTTATAAATATTTGTTGCCAATTAACTCTTTGACTGCCAGACGTTTTCAGAAAAGGAATGCCGTTGGCGCCAGCCGATTTAAGCATTTTTGACTGATCTTTCAAGGTCCACAGAAAATTATGTGTTTGGACTATGGAAACACACATACTACCATGAAGGATTGGACTCTCATCTTTCATCAGAAAAAAAAGTTTGTTTCTACCTTATTCCGTTTTTCAGTAATCAACAATAGAAAATGGTTAGTTTCACCTCTGTTTAAAAAAAAAACGTCTTTTAACGTCTTTGGCACTCCTCCATATGATTTTACTAAACGTTATATAACGTTTTTGGCAGTCAAAGAGTTAAATAAAAAAGAAACATTCAACTCAAAATGGACTGTTTAGATTTTAGGAACACAACTTTAAATGCAATAAAAGGCAGGATGTTCTGTCTCATATTGCACTTTAAGTTGTGTTAATAAATTCTTAAATGCCATATTTGACATTTTGAGTTTTTTTTTTTTTGGCCAAATATGCTTTATAAAATGAATTAAGCTTTATCACGTTTTTTTGGCGGGTGAAAAAGAAGGGGGAAAAGGCCTCACAGGGCAATTTAAGGTACATCCTCTTTCTTTAAACATGAAGCGTGAATTACAAACTAGCGTTGGTCCCATCATTCAAGAATAAGTAAAGAAAGCCAAGTAACAACTTGTTGCTATCAGCTAGCCGCTAACGCCAGACAATTGTGTCACATCATACGATGACGGCATAATAAAACTAGTGAGTGAATATGATTTTGGGATGGCGTTGTGTTGATGTTGGCAGCAACTTTGAAATGGCAATTCAAATTGTGATAGAGCAAGCAGAAATGTCCAGCTAGCTGCCAGGCCATCACATGGCCCAACTTCAAAATAAAAGCTGACTAAGGCTACTGCATTGGCATCCATGTATTATTTGGTGAGCTTTACTTTCAAGTAGTGCTGTCAAAGTTAAAGCGTTAAGTAATTAATTAATCACAAAAATATCGCATTCATCATGTCATTTTGACCGCAGATGATCCTTTAGCTTGACAGCGGATGGTTACGTTGTGTTGTGTTTGAGTAATAAATATAACGACATGCGTTAAAGTAAAGCATTTAATAAATGTTTGCATATCACATTCAGAATATGAGTTCATGTCAAAATATTGGGGTCATGTTCCCCCCCCCCATTTTTAATTATGCAAGTAATTAACTGATTAGAAAAAGAGGAAGATGAACATGTGCAGTGGATACAAAAATGTCGAAGACATCCTCATAACACATTTAACATATAACACGTGCTCTTCAAATTTGGCAGGCAAAAAATGTTGATTAAAAAAAGCCTTTTAATGAAGCGATTAAAAGTGATTAATACAAATTCTAAGATGTAATGAAAAAAATGGAATTGTTTGACAGCTCTACTTTCAAGTTAGCCTTCATGTTTCGTTATGTGTACGTTTTGCAGCTTTCTTGACACGTCTAAATGACACACACGAAATACACGGTTAAAAAAAAGGTCCTCTATTATTTATTTAAATTTATTTGAGGTGCCTGAATTACTCAAGGACTTGTTTCAGCCAAACATGTGACGTACATGAACCACGAGGATTTTCAATTTCATCTGCTTCTATTATAGTGAATGTGGACTCACTATGAATGCGCACAATTGTCTTTTTTCTCTCCAAATAATCGGCGTGTGGCCCCGTACGCCGCGTGACCTGTACGGATCAAAGATGGTCCGTTGCACCACGAGCGTACCACCTTGAACATTTCTACTGCAGTATAATTGTAACATTGCCTTTTCATTTAAGGAGAACAGATTTGTGTCACGGTAGTGCGTGTGTTCACAGCGAATCCCGAGATCCGGGGCAGGGGGTCACCTAGCCCTCTCTTGTACAGCACTTTCAACTTCATGCATGGCCAACTACTTTTATCTTCTCCGAATAATGAGCTGACAGCAACAGTGTTCTTATCTTAAGAGTTGAGCAGATTCTCCGAGCCATTTTTAGAGCGGCAAGTCAGACCCTCTCAAGCACGTGCATGGAAAGTCCTCCTAGCTCGGACGAAGGTGTTTCTGCACCGTGAGGAATGTGGCTCCGTGGCTGTAAAAACCAAAACATCTGTCCATTTCTGACACGCTCCCGGAGACATCATGTTGTTTGGAGGTTGTTGATTGGTCGTCTCCGTCTCACAAAGATCTTGTGAAACGCAAAACCGCCGTTTGAAACCGTCTCCACAGTCGCTCTCAGCAGGATCGGACCAGCTTTGCTCATCTGATTTGCATAACATGGACGCCATATAGGACATCTTTCATTTGGCCGTCTTCTCTGTTCTTATCTCTGGTGGAAGAATATGCATTTATTGATCCGGTGGCCGCGTTGCTTGATGTGTAATTGCATCGGGTGGACAGGAAGCGTCTGCTGACCCCTGCTTAATGGTGTAATCTGCGTAATTATGACACTGGAGGATGAACGGGGAGTTAACGGATTCGCCACATCAAAACATACCAACACATTTCGCTTTCTCCGCCAAGTCAAGGCAGTTGCCAGAAATAGACCTTATTTGGGCCCCCTGAATAATTCAGTGTCATTCGCACAACTTTCTCGCTACCCCGTCTCCTTTTTCCAAAAGAAGCGGGGGGATCGATTGATGAGAGCAGATGAATATTTAATGACTCCGAGTCTCTCGGACAAGTTGGGCCGGCGATGACAAGCTTAGTGAGCACAAACACAGAAGGGGGGGGGGGGGGTTCAAGGAAAGGAGGTTGCACAGCGAGGGGGTATCGCAAACGCAGAGGGGCATCCAGATTTCATCTCGCACTGCCTTACTAGTTTCAAAGTGACACTTTAATGACGCCGCTTCCTTTTGCCTTGAATCAAACAAATGTTTGCAGTCGTAGAAATGAAATGCCAACAAGAGCTTTGCACTTTTACAGTGATTGACGATCACAAATCAGAGCTGTCAGACGCATCTCGCCACAGCGGCGCGACGACGATCGAGACATCATTTATGTTCTCCCCCACTGAACAATGAAAAACGCAAACCGCCAGATAAAAGTGGGAATTCCACAAGCAACTGCTTTTTAACTTCTTAGATACTTCATCTAAGGTTGATCTTCTTTTATATCTGGTAAAAGAATCTTCTGAGAAAAATGGTTCTTTCCATTCCATGTTTTTTTCCCCCCTTATGTCTATCGCTAGTTATAGATGTTCGCCTGTGCCCGGTTGTTCAAAACTCGGTTATATTTTTAACCGCTGGTAAAGTAGATTTAACTGATCGGTAACTTCAACGGCACTATTACCTTGTTGTTCAAAACTCAGATAACTTTAACCAACTGTTAAATTGAGGTTAACACACATAAGGAGTGACTGCCGCTAACTTTTTATGTCTCAAGATGCTGAATTAAAATGGATCCTACTTTATCCATATTGTCAGAATATTTTGTTAACTTATTTCATAGATTTTTTTCAATAAATAAGACAGGACTGTGTTCTATTTGGACAGTTGAACAATCTTACAAAATGAAGTCAAAACAAATGCTGGAAAAAAAGGTCAGCACTGCATCTGGATGAAGCACCCAGAAAATGCCTCAATTATCTCTGGCCAAAGGAAGTAGTCTAAAATATCATTCAATTAGATATAATCATAAAAAATAAGGTGTAAAATCGACATGACAAGTCAAATGAACGGATTTATTCACAAGTCAGAAGTTGTTTATTCAGTAATAGATATTGACATCGTCATATGACACATGACACATTTTTAAAAAAAAAATAAAATAAATCCTGCATTTTTTCCTTAAGAATGTTTGGCTATCTTTCTTTTAGTAAACAAAGTGAGTAATTGTGGAAAATATTGGTGCTAACTAGTGACGCTAACCACACGGTTGACTTTGATGGCGGCCAGGGACGGACATGGAACAAAATTTACTCCGGTAAAATATTCATCAAAGGCAACGAATCAGGCGACGAATCCTATTTGTCACCAACGAGAGTCGGGTGCAGGAGGGAGGAGCAAAAGTCAGAGGCCGAGGGGGATGACGTGCACTGCGTCTGGCCACATGCAACAATTTGTATTAATAGGAGGGAATAAAAAAAAGGAGACCTTTATTCTGTCCTCACCCCCCCAAAAAATGCAGTGACAATGTGAACAGATCCTCTGAGTTACTTTTTAATAGTATTGTCGTTCAACACAGTTCAGTCTACGGCTTGTTTTAATCGGAACACTATAAACTTAAATTAGTTTCATTCCGGCCACACAGACGAGAAAAAAAAGGTGAGATTGAATATTCTCCTTCCATTTTGATAGTCATGTATATTCACGATGTCGAAACTGAACAATCGCAAATGGAAAAGGTCACCGTCGTGCTGGAGGAGTGCATTATGCTAGTGGAATAATTGCTTTCCTCACATTAGTTCCCTTTGTAATGAAATCTCACGGCCACCGCCGAGTACCAGATGATTCCACGGTTCAATCGCACCAGTACGGGCGGGGGGGCGGTGATGGTGGGGGGGGAGGCGGGGTTAGAGGAGCAGGCGGGGCGTGATCGCGCGGCTCATTTGGCCCGGCTTGAAAAGTGCGCCCCCTGGCCCGGAAACTCCGCCTCTCCTTGGCTCTGTGTTTATGAGGTGAACGCGCTTGTATAAGATTTGTATCGTTGCACTCTAATTGTTGTCAAGTGAGCGGGAACGGGCGGGCAAGCTTTCATTTTGTTTTCTTTTTTGTGGCTTTGTGTGCACTGCCAAGTGCCGGGCTCTTGAAAACATGGCGGTGTTAAACATGTGTTTCCATGCGGGGAGACTTAAGCTTGCTCACACTCGCACGCGCCTCTCAAGGGCACCTTCAGGTGTGCTGCCCGCGTACGGCCAAGATGGCGCCGCAAATTGCCCATGTGATGAAGCAAAATGAACAAGATGAAATGACAGAGCAAACATGAAAGACTTTTAGCTGATCACAGCTTTCTTAATGAGACCAACGTTGACATCTGCGGGGAGATGAGCTGCAATTACGCTTTGATGGCATTTCAGAGCCACTCTACCTTGAACACCTCCGAAGTCAACCTTCGCGTCATTAGTGAGGTTGACACGCCACTATCTTGCTCACCTTCTTTTTGGAATCTTAAAATAAACTTGCCCGCAAGTTCAAACTTTACATGAGCAGCTTTCCAGGTTGGATTCATAACAAACACCGCAGCTTGTGAAGACATCATCATTTTTTTATTTCATAACGCCTTGTAGGCACTCCCAGTGGAGGCAAACTTGCGGCGCTTTCCTGATCACTGCTGAATTTGGGATTCATTCGCCAGTCAGTTGAACAGGATGATACAGCGGCGAGGAACGGACAATGTTTGTTCAATCATTTTGTCCGGCGAGCACATTTGCGAGTACGTTGCAACATTTTCAAATACTTTCAAAGTCTAGTGATGTCAAAGTTAAAGCATTAACTCAGTGATTAATCACAAAAGATTATTTCATTAATCATGTACTGTATTAACACAGAATAATCTACCACATGCATTAAAGGTGCCGTATAAAAGGTCACGTTGTGGCTTTTTCGACATCATGCATGCTCCAACCAATGCCCAGATGAGTACGAAGAGCCCTGACTGTTTTACTCCGACTGCACCTATCAGCTGAAATCTTCCCTTTATACACTCCACAGTTTCTTTGGGGGGGGGAGGGGCGGAGTTTTCTTACCACATTTGAAGTCATGTCTCCGTTTGTCAACTGTGGCCGTCGATTTAAGATCGTGCACGTAACACAGATGCTGCAGTACTTGAGTATTTGTTTCAGCGAATATTTATTTACTCGTACGTCTTTGATGACTACTTTTTACTTTTACTTGAGTAATATTATTTGGAAGTAACACTACTCTTACTTAAGCACAATTTTTGGCTACTCTACCCACCTCTGCTCGTGAGTGCTTTCAAACGTACTTGTAGGCTAAATGCTACAACAATATCATATTTTCCCATAATGCCATGGGGTATTTATAATTCACATGATGCAACCACAGCTTCGCTGGAATATTTACCTTGTTTTGTGTTGCAACACTGATGGCCATAAAAGTACTTCTTATTTTCTCTGCTCTACTAATAGCGACCCCCTTCGTGATCCCCTCCGTCACTCGGGGTGAAAATGACATTGTCTTTTATCTCATTTATGGCCATCCAGCCAGTTGATGCTGCACATATGAAAAGCCTCCTGATGTTCTGTCCGATACTGTCTAAATCCAGGAGCAATATTCTCTCAAGATGGCCGAAGATTGGGCAGCGGTTTTCTCCCTTCACAGATAAATCTTTCATCTCATAAAGTGAAATAAGTCTGCCGGCAATATTCCCTCAGCGCTTGCAAGGTGGCTTCTAATGAGGATGCGGTCCAATTTGCTAGTTCTCGCTAACCATCCGTTGCCTTACCTGGGGATTGCGCATCCCAATACCTGACAAGACTCTTAAAAAATGTCTGCTGTATTTCTGTAAAACCCAATCTAGTGGGCGGAATACCAATGGTGTCGGTAAGTCCTGTGAGCTGGCCAGGGCTCTTCCTTCTCCGTCTTTTTTCGGCTCACGAGAATTTGTTAATAAAGCATAAATCCCTGCAGAAGGCGACACTCCCGTAAAACGGCCGGCGGTAATTGGTTCGGGAGCAGCCAATCAAGCTCCTCTTCCATTCCTAATGACCATCTAAAGGAGTGTTGTCCTTTGACCCCACTGGGGAGAAGCAAGACCAAATGGTCCACCGCTGTCTTTGTTTGGGGCTTCTGGAAGCAAAGTTCTGAATGAGGGTTCGCCAAGTCCATGGGAAGAGTATCATGTTTTTTTTTTTCTTTTTGGAAAGAAGATCAGAGGGATTTATTTACTTCGCTGCCCTATTTTAACTGCAAACTTTACACTGTGTGTGCGCACACGTGTGTGTGTGTGTTTGCTTTGTTTTATTATTCCTGGATATCTTGTGATCTTGTACTGAATTCAGTCACGACGCTAACAATGTATGCACTCACCACTTGCACCAAATAGTTATGAATATTACACTGCAGTCATTTCTCTCTCTCTCTCTTTTCTATCGGTAAGTCAATCAACTGCGACCCTCTTCTGACAAAGTCCTGCAGTTGTCCTGAGTAACGTATGGCTTATGTGGATCTGCACGTCTTGCATGTATTTGTTCAAGCTGAGTCACTATGCACTCTGTCTTGCATTTGCATATTTTTGTTGTTTTTTTTTTTATGAAAAAAGGACCAATTAATGAATAGGCGGACCTTAAGTCATTCTTTCTCCAACAGTAAACATTGCAGTGCAATTCCACGAATGGGCACATCTGGCCTCAGGGAACATGTTTTAATATTTTTTATTTTTTTTTGGGGGGGTGGTCCTAGAATAAAGAGTAATTGCATATCCATTACAGTAGGTGGCAGGACACACTCTCATTATCAGAGAGTGTACAAGGCGTACAACAATTTTATAGATAATTGATACGATAATCACAGTAGGGACAAATATTTTCTTTTTGTCCCTGGGGCGAGCGTAACAAAAAAAAAATTGCGAGCACTGCCTTAAGTGGAATGAATGTCTTTTGTGTGGCACAATTGTGAATTTGACTGCACTTGACACTTTGACACCAAATTGAGCTAAATGTCTAAGCATTGTCATGTCATGACGTCAAGCTAATAACCTAATGGAAGCTCGTCTTTTGCTTTTCTTTGGTGTGAATTGCGTATGCCTTTGCAATATAGAATGTGATGAAAGTTACTGGTAGTTTCAATTGAATGGGGAATATTGATTTCGTTAGGCGCTTAATGGCGTAACATTTTAAACTCATAAATCAAATGTACCAAACTCTTGGTTCATATTCACACATGCGTGACGGTGAACAATGTTAAAATGTTGCATTTCTTCTTTTGTTACTGTAATGATGGCAATTGTCTCACAATCTAGTCCACATTTGTTAAATGATCTTTTTTGCTCAAATCAAATGCTCAAGATGTGCATTCATCTCATACAATTTGCGATACCAGTCGTAACGCCGTCTTTGATGAACTAAAGTTGATAACGGCGCCACTTTGAGGCGATTAGCATTGTGGCATTAAGCGGCCGCTTGGGTTCACGCAGCTCCCGCCAAGCAGGGCCTCTGCGGCCGCCATCAATACTCCATTAAATCCATTTAGCCGCGCGCTTCCTATTCTCTTTAGCAGTAAAGATCACGCCTGCGGGCAGTGACAGCGGCAGCGGCCATATTTCCTGTTAAAGGTGCACGCTGGCCACAGCATTTGTGGAGTTAATGAGGCTCTAAGTTGCTGTCTGACAGCTTCTTGGCTTCCAGTCTTTCGAGCAGCGATCATCATTTGTCACATTTCCCTTTAAGTTCATCACATATTTTGTAAACTCCCAGATGTGTTTGAATTCGTCTCCAAGATCTTTTCATTGGACCGCGCTGCCCATAAGTGCTTGTTTTCATGCACCGTAGACCGTATTGATAGGCCAGACGAGCGGTTGGTGGTGTCGAGGTTTGCATGCGTTCGTTCTAAATCAATTTACAATCTGAGATTTCCAGCATTCTTCAGTTATTGAAGGTTTCTTGGCAGCTGCTTGTGCTCAGTATGTTTTTTTTTAGCTGACATTCTGAGGTCATTGTTGTTGCAAACGGGAAAGCCATTATAAACTCATGCTGAGAAGAAAAAAAGAACATATTGTTATTGAAAAATAAGGGCCATCAGAAGGTTGAATTGAAGTCCATCGATAGCGTCTGGCTCGGAGCTGAAAGGGAATTTAATGTTGTCATTCAATTTGATATGAAAGGATTAGATTTTGCTTTTTAATTTCCCTTTTTAGTACACTACATGGACCAAAGTAATCCTCACCGAGAGGCGAACACTGAATAAAGCCGGGTCTCCCCTTTTGCACTTTTAATAGCTTTCATTCTTGTGGGAAGACTTTTGACAAGACATTTTGCGGGGGTCAAGTGATGTTGGCTCAGAGTATTTGTTCTCGTTCGTTCCTAATGTGGTGCTAATCGGGGCTCTGACAATCTTCCTCAACAAACTCCTACAAGCCTGCCTTTAATACACATTGCTTTGTGATGAAAAATGGCCTCCTCGAGATGGGGGGGTGTACAACGTTTCGCCATTTCTTCAAAATGTATGTTTTGCTTTGACCTTCAAACGCAAACTTGATATACGTGCTCTGTGGTGGCAGTGAACTCATCTCACTTCATAATCAAAAATTCAAATATTAGAAAAAAGCTTCAACCTATAACACAAACATATATTCATGTATTCTTTATCCTCTACAAAGAAAGACTCATATTTGTGCTGTAATGATGAGCTGAGAGGATTTCAGACATCTCACTGAACAGTGTACCCGTCCGTCTGTCTTATACTACCCCCAGGTAGCCAGTATCTGTGGCCCTTGACTGTTTAATTCCCTTTAATTCTATTCAATCATGTCATATGTTCCAAAGTGCCGTATTAGAAGTGCTATTTTTCCTCATTAAGGGACATTACAACAATTGCTGTTTCCTTTTCGGGGAAGGCTGGAGCAGATTAATGGCATTTCCATTCATTTTCAAAGGGAAACGATGACGAGACTTGAGATGTGAGCATGGTCAAGGAACAAGTCCAACTCATATCTCAAGGCGCCACTAAACCGTATTTAAAATCGTCCATTTTCATCGCACATTTGACGGTGCCGCTGGGGCCAGTTGGAAAAGATCAAGTGTATCCCTCCGCATGGCGGCCGCGCCAGCTGTGTCCCTTGATAGTCGGCCATGATAAAAAAAAAAAGTCCCTCCAGGGAAAGCGCATGCTTGAAAGGGGGGGCTCTCTCTGCTGCCTGATGCTCTCGAGGACTTCGCAATGCGCCCGGTGAGCTCAAAAATGCGCCCGGTGAGCTCAAAAATGCGCCCGGTGAGCTCAAAAATGCGCCCGGTGAGCTTAAAACTGCGCCCGGTGAGCTTAAAACTGCTCGTCGCCGGCCCAATCGTGGCCTGCCACCGACGAGGGGATTTTCATCTGTTTGCGCTTGCAATCTCCGATTGCGTCCCGTCCTTTCATGGTTGTGGTCTCCTGCCTGGCCAAACTCCACCACCATCTTTTCTTGACATCCTTCACTCGCCGATCTCGTTGCACGATCCTCCCTCCCTTCCTGATCGCATACCAGTCCGACGCCCGCCATCCTTTCCTTGTGCCGCTCGTTCCCATCCTTGAACTTGCTCCCGCCCCTTTTTGCCATACACTTGCCGTTTGTTGCTCTTTCCTCCATCCTTCCCTCCCCTTCTTCTCCTTGCCATCCAACACTCCACTTCTTCACAAGCAAGCTATAGAGTAATGATCTGCTTGTTTTTGTCCTAATCATCATCATCATCCTCCTCCTCCTCCTCTTCCTCCCTCCTCCAGCGTCTCCTCCACACTGCAATAGCCGAGGCCTTCGCATGCCACATAATGGCCTCTGTTCTTGTTTGGACCCGATCCCTTGCAAGGTCATTCCTCCGCCATTGTGTTCCACTATCAAAAGGCCTTTTCAGATCATTTCCAAGGCTTTTGTAAATATTAATGACAGACTTTCTCACATCTTCACTCGACGTAAAAATTCCGTCGCCTGGTTCACATCACTTGTAAAGGTTGCATTGCTTTGGTGAGAACATTGTTTTGGCAGCTTGTTGACAATGTGAGCTCTTTTCATTTGTAACATTTTGCCACCCAACATTTCAAGTTGTTGGAGGTGAAATGAACCCTAACCCTATTTTAAATCATTTTAAATATGAATAATATTTATTTTTTAAACGTAAAAAATAAATAAATCCCAGATGTCTCAACAAGTATAAATGAATGAATGAGTTTTTGTTCATTTTCTTTTGTTTGATATGTTAAGTGACAGTGTCACTGGTGAGCTATTTTTAGAGCAGAGTCATGGGCTACTGGTGTTGTCCTTGAGGCTAACTAGTACACAGTCAGCAATTTTTGTTTTGGTTTTTAGGAAAATGCACATAAATCAAATGGCATCTCTTCCATCTAACTTAACCCCTCCATCCCCTCTCCTCCGTGCCGACATGCTCACCCCTTTCCTCCTGCTCACTAAGAAGGAGAAAAAAAGTTAATTGGAGGCAATTAACTTCGCAGAGGTGGCTTGTTTACTGAAATCAGCAAGCAGCCAATCATGTTGTACCCTCCATTTTGGATCCTATTATCAGGATACACTTAACTCACCTTGGACCAGCAAAAAATATGTTTTTAGAAATAAATATACTTGTAACATTAAACTTTACCTATTAAATTGAAATGAAAGTCCACCTTCTTAACAACCTTTCAGTACCGGTAAACATCTATACAATGTGACTTTTTTTTTTTCTTAACTTGCCTCGTACCCGTGTATATTACTCTCCCTCGAATGGTATTATTAGCAAAACAAAACAAAACCTTTTGTGTAGTCTGAGTTTTTATAGGTTGACAGTAAACTAAGCCCAAATTATTCTTGGTGTTGAATCTTTTTCACACCTAATGATTGGGGCTCTACACTGTAAAAAATATAATCCCACTTAAACAAAAAAAAAAAAGAAGAAAAAAAGATGTCCAGGTATCACATCTAAAATATTTGACTTTCACCATAAACAATAATTCTTCACTTGAACCAACCTTCTTCTTTTTTTTTTTTTCCTTGATCCAAATAATTTTCTTAACATTTTAGTTACTGAACCAAACTAATTTATTTACTTTTAACTGAATTAGCATATTCACATTGACAGCATTTAATCAATGTATGCATAACCACATTTTATGAAGTTAAAGATTGACGAACCGCTGTCTTTTGGTATGATTGGGGATTGAACCCACGACCTCCCAGTCCCAGGGCGGACACTCTACCACTAGGTCACTGAGCTGGTTTAAATGATTTGACCAAAAATAAGGATTTGTATTGCGTATCTTGCAAAAAGACACTTGGCCAACAGAGTATATACTCAAAAGATATGAATTAATCTTAAAACACGAGCCATTTTGCAACATCTAAACTAGAGATGAGGTGATGATGGAGAGCAAAGAGGAGAAAGAAGATCCCATTTCTAATTCCCAAAAATGTCAGACAACAACAACAACAAAACCGATTGTGAAACACAGGTGGTAGCAGGCCGACACAATCTGAGCTGTCATTAAACAAATCAAATGAAAGACTGCTTTCTGAAAGCAGTTGACCCTCAAACCACCAAATTCAATTCACACTCACTCAAAGCCTAACAATAAAGCATAGCCTTAAATGGCTACAGCGACACGACGAAGCCATCGAAATACGGACGTGCTGTCGTTTTCAATGCGCATTCGCAAGTCCATTCGACTCAAACGACATTTATTACCTGGAGGGCATGAAAAAAAATATGGAATTGGAAGGAAATCCATGTTGGTTGAAATTTAGATGTCTCTGGGGTTGATGAAGGACTCTGGTTGGTGGCCTGGTGGGTGGTGTCTGGTCGGTGCTGGATTTCACTTTCCTTTCTTTTCTTTGGTCCTTCCTCGGGTCTCCTGACGGCCCCACGACTCTGGCTGAAAGTGTTCGGTTTAGGGAAACGGTATGGGATTTTTATTTTTTTTGTAGGTTTTAGGTGAACTAATGAATGCACGCACGCACATACATACATACACATATTCACCCACATACAAAAAAATATAAAAATACTGTACAAAAAAATATATACATATATATAAAAAAAAAGGAGAGCAATGATGATGACATGTCAAATCGGTAAAATTACCGAATGATCAATACTGAGCTCTCCAGAAAAAAGAAGAAAAAAAAGGAATTGTAAGGAAATCCAAAAGTTTATTTTGGGTCCTTTGGACGTATATTTAGTTCCTGGCAATGCAAAATAAATGTTTTTCACAATCAAATCAATTACTTTATCCTGTTTTGCATAGAAAGGATTAATTTCAATGGACAGCTGCATGTAACAATTTTTACAATATAGTCGTCAACATTTGGAGCGACCACTCACTCACCAGTGGCACAAAAGCAAGTCAGCCTGGAAAGTGATGAAAAGTTTTCAGATGAGGTTGCTATTCCGCAAAATACGACGACCCGTCCTCCTCTCGGCCTCTCAACTTTGGCGGAGGCGCGCACTTTACGTCTGTTTCATTTTAGCCGTAGTCAAAACACGCATTGCAAAAGCCTTGCGATTTCCACACTTGCAAACCCCAGCGGGGGAAGCCCTTGTTGATATTATTCGCTGTTGGATTTGCAATTGACTTGCCCGCTGCTGTGTCGTCCACATGTGAGCGCATCAGGATGAACACGTGCACTTGTGTGAAAACATTGGCAAGGAAGCAGACGGATGTATTTCTGCGCCGCATTATTATGCAGCAACAGAGCATGTGGCAAAATGTCACGAGTGCGTTTGGCGGCGAACGTCTCCTCCGCTGCCACCGGCGGCCCCGACGACCCTCCGCGCTCGTCAGATGCGACACGCGGCGTCACCTCGGGGAGGCTCTCGCAAAGCGAGGCCCTAATGAATGTGCAAAATGAGAACAGCAGTTTGATGAACACTGTGACTCAATTAGTGCAATCAATTTTCTCGCGGCGCCTCTGAGTGAAATAGAGTCACGGATGATTGAGCCAATGCTTCGCTATCTTATTTTATTTTTAGCCAGCTGCCAGAGTGCAAATGTGTGTGCGTGCCACGTCGGTATGTGCATAAGTTCTGGAGTTTCATTACGTTGCTTTATGAATTTGTCTTTTCGCCGGTTGACTGCACAAAAGCAAAAGCGGTATTTACGCTTCGAAATTTAATTCACTGCTCATTTAAAAAAAGTAATGAAATTGGGAAAGGTTTCGTAATACGGACGGTACTTGAACTCACTCGAAAACCTGTTCAAGAGGAAATCGAGTTGAATGTCAAGTTTGCCACGAGGGGCAGAATTTGCATAGTTAGTTGCTTAGTTTGTGTCGTGATGTTACAAAGAGCAAAGGAAGAACCCAAATATACGTTTATGAGATGGAAACTGTCTATCGTTCTTCACATTTCACCATTTACAATCGGACTGCATTGAGACCGATAGAATGTTTCCGATTGTGTTTAAAACTTTGGATGTCATTGCCTTTGCGATGCGCTAACAAGATAGCTAGAATGTTGTACTTGCAGCGCCGCCGCTCGCCACCTGACCGAGACTCGTGAGTCGTCCGAGGAGTTAGCATCATGCAAACAAGTAGCGGCGTATCGCCGCGGCACGGGTCGCCTCCCCGCCCGGCAGACCATGAAGTAGGAATGAGCATATTGCAAATAAAAGTGTATTTGACTCACACGTGCGGAGGAAGACAAAAAGAAAAAGACCATGAAACGAATGATGGCTGAAGAAAATGCGCAAAGGCCAAGCGGTTAACGTGCCGGTCTGTAAACGATGTTCTAAAAGCTGCCAGGCGAAAGGCGGGAACACCTCCAACATCGCAAAATATTTAAAAGACACCGTCGTTATAAATGAGGTCATTTACAACTGGCTGTGTAACGGCAATGCTGAAAGGAGTGGCGACTACCGGTTGCTCTTTCATAAAATCTCACGGGACACACTATGGAACATTGTTTGGTGATTTGCTCAGTAGGAGAGCAACGTCCGCCACCCGACTAATGCATTTAAGATAGCCTTCAATGCAGGTGGAGCCCCCAAGACATATTATTTCTCTCTCTCTCTACCCCCCCAGTCCCTTTATACAACTTACTGTAGGTGTGGCAACGCAAGATGGCCACCGCTGGATTCACTTCTGGCTACAGCATGAACAGCCCAGGTTGTTTTTTACGGCTGTGCTGTATCAGCCTGCGAATCCACCTCAGAGTCTGACCGTGGTCTTTTTTTCAAGCCAGGACAGCATGGTAGCGTTTACATGGAATTCTTTTAAGAGCTGTGGTTGAACACGCGTTTGGTCGGCTAGCATCAGGCTAGGGGGCGACTTCTCTCGTAAAGCTCAGATTCATAGGAGTCGTGGATTTAGCGTGCGCTTGATGATGTGACGAGCGCAGGACATCCATACAAAATGTAAGTCCGCGGACGAGCGGCACTTGCCGGAACAGCTTTTGGGAATCCAAACATGAATTGTCAAGTGCACCAGAACGCCGATTGGCCGTTCTTTGCACGTTGAACAATCAAGGGGGATTTTTCGAAGTGTCGGCGCTTCGTACCGGTGCCTCTCGGCCCACATAAAACACTGGCTGGTTCTCAAAAATAATTTTTTCCCACCCTGCAGGAAATGGTCATTGTTTGTCACTGTCACTATTTGCTTTTTTAAAAAGCATTCTTGAGTGGTTGGAATAGTTGTTAAATATAGCAACAAGGTCGTTAAGTTGGCAACACTAAAGACACGCGTCATTTCTCTCTCTTGCTTGTTCTGCCAACACATGCTCATCAAAATCAAAATACTACTTTGAAAATAAATGTGAAATACAGATATGATTGCGAGGGCCGCTTAAAAACCTGTGGGACGTTCTTTGCCAAGAATTGCTGTAGAACAATTGGGTGGGGGTGGGGGGGGGGCATGCATAACTGGACTAAATGTCATTCAGCCAGTCAATCACAGGAGAAACACACACACAGGCCAGAAACCAGATATAAACCCAAAACCTGACCAGACTGTTGGACTACATCACACATGTACCAGTCACAAGTCAAGTTTCAAGTCCAAAGTTACTGTGGCAAAAAATCAAGTTCCACCAAAAGTTGAGTCAAGCCATTACTTGTGTGAACAGGGATGTGATTTTTCCGCTAATTCACGGAATTTCGCTTTTTTTTTTATCTCCCCCCCCAAAAAAAAAAATCAGATTTTTTTTAATTGTTTTTTTAGTAGTTCATTGTGTATGCACATGACTCCGACAGATAACATCTTCTGCTATAACAAAGACATTTGTGGTATGCTCTAATATGAGTTACTTTTCATTTGGTCATGATACAATTATTTGTTCATGAAATTTGAACTCTTCAACATTATTTATGTGTTAACTTAGTAATCACATTAGTTAGATATGATGATATTCTCAGTGATAGTTTTTAAAAGCAAAGGCAGTCCAATGTTTTTGAATGTGACTGATTTTGAGTTGACTAAAACTGCCATTTTATATGGGATAGTTCAATATACATTGAAAATGTATGCTGTTGTTTTGTCTATTTCTTTGTCATGTGAGTGCATTGAAAGTACTTCAAAACACGGACCCTGGACCTAGCTGGGTGCCAAATTTTCAGATAATTTCACTTTGGTCAAATCATATCCCTGTGTGAAACAAGTCATAAATCAAGTCAAACACTTTATCCATACTTGTTAGCTAGCTGTTGAACCGCCTGTTTTGAAACCGCAACCCAAATTACTTTCCATATGTCAATGTCTTGTCAATCCTACACATAAGCAACATGAAGCCGATTTAACATTTGACCAGCAATCACTGAGCGCGACCCTGAAGTTAGCGTTGTCTCAAATCAAGTCATGTGACTCAAGCCACCCACCTGCCGTGCTATATGTTCCGCTGGCGAACGACCCCGTCAGTGTTCTTGCGAAACAATTTGGCAAGCGCAGCTTCGGGCCGTCCTCTCGGACCTGTTACCACGCAACCGAGTCAAAGTGCCTGGCACCGGAGGCCCGACAGTTGGGCGCCCCGCGCGCCTGCAGATGGCGAGGCGGTCAGAACAGGCTGCGAGAATGGCACCCCTCGCCGTGCGCACACATGCGCACACTCCGCCGTGGGTTTGTGTGCTAACAGCCTGCCAGGCTCAACTCTGCTTTCTGACGGGATAATTACGCCGAGTTTTCTTGCTGTACGTCGCCGTTTTTCGGTCGACGTCTCCGAGTCGGCGCGTTGCGCCGTTTTGCACGGAGACACCTCGTCCGGTTTGGCTTGTTAACGAGCTGCAAATAATTAGCAAATACATTTTGGAAAGATCTGAGATGACGCAAATGTTTGAACTCCCCTAAGAGTTGCCCACTCTTTACTCGCAGCTTAAAAAAAAAGATGACACACAAAGATGAGTTTTTATGTATGAGCGTCATGAAATCTACTCCGCCTGGATGCAAGACAAACAAGGCTTTGAGTGACAGGTGTACGTCGTTGGCAGGCGGCGGCGACAGTCGTCTTGCTGCGTCGCAAGCTGCTCCCGCTGCTGCTCCCGCTGCTGCTCCCGCTGCTGCTCCACTGGGCAAGAGCAGAGCGGCCGCTCCGTCGCCAGGCCTTCATTCTCGGAGGCGCCCGTTATTCCACCTGCGTGCGCTTCCTCCTCACTCTCATTTTTACATCACTTTTATTCATTTTGACTTCTTCTGCCAACAGCGTTAAAAAAAGAAATGGCCTTGAAAAGTAGCGTGGATTGCATATGAGTGGTGTGGCCTGTCATAAGAATGTGGAAGGCCTGGCCGACTTTTGAGGCCGATTGCAATTTTTGGCATGAAAAAAATACTGATTACCGATTAATTGGCACAGATAATATCCTGGAGTCACGGCGGCAACATTATGGCAGGTTGTTTAATTGTGTTCAGAGTAACACTTACTGTGTTAAGGATGTTGACAGCTCAAATAAAATCCTTTGTCCTGAAGTACTGAAAGCGATCTCCAATTTGTCAAATAACAAAGCGATCGGTTTGAGCGCTTAAAGTTTGCAGGTGCGAGGTTAGTCCTCCTGATTTCAATCTGTTTCACAGCTTGTTTTTGTTCGTGGGTTTTTGCCTAACTGTACTGTTAGTTCCCGTCATTAAAGACAAAGCTGGGAAGATTGGCGGTTCAGACAATTATAGATCAATTGCCTTCGACAGTACAGTCGAAAATTGTTGAAGCAATATTTCTGGATATAATCTCAACATTTGTTACATCCTCAGGCAGCAGATTCAGGCACAGATATGTGTATCTATGCTCTTAAAGAAAAAAAAAAAAAAATCATCTATTTTTATGCGCTTTTGGGATGCAGCCAAAGCCTTCGACAGGGTAAATCACAGGAAGTTGTTTATGAAGTTGACACAAAGGGGTGTGCCAAAATACATTGTTGGAATTTTAACTCATTCACTGCCATTGACGGTTATAGTCGTCAAAAATTCATTTAAACTATTTCTATTGGTTTAACATTTTTTTCCACTTTTGTTAACAATAATATATGAACCTAGATTTTTTTTATTGTACATTTAGAACAGATATAAAATTTGTGATTAATTGTGAGTTAACTCATGAAGTCACACAATATATATGTTTTTCTAGCTTTTCTTTTCTCTTGTTAACAAAAGTGGATTTTTTTTTTAACTAATAGAAATAGTTCAAATTAATTTTCGACGTCAATGGCAGTGAATGAGTTAACCTATTGGTATGCTCAGCAAACGATGACAGTTAAATGGGGGGGAAGGCGTGTCTTTACCATTTCATGCTGCAAATGGGGTTAGACAAGGGGGAGTATTTTGTCCCCTGTTCTTTTTAACCTACATTTGCACGAGCTGTCAGTAAGGTTGAAGGCATGCAATAATACTGGCGGTTAAGCTCACCTTTGGTCCGATTATAAGAAAGCACGTTTGCAAATGCTGCAGGTGGCCAAAATGGCCCACTGCAAATCAGCTGGAAGAAATGTACGACAAGTCACTTTTATGTACAGTTTTATTTGTTGCTTGAATACGACAGCGAATGAAGTTGTGTTGTGTCTGACTGATATTAAGTGTAGTGCGCTAGGATGTCTGATAACTGTTTTTATTGTTTTATGTTTGTTTGGACCAAGAGTTGGGAATAAAGTTGAATTGAAATGAATTAATTTAATATATATATAATGCATTTCAATGGCCGTCAATTATACACAGATATTCCATATTCAAGGGCCGACTGGTTCTCTACGAATGCCAGTAGTTGAATGAGTGTCACATTTAGCACATTTTTTTTGATGATGTTTTTATTTTATGATTATTCTTAAATAATGAGTGACATCTATCTTAATTCCTAGCACAACTTCCAATGCTCACCTGAGCATTGCTTGTAAAAAAAAATAGGATTTGCTGTGTTTTAATGACAGGTCCGTAGAATGACCTTGTCCACATTTTGGTATAGATTTAGTATTTAGGGATATGAGGAAGGGTGAGAAGCTCAGTCATCCGGGAGGCACTCAGGGTCGGGCTGCTGCTGCTCCTCCACGTTGAGAGGAACTGGTTGAAGTGGCGTGGGCATCTGGTTCGGAGGCCTCCTGGACGCCTCCCTAGCGAGGTATTCCGGGCACGTCCCACTGGCGGGAGGCCAACCCAGGACACGGTGGAGAGACTATGTCTCTCGGCAGGCTTAGGAACGCCTTGGGATCCCGTCAAAGGAGCTGATCGAAGTGGCTTGGGAGAGGGAAGTCTGGGCTTCCCTGCTAAAGCTGTTGTCCCCGCGACCCGACCCTGGATAAGTAGATGATGGATGGATGGCATACGAGGTTCAGATTGATGGAAGAAATAATGCGACGCGACTGCTGTAAATGGTTAGGGTACATGAAGGTAAAAAAAATCAGCAAATATCGGCCATTGGGCTGATGATTTTGGCCGATGTTTGAAGGGCCTTAATCGGCTCATTTGAATTGGTCAGGCCCTAAAAAGGATATTTTAAACTGCATGTGGACAGTAGTAATTGCCAATGTTGCAACTCTGACACAATAGTGTAATCGTATTCGAGACGTATTGCTGATGTTGCAGCCACAATGATGTAATAAGTGTGTCCATGTTGGAGGGTTCACAATGAAGGCCTCAGGTCTCTTTTTCCCTCCTTTTTGGGACGCGGTCCATCCTCTGCATGCGCGCGCTGGTGCGCGCTGGTGCGCGCTGGTGCGCGAGTGCTCAGGAGGCCCACAAGTCCTGTGCTTTATAGCTTTTGGCTTATCTTTGTGATTTACGGACCGACACAGCGAGCAAGCGAGGAGAAGACGAGGCACGCCATCCATCGAGAGTCACAGCACGGGTGGGAGTTGTTTGCATGCTCGCGTGTGCCCGTGTCAGACAGAGTGTTGCAAATTTGGCTTGGGCTACTCAGACAGTGTTCGGATTGTGCACACTGTAAAACAGATGGCAATAATTAGAATGTCTCCTCGTGGTTCCCGCTGATGCCGATGGAGCGCATACACACAAATGCAAACACGCTGGCTGACAGGTATGCGAAATTGCACTCGATTGCTGCTGGTTATTGCATCGCTCCCTTGTGTTTGACTGTCGATGAAGTGTGTGTATGTGTGCGGTGGGGGTTCTTTTCGTCACGGGGCCGTGTCGTCACTGTCGTCTGATTGGCTGACGGCAACGTAGCGAGCAACTCCATTTCCTTATTTTATGCAAGCGAGGCAAGGGGGGGGGGGTGTCTGCAGGTCTTCGCCAAAGTCAAAGTTCAAATCATCTCGAATGCACACCGCTCGCCTGGTCGTGTGTTCCCATTCACTTGAACGAGAGCTCCAGCGGCAGTTAAATGAACGAGGCTGAGTTCTCCAATCAGAAAGAGCTCCGCGAGCCGGTCGTGAAATCAAGATCGCAACGTTTCATCGGTGGCGATCCATATGAAATTGTAAATGCAGTTCAATGTTGGCGCGACTTGACACTCGTGAAATGTTATGGCGAGCCGCACGCATTGCGGGAGTGCAAGCTTGGCTTGGACAGTTCAAATGATCCCGCCCCCTTCCGCCCGCACGCCTGCTGTAACGCAAATGCAATGGCGGCCGTGTAGTGTTGTTCCGTGAGGTGTGTTGTGGTAGCGTGCCGTGCGGGCTAATGGAAAGCGACGTTTGTCTATAGAAATTGGGACCAGAATGGACTTGGGACTGGAATTGGAACCAGACCATCAACATTAACCACTAATAATTGATAGCACGTGTGCGTGTCGCTATAATTGTGCGTGCTTGTGTGTTGCCTTTCGTCTCCAAAGCGTTTCATTTGAAGCCAAATCAAATCTCTCCTCTCCCTGCATCAACAATTTGACAGCTTATCATGTAGTCATCGCCGCAGGCGCACACGCCTGCGTGCATGTTCGTGTGTGCATGCGCGTGTGCATTTTCAGTAACGTTGCTGAAGATCTCATTAAGCCGAACGCCCCCCTCGGCCCACCGTTCCCTCCACATTCCTGGAACCCCCCCCCCCTCATCTGACGGAGGAACGAGCGCGTGAATACAAACACACAAGATGAGGACGCAGACAATTACCCAAAGAATGTCAGCGACGATGACGCAGTGGCGGCCAACCTTCAAATTATGCCGGCCCCTTTTTTCAAAATGAATTCAACAATGAGTGAATCACACCAGCCCATTCCCAGTAATGTGTTCACGCCGAAGTGAAGATGAAGACTGATGAGCAATTCTATCAAAGCAAAAGCAATCGCGAATTACAGGACACTGTGTACATGAGGAAACAGAGTCTTTATATCAAGTGCCGGCAAAAGGTCAAAGTCAAAGACACGCCTCATTCAGTGAGTTTGCTTCATTCTCATTAGCCTACTATTTATTTTGTAGATTCTCACTGAAGGCATCAAAACTAAGAATGAACATATGTGGAGTTATGTACTGAACAAAAACATGTTTTCTATTCTGCTTTCTTCAAAATAGCCACCATTTGCTGTGATTGCTGCTTTGCGCACTCTTGGCATTCTCACTTCTGGGAACTCCTTCAGTACTGTTGGAAAAGCATTTCACGCTTGAAGCTCGTGGAGGGAATGCCCCAAAAAAATTGTCAGAGCAAAGAGTGACTATTTTGAAGGAAACCTCGACTGAGTGCTGAGAGAAACCATGACGTACTGGCAAAAGTGTCACTCAGTAACTCCTGCTGGGGCAAGGCACAATTCGATGACAGAATAAAGGTCTATATGACAAAATAAGAATGACTAGACAAAGAGTGACAAATACAGGACCATTACAACTGCATAGCAACTGACATCATTATCATTATTACAGTATAAACACATAGCGACCACATAGCAGCTACAAAATAAGAACGACTCCAGAAAATAAGATTGTCAAATTCACCATCATAATAAGGGACATAGAAACTGCAAAGCAAGTGACAACATCATCATTTTAAAAGGGACAAACTAACAGTGATGAGACAAAATTACAATTACAAGATTTACAATCGCATCATCATAAAAGAAATAGCAACTGCATAGCAACTGACAACATCCTCATAATAAGAGGCATATTAACCCCATAGCAGGTAAAAAGAGTGACTCGACAAAATAAGATTGACAAATTCTTCATCATCATCATCATCAAAAGGGACATAGCAACTGCATAGAAATTGACATTATCATCATAAGAGAAATAGAAACAACAAAGAAACTACAAAATAAGAGTGACTAGACATAATAAGATTGACAAATTCTTCATCGTCATCATCATCAAAAGGGACATAGATAGCAACTGCATAGAAACTGACATTATCATCATAAGAGACATAGAAACAACAAAGTAACTACAAAATAAGAGTGACTAGACATAATAAGATTGACAAATTCTTCATCATCAAAAGAGTCATAGCAACTGCATAACAACTGACAACATCCTCATACGTGACAAACAGAGTTCCATAACGACACCATGACCCAACCCAAAACACAGTCATAACACACTCCCCATGAAAAGGTCAATTCCATATTTTTCTGCGGACTGAAGACTTTTAGGTTTGTAGGTTTGTTTGCACTACGACTAGGGTGTGACCCTCGATCTGATCTCTTTTTAGAGCTTTATATTTCTTGAAATCCGAATTGTATGACCCGAGAAGAAAAAGTGCCACTGACTTTATTTTCCGTCAGCTTCTAAGACGCGTTCCCATGTGTTTGTTTCCCAGCTATCGTGTGTCTAAATAAGCGTATGGACGCAAGAACGGCTCACAAGTAATAGCTAATGGCAGGTAAGGAGGTGATGGATTGCCTGATTAGTGGCCTGGCAGGCCTCCTCTCGCAGATGGGCTGTTAGATGTCGGCATCTGGCCTTGACACGCGCGCACACACACGCACGCACACGCACGCACGCACACATGCGCGCACAGTCTTCCTCATTCGAACTCGACGGAGAAGACATGGAAGCTCCGATGGAAACTTTTTGTCGACCATCTGTCTCATGTCTTCCCCCTCAGCCGTCCGCTCTCTTCACTTCCGCCTTAACAGACATTTCCGCTCGTTAGTCGACTTAATTAACAGCGAGAGGAGAGAGGAACATTGTTTTTACACGATGCTGCCATCACTTAAGCAAGAGACGCACAAGTTGAGTCAACTGAGGGACGGGGCATAGATGGAAAAAGTGTCCAGTTCGGTTTTTGGTGAAACCTGCGTGAGGATAATGTCAGGTGTGCTTATGCAGGCTGAGGCTAATATCGTTTGTAGCGCTTTGCTGCCCACTTGCAGCCTTCGCCCCATAAAGCTAATCACTGCGCTCAGCATCGGAAACGGGAAGGGCAAAGAGGGGAGAGACGATGTGGGTGGTGGGGGAGCTGGAGCTAATGGCATTTTAAGGGTGGGGAAGCACTCCCATTACTTCTTCTAATGAAAAGCTAATGTGAGCGAGCACCTTCAGCCGGGAGAGCGTCAGCACGCCGCCAGCAGCTCATGTTTGCAAATGACGTCGCCGAGTGGAATGCTTTGCGACGGAGTTCACTTAGAGACATTTGGAGTGTGAAATGGAAAGAGTCCTTATTTTAAAACGTCATTCCACACAGGGGACGTCAAACATGCGACACATGAAGTCGCTGTATTGTACAAGCTAATACCAGCGTCGAACACAATCTCGCACACCGCCGCCGCCGCCTTTCAGTTTGTGTAAACAATGTGCCGAAAGTGGGTGAAGTGTCCAGAGAGATAAAAAGTGTGACGACTTCTCATCTGTTCTCTTCCCAGCGTGTGCATTTGTGTTTTTGTGTGTGAGTCTTTGGCTTACCTTTTGCTCGTCTCCCACCGTACCGACTTGATCAATTATTTGGCAAGACACATGTGCTCGAAGAGGAATAATCGAGGTGCGAGTGTGCTCAAGACGAGACGAGACTGTCCCCCGACATGACCTTCCTGTGGTCGCACACGTCGTCACAAGGTCGTCGTCAAGATATGGAGGGTCTTTACACACTCGGTCGGACAAGCCGCCTCCCTTTTGTGCTTTCATCGTCTTCTGCTTTCCTCCCTCCTTGACACTCCCGTTTGCCAGCAACCTTTTTGGTTTGTAATCACTGCACTCTTTTCTTCTTCTCTGTTGACGAGCTTTGTGGTTTTGTTGCGAAACCTTCACTTCTCTTTGTAGAATATGACAGAAACCGCTCACACATTATGACAACTTGTACACTTATGTTGATGTAAGACTGATTTTCTGACAGAATTCCTGTACGGGATATACCTAATATTGTGGACAAAATACAATAATCAAATTTGACAGTGTGTGAGTAAAATCTTCATCTACATGTGAACGTTTTTGTTGCTGACAACCTTCAGTCCAAATATTGACGGCAAAGCACAAATGAATAACAGAGAAGAGGATTATCAGCGCTTACTTTCTCCCCAATGAACCCTGACGACTCCAAATCGTTTTATGAGGGTTAAGGCGACAAAAGGCGGGAATTCTGATTTGGGGGTGAATATTTACAGTGGTGCTCAAAAGCTCAACTTCACTTAATGACTCAAAAATGCTACGAATCGTCACTAAAATTCACATGCACATTTTTACCCATGCCAACTTCATCCTCTGAAAATATCAAAACAAATGGGCACCGTATATTGGATTTTATGGACATTAAAGGGAACCCTCCATATTCTTTATTTGGTTGTTACTAACGTAACTATGAGATTTCCAGTTTGATACATGTTGTAGTAACTTCATTTGGACGTACGCCGCCATTGTTGTTTACGTGGCAACGCATTCAGTGCGTAGTGACGTGGACTGGCGGCCGGCTCTCTGCCAAGCAATGTGAATGTCATATAAAGAAAGCAAGGTAAGCCTCCGTAGCGTTCCTAAAGAAACAGCATGCGATTGGGAGAGTCGTGCTCTCGCCATTCAACAGTTTGGATCGTCCCGTCGGGAATGTTTTCCGGAGTCTGAGCGGTGGCATTTTCACTGGAGAGGCAGAAAAGAAGGTGAAAACGCCACAGATTGTGTTCAGGTTCAGGATTTTCTTCTTTTGAAAGAAATGCTTGCAGTGCCGTCAGCTGCTGGCTTTTTAATGGCGATGTTTTGCTGGTCATTTTAAACTGAGCTTCATGCTGAAGGAAACCAAGGATCATCTGCTACACGCCGCCATTTTGAATGGACTTCCGCGCTGAAGAGTGACGTTGCTCATGAAGAATAACTCACAGAAAATAAACCAATTTGATTGCACGGTTCGTTTTGAAGGGGCCGAACAGCTGCAGCCTTTCCAGAGCCACTTTCTGTCTTTCAAGAAAGCGGCTCTGGCTTGTGTTGGATATTATTAACATTTAAATTCTTTATTTTCATATATTAACCATTGTTATACATTATTAACATTTTAATTCTTTATATTAACCATGTCGAAATGTTTTATAGACGTGAGATAGTGTTGAACTAAGCTGGAACATATTGTTTGGTCTAAAAAATTCCTTCTCAGTGTTCTGTGCGAAAACACACATTTGGTCCTTGAGAACAGAATCTGCTTCGAACACACACCCCTGACTCTGGAAAAGTACCCAGAGAGTATGTTTTGTCTACAAATGAAAGAGAGGAGGTCTGTTTAACTATAAGAAGCCATTTTCCACGCGGAAGAGACACATTCGGACTCTGAAATTCCACCTGTTACGTGATGTTTGGAGTCTGTCACGATGTCCAGAGATCTCTGTTTTTTTTTATTAAATCATTTTTGCAAAGGTGTTTTTTCTTACATTAAATCTGTCTTCAAATTTTGGAACACGCAAAGAGGACAAATCATTTTATTCCTCTTCACTTGCCAGGCTGCTAAATCTTCTTCTCGCAGTCCTAAAATTTGACGGTGCCACTGTGCGGGCAGTAAGAAAAAAAAAAGTTTGCGTGCACCTCTGTAACTAATACTCAAGAATTTTTTTTGTGCTTGTTGGTAAGAAATGATTTATGTTTCCATGTAGACAGCTACTAGTCAAAGGGAATCATCCCCCGGGTTGTTTGTTGGGAGGCGTTATCATGAACAGGGGGCAATTCAATTCCATCTTAGCATAATTCATCTTGTCTTCATTTAAAAATATGTTTGAAGTTGTTCCTCCCCCCCAGAAGATCTGACTTTGCGTGATGCCAGAGCAGATGGTTGGAATGTAAAGGTAGACAAATGAGAGGCACACGGTGCAAGTGAGCAAACGCAAACTGATCAGTCCGCTAATTCCAGATCCCGTTTGGCCCGGCAGCTTCAATTTGGCAGAGGGGAGCTCTGCCTCCGCTTCAACTTTCGATTGGACCATTTTCTTTACCCCAACAGCCTGTGGGGTTGCGCACCGGGCCGGTCCCGAGCATAACGGCCGCGCCTCCCTCACTGGTTCCTTCTGTGCCCCAAAAAGGAGGAAGGCGGGAGCGTCCTCACTCTCCGACAAGCTCAAAAAAAACACTTCCATCCTCGTGTAACTTTTCAAAGGCTCCAGTAATGGCGTCTGAAGCGGCCTTCAAAACAAGCCTGATTGATCGCACAGCTTGGAGGACTTTGTTGGAGTAAAAGAGGCTGCAAAACATAAAGAAGCGGCGTTTCATTTTCATCTTTTTAGCCCACTTTTATTCTCGTTTTCCTTAAGACCAACGCAGTGCATAAATGCCTTTTCATTTTGTCTGATTTGCAGTTTCCCTGTAAAGTGGCTAAGATAATAAAAGATAATGAATCAAAAAGTATATATACACACCACTCTCAAAAAAGCTATAAAATTGTTTGGATGAACAATAATTTGTCAGGCCGCATTAATTAAGGCAAAGAAAATGACAATTCAGTCCGGTTATTGGACTGTGAAATCACTATTTTTCCCGCGCAAATCGAATCTTGTAGCCCTCTCTCATTCACTGAGCAATTTGCCTCACTTTATTATTGCCACGTCTGTTTCTTGTGTGTTTCGGCTTCAAGCTTGATGAGATTTCCTGTGGTTTAATTAGCTGTCGTGCGAGTGGATCGCAACCTTACCTGCCGCGCCATTCATCGCATCGCTCTACATGTCGTCGTTCACGTCACCGTTTACATCACTGTGCTAAGTCCGTCGTCATAGCCGAGATACACGGCAACACTGAAAGGATAAATCAGTGACGCCGAGTTCAAGTGCATCACTTGATGTCGTAGACTCCTATGCTTGCCATGTGCTTTCCATAGACACACACTTAACTGACTAATTAATCAATCAGGTGTTGCTTTAAGACCCTTATGCAGATCAATATAGTCGGGCCGATTTTGAGTCTGATTCACCTCTTCTGACAAAGGTCAGTAGGTCCAATATTCAGATGTCTTTAAAGATTAGCTTATCATAACTTATCATTCTGGTGTCTGTTGTATGCTAATATATTTGAGGAGGAATTGGTTGTGTTGAACGAGGAAATGAGTTTGCCAACGCATTGTCGTTACCAGCTAACTGATAGCCTAGCTCTTGGTCTGCTTTTTCTTCTTCTACTCTTTGTTTTTGGAATTTTATGGAAGGCAAGATCTCCTGTAGCACTATGCTGCCTCTCCCAGGTCAGTTTGGGTACTGCGCCGCTTCTGTTTTAAGCTCTCGATATTGTCAAAAGTGTGAGCGTGGTGTTCTGTGTTGGTCTTGAGTACACATCACATAATGAGAGTAGTAAAAACAGCAATTTTCTGAATGTCAAGACTGAGGTGTTTCACCCCCCCAAAAAATTACGTTGTGGTCTAATTGATTAGATACATATTTGTAAAACAAGGATTAATGGTACAAAGGGTGACTACGTCTAAGTTACTCGTTTCAGTCTTGCACATACTGAAGATAGCAGCATTGGAAAGCAGAGAAATAAAAGCATATAAGATGTTAAATACTGCAGTTGAATGAAATTCAGCACAAAAAAAATAAATATATATTTTTAGTTGAACTTCATATGAGCTATTAAAATGCTCCCAGGGGTAAATTTGACTCAGCAGTGAGGATAAAGTTCGGGAGTATTCAGAGAGAAAGGACACGCGAGGGTGTGAGGAAACAAAAAGGTTCAGAGAAAGCACAAGAAAAAAAAAAAAGAATAGAAGGAGATCACACTCAAAAACAGAAGCAATGGATTTGTGTTGTTTTCCTGCTGGGGTTGAAAGTGGAAGCCACTTTTTGTATTTCCCAGGAAGTAGATTGATTTCCACTCCTGTGACCTCCCGCTCAATTGCTGCGAGTGTAGCACAAAAGTCTTTTAACAGGAGGTGGAGTTGCGCAGGCTGTTTGTGCAGGCACAAGCATTGTTCTTCCTATACTTGCCTTTTACACAACGTAACTGGCCTGCGTTCCGAGTCGATGCCTTATTCACAATGATTGCGATAGACTTGAGGGCGGTCCACGGTGCGGCCTGCCTCTCTCTCACCCCAACTCACCTGGGATGGATATATTGGCTGCATGGAATTAAGATTGGATGGATTGATTGATACAAATTACCTTCAGTCATGATATTATTAGGGCCTGACATTTTTATTCGGCTGATATTAGCTCATTTAACTCATTTGCTCCCCAAAACGTATAAATACGTATAAATATTAACAGTGTCCCAAAAACATATTTAATGCAACCTCTGAACTGGAGAGAACAGTTGAAGCAATGGTAGTTCTTACAAAAACGGCCAGCAGGTGGCAGCAGAGTATAAGAGATCGACCGGGGCCACGTTGCAAAACAGCTGTTTTCCCCACAGTCTTAAACTAATTTGGGAATAATGATGAAATTCAGCTATATTATTATGCTAATTGCTGCATAAGGGAAACAGAAAGAAGAGATTCTAATCTTTCTTTTGGTAGGTTCCATGTTTTTATAGCAATTGAATGCAATATTCTGTGCGCCTTCCAGTAAAACAGCCGGGAGCCAAAGGGGTTGTTTCAGTGAAAATGGCTGCCAGTTAAAATAGTCCAAAATCGATATATTTTATGTGCACGTGTCACATGAACACAATGCAACAACATAAGACAAAAATAATTTAAAATTACAAAAAGGATGGAAAATCTGCCTTTTTTTTTTTTGTCAATATTCTTCTCTGTTCTGTGTAAAGTTCTCTGTAAAATTAAAGAAATACTATAGGACAAAGTATTATAAAACTTTCTTTATTTCATATCTTTATTTTTGTAAGTGTTGAGAGCAAAAAAATAAGTTCTTTTATTTATTGCTTGTTGTTTTTTTAAAGTTTTGTTTGGTTAATTAATCGGCCGATTAATTGGTTAACAAATTTTATTCTGCCAAATATCTGACTCAGCTAAAAAAAAAAATATATATAATTACCAATGGTATTCATTTATGTGAATACACTGATGTTATAATGATTTCTCAAAATAATTAGGAAACGGATACATATCTCTATATAACATTTTATTACTGAAAAATGTCTGCCAGTTTTTACATTTTCAAATGATCATTACTCCGCGATTCCTGGGAAATCACAATTGTCCCATCACTGGTGAGCTATTCTACAAACAGGCCCGTGGGCTACTCATGTGGTCCCTGGGGGGTACATGGTGCCGGCGGGCACATTTTTTCGTTCTTTGCCCACAGTCAGTTTAACTTCATGACGAGAGCGCTAACTCGACATGCTAATGAAAGCGATGAGATTTCATGGAAAATGTTGTCTCAAGGTCACCGAGGACCTTTCACGCTCAGTTGAGCTTGTTTTCATTCAAGGTATAGCAGCTTATAGTTTTCACGCCTCCTTTGACAGGTCAGATCAGCCAAACATAAAATTAAAAAGCCTCTTGGCCTTTTGACATCTCCTCGCTGGGCTTTGAAAGTTAATCTGCTCACTGCTGAATTCCAATTAACTAGCGTTTTACTTTCCGCGTGTTCCTCTGAACCCTTTAAATGGCAGACGTGGGCTTGCCGCAGTTTGGCGAAATGACACAAGCGCAGGCCTGTGAGGCCTGTGAGGCCTGGACACCGACGGCAAACGGGAGAGCCCGCGGCAGGTTTCTTAGGTGAAGGTCAGGCGGCCTTGCTCGCCCGCTCCCTCCCTCCCTCCCTCCCTCCCTCCCTCCCTCCCTCCCTCCACCTCCTCAAAAAAGGAACAAAGAAGCTGTGAACGCGCTTAAATCACAGAGCTGTGATTCTGTCTACACAGAGCGAGCTCATAAATTGGCGTCTGCCCGCTGCCGTGGCCCAATAGCGGCCTAGCGCATGCTTTATGACAAGATCAGGTCTCTAAATGAATGGCGGCGGGGGGCTCGTTAATCGTGCGGCAGTGATACACTCAAGGAGGGTGAAAGACAAAAAGTCAACTTTTTAAGGGAACAAACTTTTCTACTGGCTTGTCTCCACCATTTAGTTTCCAAAATACGCTATTCAATTATATTGGAAAGTCTCCCAACACATGCTGAGCAGAGATGCTATGTTGAGGTCACCAAACCGGAAGCCCTCAACTCCTCAACTGCGCCAAGAAATTCTGTTGCATAAAACTAAAAGCATGAACACACGATTGATGGGATTCCACAAAAACTCACCTCTTTATTCAAATATAACGCAAAAAGGGAACCACGGGTTTCCTCGTGTTACGGGGTTAGTTGATTGACAAAACCAAAGAAGAACCAGGGGCGTGCAAAGGGTTGGAGCCAATGTGGCAGTGGCCCCCACTCCCCAGCTGATGAAAATTTTAAATAATAGTCTGCCGCTGCTAACAGCTTTGTCTTGTAGCACCTTGGACATAAAGGTCAAAAATAAAAAAGAAATCTGTCCGCATTTATCGTGACAGAAATTGCTGTTGCTCAATTCAGTACGAGACTATAGTTGGTTTATATTCTGCACTATAATGAAATTGAATTTTAGGTTTATATCTGTGACTGAATTTGAAGCTAGCTTTTAAAAGTAGAGTAAAGCGCTGCCGTTTTAAGGCTATTTAAATGTAATTTGTTTGCGTTATTTTGTGCTTAACCTCTGATAGGCAATTCATTTTTTTCTTTTTTTATTTGTTTATTTGATTTTAACCACTGCTGCACTGGACTTATACCCACATAAAAAGGCATCGTGTTGAGATACGTTTCTTCAAATAAGACTTGATGTGCTCTGTATTATTATTATTATTATTATTATTGCATTGTGGTATATATAAAGTGATAGACTTAGATCATCATTAGCATGAATGCGTGTTTGTTGTTGTTGAATGAAAGTAGACATACTACATGTGTTGGTAGCTTGCATGTTTTGATATACTCTGACAGTTGTTTTCCGATTAAGTGCAGATCAAATGAACAATGCAATTGAGTGCGGTGAAAAAGGTCTGCATGCAAATCAAATGCGGCTGTTATGAGATCAAGTGTAATTTCATTCAGTCCTTGTGGCCCCCGAAGGACTCTGGCGCTATTGATTTACGGCCCCGAGAGGCATCCTCTGCTTCTCCC
This sequence comes from Vanacampus margaritifer, assembly GCF_051991255.1. NCBI lineage: Eukaryota > Metazoa > Chordata > Actinopteri > Syngnathiformes > Syngnathidae > Vanacampus > Vanacampus margaritifer. The sequence continues at coordinate 727,207 of NC_135432.1, read as the reverse complement.
GCTATCCGTATTTCAGCAGCGTCCTGTCAGATCAATAAAGTTTAAAGTCTCATACATGTGTTGGATGACAGATCTGCTATTGATTTCTGTCTGCAATATTAAGGGCCGTAAGTCAGAGCGGTGCCGCCCGCCACGCACCGCCGGCTTCTTTTGTTTTGGCATCCGCGTCGGCCGCCAGCCCAGACTTGAGGAAATTAATTTAGCAACACCGTGCGATTGTGCTCACGCAGACGCTTTGGAGACGCTTTGGAGACGCTTTGGAGACGCTTTGCAGACGCTTTGCAGACGCTGTTCTTCATGCTTTATGGGGCCATTTCATCAAAAGCCCAACTTGAAAATTGACAAACACTCCCATTCATTTTGGGATTATGACACTGCCGCTGTTTTTATTATTGTCGACTAGCCTCGTTTTCAGGGTCTTCTCCATGGCAAAAAAAACAAAAAAAAACGCGCACCGCATTCTAGACTCTTCCACGTGTTGCTCCCTACTTTTAGTTTCGACATTACAGAAGACCAAATTAAGTTTGCTTTGCTCTTCTTTCTAACTGTAATGTCACGGATTGCCATGAATGTGGCCTGCATGCGCACGAAAGGTCAAAGGTCGCATTACAAGGCATCTAACTCCCCCCAGCTGTTGCCTGCTTGTTAGGCTCACTACTGTAACAATCTATCCATGTTCTACTGCTTAACCTGTTTAGGTGAGTTTGAACGGCAGCGAACAATCCAATCATGTCGCAGTGTTTGGTGTTCTGCAAGCAATTCTCATGAGTTACAAACCGCCTGCGACAATTGTGGCTGTGATTCCAAATGTCGAATCACAAGTGAATGGCGCAGCACAGATGTTTTGACCAATGACAACTCCAGATTAAATCACGTGATCTTTTGCAACAAAACATCCGTTCGGAGGAACGAAGCCTACTTCCACTTCTATATAACGATAGCTAGCAAAAGGGATGACATCACATTTTGCTAAACATTGTCTATCTTGGGATAACACTGAAGAAATGACATGTTGCTTTAATATAAAGTCATCAGGATGCAGCTTGTATGCAGCTCAGTATAACCCAACACAGAACCGTTAATGTTTCTTTTCTTTGGTCCTTCCTCTGGTCTCCTGACGGCCTCACGACTCTGGCTGGAAGTGTTCGGTTTAGGTGAACGGTGTGGGATTTTTTTAATAGGTTTTAGGTGATCTAATGAATACACACACACTTGCACACACGCACATACACACACAAAATATATATATAAATAAAAAAAAGGATGCAGCTTGTATGCAGCTCAGTATAACCCAACACAGAACCGTTAATGTCTAAACCGCTAGCAACAAAAGTGTCAACACCCCTAAGTGAAAATTGTGCCCAAACTGTCAATAATTTCTGTGGCCACCAGCACTGCCTTTAACCCTATTAGGCGCGAGGTTGACCAAAACTTCACTGGTTGCCGCTAGATTCTCAGCGAGTTCTTAGCCACAAGGTGCCATATTGAATTTCCAGGGTGCGAGAGTGACACGTCTTCTCTCCATTCATGTAACACTAATGACTCACAGCAAACCAGAAGACAAAACAGCTCATTTCGGGTGACCAAATTCTGATTTCCAAAAAAGAGAACCCTCCGCCCGACCCCGAGAGACGGAAATGACACTCGAAAGTTTACTCAAAGATGCCACACACGTTTATAATTATTTTAACACATGCCTCCTCTGTATGGGTAGAAAAAACAGAACTCTCTTTTAAAGTCTTGAAAATGACTAAATCATGACATATAACCTTCTAAATGAGGGCTGCCAAGATGTACTTTTTAAGATATTTTGTCAGCGATGTCGGGGGATCGAACCCACACTCTACGATTTGCTTTTCTAGCTAAACTTCTCACGACTTTGTGTGAACGCTCAAGGACAAAATGGCTGCCGTTGTATGCTGTCCTTTTGAGCAGCAAACCGTTTTCGCTGGCACTCGCGTATTATAAAAATGCTATCGCCTGTAGCACAAATTGCCTTCTTTTACGGGTTCTCGACCGCCATTCTTGCCCACGTCACGCACGTCGTCGGTCGCGTTCGCATAAATTGTGCGCTGTGTTCGCGGTTCAACGCATGCTAATTGGTCCCATGAAAAACTGAGAATACCGGACATTTTCATGGATTTATGGGGGACGGATTGCCCGGACAGGATGTAAATAAGCAGAGTTGTCCATGTAAAAGAGGACGTTTGGTCACTCTAAGCTAATTGGGCCCATTTTGGATATTTGACTCGGGGGTGTACTCACATTTGTTGCCAGTATAGTGTTTAAAAACAAAACACGGTAACTGTGTTGGTTACAAGTGAATAGAAGAAAGATGATGTTTGTTACGGTCCATGACTGGGGCTGGCTATCATTGCCAGTGGCATTTCAAATACCCACAATTTAAACTTTAAAAATGTTGTTTACCACGAACAACGCTAGAGGTCACATTTTGTGTTGCAACGAGTTAGTAACGGTGATCGGGTCAGCCGCTTTTTTGTTAGCGATTGTCTAGTTGCCTCGAGTTCAGCGCTGCTCGGTGTGGAGAGGCGGGGCAGAACTTGACCTCACCGTGGACTAACTTAGCTGATGCATGTTTTTGGAATGTGTGAGGAAGCTGGAGGGCCGAGAAAATCAACAAGTCCTCCAACACAAGACCACCATATTGGTCGTTTTACCATGCATGAAAATACGCGTGTTCCGCCCCACGTCACAAGACCAACAAGACGTTGGTACGTTCTGTGCAGCCGTCTCAGTGACCTAGTGGCACAGAGCCCGCCCTGAGCTTGGAAGGCCATGGGTTCAATCCCCGGCTGGGTCATACCAAAGACTATAAAAATGGGCACCATTTGCCTCCCTGCTTGACACTCATTACGCACTATGGGTTGGAATTGGGGGGTTTGATCACCAAAGGACCCTCGAGCCCCTGCTGCTGCTCACCACTCCCGCAATGCATGGCTCAAATGCGGAGAATGAATTTCATCCCACTTAGTTGAAGGTGACAATCCGTGGTCCTTTAGCTCTCTGCTCCTTCTCGACGTCAATTCACCGTCAGTTTTGGGAATTTGTCGTCACTTCTGGGAGGAATATTAACCGTTGCGGTTCGTATTCGGCTTTCAGTCAGGTTGTACATGTTACGTCTTTACATGGGACGCTCATGGTTGAGGTTAGGAAGCAGCTGAGATCGTAGTATGGTTGGCGTTACAAAACATTTAGTCAGCACTAAAACAATTGCTGGCCTGTTAGCTTAGTCAACCCGGGTTCAAATCCAAGGTACTCCCGTTGCGGTTGAGTTGACTATTTTTTTTTTGCTATTTACATGGTCAGAACCTTTAACTGAGGCCAGCATGATTTGAATGTGGACATATTTTCAAGATGACGCAAAATCGGTATGTAATCTTGTGCACATTTTTGTCAGGCAATTGTAGAAAAGCAATGCAGGTGTTCACCATTCCATTAAATGTGTCATTTGTGTGTTGACAGTTTCCTGTACGGTGTTAGCGAGCAACACAAAGCTATAAATAATGCATGGTTTTGTCATCTCTTCCCCGGTGACAGTTTGCGGTCTCCTGGGCCCACGACTAAACTATCTCCCGTCTGGTCTTTTTCACTTTAGCGCGGTGCGGCAGATTGGGAGATACGACGGTAGAAGCGTCGCTGCAGCAGTTGGAAACAGTTTGTGTGTCAGACTCGTGTAATCTGGCAGACGCTAACTTAGCGAGCTAGGCTCCCCCCACAAAGAGACTTGATGATGACAAGGCAAGCCCAGAAGCTTCTAGATGGACCCGAGTGCCGCGGCCCACTTGACATTCCATCACGTTAGCAGAAGCTGACGTCCTCTTGAACTTCTGGCGCGCCGATACGCACGTTTGATCTTGACGGGGCGCCTTTAGAGAGCAACGTGAAGATGTGCCGGGAACGACGTGTTCCTTCTCAATGCGGAAGCTCATCAAAGGTGTGTGTTTGTGGCGCGTGAGCTTCGTTAGACGGGAGCGAATGGAAAGTGGCTGCGCCCGTGTCATTAGCGCCACGTTCGCCGATGCCCATCACTTCTCCTCGATGGCACATTTCACTCCCGACGAGGTCATTCACGTTTACTTGGCAAATGGAGGCGCCCGCGCTCGCTGCTCACATGTATTATCGCACCCGTGCGCAGCAACCCATTGTTCTCCTGCTTCATATCCGAGAAATAATCAATGTGCGCCGCCGTCGGATTCATTCCACTACGGAAAAAAAGGCATCATGATCAGCCCTCCATTTGCGCTGCTGTCAAAGCGCCCTCACGCAGCGTCGCCACAGCAGGCGCTCTCTCCAGGCGGAGCAGGGTAATAACGCTGCAGCACCTCTGGCAAGGCTAATTAAACTGCCGCATCTGTGCTTTATTTTGCATCTGGTCCAGGTGGTGGCGGCGCCCGCGGAAACGTGCCTCTCCGCCAGCGTGCCAGTGCGCCATTAAACGTTGACAACAGCAAGGCCGCCCTTGCGTGGGCCTCCCGTCCTGTTTATACTAAACTCACGTTTGATCACGTTCTTCTTAAAGGCCTACTTGACCCATTAACTCTTTGACTGCCAGACGTTTTCAGAAAAGGGATGCCGTGGGTGCCAGCCGGTTTTAAGCATTTTGACTGATCTTTCAAGGTCCATAGAAAATTATGTGTTTGGACTATGGAAACACACATACTGCCAAAAAAAGATTGGACTCTCATCTTCCATCAGAAAAAAAAAATTCCGTTTTTGAGTAATCAACAATAGAAAATGGTTAGTTTCACCTGTTTTGAAAAAAACGTCTTTTAACGTCTTTGGCACTCCTCCATAGGATTTTACTAAACGTTATTTAACGTTTTTGGCAGTCAAAGAGTTAAGACAATTTTAGCAGTAAAAAGTTGATATTTTGTCCACAATGAATTTGATCACTTTTTTCATGTACATTTAATACCTTTGAAAGCTAATTTTTACACTAGCTGTGGACTGAAGATGACATCACCAGTGCTGAGGAAGTAGGTAGCGACCAATCGTGGCTCACCTTTTTTGGGGTTTGGTCATCAAACTGAACCGTGATTGGTCGTTACCTACTTCCTCAGCACAAGTGATGTCATCTTCAGTCGACAGCAGGTCTAAAAAAAAAAAAAATTCTTAAGATATTAATTTTAAATACAAATAATGAAGTTATCAAATTCATTCTGGACAAACTTTTTACTGCTGGAAATGTCTCAAGGAGTCAAGTATCCCTTTAAAAGTTGGCGCTGTGTCCTGAAATAGTTCACCAACAGCTCAGCCTGAGAAGTTGTCTTGAGGAGTGGAGGTTTACAAGTCCAAATGGGGGAAATGCGTAGGAAATGCGTAGGATCGTATGAAGCCATGCAGTATATAATGTATATTCAAACAAGAGCAAAAGCCCCGCATGAAAAGCGAAATGTTATTCCCGCATCTGTGTGACAGGAATGCACACGTAGCACGCTGGCGTATCCTTCAGGAGCTCCTGACAACGCTGCCGTGAGCTTCCAGTCCTTCTTGGGGAGCGCCAAACACCCAATGCAATTACTTGCTATAGCTGACTGCACCTGTACGACATAATTGAGGAGGCAACTTGGGGCTTTGTCACTTAAAGTACAGATTTGAAAGGGAAAAAAAAGTGTCCTAGCTAAGCCGCGGGGCTGCGGCACGGGCCTATTACAGCTCAATCTGTGTGTGTGCGTGTTTGTGTGTGTGTGTGAGAGCACATACACAATCTGAGCGTTTCATTACAAAACCACTTGACTTTGCGCATAACCTGTTATGATTGTTTTCTGTGTGTTTGCGCGTGCGTGTTTGCACATGCATGTGCTGTAGGGGTGGAAATCTTTGACTGTCTGTCTCACGTTTCGATTTCTGGGTCAGCGATTCGATTCGGAATCAAATTTTGATTGAGAATCGATTTGCGATTTAGAATCGCTTTGATTGGCAAGGATTTCTTCTTCAATTCATAGATGTGCAAAGGATCGTCATGATCTACTCCAGTCTGACTCGCTAATGCTAACTAGTGCGCTACTCGCAGCACTTTTATCGCTTATTCAAACAAAATGCTTCAGGAATGTATACAGAGAGAGGCATCTTAACATGACTCACCGGCATATGCTCTTCCTACGCTGCAGAAAAACTTTTATTGGAATAATTTGATGGTGTACAATGTGAACAGCGCTCCCAATAAAGGCACACACAAACAATGGCAAGATAGTATAAAATAATTTAATCAAATCGATATTGTGGCATTTAAAATCAATTCTGAATCTTGCTAAATGAGAATCACGATTCTTATGAGAATCTTTTTTTTTTTTTTTTTGCACACCCCTAATATGTTGCATGCGTGTGTGTTTCATTCTCCGCTAGCAGGTGAAGTGTATCAGAATCTTGCCGTAACTAAAGAGAATTCCATCACCAAAGTCCAAGAGAGTCAACTTTGTCTGAAATGCTGAAAGCATCAAATATTCATGCTTCGTCCATCGCTCGCTCGCTCGGTCAGGCAGGATTGCATTCTCAGAAAGTTTTAATGATCACAAATTTAATTAAGCTCAAGTGGTGTGACTATGTTTGACTTCTCGGGACTCTGGGATTCTGAGAATCCCCCAGTCTCGCATTAATGAATGCAGCTGCAGGTCAAAGTCTAACGAGGAAATTGACTTTGATCTCATTTTGCTTAAAGGATCCCAGTTATGATGAAACATTGGCACTTGCTATAGTTCTGTACTTAAAATTGGCGTCAGCAGTACATAAACCAAGGCAAAGTGGCACAGTTGTGAAACGGACACTTTCGAAGGCAAGAAGGCGTGAACTTGATGATGTTGACACAAGGACAAGGCATTCCTAATACTATTTATGAGTGATCACTTCAATGATTTTAACCTGAAGCACGAAGCGTTTGGCTCACTTGAAAAAGCTTTGGTAGCCGCAGTTGTGGCTCTGCCCGTGTAGCTCCTCGGGCTCAGTTCTTGTTGGAAACCTCCTTTGCGCGGATATCATCGTCTGAATTCCAGGACTGTGGACGTCGTCGCTGTCATGCTCTTTGGTGGCAGTGAACGTCCCGTCGCTAACCCCACAGAGCTAAGAGGCTCACGGAAGCGCCCGGCCAGGGCTAACGGAGGCTTTCCGTCGCCGATAGCAAAAGAACTTGGAGTCGCTAACGCAAGCCTCCCTGGCCTTGTTACGGCTGTCTGTTTGTTTTTTTTGTCTCTTTATAATGCAAAAGCATCCTGGGTGTCTTGGAGGGTGCTAAAACAAGCCTGCGTGAGCGACAAATAAAATATGTGCACCCCATTTAGTAATTTCCTCAATAAAAGGCTTTATTGTTGTGCGATTTTTAGAGTTTGAAGTTGGCATAAATACGGAAAACTGTGGTGCGGCTTAAGTACAGTTTTTGGACAGAAGTGATGCACGTTTAGTGATTTTGTGTCCAGTTCCTCTGGAGAGGGGGGCGTGACCATATTGCAGAGGGAAAAAAGCCAGACTTTTTTTTTGAAATTGCAAGGCTTTTTTTTACTATCCAGATTTTAAAAAAAATGCATAAAGAGAATGCAGTCGGGATGAAGAAAATGAGCATTACTCCTGTCAGTCAACCTTTTCGGCATCTGCAAAAAAGTTGTAGTGACGCATCGTTAAAACTGCTTCATTTTATTCATGTATAAAGTTATGCTATGTTTGCGTTGTATCAGTTCTATTTTTTGATGAGGTCATTTAACATTTGCATCCCTCTGTTACCGCGTCGCATGCTAACCATTTGCAATCATCAATCTTACCGGAAGACCACACAAAGGTCACAACGTAGTTATTTCATTAATCATTTTTCTGTAAGCCGTAAATATAATGTCGAATCTGGTGATGGCCTCCTCTGTTGCAACGAAACGTGTTTAATCATTCCCAGATGAAAAAAAAATGTTTGCGTTCCTAAGCCCGTTTGGTGTCAATCATTGCAATAATGTAGTCGATACAAATCCGTCTGCTATCATGTTTCTTTATGACACAAAGAGAGAAATGCATCCCTGTCGCACCTCCAACCCCTCATTCGTCTCACATGTGCACTTCACCTACTAAATTATTGTCCCTTTTTAATAAGGTTATGGATTGTTTGAGAAATGGCGCCCCTCCTGCTGTTGATTATATCGAAGACCTTTTGTTTTATTTGCGACAAATGTCAGATTTCTGCTATTTACATCCCTCAACAGCCGCACGCCAGTGAAGGCTTATTGATCCGACTTGAGATGGATGACTGTGGCCGGGAAAGAGAGCCCGGGTGTTAATTGAGGATCGTGTGGCACCTCTGAGGCCAAACGCAATTGTTTCTGGGCTGCCGCTCGACCTCAGATCTGTTTGCCGTTCAATGTCAGTCGTGGCCCAACAAACATTTCTGCAACGTAGAGACGTAGATAAGTACAACTCGACTTTATAGATGTATCATTTTATTTTTACGATTTTTTTGGACAGCCTGCAAACCTATTGAAATGTATTGGAAAGTGGGAGTGTTCACACCTGACAACTATTGTTAATAATACGTTTGACTTCTAAAGCTTTTCTCGATATACCCCAAAAATCTATAGGCAAATAAAATAACAACAACATTTCTCTAACATATTTTCGTCTCAGAATCAAGCGTTTTTCTTCTGTCTGCGTGAAGGTCTGGGTTGTGAGAAAGATTCAAATTGCTTTGAAAAATGTCATCTTATTAGCGATCGCCCTTGTTTGGGTTCTTAATGTGGAGAAATTCTCAGGGCAGGCACGGCTCTATTCTAGTGGGACGCGGGGCTGTGGGCCACCCCAAAATCATAAACAATAAATTAAAACTGTTTATTACCTTTAGCAGATGTCAAATCAAAAACACAAACAAAACCAGCTACGATAACTCTAATACATAATGCCTTGATTTTTGTTTTTAATAAAGTTGGACAACGTCAAAGCGGCCTTTGCATCCTTCTGCTGCATCCTGCTCTTGCAGATGATTCAGATCATTATTTCAAAGCTCCTTATGTCAGTTGGCAATCTGAAATGTTTCCCTGATTTAACCATATCTTTACCTTGGATACCTTGCTTAATTGTCAACTTATATACCCATTTGCCTCACAACTGAGACTACGAAGTCATTAAGGATAGTTAATGATGACAAAGAGAAGATATTAGGCAGTAAAGGAGTGCAAACGTGTTGCGTGAGAAGGTTGGAATGAACGACGTTTTGGATTCTCACTGCAATAACGTGCTTCCCTTGACACATCCGGTCTGTGTCTCGATACGACTTGTCACACTGAAGGGCTCATTTGCCTTTTGCATGCTCATTACATCCAACTCAAACTTATTTCCTCTTCTGGGAAGCTACTCCCCCCTCCCCTACAAAACGGGCGTGTGTGTGTGTGTGTGTGTGTGTGTGTGTGCGTGCCCGTGCCCGTGCCGTAAATGAGTGCTTCATTACAAACATGCCAGTCGACTTTACACACACCCTGACGACAGATTGTATTTGGAAAGTTAGTGAAGCTGATGTGATTTAGAATTGGATGCTGACACTAAATACACTTGCATAAACAAACACACACACACACACACACATTCTATGCATATCCTTCCGATTTTCGCATATTGGTACACGCAACCATTAATGTTCTTGGATTTCCCTTCATTGTTTTTCCCTCCCATATGGTTGAGAGTAATATTCGGCTTGGAGCGAAGGCACAAACATGCACGCGCCATCTCTGGCAGCCCGTTTGTGCTACATTAACTATAAACCTCATTTCCCCACAAAGAGAAGCCACTGGATAAATTACGCTGTGATGACTCATTAAACTTTTCACACATGCACAAACGTGTGCATTAATTTGTGCGCATGCAACTCCGCCCTTCCAGCCTATGGAGGAGCAAAACTGCCAACATTTAAAATAAATAAATCAATCAATTACTAAAAGTGAGAAAAAAAACAGATATAAAAAATATAATTCAAAAATTAAATAAAAAAAATAAATGAATATAAATGGGAAAAAAGAAAAAATATATATCCCTAAATAAACAAATAAAAGTACAAATAAATACAGAAATAAAAAGCGAGATTCTAAAAATAAATATATAAATAAATGTTGAAATAAATACAAAAACGAGTTCCAACCTGAAAATGTTTAAGGCGAAAGTAAACAACCAAAATGGCGCATAGTGATGAATTGTTTTTTTTATTTTGGTCCTCAAATTTCCTTTTGACTTATCTTCTCGCAATTTTGCTTCATTTATTGTTTTTATCTTATTTCATAAGCATTCCATACAGTGCAGTAGTTCGCTGTATCATTTCATGCAGGGAGATTGCGGCATACTGTTAATTACGTTGTGTTATGTGAAGTTCTGTCGAATATTCATGAATGAAAAAAGCTATCTAGTTTTATACTCGAATAAATTGTTTTTTCCCATTCACGGTCCGTGTTTCCAAGGGGGCCGCCCTTGGAGAGTGACATCACTGTAGTCAGTCAGTCAGCTTATTTTTTTCCGACTTCTCAAGTGGAATTCAAGGGGGCGTTACCGTACGCACTTCCTGGTTTGAACTCAGAAAAGTCCGACTTCCGACCATCCTCGAATTTAGCATTAGGACCGCCCCCTCATTTGAATAACATTTTGTCCTGGCAGAGCGTCTGCAGCATGAGATAAATAAATGTGAGAGCAGACCGTTTTTATTTATTGATTGATATTTATTTTTATTTATATAATTATTTTTGTATTTATTTCCCCATTTATTCATACATATATATATATATTTTTTTTAATCTCTTTTTTTATTTTTGTATTTATTTATACTTGTATTTATTTACTTAGGGATATAGATATTTTTAGTTGTTTTTATTTCCATTGATATTTATTTTTGGGGACTTAATTTGTTAATTAGATTTTTTAAATGCGTTTTTATTTTCACTTTTTGTCATTTATTTATTGAGTCATTTTTATTTTGGGCAGTTTTATTCCTCCATCCCAGCCTGCGCCGTTGCAGCAAGCGCTGATAAATGATTGCCTTTTCATTGAAACAACAGTATTTGCTGTGTGTGCGTGCGTGGTCGTAGCATGGAATCTGAGATGAATAAACTTGAATGCCCTTGTCGGGACACCCGTGGCTGGGAGGTCGCAGTGGATGAAGCCAGGATACAAAGACCTCAACATGTAAGCGATGAGTCAGAGCAGCACTGGCATAAAGGCTGCAACAGGGGGTTCTCTCCAGTTGTGATGGAGTCCATACATTCCGTCCAGGTCAAGAAGCGTTTGGAGCGTAAACTCAAAAGAATGAGGCAGAAAGAGCTTTTTGTGTCCGGACGACTGCTTTCAGAGTGACCAGAACCGAGCAGTTAAACCAAAACACCCAAAATATCTAAGCTTGAAGATGAATCATGAATCCATGGTGTCAAAATCCTCGGTGATTTGCTGCCCTAGGCCAAAGTGTAGATTGTAGACCCCTTCCCCCCAGACAACTACAAATAATACAAATAAATAGCATAAGTGCAGATAGAACTTTTGCAATTTGTGCTGACATTATTAACAATTTATTTTTTTCAAACTATGTATGTAAGATACATATAAAAAATAATGAGGTCAATGACGGGCGCCCATTTTGTTAACAATTGACGGGAAACTTCAAAAATGTACGCCCCCTTCACTAGATGGCGCCATAGGCGGCCGCCTAGTTTGCCTACGCCCTGGGCCGGTCCTGCATGGGGTGGCTTTTACCTTTAAGTACTCGCTCATCATCCACCCTAAGAACAATATAAGCATCAAGGAATGCCAATGAGCACGCGTCGAATGTATGCAAGCCTTCAGAATGCCAAAGCTGGCTTGCGCACAATCAAAACGGGATGAAGTAAAAGAGGCCGTACATCCTGTCAAAACTCCTCGCAGACTTAAATGTCAGAGTTGTTAGTAATTGTTCCGAACATCACCAGCAAACTCTTCTGCCATAAGAAAAACTTTAATGGATTCAAGGAAGCACGCTCTCTCAGAATCTCTGACACCTCATTGACTACATCACTGTCGGCCCCGAAGGTCGCTATGACGTGTTAGCACAAGAGTGATGAGCAGTGCAGATGAATGCGTGACACTTCCTAATTCGTCATGCGTTTGCTTCGTTCAGAAAGGCAGAAAAGAAAAAACACATCAAGACAAACTTAGAGCAACCTGAAAGCAGTTGTCCAATCACAAGTTAGGAAACTGGCAGGACCTCGACTGCATACAGAAAGCATTTGAAAACATCATTTGATACATCAGAAAAATCAAGCATGTAAAAAAAAGTGCCACACGGACCTTGCTAGCAAACACTATGGACGCAATTTTCATAACTTTGCCAGCAAGATGAATTCTGGCGGTATTTGTGAGTTGACAAACTCCGGAGAACAAAGCCGATCTTTCCTCGATCGGACCGAACGGGCAAACCTAACAGACAAATTGATTCTGCAGGTAATTATGTTCTCGCAGGATTACTCACCGTTTCCTTGTTGAATATGAACAGCGAGAGGAGTTCCGTGCATTTTATCTGGTAAAAATGTTTGTGCTTTGCGTTGGGCATGAAAATAAATTAGAGCCCATAAACTTGAAACTTGGAATACAAGGCAACAAAAACTGAACAGCAAGACACCTGGGAACATTTGAGAAGAGGTTGTTGTTTGCTCTCTAATAAACCGAGTTAGCGCGTTGGGTTCCGTTCCGTGTAAGGCAAGGAGGTGAAGAGTAAAATCCTGCGAGTCAGGAATATATGACTAAAAGGTTCGAACAATGAGAAGGACGACGACACTCAAAGTTAGGAGCTGGCGGTCAAAACCGGTGAGGATGCAGAGGAAGAATGCTGACTCAGGGATGACGAATGCCCGTCAACTCCTGATGGCGACGCTGCCCGGGGATGTCAGGGATGATTGAACCCCAGATCTTGCTGGAATTTGGGACACCCTTATTAGGAGAAAGTGATGACAAGTTACATGATCTGAGGATCTCACCTTCACCCGACACGTCACGTCCTCCTTCCACTTTCCGTTTGGGTTTTACATTGTGCTGGAAAGTCGACAGAACAAGTGCACGGAAAGAAGTGCAGAGATTTGGCTTGAGTGTCGAACCCTGCAGGCACGGGTCGGTATCCCTCCCCCCCATGTGCAGACCAATATTTCTAAGGTTTGAGATGAGCCCTATTCTCTAGATATGCATAGAATCTTTAAATGCCGTCAAACAAAAGCACTTGTAAAGGGTCACATTCGCCGACTATATTTCGTATGCAACTTCATCACCATTAACGGCTAAGTGTAATGAATTCTACTAAAAAAAAAAAAAAAAAAAAGGCCCCAAACCATCATAAATGTAACATTCCTGATAAAAGTTTTACGGTTTCATCAGCTCAGGATGCTTCTAATGAAACAAGCGCGGAGGAGTTTAATTTGTGTCATCAGTTGTTTTTTTCTTACCTTACTGAAATGTTGCGTTCAAGTGTTTGGGTCATATAAGATGCGTCAACAGCGTCGCTTTTGTACAATCAACTGAGACAATAATGAGGAGGATGTTGATGATATCAATACGGGGCGCCAGAATCGCTGCTTGAAGATTTTCAACAATCTTTATGTCGTCTACGCAAATTCACTGAAGGGGCTTTCAGCAGAAAGTTTCATATTTGCTGGATGATAATCATGAGTTTTGCAGCGAGCGTGCCCTCTGACCTTGAGCCACAGCTTTGAACCATCATTGCGATTGGCGCGGCTCATGTTCATGCTGCTCGTCCAACCCCAGCAGCTGCCCGTCGCCCACTCGATTGGCTTCTACAGCTCAAAGCCCGCCAGGTCACCACCTTTGCTGTTTCTCCTTCATGTCCCGTCCGACTTCTGCTGCGTCAGCCTTTCAAACGCGGCCAGAAACAAGCGCGGGGACAGCGCGGGCGTAACCGCGCCGCCGTGGAAGGACAACATGGAAAAGATAGAGGTAGAAAAGTACAAGGTGGTCTCACTGGACAAGTGTGGGGGGGGGGGGCTCAACCGTCAGCAGTCCATTGTGAGGCCGCCATCCGGAGATGACCTTCCTCAAGATATGAAATTCAGCTCAAAAAGTGCCGAATTGACTCCCACTGAGTTGATTTTAACATCTGCAGAGTTGAATCAACGCTCACTTTTAAATAGTTACATATTTAACACTGGGAAAAAAGTCGATTTGAACTCGCTTCGGGAGCTAAAGTGGAATTTTAACACTCCCGATTTTGTTGTGAAGCCGAAACACAGACGAAAAATCGAAACAAACTTGTAGTGTGAACTGCTTAAATGCTCGTTGAGTGTGTGCGTGCGTGCGTGTGTGTGTGCGCGTGGCCGATATTGGCTTTGGAGGGTTGTTTCCACCTCAATTTTCACCTCCCTCATCCCCAAGCAAACACACACACACAAAAAAGTGGGTTCCAATAAGGGATTATTACACATTTCTGCTCACCTTTCACTCACTCACACACACGCATTTTCATTGATCGGAGCCATTTTATATCCTCTCTCAGACTTTCTTTGTAGCCGATCTGAAATCATCCCCTCTAATAACTCATCAGTGCGCGCGGTCAGCAAATCTCATTTATCACTGCAGCGCAGGTCCCCGCGCCGCCATTGCGGGCGTACCTTCGTACCCACAGCAATATGGAGGATCACCAAGTGAAGAAAGGCCAGCACACTCATCTTTGCGCAGCGCCAAACGATCTATAAAGCAATATAGGAGTTTATGAGCTATGGGTGTTGTTGGAAATGAGAGCAAGTTCAACAACGCAACAGTCGATCCACTTTTGCTTTCCTCTCGCTCAGAGATATTTTTCAGGATGTCTCGTTCTCAACGTATGGTGAATATAAGTTGATGACATAAAAGAAAAAGTCAGGTGCTGTTGCTATTACCTTGGAATTCATTTGTGCATCTTCTTGTCTCCAGTTTGTCCCGGTACAGAGAACAAGCTGAGCACCCTTTCGGACCTGGACCAGCAGTACCACACGCTGAAGAAGCTCTACGAGAACTGTGAAGTTGTCATGGGCAACCTGGAGATAACCAGCATCGATCGCAACCGAAACCTGTCCTTCCTCAAGGTAGGGAGCCGATTGTTCGTAATGACGACCGTGTCGTCGATTAAAACGATTTCGCTGGAGAGAAAATCAACGTTGTTGACGTTTCAGATCCAGCGAGAGCAACAAATTAAAAAAAAATCTTGCAGCACAACGGTAAGAGAAACGGGGGAGGCTCTTATTTATAATGTCTTCAATATCGTATTGTATTGGCATATAGCCCAAAATACTCACTTGTACAACTGTGCGCTAACATCTAAATGGCAGTAGACTGGCAAATGTGCTGAGCTGGGCCCGCCTCATAATCAGCTCCACATCCCACATTCGTATTTAGATAAATGCTCCTTGCAATGTAGCTTCTGACTGAATGTCCACATCAATGAGCTTGTTCGTCCGTGGAACTTTACGATGACTCCTTGCAGCGAGAGAAAATGGCAAGTGATCCAAAATGATTTGTGATTTTGTCTTTGCAAGTTCCTATGTTGTGGAAGCACCCTGAATGCACCGTGTTGCTCGTGATGCAAAATGCTATTCATTTTAATGACACCCCAGTTGGACTTTACTGCGAAATAAAAGACACAACAAAAAGAATTACACACATTGTTTACAAAGTATTTTAACGTAAGACATACTTTGTCATAAAAAGCAACGCTAACGCTAGCAGTCAATGTAAAATACAG
Organism: Vanacampus margaritifer; assembly: GCF_051991255.1. Lineage (NCBI taxonomy): Eukaryota > Metazoa > Chordata > Actinopteri > Syngnathiformes > Syngnathidae > Vanacampus > Vanacampus margaritifer. The sequence goes on along the minus strand of NC_135432.1, from coordinate 711,498 downwards.
TTGTCAGGCAAATAGGAAATTATCATCGAGTGATATTCCTTCAAACAAATAATATTGACTCACAAACGTTTTTAGGAACACATACAGAAAGGTCATATAGTGTAGCAATATTTAAATGGAAATCATGTACAGGTCTTCTCCCTAATCTGCAAAAAATGTGTTATGTCAATAAAGCACAATAACAATATCCTTCTACACTTTTTATCTTCATGTCAATGTGTCCTCCATTCGTGCACGTCGCCGCACGGCCTCGAATCGGCCAAGGTGGCCACGCCGGTATTTTCATCCATTCATTATTTTAATATTTTACTTTGTATATTCTGGATTTAAAGTTGGTTTTTGGTAGTTGATTAAACACAAAGTTTCAATGAATCATTGTGAAGAATTGTGATATTTATTTATTTTCCGTAGTTTCCCCGCCCTAGAATTTTTCTTTTTAAATGGTGATTTTATTCATTTATTCATTTTTATTATTACATAACGGTGAGATGGAAACTGACTGTCAATATGCCAATTGCATTTTCTACAAATGTCGTTTTTTTAATACTATAATGCTCTCCCATAATGTAGGGACACTTCATGTACAAAGTCATTACCGGTATCGTAAAAAAAAAAAAGAAACAAAAGAAGACAGGCATTATTTGAATATTAAAGGCACCGAGGGGCAATTGCAATATATGAGCCCTCAAGACTTAAAAAAAAAAAGAAGGAGAAGAAAAAAGAAATTCTCTAATGAGGCTTAGGCAGATTGAAAAAAACAACATATTAATCATGTCAAACTTATACCTGCGAGCCAATTCCCACTTCTTCTTTTTTTTTAAAACTGAACCATGATCATGGGCCAGAAAAAAATCTTTTTGGTCCATAACAACAAACACATCCTGCTTCCGCACTGCGCATAATCTGGCGCTGCATTCATGGCTGGAATTCCGCAGGGACTTTCAGCACAAAGTTGAGAAGTTTGTTGTTTGTTGTGCGAGCAAAACATGCAGACAGACAAAATGTTTTCATTGATTACATGTATGTAATATACTGCAATATACTGGTGGCGATGTTCACACACCAGAAGGAGCAGCACGATGTACAACGAATTCAATCATGAATAAATATTAGCTTAACTGGTTTAATTATTTACACGTGATGTCATTGTTATTCATTTAACATTTTTATACAGTACAATATTGTCACATTACAGTTTTTTTTTTTGTCTGCACTGTTACAGATCAATGAAATTTCCATTCATTTAAATGGTGCAAAATGCTTATGGTACGAGTGCTTTGAGCCATGAACATGGTCAGGGAACACATTCATCTCAAAAATCAAGAGACGACGGTATTTGATATACGATAATGTAATCTGGGATTTGAAACTCATGGTGGGAAGCGTTGAAATATTCAGAGCAAAAATCGAGGATTGGACTCATGTTTTTTTTTTCAGACTGAATAATTCCCATGGTTTCACATTTCATATGCAAAAAAAGTGCTACACAAATATTTGCTTTGAGCAATGAGTGTGCTAAACTAATTAATCAGGTTACCACGGTATTTGATTGATATCATGTACTAATCTGGGATTTTTATCTCATGGCAAGAACCCTTCAGAATAGAAATCCGAGATTGGACTCATGCTTTGTTCAGATTCCAGTGGTTTGTACATTGACTGCGTCAAAAGTGCTATACAAATATTTTGATCGCATGACCACGCGTTGCAATAAAACTTTGAAGCGGTTGAAATGTTAATGATGAATGAAGCGGAATGAAATGCTGCCGGTTACGTATTCATACGCATTCGTATTCATTCTCCTGCCAGGTTTGTGCTTATAAATCACAACAGCGGCTCGGAGAGTTGAAAATGAGGCCCCTTGTTGTTTCAACACCATGGACAGAGGCACCAAATTGTGTGTGCGTGTGCGCGCGAGTCACAAACCTCAGCACCATGGACAGATGAATGTGTGCGCCGTGGACTTGGTGCTGTTTAATGAAGTGCGTGCAGTCTAATTACTGGGCCAGCGCTATAAAATGAACACCATAAACAGTCCCATTAGGCTCAGCATCATTAGGGAAACAATTAGACATCTGGGGATTGTTAAGTGGATGTGAGAGAGGTCAGGTCTCTTGAGTTTAGCTGGTTGCTATGGCAACTGTTTGTCTTCAACACCACAGTTTCATGCTCACGTCTTTTTTTTTTTTTTTAAATTTGTTATCATTAATAATATTTTCCCTTTCATTTGATACAATTTGATTTGAACTTATTGGGAGACAGCTTTATCTTGAGTCATAATGATTATGATAGTTAGTTACTGTTGTTGACTTAGTTTGATGGCCGCTTGGTTTGGCCAGCAGATGGAGAAAATTACCATCTAGCACATTATGATCTTCCAATGAAATGAGCCAGATGGAAATGTTCATTTTTGCAAACATACTTTTATTTAAAAAAAAAAAAAACGTTTTATATATATAAAATAAGTTGCTGAGGCTTATTTTCAGAACCGGTACTGTGCTTGTTTACTTTAAAAGTCAACCAAAGAATTTAGTTCCAAAACTGACATACCTAAACTTTCCCTTTCCACTGAGATTTTCTACCAAACTGAGCACTCTTAAGTGCATCAAGTCATTTGAGATGACAATGTGGGTGGGGCCTGAAATGAGATGAGGGGTGGGGTCGGTCGAGGAGTTACTCGGGTGTCAATTTAACTGCTGGACAAAAACAGCAGCTGTGCTGAAATGACCATTTTAAGATTGTGTGCGCGCCTTCGGTGCCGTTCGCTTCTGTCACAGCGACGCCGTTACGGAGCAGGTGAGCGCGATGGACGAGACGAACGCTGACAGTTAGATGGATGGGGATGGCTCAGCGACCGCTCGGGGTTCAAAGCGGATCTCTGACTTTCTCATACTCCTCATTTACTCATTCATTTTATTTCCACCGTCATTCTGTGAGATCATGCGTCAATCTTTCCGAGTAGGTCATGCTGGAGCTTCTCTGTAAATGGAAAATCCATCTTTGGATGCTGTAAATCAGACAGCATGCATCTTAATATTGTAAACATTTCAGCTTAATAATCTCCATAGATTGCTTATTTTTATTTTATTTTTTTAAAGGAAACCATGTTCAATTTTTTGCACTGTTTACCTGTAGTTCAAACCTAATACATCACAGTTGTGTCTTCAGTTTATTTTGTGACTGTAGTTGAATAGAAATGCCATCAATCCGTTTCAGCCTCCCTGAAAACCCAACAAAATATTTTCTAAATGTGTTTTTGATAAGGAAAATATTGTCATAACTATACTAAATATGTACTTCGTAATACAATAATAATAATTTTAAGTTGAATGTAAAAAAAGAAGCTAGGCTTTATATGATCAGGTTGGGGGGATTTGACAATATATAAAGAAAATATTTTAAATTATTTGGGGAAAAAATGTTGATAAACCATATTAGCAATGGCAGCACAAAACCGCCCTGGAATTATGGCGATTGAGTTGACTGTAATCATAACATTACAGCCCATCCCCCATTTTGCATAAAAATGCAAAAATATCTGCCGATCCGATCCAGCCGAATAAATCATGTGCGCGTCATGATTAGTTCATTGCGGGTCATTTTTGTATGTGCAGCTGGAGGGCAGTCTGTAATACAGTCAAGCAGACACAACAAAGAAGAGCTTCACAAATACTGTAATTGACTCGCTGCAGTATGAATCTTGTTTTATGTTTAATTTCACAGTAATTTCAACATCTTGAAACTTGTTTTTGTTCTCAATGTGCCAAACTAGCGTTTGTTGTGAAGTATCTTGAGTTGAGTCCACCCGCACCATACAGCGCTCATATCTCAGTTTTGCTCGCAAGTCAAAGCAAGAAATTGTCCAAACAACAGCTTGTATCTCGAAAAACGTCACAATACATCTGAGATGTTTTCAAATGTGTTCTCATCCCACTTTATGTAAGAAAAGTGCTATAAGAATAAAGTTTGATTTGATAACATTTAGGAATGCATATAATGACATGAATTATGACAAGAATTCAAAATAATAATCAATAAATAAGTAAATAATAAATAATAAAGAGTTACATTGTTGCTTATTTGGGTTATCCTTCCAGAGGACCCCACTTCCCAAAAAAAACACACACCGAAAAAACATGATAGGTTAACTTGCGTAAATGTGTTTAAATGTTTTTCTGGATGTCAGGAGAAATGGCATACAATATGAATGGATGGATCTTTGTACTTTATCCATGTATTTTGTACAGACATATGAATGTCATGTTTGCCATTTAGCGGCGTAAGTTCACACAAAGTCAATCCCTCACGGTGAGGCCACTTCGGTTCCCACATAAAACCCTTGTCCAATAATTGAGAAAGAAGCATGAGAAAATAACATGTGACTACACGCTTCCCAATGTTGAAAGGCGATCACCAAGCCTCGTCCTGGCATCTCCCCTCCGACGTTAGCTGGCTACCGTAGGCTGCCTGTCACTCACAATGACCCATTTTCCCAGAAGTGAATCGGGGTGCTGTGCCAAGTGGCCCCAGTGGCCCCCAAGCGGCTAATGGTGTCACCTACGCTGACGGACTCTTCATTAAAGTTGGATCAATACGGCAGCCAGAGCTCGCGAGCGCAAGGCCGGATGCCAAGGTTGCCCCGGAGAGTCCTGGACATGTCCGTGGATTACCGCAAACACGTATAGGCTACATTCAATAGCATCGGCGCCCGCTCTCATGTTGGCACGCAAGCTCCGTGGTGAAGAGGGATGAAGGGCACAGTCGGTGACTTTTCAGTGGCCTTATCTGCCGCAACCGCCAGCCGAAAGTGACACAGAGAGACTAATGACGTTCTCGTGCCCGTGCGCTTCTCATAAGTGATGAACCAATGAGGGAGATATATTCATACCCAAACAGTGTTTCCCTTGGGCTGAAAATCAAGACTGTGTGCCTCTTTTCCTGGAAGAAAACTAGACGAGATAAGACTAAAACTTCCATTAATAAGCAATGGGGTGGATGCCACCGACTTCCGGGTTTTACACATCAGCGCCGTTTCCGTTCCAACACTCGCACCCCCACCCCTGCGCCCACGTTCATCGGCGGCAGGGCGTCTCGGCTATCTGAAATGCTCGGGACACTGAGACACTACACGCTCGCAGCCTCGCACCCGTCGGCGGGAACTCGCAACCGAGGAGCACAAAGGCGGAAGCGCAAGTATTGGGACGCGGCCCACGCGCCGCAAACAGGAAACAGTGAGAAGACGGATGTCGGAAGTCCCGCCTCCTCCGTGGCATACAGTCCATAGCTTGAACTAAATAAGTATGCATGAAGTGGAAAGAAAAAAACAAACAAACTTTTGCTTGATTTTAGTCAAAGGGAAACAATGTGGGCAGACGGTATCTGGAAATAAACACAATAGACCTGAAGAGAAAGGCCACAGTTCACCACAAAGGCATTGTGGTAAATTAACAATATGCTTGGTGGTTGTTTATTACATAACATTAAACCAACAGCTATAAAGTTCCAACAATAACCAAATGAGCGCAAACGAATGATGGCTAACTTATTAGCTTGTAGAATTTAAGCGATAGTAGCCACTTAATGCTATAATTGAGTATGAAGTTGAAATTGAGCTCATTTAAATCAGACAGAGGTATGAGCTCATCGACTCTAGCTAATCTGAAAGGCAGCCATATTTAACACAAGCCAACTGGGCACTGGCCAGACAAAAATGAATGCAAACTGAACGAATGGTACGCCACACCAGGGATGGTTTTAGGGTCAGAGGTTAAGGGGTGCTGAGATCCTGGTCAGGCAAGATAAATGTAACAGTTTTGTTCATTTTAACACAATTGTATTCCCATATTAATGAAAGGGAAGTATAACACTTTTCGATCATGGACATCCAATCAGTTAGCTTTTCAGTAGCACCTTGTCTTTAAATTGAACACACGTGCAGGACACAGCTCGCTTCTGCCATCCCAATTCCGAATGTTGCTGCGTCTGACCACCTGAAACAGTCTTAGGGCTAGGACAAAAAAATGTCTTTGTTCCTCGGCAACAGATACAATGGAGGAATCGGAGGACTGAAATATGAATTTCTTCCTTTTTTTTTTTTTTTTTTATGGAAAGCTCAGTATTGTTCATTCGATTTGACATGTCATCATTGCTCTCCTTTTTTTATTTTTTATTAAAAATTTTTTTTATATATATATATATATTTATTTATTTTTTATTTTTTTTGGTATGTGGGTGAGTATGTGTATGTGTGTGTGTGTGTCCGTGCGTGCGTGCGAACGTGTGTGCATTCATCAGTTCACCTAAAACCTATTAAAAAAAAAATCCCATACTAATAATATAATATAATAATAAATTGCCAAATGCAGAAACATCAATGTAAGTTATCACGATGTGGTGGCTCTCGCTAACAGGCAGAATTAAGTAACCAGAATTAGGTTAAAAAATTCTATATACGTAGACCATGTTTCTATAAATTTTTGTATTTGGTTTTTATTTGAGGCAGATATTTTTTCCATTAAAATGTGATTTATGAGGAGGTTAGACCATTGGTCGATATTCAGAGTTTGTTTATTTTTCCAGTTAACAAGAATTGCTTTTTTTTTTGCGATAGTAAGGGCTACAAGTGTAGATTGAAATTGTTTATGTGGTAAGTCAGTTGTTGTTAGGTCACCTAGCAAACACAAGTTTGGAGATAAAGGTATCCTACAGTCCAAAATAGCGGAAAGTTTTTCTAAGACTTTAGTCCAGAAATACATAACCGGAGTACATAACCATAAAGCATGAACATAAGTGTCTGTAGTGTTTTGTAAACATTGGAGACAAATGTCGGAGTCTGAGAGCCCCATTTTCTTCATCATATATTGAGTAATATATGTTCTGTGAATAACTTTATATTGGATAAGTTGTAAATTTGTGTGTTTTGTCATTTTAAATGCGTTTTCACAAACTTGAATCCAAAAGTCAGGTTCCGGTGCTATAGACAAGTCTGTCTCCCATTTCGAGATGGGTAAAGACATTTTATCAGTATATGAAAGTAGCTTATATATTTTTGAAAGTTTTTTTTTTTGTTGTCGGAGAAAGCTTGTTAATATCTTTAGCTAAAACAGGCGGTTGGAGCGTACCCCGAAGTGTTGGAATTTTTTTCTTTATCATATTTTTAACTTGTAGATAATGTAAAAAATTTCCGTTTTTTATTTTGGATTTTTGGAGCAAGGATGTATATGATATAAACATATTATCTGAGAAGAGATGGTGGAGATGTGTGATTCCTTTCTGCTCCCAAACACCTAAATAAAACGATTGGTTGTTAATTCGAAAGTCGGGGTTATGCCATCGGGGAGAAAGCCCACAGGGCTCCACTTGGGCTTTTGTCATTTCTAGTGCCTTCCACCAGGCAGTCAGGGTGGCGGAAGTCATTGGGTTTTTAAAACAATTATGTCGCTTAATCGATGTTGTAATAAAGAGTAAATCTAGAAGTCTGAGGTTATTACAATCCTTCTGTTCTAGTTCCAGCCAACAGTTAGCGTCTCTGTTGGGTTGTGCCCATAGAACGATATATTGTAGCTGGTTAGCTTTATAGTAGTACATAAAATTTGGTGCCTCTAGACCACCTTTGGATTTACTTTTCTGAAGAGTAGATAGACTAATCTTTGCTTTTTTTTTATTCCAGTAAAATTTTGTAACGGCTGAGTCCAACAACTGGAACCATTTAGCCGTAGGTTTAAATGGAATCATTGAGAAAAAATAGTTTATTTTGGGTAAAACTTTCATTTTAATGGTGGCTATTCGTCCTATTAGAGAAATAGGAAGATTATTCCAGCGTTCCAAGTCACTATGAATGTTATCCAGAAGTGGGGAAAAGTTTAAATGAATTAAATCAGTTAATTTAACTGAGATTTTTATGCCTAAGTATTTTAAATTACCTATAGGAAATGAGTAGTGTGGGTCCTGGCTTGCAGGGTTCCATGAATTTTCTGTAATAGGTAGAAGTGTTGATTTTGTCCAGTTAATAGAATAATCTGATAACTGTGAGAATGTAGTTATTAAGTTAAATACTTCCCCTAGCGAAGTAGCCGGCTTTTCTAAATAAAGTAAGATATCATCGGCATATAGATGAATTTTATGTTCTGTTACCCCAGAGTGAATTCCTTGAATCCTTCTTTCCTGGCGTATGGCTAATGCAAGTGGCTCAATAAATATTGCAAATAATAAAGGGGACAGTGGGCATCCCTGTCTTGTGCCTCTCTGTAAAATAAAGCTCTGAGATATAATCCCATTAGTAGTAACTGTAGCTTTAGGAGACTCATATAATACTGACACCCAGTGGATAAATGGTTTCCCAAAGCCAAATTTATTTAAAACAGCAAAGAGGAAGGACCAGTTAACTTTGTCGAAAGCTTTTTCTGCATCCAATGATATAATAACTGCCTTTTTATCATGCCGCTGTGACATGCTAATAAGGTTAAAGAGTCTCCTAATATTATTAGTAGAGTGACGATCTTTAATAAAGCCTGTTTGGTCGCTATGAATAATTGTCGAGATTACTGTTTCTAGTCTAGATGTGAAAGCCTTAGTGATAATTTTAATATCAGTATTAATTAGTGAAATCGGACGGTAACTTGATGGAAGGGTGGGGTCTTTTTCTGGCTTTAATAAAAGTTTAATTGCTGCTGTATTCATGTGTGGGCGTATGTAACCCTTAGTTTTAATTTCTGTTACTACTCTTAAGAATAGTGGAGCAAGCATTAACCAGAAGTGCTTAAAAAATATAGCCGGATAACCATCCGGGCCAGGTGCTTTGCCATTAGGCATAATATCTAGAGCACTGTACAACTCGTTTATAGTAAGTGGCGCATCTAACATGTCTTTATATTCAGTCGTTAACTGAGGTATATTTAAGCTACTGAGGAATGCCTCAATATGCTCAGGGTTAGGCTTGTTAGTTTCTGAGTATAGGTTGCGATAATAGTTATAAAAAATTTGATTAATTTCTTCTGGTGATTGTCTGCATTCACCAGTTGTCCCTTTAATAGCCGTTATAAGAGATTTTTCCCGATTGCGTTGAAGTTGGTTTGCAAGAAATTTACCTGATTTGTTATTATATTCAAAGTTGTTATATCTCAATTGTTGTATTATAAACTCTGTTTTTTTAGTTAGCCTATCGTCTAACTGTATTTTTGTATTTTGTAAGTCAGTCCATATTTGGTCATTTGGGTTTATTGCGTACTCATCCGTCAGTTGTTTAATTTTATCTTCCAAGTCTTTTTCAAATTTTTGCTCCTGTTTCTTTTTATAAGATGAATATGATATAATTTTACCTCTAATTACTTTTCCCAGCTTCCCAGAGAAGAGATGGGGATAGGTCTGGAGAATCATTTATTTCCAAAAAGTTTGCCCATTCTTTCCTTATAATTTTATCAAACTCTGCGTCATTTAGCAGTGAGATGTTAAACCGCCATGTTGGTGGTGGTTTAAAGGTATAATCAACTTGTAGGGAAAGTGAGACTGGTGCATGGTTGCTAATAATAATAGGATGTATTTTTGTAACAGTTTTATCAGCAATAGAGTTATTTGTAAGAAAATAATCGATTCTTGAAAAAGACCTGTGCACAGCGGAAAAGAAGGTAAATTCCTTCTTATTTGGGTTTTTAAGTCTCCAGCTGTCGACGAGGCCAAAGTCATCCATATATTCCCCGTTTACTTTAGTAGATTGTAATCGTCTACATGTTGTATTATTAGAACGGTCAATTAATGGATTTAAGACTGTGTTAAAGTCTCCTCCAATAATAATAGTAGAGTTTGCTGCTAAATCAAACAGCTGAGAGAAAAATTCATGGAAAAAGGCCGGATCATCATTTTTAGGGGCATATAAATTAGCAAGTGTATATATTTTATAAATATAGTCACCTGAATAATAATGTATCGGCCCTCTGGGTCTGTTATTGTATTATTTAGAGTAAAGAGTAAATTCTTATGTATGAGTATACAGACTCCTCTTTGTCTACTGTTATAAGGGGCAGAGTACGCTTGGCTAAAATTCTTATCAATAAGTCATTTTTCTTCAGATTTTTGTAGGTGTGTTTCTTGTAGGAGGCAAATATCTGCTTTTAATTTTAAGAGATGGTCTAAAGTTTTTATTCTTTTTGCCTGTGAGCGAGCGCCACAAACATTCCAGGAAACCAGAACTAATTTATGCATACAAACAATATGGACTCAGTCCTGTGTATATATCTGCATAGGCCATTTGTCAATACTGGCATGTTATAGGATAGAATCAAAGTGGTTAGGTGGCTTATGTAATTTGTGTAAAATATGAGGTGACGTGTAAGTAAATATAACGGGTTGGGAGGTGAAAGTGAAGGAAGTTAACGGGGGATTAAACATAAAAATACACCAATAACTGGTAACCTAAGCGAGATTTTTGTTTAAATATACTTTAGATATAGTTATGTATTTAATAATATATTTATAATATAGCCTAAACATAATGAGTATTCATATTTTAGGTTTTATAACCACATATACAGTATATGTATACATCTAATAATCAAACAAAGTTTAGTTCCACCAATGCCATTTAGAACAGCCAGGGAGTGGAGTTGGGGTTCCGGAATAGTTGGCCATCGATGTATAGTTTATCGACGACCATCGCAGTCCGTTTACCCTCCTGCCTATTTTGCTTCATTATAGGAAACAGTGCCTTTCGCCGCTCATTAATCTCTCTCGGGAATTGGTCGTTCATTCCAAATGAGGTCCCTTTCCGCTCCCGTCCTTTACTTTTAACAAATACTTTCTGTTTAAAATGCTCAAACTTGGCGATAATAGGACGGGGTCTGTTGCCCCTACAAGCTCCAAGCCGATGTACCCGGTGAAAAGAGATGTTATTTACCGACTCCTGAGGAATTTTTAACGACGTCGTCATCATTTTTTTTATCTCAACCTCTGGATTGTCAGAGGTATTCTCGGATATATATTCCTGAGAATATTAAATTCTCCCGCATGCTACGGGATTGAACATCCAGAACAGCTTCTTTTAGTGTTTTATTCTCCTTTTTAACGGTTTCCATCTCGGCTGAAACAGCCGCGAGTGAAGAGCGTAACTCGGCATTATCCCGTTGGAGGTCACTTACCTGTTGGCCGACGAATTCCAAGCTTACCCTTAATTCTTTGACGTCCTCGCTGATTAGGGAGAGGACCTCTATTTTTTTATTTATGGACTCCAGCATACTGACCGAAACCTCCGTAGTGGCTGGGTTGTCCGTGTCCGTCGCTGAATCATTTTTCCTCTTTTTCGAAGGTTTTCTCGACGGAAGGATCCTCCATCGCGCAGCTGTAAAAATATCCGTCGATGAAGCGTTCAAGGTCCGCCGCGTTGGGTGGTATTCCAAATCTGTCGGATGAAAAAGAGAAGAAAAAAAAGAAAGACAAGATATATGATGGTTAAATTCGGATTAGTTTAGTATAATAGAGCTAGTTCTATCTTAGCAGCAAGGCGCCGCCATGTTGGGGTTTCCGGTCTCGTCCAAGCTTCAGAATCCTGTATATGAATTTCTTAAAAGTCAGCTTTGGCTTTTGATAATTATGATCCACCAGCACTCAAGTCTACAAAAATAATAACACCATATCCCAACAGTAAATTTCCAAAGTTGATCAGTTGTCAAATCCAGGCCAGGACTGGACATCAACCCTGTTAACCTGTTAACCCTGGGCCACTAACCCTAAGCCTAACCCTAGCACAATGGCTGTTTCAGTGCCTCTTCACCAAATAGTCGTGCCGTAAATGTGACCCGTGGCTGAAGAGGATTGTGCTCACCGTTCATATCATTCGACTTTGAACAAGCTGCCAGGTTTTGAAAAGCTCGGGACGATTGGCAGTAACCAAACCAGTGTTTGCCATTATTAGAGCTCCTTTTGGCAGCAAAATTAGTACCCTGCTCACTTTACTCATAGTTCAGCTCTCGTGCCCTGATGCATCTTATGGTTTCATAATTGTGGGGTTGTATAAAATACAACGACTACCGATCATTTATTTTCCGCTGATCCTCAAACGTTCCAGTAGTTTGCAGTTGGAATGTTTTTAAACCATAAAACCATTTTTCTCATGGAAAATGAATTCTAGTACTCAAATAAAATGGAATGCTGTTTGAAATAGGAGGAAAATAAGTCAGGTGTGTGAGACGTCCTCCTGTTTACTGTGTTTACTGTTGCTGGCACGAATGCATTTACAATGTGGATGCCAACAGCCCCAAACGCGAGGCGTATTTCGCCATTGCTGGATATCAAGCTTCCGTGCTACACATTTACACATTGGAAAGAACTACAGTGATATATTTATATTTATATTCATAAAAATATATATATATATATTAAATATATATATATATAGATAGATAGATAGATAGATATATTAGAAGTGGCAGCACGGTGGCTGACTGGTTAGCACGTCCGCCTCCCAGTGCAGAGGACGTGAGATCGAGTCCGGGCTTCGGCCTTCCTGGGTGGAGTTTGCATGTTCTCCCCGTGCTTGCGTGGCTTTCCTCCGGGTACTCCGGTTTCCTCCCACATTCCAAAGACATGCGTGGCAGGTGAATCGAACACTCCAAATTGTCCATAGGTGTGATTGTGAGTGTGGTTGTTGGTCTCTGTGTGCCCTGCGATTGGCTGGCAACCAGTTCAGAGTGTACCCCGCCTACTGCCCGAGGCCAGCTGGGATAGGCTCCAGCACCCCCCGCGACCCTTGTGAGGAAAAGCGGTTAAAGAAAATGGATGGATATATTAGAAGTGTCGATTAAAAAATTCTTAATCGTAGTTAATGGGCACTGAATGAGTTGAAAGTAATGAAGTCACATTACTTTTATAGAGAGTACTTGGATTATGTTAATATTGATTGACTTTTCATGTTCTCTCAGCTTCACAATTGCCTGTTTTTCACTTGCAGGCAACTCTCTATTTTGGTTACACCTATTTTTGAATCATTCAAAACTGAGCAAGCAAACACACCTGTTGGTCATGTTCCACAAATTTCACGGGAAAAAATGTGTCGGCTCAGACAGAAGGAGCTAAATTTCATCAGTATCGGATTCAGTTGTAAATACCTGGGGGGGGGGGGGGATCTCAAATGTTGAGCTCTTGTCTTATATTCGTCTTTTGATGTCAAACCCAAACGTCAGTCAACAGCAAAAATAAAGAAATTGTCCTCACTCTTATAATACATTTGGAGGGGAGAATATGTCTTGAGAGTTTTTTGCTCTTTTGTAGAACACACGGATTCAAAAATCGAATCCCTGTCGAGAACTCACTCTTTAAGAAATGCGCATCAAATGTTAAGAATCCTGCAGCTACGATTCGCACCAAATGAGCTCTCGTCAGGGCGTGTGTGCACGTGACGGGATTGGACGAGAGCTTTAAACATCCCTCTTGGCCACGCGCATCTGCCGCCATCATTTGCCGTAATGTCGCCATCCCAGCAGGCCGCTCCGCACTGTGCCGAGCCATTCCAAATGGATTTAGTGCATTAATTAGGGCCCTGTTATGAGGTGTGATGGACAATATTCTACAATTTGATAAGCAAAAGGCGCACCTCGGGATCATCTTGATGACTTGTGAGGATTTGATCGTGGCGCCCTTTCATGGCCGTACCTTTTAATTGAATGGAAATCACTTTGCCCCTCGAGTGGCACGGAAGCTGCAAGACTTTCATTTCACCTCCGAGACCGACTGTGCTTTCATTATTCAGACAAATAAGCAGACATGATGATGCGCACGAAAGGCTGAGCACGACGACGCACGCATGACGCGGCTGTGTACACAAATTCGGTTTGCTTTTGCGAGAAGGCAACCTGACATCAAACAAGCAACATGGTGAGTTCTAGATTGCTCATTCTGTGCTGCTTATTTTGAGAAAGGTGCTACATCCGACTATTAATTTGATTTTTGATTTTTTTTTTTAAATATGCATGGTTTGGGATGCCTGAGCACAAAGTATTTGCGCAGAAGGCTGGGAAAGTGCCTTAGACTCCACGGGGAACAGTTTGAAGAGAAAAATGTGTAGTCTGTTTTGGAAATATATCTTTTGTGGAACTTTTGAGACGTCTCTGACATCTTTCTCACGTTAGTCTACTTAAAGTTAGTCTCAAAAAATATTTGTGTTCAACAATAACTAATAACAATGCCTTCCAGGGCTGTAAAAAATGATTATTCTTTTTTGTAATCAATTAACAAATTCACTTGCAGCCATTTCCACTGAAGCAACTCCCTTCGCTCCCGGCTGTTTTACTGGATTTTAACTGATTTTGCAAGGCCCACAGAATATTGTGCTCTATTGCTATAAAAACATGGAAGCTACAAAAGAAAGATGGGAGTCTCTTCTTTCATCAGGAGAAAAAGTTTTTTGTTTTCTATCTGATTTCGTTTTGCAACAATTAGCATTAGCATATAGTTTATTCACAAATCCGTTTAAAACAGTGGGGAAACGAGCTTTTTTTCAACATGGCCCGGCTTGATCTCTCATACTCTGCTGTCACCTGCTGGTCATTTTTTGTAATAGCTACCATTGCTTCAAGCATTCTCTTCAGTTGGGAGGCTGCATCAAAGCCTTCTGTATGCTCTAGCATATATTAAAAAAAAACCTTAAACAAAAAAATCAATAAATAAAAACTAAAACAAAACAACAACATTTTTGGGACCATGGTAATATTTAAAATAGAACATATTTGTACATTTTGGGGAGCATATGAGTTAATGTGTCCATTTTTTTGTCAATTAAAATATGAATTCTATTTTTTTTCATGTCTTCATTTTTGTCCTTTTTTTTCAAAGCCAAACATTGTTTCAAATTGTCAGTGCATAAAATGCACAAATTTGTTTTGTTTCAGTTACTATTTTGGTCTGCAACATGGCAGAAAGCAGGTCTACAACAATTGGAGAATATTTACAGGTGAGATGATAAAATTCTGAGAATTTGGACAATTTAAATTTTACAAATATCAAAAATAATTATCAATTAATTTGATAATCAATTAGTTGCCGATTAATTGATTAATGTAACCGTCTCTGTCATCTATGTTGTGTATCGGATGTAGAAATTTGGAAATAAAAGATGAACTGTTGATCATTTCTCTAAATTTCTTAAATATATTCAACAAAAATCTAAACACAACACTTTAGTTTTTGCTCTCATTTTTTTACGCGGTGAACTCAAAGATCTTAAACTTCTTCCACATACACGATATCACCAATTCTAAATTTCTAAATCTGCGGTAATGAGCACTTCTCCTTTGCCGAGATAATTCATCCCACCTCACAGGTGTGCTATATCAAGATGCTGATTAGACACCATGATGAGTGCACAGGTGTGCCTTAGACTACCCACAATAAAAGGCTCTGGAAGGTGCAGTTTTGAAAAACTAACTGTTTTTCTGGGTCCCTAGAACCCCCCCCACACACACACACACTAAAACTGCACCTTTCAGAGTGTCCTTTCATTGTGGTCGGTCTAAGGCACACCTGTGCACTAATCATGGTGTCTAATCAGCAAAAACAAAAGTGTTGCGTTTAGATTTTGATTGAGTATATTTTTAACCCAAAAGCTTGCAGCAAAAATGAAGGAATTGATGTCAACATTTCAATGATGTTGTATTGCTTGTTAGGGTTTCCGGCAAATCATTTGGAAAAACGTGTATTTTGGAGTGTTGTCCACATGACGCCTTGATGCCTTGACAAAGACATGAGCGGGCACAAGAAGTTCCAATCAGTCCAGGAATTGAGTTTTGCCCCAACTGAGGAAGTCAATTCCTTTTCACAGTTGCCAATCTTATCATACACAATAGCGTAGATTGCAATTTTGCTTAACACTCATCAGACCGTGTGCGCCAATGAAGTTAGCCCTCCTTAAACTGTGAAATGTTCTCTCTGTCTTTGATTTCATTGGTCTAATTGGAAGACTGGCCTGGCTAAATGCTTTTACACCTACACACCGTCGTGCGGCCAAACACACACGCGTGCGCACAAAGACACGTGCCTTTGTGTCGCTGCAAATCAGGACATCCATCAGCGGTTAGGATTTGATTCAGGGGTAATGAAGCGTCTCAGTGGCGCAACGTGCTGTGTGTCACAACGACATGCCACAGAGAGGGCCACTCGAGTCGCACGCACACACACACACGCACACGTGCATACATGCACGCACACGCCACCGAGATAGCAGGCCTATCAAATCTGACACTGTTTTAATTCACATCACAGCTGCTTGCTTATCTAGCTTGAATGCATTTGCAGTTTACAAAACCCCCCCCAACGGTGCCGTTAAGGAGAAAACACAAACATGGACATTTGGCTTGCCGAGTTTCCCTCTGAGACTTCTGTTGTGCCACTTTAACTGTGCGCGAAAAAGGTTCTTTTCACGTGGTGAATTCTTTATTCGGAACCTTGGCTGAGTTTCTCCCTCCACATTTGGACATTGTAAGAGTTTTGTCCACGAGAATTGCTACTCACCTCATGAGTTATTTACGTCTAACGAGGTTCTGCCACAGTTTGCGGGGTGTGATGATGACCATCTCGCACTCCCTTTTGGTGAACGGGAAGTTGTTGTTTTTTTTCCTTTTATGTGTCTTGACAACCAGGATGCCTCACAGAAGCCACTTATAAAACAATCTTCAGCGTGATGGTCACCCTGTCGGAGACCATAAGTCTCAGCGCGGGGGAAGAAAGAAACTCAACTGCCGCTTGAGGCCCGTCCGGTTGTGAACACGCAACCGCCGGCAGGGTGACGACCCGACAAGTCAAGAGTCACACAATTTGATGAAGTGTGTTCATGTCGGACCACCACTTTAGATATGGACAGAAGTATGGAGACAAATTATTGGCTATACAGTTGGACTTAAAAAGTTGAATCCAATGCATCCTTGCTTGAGCACAGCACAACTTTTGATTTGTTCTAATTGTGCCCATAGGAAATAATGGAAATAAGCTGGTCCATTTCCATCTCACAAACATGTTGAGCATTCACTTTACTGTTAAAGTCACACATGCAAGACTACAGCTGCTGTTGTTGTGATTCAGCTTGTAAAAAAAAAAAAAAAATACATATATACTATTATGATAATTTATTATTCTTCTTATTATTTTATTTATAACGCCCTTTACCTCGCAAGATCTCAAAGAGCAGCAAGTAGAAAAGAAAACTGTGCATTTTGATTTATTTTTGAATAAATAAATAAATAATAAATAACTAAATGAATATTAAAGGGGGGTGCGCGGGGGGGGGGGTCCCTTAGGTTCTGCTAAAAAGAAATGTTGTAACAGTTCTTTTAAAACTGTTAATCTATTGTGGTGTCCTCAGCGTGTCAGAGAGGGCGTTCCACAATGGTGGGGCTGCAGCACAGAAGGCCCGATCTGACTCCCAGGGTCCTCAATTTGGCCCCGGGTGTGTGGAGGAAGTTTCAATGAATAGAGCGGTGGGAACGTGTTGTGTTAGGGAGGAAACCTTGTATTCCGTTTTGGTGGAGACGGAAATACAAGGTTTCCCTCCTCATACATTTATTGTTTCAGTTAGCGATGCATGATAATTATCAACGACATCATTATCAAGCCAATGTTAGGAATTATAACGTCATATCAATAAATCTGAAAACTTTAACTAGATAACCATGTGTTATTTCACATCATGGTTTGGTGCCAATCGCTTGATGACCAACCCTTGAGTGTCGTTGAGGACTCTTGTTGCTCTTGTTGGCTAACAACCACGTGGTGCTCCAATTTGTACTTCCAAGCTGCCTCGCTATTGTTGGATGTATGTTTGTTTGCCAGTAAAACATGTGACACTTTTTTTTGCGATGGAAATAAGGACGCAAGCGCCACTGCTTATTCATGGACGTGTAAAATTAGCCCTGCTAGCTTTGCTAGCATGCTAGGTCTGACCGCGCAGTGCCTGGATGACAACTTCAAATTATGCAGGGCTGTGCGGAATTGTTAATTAATTATTTGTATTATTTGTTAGTGCACTTTGTGAATCCTTATCACAGTAGTTTTGTGGAATTCAAGAAGCTTTTCAGTATCAGTTTTGAGAAACAAGAATGTATCCATGTCTCTAGTTTTAGTACTTGTTACTCTAATTAAGAAATTTGCTTATCTAACCAAAAAGATCAAATGTGGAAGCATTCGGAAGGTTTTCTGAAGACACCCACCTGGACCATTGAGCAATCATCTTCACAGTAACGTCCTCCTGGACCGGGTTTTCATTTATTTCAAAGTCAATGGCCCTCCCAAAGGCATGTGATTTTTTTATTTTTGACACTACAGGATTCCTCCAAATCTTGAAAGTCACGCCCGAGTGCTCTCAGCATACTTAGCAGCCAAATAGCCCCATGAGGTGAAGAGGTGCATGCCTCTTTTAGGCAGCCCATTGAGGCGAATTGGTAAACAGGTCCCCGCCCGCCCATTGACTTTGCCGCCACGTGGAGGTTTCAGATTGCAGCGCCCGCCGCCGCCAATCCGCTGGGCTCAAACTGTTGAGAGTCTGTGCTGACATGCGCCACTGCACTCTCCTTGACTCACTGGCAGAGTGCTCTATATGTATGGAAATGAGTCGTAATCACCATAATATGTGTCCCATCTTCTTGTATTGTAACCGCGTTATGATATTTTCCCGGGCTCGACGCCTTTTTGCCCTTTCTCCATCACGTTTGACTCCCTCCCCGGGGTTTTCTCAGGCCTTTCCATCGTCTCTTTCCTTTTGTGCTGTCCTCCATGTTTACTTTTCCACTCAACCAGGAGACAGAAGCAGGTGTGCAATTAATTATGCTTAAAAGGCCTCCTGCGTGCGCCGAATTTCCCGCCGCAGCGTCCTGCCCATAAACGTCCCTAATTTTTGTGACTGGCTAAACATCTTCGCCAACACCATCTCTTAAGATCCACAAGGTCTTTTATGTAATTGTAGCACCGTTGAACCGAGGCTGTTCTAAGTATCTCATTATTTTCCTCATGCAGTTGTGACTCGTGTAAAATAAGAGTGAGAGAAGATAATCGAGAAAGTCCTTTTTTTTCACGCCAAAATCCCGTTTCCTGACCTGCTGCTTTCTCGCTTGATAAGTCTGCACTGATGCTCGCCAATGTCAATAAAGTATAATCATCTGTGAGCATATTTTTGCCAAATCCTTTTGAAATGACGTTATGCAGGCATTTTGTGAAAATGCTGGGTGCTACCCTGAGGCAGTTCCTTAGAAGACAAGGCAGACATTTCTATGCATATTGACTGGCGAGGTGCCTCTAAAGCTGCCTGAAAAAAAATGGTTGTCCAGGCAATTAGCCTGAAATACCCGTTTTTTTTTCCATTTGCTTGCATAAGTTTCTGCGAATTCATCGTAAATGTTTTCAAATCCTCATGAGGTGATCTTGTTGAACTCTTTGCAGTATGACATACGCTTCCTTTGTACGGACTCAACCAGCTCTAATGTCTCTGGTCCGCCTATCGCCAAGCAAAAGGACTGCATTCTTAACAAGATCACTTTAAGACAAACCAGAACCTGGACTAAGAATATGTCAAATGATGTTCGTAAATTCTATGTTCTGTGTGTCCGATGTTCATATAATGCAAATGCTGAGGTGGGCGTGTCAGTCAATTTTCTGTCATAATTAGTCCGCCATTATTTCAAGCTGAACCAAACAGTCCGTCGTGCCGTCATCGTTATTTTAACCACTGATCCGTTATCGCTAAATTACAGTTTGTCACTGTTATTGTTGACGGCAGCCAACTAGCGGCAAGAATTGTGATGCTCCATCAAATGGGGAGAACAGCACAAAGTAGACACTTAGCCTAATAATGTATTTAAAAAATATATTTAAATAAACACTCAAGTTAAAGAGCCAGACACAGTAGAAGAAACGATGCGGCTTTAGCATTTCCAATTTACAAGCTTCAATAAGTCACTCGGTTCACCTGCCGTTGTGCGCTATCTGCCTATTTTCTTCCTTCCTCACTCGTGTGGCGTGTAAGAGGAGCACGCGGTCGTAACTGCCGGCCAAACGGACTCAGTGCATTCCCTAATAGGACTACTTGGCTGCATACAGCGAAAGGTCTGTTGGTACTGACCCAGTTTGTGATGATTCTGCCGTTGGACGAAAACCCACGTTGGTACATAGTCCGTCAATTTTTCGAAGCTTCCCGTCACGTCAGCAAAACAATCGTACGTCAGTGACCTCTGTATGAATACATTCATGTTATGCATGTTACTCTTGATAATTGATTTTGTCTTTCCCGGTGAAAAACCCTGCATCGTTATCCAAGGACACAAAACAATAAATGCTGAACTTCTGCTGTCTCACTTGGCAATATGCTGGTATGGGTTTTTCCGTATAATGCTAATTGCACATCCTATCGGATTCAATTCTCATCTGTGGGAAATGTAAACAAGCTAAGGCTGCTGTTGCCCTTTAAGTCTGTATCCCACGGAGTGGCAAAGGTTTGCAAGTGTTCCCGTGGGTAGTGAAGGTTGATTTTTCAATATTTCATCAGGGTTCGTTCAAGGTCGCCAATGTTCGCAAAACTGTTTGCCATTTTGCCAACTGTTTTTCTTGTAGCAAAGTAACTTTGCACAAAATTCCAAATTCCTCGCCAGTGGTGCAACTTGTTTGTTGAACCTCAAACGTTTGTATTTTCCTTAGGCTGCGTAGCAAATAGCATTTCAAAATTCTGACAGAATGAGAAAGAGATGATAATGCAACTCAACTACAGTACTAACAAGTTCTGCCTTTGAGCACATCATATTCATGTCATATCTGATGTCAGGTTTATGCTGTCATTTATTTTAGATTATAATTGTGGAGTCAGGGATGTGATTTTTCCGCTAATTCGCGGAATTCCGCTTTTTTTATCTCCCTCCAAAAAAAAAAAATTCCGATTTTTTTTATTTTTTATTTTTGTAGTTCATTGTGTATGCACATGACTCCGACAGATAACATCTTCTGCTATAACAAAGACATTTGTGGTATGCTCTAATATGAGTTACTTTTCATTTGGTCATGATACAATTATTTGTTCATGAAATTTGAACTCTTCAACATTATTTATGTGTTAGCTTAGTAATCACATTAGTTAGATATGATGATATTCTCAGTGATAGTTTTTAAAAGCAAAGGCAGTCCAATGTTTTTGAATGTGACTGATTTTGAGTTGACTAAATGTTAAAAATAAAAACTAAACTAAAAAATGTTGCCATTTTATATGGGATAGTTCAATATACATTGAAAATTTATGCTGTTGTTTTGTCTATTTCTTTGTCATGTGAGTGCATTGAAAGTACTTAAAAACACAGAAAACCCATGAGCTCCGGGGGGCTTCGCCCCCCGTGTCCCCCCCGCCAGGGCACTGCCCTGGACCTAGCTGGGTGCCAGCGGCCCCCAGACCCCCGGCTAAATTTTCAGATAATTTCACTTTGGTCAAATCACATCCCTGTGGAGTGGTTTATTATTAGTTACTTTTGTTATCCTCAGCATTTTTTATTCATCTATTTTTTTTATTTACCATTGATGTAAACTAAGAAAATATGGAAAAGGGAGGGGATTTAATAAGTCTTGCCACTTCTTCCCACTCCCATTTGAACATGGAAAATCGTTGTTAGGTGCGTTTTGTAGAATTTTGCTTGTTTTGTAGCTCTTTTATTTTATTTTATTGTATTTTTATTACTGTTATAGATTTTACTTTGTTTCTATTCTTTTTCATGTTCAAATAAACTCAGGTAATCATGCAGCGACAAAGTGTTTGTTTTGCTAGCACGTGCCAAGAGAGGTTAAAGAGAAACACGCCTCCTAAAATGCAGAACCTTCTGCACGTTCACGATTAAATGAAATATGTTTGGCTCTCCATTTTTGGCCTGAGTTTATTTACCCGCTGCTTGTTGACCTGCTGTAGATAGGTCAACTGAAAAGCTGCACAATAGAGCACAACTTTTATGAAGAGAGTGTGAAAGAAACAAAACTTGCATCACGATGCATCATGGGTAGCTGACCTGTGTCTGTAAAGTCTGCACTTTGCCGCGCAGCAGTCCTGATAGTTGCACTTTCTGAAGCATGTGCAGGGCAGCTTGGCAAAAGAGGAAAAACAATGACGATTCAAAAGATCTATAATTTAAAAAAAAAAAGAAATCGACATACTTTGTGCTAAGACACAAGCGCTTACAGCTATTTGAGATAAAGTTAGCTGCAAAGTCCTCCTCATACTTTCGATGACATTTGATCTCGAAAGCTTTAATCTATATATTTACATGTGTATTTAATCGGAGGGGAATTAAATGATGTCAAAACTATGGAAACGGTTGCGTAAGGGCATGATTATCATTTAATTTAATGAGCTATTAAATATAAATATTGCTCTCCTTTTTGTTTTTGCTCTCCCATGCTCCTACTTGAGGACTTTTGCTGACGTTGCTAGGCAACAGGGAAGTGTTGTAAATTCATCTTTTTGAGTCTTTTCTGGTCTGGGGGGGGCTGGCTGCGAGAAGGGGGCACAGTGGGCACAGAGGGAGCAGCATCCAGCGTAGCAGCCAGCAGCCGGGTCGTGTGGCAATGCGCCCTCGGTGGGCACCCGGGGCTTCCCGCCGAGTTAATGATAGCCGGGTGAGCTCAGCAAACCCCCCAGCAGTGAACACAAGGCCACAGCGGGGGTCAGAGTAATGGCAGGGAATGACTTCCAACCAGGGGGCGGAATCAAGAATCCTCTGCAAGAACGAAATGTTGCTTTATAGAAGCCGAGATACCAAGTAAAACAACTTTGTTTTGCTCGCCAACAAGCATTTTGTTGTTGTTTTCTTCCCAGGGCTTTTCTGACGGTCCTCACAATAGGCATCCGCTCTGTAATAAGTATGCTAATCAAAATAGTCACTGAAATGAATGTGGCTCCTTTATTATGTTGTTCTTTCACTCTCGATGAATGACACGCTGTAATTTTGCTAATAAGCACCTCCACTTTCTGTTTAGGTTCTATTGTGTTTGTGCTACAATAGCCTGGCTTGGCTTCGAGCCACAATAAATATATGGACGCTTGTGGCGGACACCTGCTATTATCCTCACGCTCATAACTACAGCACTTGTGCACATTTCAGCTGGGCGACATTTCCCGGTCAGACTTCTGACAAACCCACCATTAGTAACCTGTGAATTTGCATGCAACCGCCAAAGAGGCGTTCCTGAGACTTTGGAATGTCATTGAAAGCCATCAGGAAAAAAAATGCTGCCCCTTGGAAACGAGAACTTTTGTAAGGGAAGCAAAAGTAATGTCGTTAGAATACTGTGCTCCAAATTCAACACATTTTTGGAGCTTCATCCATTTAAAAGGGATAACTCGGCAATGCCCAAGCCTCCTTGCGCAACAGACCGGGCAAGTCACTTAAATGCACCTCGAGTACGAAAACTCCTCGAGGGCTTTTTCCTGCCTCGAGTACTCGTTTTTTTAAGGCTCGAGCCTCGCGGACGCACGGACTACTCTTAATTTAACCGCTTACGTCACCAACGCAAGGGAAGGAAGAAGAAGCGGAGGTTACTTATTTGATTTAAGGCGCAGGGACGAAGGAATTAAAGACAAATCGAACGCGGAAAAGGTGACGACAACAAAAGGGAACAAGTTCCGTAGGTGAACCTGCGGAAGGATCATGACCAGAGAGAGCGAGCGTTCGCGGCCGCCTCTGTCCGCTCCTGCCTCACGTCCACTCAACCTGGTCAAGTCCAAGCCGCGGCTGGCGTGGGAGGTCTTCTGAATCGCTGCATTTGCGCCCAAAGCACCAATTGTTTTTTCATTAGTAAGAAAAAGTCTTCTTTTAAAGTACCACTGATTGTCACACCCACCTAAGTGGGGCGGAATTCAAACATTCAAACATCTTCTGAGGGAGCGGTGAGCAGCAGCAGGGGCTGCGCTCGGGAATAATTTGGTGATCTAACCCCCCAATTCCAACCCTTAATGCTGAGTGTCAAGCAGGGCGGCAACGGGTCCCATTTTTATAGTCTTAGGTATGAACCGGCCAGGGATTGAACCCTCAACCTCCCAGTCTCAGGTCGGACACTCTACCACTAGCTAACTGAGCTGTTTTTTTGATTGGCATAGAAGAAAATGATTAGCTATCTAACCAGTGCGACGTCATAATGACTGTAATTGTAAAACTGTAGCGGGAGTTATGCGCTTAAAACAATCAAAAAAAAAAACTCCAAAGGCTTGTGTTTTAATACTTGCTGCCGCGCAACATACTTGACACGGACGTCGCTGGATGTCGGAGTGGTACCGCCACTTGCCTTTGGTGTAGGTGTTGTGGGTTCGCTTCCCCGCCTGGGAGACCATGTTTGTGTGTGTTTGTAGTATGAGTGAGTGTAAAATACAAAAATATATATAAATATGTTTGAAGCAGAAAAGGTTCTGACAGAGGTGAAAAAAAAAAAGTCTACTGGGACCTGATATTTTTTGACAATAAATATCCCGACTAAAACGCTATAATATCCCATTCATGACGCCTCTTTGATCTGCTCGGTAAAATATCGTTTATTCAGCGTTGAGATATTTCTTCGCTATCCTGGTGAAGTGCAGCCGACAAACGTGTGCGCTTGCGCTGCACTCTTGGCTCGTGGATTTCGGCC
Source organism: Vanacampus margaritifer (assembly GCF_051991255.1). NCBI lineage: Eukaryota > Metazoa > Chordata > Actinopteri > Syngnathiformes > Syngnathidae > Vanacampus > Vanacampus margaritifer. The sequence continues at coordinate 686,886 of NC_135432.1, read as the reverse complement.
CGGAACGGACCGGCCGTATGTGAGTTTTCCCGTTATCAATTTTCCGATACACCCCTGGCGAGGGAGTTGTCCCGCCTGATCAATTGTGAAGCCACACTCAGACGGGGGCAGTCTCGGGAGGGACGACTGTGTTCAAAGTGTCCATGATGAATGTTTCATTTCATGGAGCACTTCCGAGCGGCAGGCCAAACAAAATTACATTTGAAGCCAAATGGTTCATTATTTGGTACTGAAGCAAGACTGCAACAATATCGAGGCACTTTTAATACCACGAATAATGGGCCAGAAATAATTAGCAGCAGCCCAGTTTTTGCTCATAGGCCACTCGATGCCGACCACTCGCCGACGTCTTGTCAAAGCAATGGCTCTGTTGATGTCATTTAGAATTCTAGACTCGGGGACGACAGGAAGTACACAGTCCAGCTTTAAGTGGGCAGGAGAATGCGTGCAGCCAGCAAAGCCCTTTTCCGACTTAAGTGAGCCAGAGAATGTGGCGCGCAGTTTTTCATGCCCGTTTGAAATCAGTTCATAACAAACAATTTATTTGTTATTGTCACATTTATGTTACATAAAGAGCTCAGCACGTGGGTAAAAAAAAACAAAAAAAACTTTTACCAGCAAAAGTAAAAATCAGACTACACAAACATTTTAAAACTACGCCAATGTAATGTGTGCTGTTACGTAATTCATCCTCATCCTTACATCTTCTTTGCAGTCAATCCGAGAGGTGACAGGCTACGTGCTGGTGGCTCTCAACCAGTTTGACTTCCTCCCGCTGGAGAATCTGCGCATCATCAGAGGCACCAAACTGTACGAAGGCCGCTATGCGCTCGCCATCTTCCTCAACTACCGGCGAGACGGTTACTACGGCTTGCGGCAGCTGGGCCTTCGCAACCTCACAGGTAAGTGACGCTTCCGTGCCGTGATGCCAGCTGCAGGAATACTCTAGAAAGACAACAAGAGCACTTAAGCTAACTAACGACACAATAAAATGCACACGTGGTCGCTGACACGACAGCCTCTGATCAAGCGTGCGGCCGTGCACGTTATGCAAAACATCCATGGGAGGAATTCCTGAGAGCTTAAAATCTGTGGCTATGATGTTGCAAAAAAAGTTAGTTGTCAGTCAAGACAAAGTTGCTATGGAGGCAATGAGTAGAACATCGATTATTTCGATGAGTCACTGGAGGTTGATGGCAGATCTTGAAAATTGAATTTCCTTTGCCGGGTAATGTTCTTTTCAAACTACAAATCTATTTTTGTTTTGCTCATTTGGAAAATATCACAATCTCCTCCTTGTGTTTGACTTATGCGTATTTAATAGGCACAAACATGTGGCTCCGAGTTTGATGTCACGTCACTGCTACCAAATTAATTTAGTGTTGTTGTATGCAAAGATCAAATATCTGCGAAAAGCCGTATTTTCCCTTTTAATTAAATTTCTGTTTATGCACTCAAAATTGTTCCTCTCTTCCTGAGTGTGCGCATAAATTGCTGTCTTGGGCTTCGTGTCCTTGTGCACACATGTAAACACACGCACACGTTTGTTATGATTGTATTTGCGCTATTTCTCCACTCTAATTTGTGGTCATGGCCTTACAATCATCTCATCTCACAGATGTGGTGCAAGGGAACAGTATCTTTTATCCTCAACAAGAGGCTGCTCTGCCATTTTCTCCACTGACTCATTTCCTCATTACCACCTTAAGACATTACGTAAGCAGTTGGCGGTCAATGTAGCATCCGGCATCGTGTGATGCTTTATTCTCGCAGGGGAGCACAAACTGTTAATGGAGACACAACAGACTACAGTATCCAATCTGAGGAGAACCAGGAATTAACTGTCACTCTTTTACTTGACTTTGCATAGAGGAGACAAGAGAACAATTGTGTGTAAAACGCATCAAGCTACAGATCGTATGGCGTGTACAAATCAAACAAAAAGTTGATCTTTGGCATCAATCCTGAACAGACTTTGGGACAATTGACTGAAATCTGTTGTGATGGTGTTCTTCCAGTAAGAACTGAACAGCATCCTTAAGCACATCAAGTTGTGGCCAATGGAAAATGGAAAATTCTCTTCCAGCATGCATGTCCTCCAAAGTACAGCCAAGGAACAAAAATGGACCGCACAGCCGCCAGAAATCTCAACAACTTGTTGGGAAAGTGGCACGAAAGAAGCCACAGTTTTTGTGTCAACTTCCAAATCGAAAGCAAAAACATCAATAGGATCGTACGAATGAACTCTGTAAAAAATATGAGACTGCATTTTAATCACACAATGCTACTGGGAAATTATATTTCAGGATTTGTTTGAATGATTCTCTTCTCACAGTTGGTCATGCACTGGGCGTGAGCAAATCAAGTGAATTTTCAGCCTTATTTTCAGTCTTTTGACGAGGCCAATTTCAAGTCTGTTTGTACAACATTCTTTGTGGGGGGAGTAGCAAATATCCGCCCAAGGCGGGTTGTACGACGACTGGGTGGAAATGTTACACCGTGACGAGGCTCTCGCACATTTTGAGCAGAATTTTGAGGAGATTTCTGAAACACTATTTCCCTAAGTGACTTGACTCGATCATGGCTCAAAGACACTGCAAGAAAAAGTCTTTTAAACCCAAACCCCAAAAAACTGTTGTTGTATATAAAGTTATAATATTATATATAATATATATAAACATGTTTAACAAGCTTCATAAAGTAAAGTTCTTACTCAAAAAGTAAACTGAAGTTGCCTGTCCAGCAGAAACGACCAAATCATCCGTCTTCAGAACTCTCTGCTGCTTACGCGCACGCCATCGCTGAAAAGACTCGCCCAAAATGACTTTTGGCTCTTTCAGTCTTGTCACCTCCATTCAGCAACATCAAAAACAGTCTCTCTTGGACGGCTGGGTCGTCCTGGATGCTTCTCTGCCATTGTTGGTTAACTTTGAACACGCGCGCAAGGAGCTAGCTACAGTAGGAAGAAGCTACGCCGGCGCTGCCAGGAGCCAATCAATAATGAAGCATTGTTCCTTATTGATTGGCTAGAATCTAACATTCCCCGCAACGTCCACATTTATGAATAATGAATATATATATATATACATCATTTTATTTTCTTTTTTTAACCATAGGTGTCTGCTACAGGTTGATAAAGCGATTTTTAAGTGATTCAGACAACTTAATTTGCAGTAAAATCCTCTCTAATACCTTTAAGTTGAAGGAATCTGTGTTTTTGTCTATTATTGAGAATTATCTGAACACATTTTAACACCAAGTTACGCAAACATCCTTGTGACTCCAAAGGGTTGACTTGACTTTTGTTTCAGCATTTTCGGCTTGGGGAACCACATTGCTAGTTTCATAGTAAAAAAAAAAAATTAAAATAAAATAAAAAAGGAGGGACCCTGCAAGAAAAAAAAAAGGCTGCGAACCACAATGTTCCAATCCAGTGGCTGCTGAGGGACCGATCATGCGTGCATGGACACATTGAGGAGGGAAAAGGACACTTTGACCTTTATTGAGACAACACTCAGGATCACACTCGGAGAGCACAGACCTCTGAGTGAAAGGCTACAAGCTGGAATAATAATAGTTTAAGAAAAAGTTAGGTTTAAATCAGATATTTCTTCTGGATCCAAGGGAACTTGGAACTGTAATGACGTCATAGCAACCATTGTACAAATGCACGTTCCCCGTTTTTCAAAGCATTGAAACATCTTCACCTCATTTGTTGCCTCTGCCAAGTGCAAAGGGAGGAAGAAACTTTTTTATGATGGTAAATTGATGTTTTTTGGTGTGCAACCTCCTGCCTGTAACTTTACACCATGGATTTCTCATAAAAGCTTGATATTCTCACAAGGGATTTTTGGGAGAAACCAAGATTCATCCGCATCTAACTTAACTTATACATCACAATTTAATCCTGTATGAAAGCATCTAAGCCAAAGAGGCTAAAGAGGGATATATATACGGTGTGTATATATACAGTATATATATATAATTATGTGACTTATCGACTGTTATTTTTTTATGTTACTATTTCAACCGAAGTTCGCCTGTAAGTCGAAGTTGCACATTTAGTCGGGACTCGTAGAACGCGATATTTACTTTAGTTGGAGATCGCTAGTTTGAAAACAGCCCTTTACCTTCTGTTGCATGCTGATTTTACCAAGTTAATCAAATCGCCGACTTTGCCGGAATTCACAGCGCACGACCGATATCATTATTTAGCCAATTATTTAGCCAATCCGGGGGACAATAAACCTCGTAATGCAAAGGTAAAACTTGCTTATCATGCTAACTGACTTAGTTTTAAATAGTCCGTTCTATATTGAAACGTTGTGATGATGTTATATTTCTATGTTTACTAGCATGGAATAAATGACTATCGCAGTGGAAAGCTTATTTCATGAATAGGACTCCGGCTCCAGTGAAAAACTCCAAGCACAAAGACGAAATCCAACATTATTAAACAGTCAAATGCACTTAATAGTTCTGAAGAAGGTGAATTTAAAAACGAGGCTGTGTGTTTGTGCAGTTGGACGCTAACTATCCGGCTCGTTTATGTGACCTGAAACACGCAATTCGACACCAATGTTACAATCTTTGTTTGAGTGTACGTTTACTCGTCAAATGTATGAACATTTATCTACTCATTACAACATTTATCTACTAACTTCGCAACAAAATGATCGCTGCAAATCCGTGAATACTTTGTGGGCTGCCAGTCCTTTCTGCAATCAATCGACGTCGTTTGTCTTCATTAGTAGCTATGCGATAAAAAGCGACATTTGGTTTACTCCTTCGTCTGTCCGTACAACCGACCGCACCGCAAGATGGGACCATTTTATAAGATAATCGATTAGATAAAGGACTTGACGCTGTACGAGATTCAAGGGCTACAATACAGGCAAGTGGCTCTTTTGCCGTCCAGCGTCCCGTAGGGGGCGTTCCCATGAGGGCTGTGATGTCACCTGCAAAAGGTCAAAAAGCCTCTTATCAAATTAAATAGATTTCAAAATTGTAAATACAGCCAAATGCACAGTCTGGATCAGAGCCACGTTAAACTTTCTTTGACGTCTCATCTTCAGCCCCCAGATACCATTTCAACCTTTTGTATCGGCTAACTATTAGGCAGGAGGATAATTCTCGCTGCCGACTCACTCGTTCTTTTTTTTTTCTTTTTTTTCCACTCATCCTATGAAAGCCGCCATGCGCATTTGATTCGATGTAATGTGCTTGTCATTGGTTTTGCTGCCTCTCAGCAGGTATGTTGACTCCACAATATATTCAGCATTTACAACACACAACAACTTCACTGCAGTTGTCTCCCGCCCTGAATTCAGAAATGTAACGTGGCCTGCAATTACTTTTGAGGTACGTTTTTACTTGAATCGCGTGGACGTAAGCCTTTCTGGAGTATACAATATGTTGACCCGTCAAGTAAATAATTACAGAATTCCAAATGATACGTTGGCACCTTCTATACACCACTGTGAGTAGCACTGGAGGCGATGTGTGCGAAGTGCCTTGCCCAAGGACACACCGACACGACTTGGGGAGAGCGCGGATCGAACAGCCGACCTTCCGGTTACTTAACGACCGTCTCGGCACCCTGAGCCACGGCCACCAGAACACTGTATAATAAATTATTGAACACATCCTTCATGACAACAGCAATGTTTTACTTTTTATCTTTTTGCAGAATCCCTCAAAAACAGTGTTGCATGATTTATTTACAAAGTGTAAAGAAGGCCAATACCAATAGCTGCTTGCGCATTTAATGAGTGAGAGAATGGAGGTCTGGAAGGCATTAATAATGGATCTTGTGTCATCATTAAGCAGCTGATCATTAAGACATATCTCATGGCTTCAAACGTTGCTTTGCTCCCACAGAAAACGCTGCTGTTTTGCAAGGCAACCAAAAGCCTCAGCGTGCTTGTTAAAGGTTTCTTTTTTCTTGGACCTTTTCACAGAGTTGAACAACCAAATTTCTTCCTTACAAAAAACCCCCACATGAATAACAAGCACTTGAGCGTTATGTAAAGCCGAGTACGCCTTGCTCCTCTTCACAAGCTGTCACCTGCAGGAAATGTAGCCAAATTAGCCAAAATGATCTCCAACCTGCTGTTGCCTGCCATTTCTCCGCCCCACCGTGAATCGAATGCACGAATTCATGCTAATGTGTCAGTCCACATTCCTTGCCTTTTTTCCCCGTGTGCTTTAGTTTCAATGTTCCCTTTTATTTGCATTTGAGCACTTCTGAGGCGCTGCGATGCCGAGGTGGTGTCAGCAGGACTTTTTGTTCAACCCTTTTGGTGTGAAGACTGCTGCGCATTCTGAAAATTGCTTGTTGTCCAATCTCACATTCATCACAATCGCACATTTGATATTTTATGTATTTTTTGATAACCTGTCTGCATCCTACACAGAACGAGTCCATGGCCCACTTTTGGGTCCATACACACAAAATGAAAATGATTCATTTAAGGTCACATGATAGTGTTTGCCGCCACGAGCAGTAAAAATGTTTACAGCAGGCATGTCCACTTTTTGGCCTCAGTCTCTGTTAATATTAACCAGTATCCATTATTGGGATCTCTGACTTTCATCAAGCAAGAAGAAAAATGAAGCACCGAGTTCGTCGATGCAGTATCATGTCTGATAACAACATAGTTAATTCAACCATTTCTTAATCACGCATCTCAATTGTAGCATCCAAATTTTCACTGATGCGCGCTAACCCACTAGCTTTCAAGGCCTAGATACACCAATCCGACGCCGGAAGTCGGACAGCGCCGGGCCGACGGCATGCGCCGTCTGATCAGTGTATAAATTACTGTCGTGAAGTCGGGTCGAGTTGGAATACGTTTTCAGCAAATTCGACATGTTGAATCGGCGTCGGGGTATTTGATCACTGTGATTAGCTGTTAGCTAGCGAATCAGAGCACGGGGCGAGAGCAAGTGACAATGCGGATAAAGTACTCTGACAACTGAGCCGGGTTCCGCTATTTGCAATACAATGGGGTAGATGCCACGGACTTCCGACTTGCGGGTTTTTCACACCAGCGCCGTTTCCGGCGTTCCAACGCTCGCACCCCTGCGCCCCCCCAACCGTGCGCTCCCACTCAACGGCGGGAGGGCGTCTCGGCTATCTGAAATGCTTCGGACACTGAGACAGACACTACACACTCACAGCCTCGCACCCGTCGACAGGAACGCGCAATCGAGGGGCACAAAGGCAGAAGAGCAATAACTGGGATGCGGCCCACACAAACCGGAAACGGAAACAAAATTGATGTTTGAAAACCTGGAAGTCGGAAGTCCCGCCTCCTCCGTGGCATATAGTCCATTTATAACAGAACCTGACCTTTAAACCCTTTAAGCGTTCCAGGTGACTTACTACTATGCTTACAAAATCATTCTGGTGTGTCAAGTGACAAGACATTGATCAACCACCTTTTCTCATTAGCATGATTAGCATTCAGCTGCTTGCACGTTCTTTGGCTCGGCTTTTTGTTTGGCTGGTGTTGGTTGGAAGGCCGTGACTTGATTTGGATGCAGAGGAGTGGAGAGAATAGACTTATATTATGGAATATGCTTATTTGACTGCAAGCCCGTCCCGCCAACTTCTGCATCACCTTCAGTTAAAATTGTCATGACTGTGAGTGAGTGGTTCGCATTTCTGCCTCACAATTCTGATGTCGGTGGTTCAAATCTGGGCTGAGGCCTTCCTGTAAAAAATGTGCATGTTTTTCCGTGCTTGCTTCCTGGTGCTCCAGCTTCCTCCCACCATCCAAAAACATGCTTCTTGGGTCAACTCTAACAGGGATGTGATTTTTCCGCTAATTCGCGGAATTCCGCTTTTTTTATCTCCCTCCAAAAAAAAAAAATTCCGATTTTTTTTTTTTTTTTTTTGTAGTTCATTGTGTATGCACATGACTCCGACAGATAACATCTTCTGCTATAACAAAGACATTTGTGGTATGCTCTAATATGAGTTACTTTTCATTTGGTCATGATACAATTATTTGTTCATGAAATTTGAACTCTTCAACATTATTTATGTGTTAACTTAGTAATCACATTAGTTAGATATGATGATATTCTCAGTGATAGTTTTTAAAAGCAAAGGCAGTCCAATGTTTTTGAATGTGACTGATTTTGAGTTGACTAAAACTGCCATTTTATATGGGATAGTTCAATATACATTGAAAATTTATGCTGTTGTTTTGTCTGTTTCTTTGTCATGTGAGTGCATTGAAAGTACCCCCCCCCCCCCCACTTGTCCCCCCACCAGGGCACTGCCCTGGACCTAGCTGGGTGCCAGCGGCCCCCAGACCCCCGGCTAAATTTTCAGATAATTTCACTTTGGTCAAATCACATCCCTGCTCTAAATTGCTAATATGAGTGTGAAGGGATCTTTATCGACAGGCCTTGTAATTGAATTGACAACCAGTCCAGGGTGTGCCCCGCCTCTCACCTAAAGTCACTTTGGATAAGCTCCAACTTACCTGCAACCCTAGTGAGGATAAGCAATGTAGAAAATGAATGGATGAATTTGTCATCTTCTCCAAATATAATACTTTGACACTTTTGCCTTTGCTCGTGGGGGTGTTGATGTTGAAGAGAACACGAAGGCCCAAAAAATGCAGAGTGTTTATGTCTCAGTGTGTTTCCAGGAGTGGTAGAGAAGGCGCAGCAAAAGTGGGCGGAGGAGAGCGGTGAGAGCGATGGCAAGAATTTAGCGTCCGTTGAAGGCTTGGCGTGTACAAAAAGTGTCGTCTCCCGCCTCCTACACGGCCTCCGCAGTGCACAAAGCATTTTTCATAAGGATTCATGGCAAAAACAATCTCATTGGAGACTGCAAAATTTAATCGGGGGCTTTAAAACAAAATTATCAGGGAGGTAGCAGTGGCGCTGTGGATTGGTGGATTAGGGGGGGTTGGTGCGGAAAGGGTACGGTGAAAGGGACCACCCCCGCTCTGTCTGTGCCTCGCAGCTCCGCTCCCATTTGTCAGCGAGCACAATATCTCTTTGGATGGCAGAGCTAATAATGGAGAAGTGGGGAAATGGGACTCCAGAGACTCACCTTCTCTCTGTGAACATCAGATAAGTTTTTCTCCACTCTCTTCTTGCAAAGATGGCGACGTTTATAAAAATACACCACACACAGTTGAAAATGTGTCGCTGCAGGAGTATGACAGTTCATTTGGTCCTGGTCGACTCTGGGCCCGTTTTGCTGATTCGTCACATTTATTGGCGTTTTTTTTGCATTGTCTACCGGCGGCTTTTGCGTGCTCTGCTGTCGAAACTGTGATTCGTAAGATCATAGAAGTCATTTTCACATCATCTGCTGTCTTTCGAAACAGTCCCCCCACAACCCCCCCCCCCCCCCCCCAAGTGTTCGTCTGAGCAAACATGCTCGGAGGCATCACACAGTGGAGTGTTTCACACATCGCTTCCTCAGAGACACACCACTTGGTCTGCACTTTCCTGTTATAGTTGTCTCTTCCTTATATGCACATGGCAGAAATCAGCTATTTAAAGCTCAACAAATATAAGTGGACACCTTAATAGGTACACCTCCACAGTATAGTGAGATCTAGTGCCCTTCACATCTTGGTAAATGGTCTTTATATAGCGCTTCAATGGTGCTTTTTATATAGCGCTGTGACCATATGGTGTCCAAAGCGCTTCACAAAACCTAACATTCATACATTCACGTGCACGCATTCATTCAACCGGTGGTTGGCTGTTGCCATGCAGGGCGCTGCCAGGACGACTGGGAGCGAATTAGGATTCAGTGTCTTGCTCAAGGGCACTTTGATATGTTCACAAGGGTTGAAGATACGATGCAATACGATATACTTTTATTTTCCCCGTGGGGAACTTTTTCCTGGACTCCGTCTAGCTGCCGTTTACAGTAAAGAAAAAGAAACAACAGAATAGAAAGAGATCAATTAAAATGAAATAAGAAGTGCAGCAACAAGTAGAAGACTTCCCAGAAGTATACATGTGTAGAGAAGTACATACATGAGGACTGCACACACCCATATACACACACACACTCCTATATATATATACATATATATATATATATACACATGAGTATGTACAGCACGGCTGCATATATTCCACACACACAACATTGCACCATATATCTTATTGCACTGAGTTAATGTCAGTTGTTAAGCAGTTTGATGGATGTCGGCAGGAATGAGTTCTTGAAGATCGAACCTCCAACCTCCTGGTTGGGAGACGACCACTTTGCCAGTTAGCCTGGTGGGGTCCGAGAAAGCCTGGGACCAGCCGGCAAAAAACAAAAGCTGGGGAAAAGCCTGGTCTTGAAATCTTTGCACTCTACATCCAACTAATTCGATGTATTGCGATTCCATTGTCTCGTTATGCACCCCATTTATTTGCAATTCCAAACATTTGCACTTGAATACATTTGTTTTCCTTCCATCTGGAGGAAAAGCCTACACAGTGATCATTCCAAGGGGAGGATGAAAAAGACTTTGGAAACAGAGACGGCGCCCAACGCTGTATTATTCAACGTGTTCTCGCGTTGCACCACGTGTGCAAGGTTCAAAGTGAAAACCTGAAAGACGGATGCCAGCTGTTGACTGCTGGTCAGTCCAGGGTGGACCCTCGGCCCGCCACTCGCCCTGAGCTCCAGATGGATGAACGCCAGCCGGTCCGTAGCAAGGCGAAGTGGGATCCGTTTGTGCTGAATGACTCTGCTATTGGATGGATTATATTCTGCCTCAATGAAAATGTCCTCCTCCGTGCTGAGTGCCGCGCACGCTCTCCCACTTCATTGAGTCATTATTTGCTTGGGATCTTTTGCCATTTCAGGTGTTGCCTGGTATTCCGCAAAGAAGTAGCTGCCTCTTGAAATGAATGCAATTTGTTTGGGTGCCCTCTAGATTTGCATGCAATCGTTCGCGATTCTGACAATTGTAAATGACCACAAATGTTTTTTTTTTTTTTTACACAATCACTTCACTAGCTCACAGACGGCTGTTTTTACAAGCACAAAGCGACTTAAGGGAAACGAAATGGGATTTCTTTTTGGATTGGCAGCGCTCCTCTTTTTTCATACAAAGCTACAAGGTGTTTTCCTGGGAGAATGCTAGAAAGCACTTGTGGCATGATTAATTGCTAGTTACGTAAGTAGTAAATTTGCTTAACTCTTCAGCGATGCCTACAAATGTACTGCTTTGTCTTCGGCATTGAACCAAACACTCCTAATGAGCGTTAGCTATAAAATGAAAAGATGGGAATTTTGTTCTTGCAGAGGTTTGCATGCGATGCCGTCCTGCAGGCTTGACGGCTCGCTATACTGTACCTGGCTTGTTTTGCGAGAAAAAAAAGAAAGAAGAAGATGATCAACTCCACTTCTCTGTTCTCCGCCTAATCCTCAGATGCTCATCTGCGTGTCACTCCCTACCAGACAATGCCAGCAAGCCCAAGAAACGTGGACTCATCAGCCGAGGACGGATCGCTATCACGGCTTTATTCATCAGCATAATTAGGCCGAGGACGAGATGTGGGACAAGTGGCTAGCAGCACTGATGAAAGCTCATCAGCGAGCTCCCTGCAGAGCATTCTGGTTTCTGGCTGCCGCCGGCTCAATCATCGTCCATAAACGACTTCAGAATAGCGGCTCTTTGCTCCACTGAATGAGCGTAAAATGAGCATAATTGGCTATAGAACAGAGTTTGCTGGAGGAGGCCATTACTACTTCCTTAATATTCGATTCTAAAACTATATTCTAAAATGGTGTTGCTACATTTCCTCTTGTACTTTTTACCCATGTAGAAAGAAAAAAAATGTTTTAAGCAGTAAACCTCGTCGTGATTCGCTAGTTGCATTTTTTCCACTTCTATTTGCAGTATTGTTCTGTATTGTCATCATTTCAGATGTGTTGATTTTTATCATTTTATATTATATTTCATTTTTGATAAGTAGAGGGGTCAGAAAAGTGGGTGAAAATACTGCACAGTAGCTGAGAAATCAGTAAGTTGGCAACACCACACCACTGTTTTAAGCAAATACTAGTTTGTTGCCCCTTTGGTGCAGTTTAGTCAAAGAGGTGAAAATACAGCAACCATACAACTTGTGGTTTGGCGTGTGCGCAGTTGCGCAACATTAGCGATAGCATTTGAAGCTAACGGGATGAAGCGAGGTGTGGTTGATGTGCTCAAAATATGCTGGTTTTACTACAGGTGGCATGTTAACAGATGAGATTGATAGTTTAACGTACATGTCTTTGTTTGCTTTCTTATTGCTCTTTATTGTAAATTTGAGGATAATGTGCTCAATTTTGTAGCCTATGAGATTGTCCGGATTATTATTTATCAACAAATACAACAATTTGTTCCATTTTATATTTGTGCTACATCACTTAGCATTTGATCATCAGTAGCGTATAGCAAAATATTCTTGCTGTTTACATTCTTGTGACTAAGCGCACTGTAAAAGGGTGTGAAATGATGATTCTCATGACTATTATGGGCACTAGAAAATATGATGTTCAATTTGCAGCACTGACATTGTAGGGCCACTAGTTTTGTTTTTTTGTTTTTTTTCCCTCCACATGGCACCCCTGCTTATAAGCAATAAAGACATCACATAGTTTGATGTGATGCATTTCGGTAGACTTTGTGTGAGCGCGAATGGAACCGCGGACCCGCCAAACGATTTGGACCTGAGAAAGTGAACTGGACATGTTGAAGCACCCTTGATGTTTTATCCAATACCTCTTTGAGAGCCCAAACATGAAAAGTTGACTCACAGCAACAACTGGCTCACATGAAGAGTTCCCATTGGTTTGCTTTCCACTGTTTATCTGCAAAAAGCTGAGCTGCAACTCACAGACCTTCTTTGAACTCACCGTCTGACCTCGCCATCACAAAATAGTACTAGTAAAATTCCGTGCGGTGAAGGTTTATTGCTTTACGCACAATTTCTTATCAGAATCGATTTTCAGAGCTTGAGCAATAAGGCCTTCCCTCGCCATTTTTTTTTTACTTCTTCTCATATCAGCGTTCCCTTTCTGTGCTCACCCCTCTGCTTCCTCCTCCCCATCTCGCTTTTACGGCCATCTTGTGAATCGCAAGAGTGTGGATGACAATGGGTTGGGGTGGAAATGAGAGTGAGGGACATGGCGGGAAGCGGGTGGCTGGGTGTAGATCTCCCAGCCTGATGAGAAGATCCGAGCTTGGCAGGCGGGCACAGGAAGTGGTGGGAGGTTGCGAGGAGGATGGCGGTGGGGGGCGGGTGAAAGGGTACTGGACTGTAAGTCTGTGATTCCCAACCACTGTGCCTTGGGAAATAATCTCATTTTAATTCGTTAGTCTGAAAACGTTTATTGATTTACAACAAATCATTTATCTTGGTTCAGCTCTATACAGTATGCTAGAGCCGTATAACAACAGGCAGAACAATTAAATGCTCTTTCACTATATAGGTAACGTGTGCTCACTTTTTTATTTGGTGCTGTGCTATGATTTATTTTCTTTTTTTTTTAAATAAAATGAATGCAAAGCAATAATGAATTACACAATGCTAGATTAAGACATTTTTTTTCTTTTCTTTTTTAGCAGTCATCAGGAGCCACCAGGTGATCTTTTCCTTTTTATATTTTTTCAGTTCGACTGCCTTAACGATTTTTAAAAATGATTTATTTCAAATCAGTGTTATTGTTGGAATTACTGTAAGCAGAGACAAACTGAAAACAAAATGTGTTAAAAAATGTGGCTAAACTCCCATAAATAACTTGGCATAAAAAAGTGATCCCAAATCGACGGGGCGGGTATTATACAGGGAGAGTAAAATGACACACACACACACCAATGACAAACGTGTGTGTCGGCAGGCCAGTGTACAACGGGTGACCATATTTTCATTTCCAAAAAAAAGAGGACACTCAGCCTGACCTCGAGATACTTGATACTCAGATAATAGATGCCATACATTCAAACAATTTTAACATATGCCTCCTCTGTATGGGTAAAAAAATTAAAAAATAACTCTTTTGAAGTCTTACATTTTTTTGCTCCACACCTTTTTTAAATTTTTGTTATTATTACTTCGAATTGGGTTCGTATCCATCGCCTCTGGAGCGGCAGCTCCACATTTGCCACTTCGCTAAAGTTCTGGATCACCGTCACAGCCAGTGCGCGGTCTGCCAGCCACGATAAACGTTGCGGTGCACTCCGCCTCCCGTGTGCAGCACAACGAAAAATGGACAATTTCAAACCCGCCCAGAAAGAATGTAATAAAGTGGATAAAGTGTTAAACAGCCTAATTCCTTGCTAGCAACTAACTAGCTAGAAACTAACTAGAAATAATTCAAATAAATAGAAAAAGCCAAACAATTTCAACTTTCATTTCAGCCTGGGCAGGCAGTGCCTACCTTGCCTGTCCTAACCGCACGTCACTAGGAATAAGAAAGTAAATATTTTCACGTTGTTTGGACGTTCACCAGTTTCTTGGCAGTACCAAGCGGTTGGGGGGAAAAAATGGAATCACTGATACACAAAATAAAGGAATATGCTTCACATGCTGTAATTAAAATAAAAACATTTAAAGACAGATACCGAGACATTTGAAAGCAAAATCAGGAAAATAAAAAAGAACTTACTCAAATTAAATTACAGTCATTTCTGGACTACATACAAGGCGCACCTGACTATAAGCCGCGCTAGCTAGCTAAATTTGGGGAATACTCGAGTTTGTTACACATATGAGCCGCACCCGACTGTAAGCCGCAGGTGTTTTTAATGTTAGCGCACCGGGTTCCCACTACTTTCTTTTCCATAATGAGGGCGCAAATGGTCTCGCTCTCGTTCTGTCTCTTCTACTGTATTTGGGCTCACTTGGTTTGTTTTGCTCTGCCTCACGCTCTTGCGCTTCCTTATATATAATTCTCCGCCTTGTGATCTAATGGATAAGTCGCACCTTTGTATTAGCCGGCAGGGTCAAATGCAAGTGAAAAAGAGTCGCGGCTTATAGTATAGAAATGACTGTACTAAAAAGAAAAGAGCGTAGAGTGCAAGAAAAACATTGTCAAAACTGTGGCAGGTATGGAAAATTAGCATGATTGTTAACCTCGATTTAAAAGCATCCACACTTCATTGGTATTTGATTCTTATCAATTCATATTATTCACTCTGATAATAAAGGATACCAGCAAATTGGGGTACCAAATTATACACAAGTACAAGGCGGAAAAATGCTTTTAAGTGTGATATTTTTTATTTTTTGTGAAGCATTATACATGGGTGTGTTATTCACAGGATCTTATGGTATGTTATTTACTTTAGTTTTACTTTGGTCATACTTACAATATGCTCAGCTTCTTATTTCATGCTGAACGTAACCACCATTGCTGCATGCCAACTGTGTGGTCCTGATTTACAAACAGCTGAACCAGTGCATGTTTTTTTTGTTTCCCCCCCCCCCCCCCCTCCACGAATGTAAAACTCCCCTTGATAAATTGTCCATTTTGACGGGAACATGATTACACAAGGCCACGGCTGCGGGCCGTTCAGCGGGCAGACAGAGCGACACGTCACCTCTAAGAGGGCTTTGAATAGATGTCCGTGCCTTCACTAGGACCCGCTTCTTTAATCATCATGTCGGATGCTGACGATTAGCTTCCTGTGAGTGTGTCGCGCACCCAACTCTCTTGGTGTTAATAATCAGCCAAGGGAGATCATACCCGGCAGATAATCCACCTCTAATCTAAAGCACATTGTTAGGTTTCATATGAAATTTAATTCATCGGGACATTACGTGTGTGTGTGTGTGTGTGTGTGTGTGTGTAGATAGAATCTGGCAGTATTTCATATTCTAGGAGAAGAGTGTGAGAGGTGATTGCATCTAAATCCCTAAACTAGGCTAAACAACAGTGTGAGAAGGACACTGATGTTGTTTCTCCGTCTCATACGGGTCAGCGCTCGCGACGGGGGCAAGGGATTACTAAGGCATCATTTCATCGCTCTCAAAAATCTGCAATCTACAAGAAGAGGGATTAGGATTCATTACCGTACTCCACGTGCAGGCATCCGTTAAGGAAGACAACTCGTCGACAGAATCCGTTGTGCTATCCAGCAGAAGGCGCGTGAGGAAGCCAATTGAGTCTCCGTACAAAAGCGCTTCATTGGACTCAGTGAGGTAAAGCGGGTCAAGAGCGATGGGAGCACTTATTGAATATTTTCAGTTTGGGTTTTTTGCCCACTTTTTGCCTGTTGAGAAAGAACTGTTTCTATATCAAATCTTTCAAACGCAGTGCAGGATCATTGTGTGGCTATGCTGTCGCTCGCGGCTACAGTAAACATTAAATCGTAACGTTCATTTCAGAATTAAATACTGCTCCAATTAAAATACCTAAAACCATTCAACGGAATATCCATTTGATTTTCTGAACCGCTTCCTCACTGGGGCCGCGAGTTTATGCATAATTACAGCAAAAGCGAAGGAATCACTCTTTGATTTGTCAAATCCTGTTCTTTTAAAATGCAAACTGGCATTTTATAGATAGCCAAGGCCGCCTTTTCAAAGCGATGAGAAGGAAAAAGATATACTTTTAAAAATGAAGGATGTAATCACTGCAATGAAATTTGATATAGTATTTAACAAAGGACATTTTTCGTGATTTTATCATTTTCAGTTATTTACCTACTGCATTTAAAACATAAAGGGTAACAGAATTGATATTCATAATGCCCTGTTTAAAAAAGTGGAGTGAAATTCAGAAGCAACTAAGTAACAATTGTTTGGTCCACTATCTGTTGCGTGACATTCCGATTGATCAAACACACAATCTTGTTTGTTGATATTTTCATGTCGTTAACATTAATTATGTGTTATGACGTAAATGATTCATTGATTTATACAATGATTTAGAGGCATTATCCTACCATGGTCTCATATTTACGTATGCAAAACGATGACATGCACCACTCACAATTTGTGGCGCTCAGAATTTGTCTACCTGCGACTCCATCAAATACACCCAAACTCAACACCTGTGCCAAAATGTAGACCAGCTTTTAGCTAGAAAATGATCGAGTGTACTTTGTGCTGCCGAATTGCTAGACGCCGGACACGTTGCAATTCGATACATCGCAACTCCTATTAAGCACAAGTCTATCAAAATCACAAACACACTAAATTCGATTTCACTGGCACAAAAATTAAGATGTGCCCGATTTTACGCTGAGCCCACACGCGCCCGTCTACAAAAACGGGGCATTACTTTAAAAAGCAACCCCAGTTGTCATGACAAGTTGACTCTATATAGTATTGATTTGGTTGTTACTAACATAACTATGAGTTTCATTTTTCCAGTTGAATACATTTTGTAGAAACTTTATTTGGGCGTATTGTTATTTACGTCGCGACACTTCAATGCGTAGTGACGTCGAATGGCGGCTGGCTCTCCGCCAAGCAATGTAAAACTTCTATAACGAAAGCAAGGCACGTCGCCGTAAACATTCAAAACTCTTGAATGTGTGTCGTGAATGACGAGAGCACGGCGCGGGGGACGGCGACTCTCCCGATCGCATGTTGCTTCTTTAGGATCGCTACGGAGACCTGCCTCGCTTTCTTTACCGGCGTTTTACATCGCTCGGCAGAGAGCCTCAGCCAGTCTGCATTGTAAATAACAATGGCAGATCAAGTTTCTACTAAATGTATTGAACTGGAAATGATTTTTAAAAAATGAATCTCATGGTTACGTTGGTAACAAGCAAATAAATAATATAGAGCAAACTTGTCATTACAGTCTGGGTTCCTTTTAATAAGTTCAAGTATTCAGTGAAGAAAATGACTCGTATACTGGTTAACTGCTAACTTCTGATTTATTTATTTAACTCTTTCACTGCCAGACGTTTTCAGAAACGGGTTGTCGCCAGTGCCAGCCGATTTAAGCATTTTGAGTGATCTTTCAAGGTCCACAGAAAATGTTGTGTTTGGACTACGGAAACACACATACTACCAAATGAAAGATTGGACTCTCAGCTTTCATCAGAAAAAAAAAGTTTGTTTGTTTCCGAAATTCTCTGTTTTGAAACAAAAAACGGAGAAAAAGAGCTTTTTGTGAAACGATGTTATTTCATGCACTCTAGTGAATTGTACACTTCTTTTTGTCCATGAATGATGCCACAAACACCTAAATAGTGCTTTACTTTCACCAACAATGAAAAAGTGTTTTTTGATTGCAAAATACGTTTATTTCCATTCAACAGTGTAACAATTTGACAAAACAATTTCGCAAACTATTTACAAATGTGTGCAACTGTGGTACTACTTACAATTATGTGGATGTTTCAAATACAGTTTTTCCTTTTGTAACGCTCTCCTGCGTGCAAGGAGACGCCAGGACTCGCACAACAGTTTACTTTCGCTTTGTCCGTTTCGCGTGCAAACGTTACACGTTACACTTTCCTTTTTTTCCGGGGAATAAATAGCAAGTAGCAGACTGTACACATTCCAACGATGAATATGCATTGGACTCGGGGCACTCTCCGTCGTCCGATCGAACGTCCGCCTGTGCGTGCAAAAATAGTCATTAGGAACAACAGACAGACTGGAAACTTTCACCAGACATGCGGAAGGGTTTCCTCTACCCGTTTCAAAAAAAAAATAAAAAATCATTGGATGACGTCTTTTGACGTCATTGGCAGTGAAGCGTAGGTTTTTACTTGACGTCTTTAAACGTCAGTGGCAGTGAAAGAGTTAAGTGCTTGAATGTCAAATTGGGGAAAAAATATAAAGTAGGAATACGCAAATTGCAATATTGCCCACCAATATGACTAGAGAAAAAAACTAGATAACCTGACCTAAGGCACATTCGGCCACAATAAATGCTCTTAAATAGGCTTCCATTATTTCCACACGTGACCCAGCAAAACAGGCTCACTAAGATTATTAATCAACTGGACGTGTGGATTTGCTCACACTTATCAGAAATGCCGCAGTGCCGTTTATACATTGAGCGTTGCTTTTCCCCTTTTCTGCTTTTTCAGTCCATCCTCAGACTGAAACACGACTATCGTGTTAGAGTTACAAAGCCTCAAAATCTCAGTTCTGTCTTCTTCATATCTAATTCCCATTCAAAACATTTTTGGAACGGTCAAAGAAGATGAATTGAAGGTGTTTTAATATGCTGTGCCATCTTTTGGGGAAAATAATACAATGAGCTGAAACTGATGCCATTGAACTTTTTATTTTGTTTTATTTTTTCATGGCAGAAATGGATTTTTTTACATGATAGTTTGTTTGATTTTGGATTTTTTTTGCCTTTGTATTACTGATACTTTCACATCAATTTTTTTTTAGGAATTCTTGTTCTGTCTGTCTTTGCAAATACTGCTGTCATCCATGAAAGTGAATGCGAGAGAGTTTTCTACTTTCAATATGTGTTCTCATCTCCCAGAAAAGAAAGGTTAATAAAATGAATAAAATAGTCGGAAAATAATGTTTTCCTGTCGTGTGTGTGTTTTTGCAGTAAAAATCTATTTTGGGAGGTCTTATGAAATCAGTGCGGTATTGAATTGCTCTGTCAATAGCATTTATCTTCACGCTCAGATGCACTTCGGTGAGCGCCGTATGCCGCTACTCTGAGATTATTGTGGCTAACCTTGATCTATTGATTCCCTGTCATTGCATACTACTCTTACGTATTGGTGGGCGTGTGCTCAATTCTCTCTCTCGCTTTTCTCTCTTGGCAGAGATCCTGAACGGGGGCGTTTACGTTGACCAGAACAAATTCCTGTGCCACGCGGACACCATCCATTGGCGTGACATCATCAAGAACTCCCAAGCGGAGCTGCTGGTGGTGCCGTCCAACAACAGCAATCTGGGATGTGAGTATGGCGCAAATGCGGATGACAATGAGACTTTTTGGAGGTGATCCACATGTCAAGACACTGCGGGCTCGTCACTGTTCAGTCCTCGTGCTTTGCCTAGCGGTCGACTCGCAGCGAAATCACATGGCGTTAGATCAGCGTGTGAAGGTTTGTGTCGCCGCTGTGGCCCATGGAGCCGCTGTGCCGCTGTGCTCTTTTTAAGTCTCAGCCATTCTGACAGCTGCTCGTGAAGGTTCTGCTGGTGCCGCTGCCCCTTGTCTGCGGGCCCTCCGGTCCACCGGCCCCTCTTCTTTACACACAGCAGCCATTTCTGTCTGCCGGACATTCAATGTCACAAGAAGTGGCTCCTCATGGCACATTTTTGGGGGACGAGCCTCTCTGCTCGTTTCAAGGGAAGAAGTTTATACTGCTCTATCAAAGCCATCAGGATGAGCAGGAAGGACAGCTGGAGTGCCAAACATGGAGCATGCGACAAGGGTCGGGGGCTTTACTTGAACTTGAGTTCACTCGGCAAAGAAGTCATGATGACCTTTTGTTTTAAGCATACTGGTGTTGAGTCTTAAAATCTGCAGGGAGCTACGTGCCGGGTACTTGCCAACATAGCAACACTTGTGACAACAAAGAAAGAAGAGCGCTCGATGATAGTCACTAATGAAGGAGGATGGCAAGGAAAAGGAACAAAGACTCGAGTGGGTTTGCCCTAAAATGACAATGGAACGTGTGGGAGTTGAGCTTGGCCAATTGGGGGGCCTCGGCAGGCAGTGTTTAGGATGTACGCGTCCTCATACTCTGTTATTAACGCCAGTCCATCAAGCCTTGATGATGGCAGATGAGGAATCCAACATGGCCAGGCTAGTCATCCCCATCGTGATTGTCAGCGTGTTGTCACTCTGGAAGTTTTACAGGAGTGACACAAACAATCAAACCCTTTTTTTCCTGTGTGTGTGTGCGTGTTATGTAGGCAGGCGCTGCCATCGCTCTTGTAACGGACGGTGCTGGGGTCACCAGGATGACCAGTGTCAAACCTGTGAGTATACAACCACAGCAGTCACATTTTCCAGGCATGTTCAGAGTACTTACTTTTTCTGGTTAAGGCCAGATAAGATGGTTAGAGGCAGACAAATTCAAATGAAATAGTATGCTTTGATCTTTCTCAAGGCGCATCTCTAAAGTGAAAAGGGAGCCATTCCAGATTTGACCACTTCAATCTGTAATTTGCAGTCATCTACAATGCAACCTCAAATTCCGAATTTAATTGCTTCAGTCAGCCCGTTTGTAACATGAAATGTTCATAGATCAAGGTCATGTTTCCCATTCAAATGATTGGAAATGCAGTTAATCTGTTCCTGACCCAAAAGCTTATTTATTTTTTTTAACCAATGTCTGGTTAAAAATAGATATAATGAAATATAGAAATAAGTGAAAACAAAGTGTTAAAAATAAATAAATAAAACACTTGAAAAGATATAGCCAAAATTGTTCATTATCTTAAACAAAGGAGCAGGGGGAAAGAGGAGGAGGACTAAAGCTCCTCCACTGACTTCTTCATAAATAACTTTTTTTTTTCTGATTCAAGGGTTTTTGCTATATCGATCCAATGAAAGTTCATATCATGAAATGCGATGTCACATTGTCATTTCAACACATTAATTCCTCCAAAGTTCTTTTAATCATTCTATATAATTTAGCAATTTTCTTAGGAGGCATTCTGTGCTTTATTTACGTAAATGGGACAATGGCCCTACTTCTGCATTTATTTATAAAAAAGCGGCCATGTCCAGCATATACGATGGGGTGAATGTACTGAATTGCGCACGACGACGTGTGGACGGCTGTTTTACACCAACCCAACATGACCCTTTTTTTTTTGTCTCAATTAAAGTGTGGCACTACAACACACACTGATAATTTCTAGTTCTATTTTATTTTGACGAAAATGAAACGATTTGCAGACTTCTTTCAGCACGTCATAAACGCAACTATTATTAGATTTGCGATTGGAGAATCAAAGATTCTTCCGCCGACATATGCAACAGCTTTCCCCCTAAAAGCCGCAAACGGGACACTAGGTTCGATCTACGGCATCGCGTTATGCACATTGCCAATGATGTTTATCATTTAAATGAGCTCATCAGCGCTGTCGTTGCAAGGAACAAGTAAGATCCACTTGAGCCATATCGACATTTACCACTAAATAGCACAATCAACGGCACCGCCGGGCATTCATTTTCTGATGATTTTTACACCCACCTATGCGGTGGTCCATCACATTTAGAAGTGAACTTTAATTTCTAGACAGAATCAGTGAACTCCATGCTGCAGCATATTTGAAACAGCGCCACCATCATTTTTAGAAGATAAGCGGCTTGTTCAAGGACAAGAAAAGAGGACGTGTTTTTAAAGTTTTATTCCAGACTTTTGGTCAAAGATGGACTCGAGTGACCTTTTGCTTGTGAAGCCCCTAATTTGTATCTGCCTGAATTTCACATCATTGCAGCATGAGAGTGCGGTGATATTGTCTCTTTTGTGTTTGAGTGTGCGTGCGTGCGGCGGACCTTTCAAGCTCTTCTCTTTGCCGGCAGTGACGAAGACGGTGTGCGCAGAGCAGTGTGACGGTCGCTGCTTCGGGCCGTACGTCAGCGACTGCTGCCACCGCGAGTGCGCCGGCGGCTGCTCGGGACCCAAGGACACAGACTGCTTCGTACGTGCACGCGACCCGCTTCCGTCCCGTCATGCATCTGGAGCCCGTCCTTCCGCGTGTCCTCTCATGCGCGTCTCTGTCATTTTCCACAACGATTGACTTTGTTTACCTCGTGATGCATTGTTTGTCATTTCGCAAGGCGGTACGAGTCTGCGGCGCCGGCGCTCTTCAAAGAGCAAATTGGTGATTCATTGTTCCAATTAATATCCCTCTTATCACCAAGAGTCGGTCCTGTTTGGACCACCGCTGCGCAGTGTGCAGCGCAGGTGCAATATTGTAGCTGTAATTCACAGAGAGACTCATCCGATTCAATTACCGCCGTTTCAGACGGTGGCCACCGACGACAAAACACTTCAAAGTTTTCAACATTTACATGGTAGCGGTGGATGGATGGCTCCAATTTGTCTCCCGTTTGCGGCCCGGAAGCATGCTTCACACATTGCGTAAAAATGAAATGCTGCCGTAATAGTTTTTCATTCACAACAGCTTCTGTGAGAGAATTATGACCTTCCGATGGCCCCCGTAACTCCCCAGCCCCGCATGGGAGCTCGCACTTGTAACCTGTACAAACCCCGGCTTATGTGCTTTTTTTCCCCCCTTCTTTTTTCGCAGGCTTGCACCAATTTCAACGACAGCGGCGCATGTGTGACCCAATGCCCTCAGCCATTTGTGTATCAATCCACATCGTTCCAGCTGGAGCACAATCCAAGAGCCAAGTATACTTACGGAGCCTTTTGTGTCAAGAAATGCCCGCGTACGTTCACTTTGGATCTTTACTTCGGCATGCTGACGTGGAATCACTGAATTTTAGCAGCAAAATAAGTGAACGCGTGCTTCCGGTATTCCGGGACTTTAATAACTTAGACGAGGTAATGTTTCGTGCAGAAACAGAAGTTTGCGAAAACAAGCTATAGAAATCAAACAGCGAACCGTAAGCAGCAACTGAACCTGATAAGATATGACAAGAATATAACTGGTAGTGTTAAATGGCAAGAATCAAAGCTGGATGGCAACACTGAAAAAACATATCTGTTGAGTTCGATTTTTCTGTTGATTGAAACAAAAATTGGCATGCTGATTTTTCTCGATTTTTCTGCACAGCTAACCCTCCCGATAAGCAAAATTCCACTGATTAGCTATCGTAAGGCTGTAGTAAGAAGAGCTGTTTCTGACTGGATTCTTGTCCAGCTATGTGGCAATTTTTTTTTGCGGTCGCAACTGAAACCTCCCAATAAGTCAGTAGCCTATTAACAATATCAGCTAAACGGAAAGCTAGCATAGCAGGAATTTGGAGGATCCCAGCTGAATTTTCTGTTAACATTGCAACCATGGGCATACCGTGGTTTTTTTAACACCTTCTGACTCATAGATGATTGCAGTGGACATGACATATTTCTGTGTCCAAACCAATAAAACACATCATTTGGTTGATGTCAACACAGCCATATTTTCCTGGCGTCCACTATAACAAATCATTTAAAAAATTAAAATTGCATGTTGTTCATAGGCTATGTGGGAAGAGAGTCAGAATCAGCACCAAAAAAAAATGCCCAGCACCAAAAAAATGTGTGTCTGAAGCTACTGTTAATTTAGTTTACATACATAGACATTTATTTCATATTTTATTTCGAAAACAAAGATCCTATAGCACAAAAACGTGGCGTAATACAGGAAAATTTAGATCAGTTTTGCACCCAAAAATGAGTTAAAAACAGCTGTCAGACCTAAAACAACAAAAATTGGGTCACCGTACATTCAAATGGACCTAATATTTATATAATAGATGTTTGTCCACAAACAAGATGGATATAACATATAATGGATGGATACATCCCCCCCCCCAAAAAAAAAAAAAACACACAACATACAAATCATGTAGAAAAAAGAAAAAAAAACATCTCCCTGTACTCAGCCGTGGATGCAGCACTTTAAACCGGCTCAGACTGCGGTACTTGCACACAACATTTAATTACACCAAAGGGACACTGTGAGGTTCCAGGTTCCAGCATGGCCTTCTCTCTCCTCCCTTTGCTCCTCTCGATGCGCAGGTGTACTTTCAGCTGGCAAATCTCTGCATCTATCTCCTTTGGTGAAGCCAAACCAAGCTTACATTTGTCATTTCTGCCGCTTGTATCTGCGACCTTGTCCTTTGCGTCTCTGCCCAGAGCTTGTGACGATAGATGAGAGTGTCAAGCAAACTCATCTGCTAAAGTCAGAACATTGCCTTTTGGCTCGCCATTTTTTTCCTCCACATTGTCTGTTAATCTCACAACTCTACTAAAAATAAAAAAGAAATAAAAAAAAGAGCCTACCCTACCTATGTCTCGAATTTGAGAGAAAAACTATACCCAACAACTTATTTTTGAATAAAGAAGGGTTTGGTGAATGTGCCGTACTTTCAACAAGGTTAAGACGGTACGCGCACAGTGACGACACCTGGAAAACTAAAAAACAACCAGACCAAAAAATTCAGGTTGCTCTATAATAAAGTGATTGCATATCAATCCACAGCCCTGGAAATATATTCCAAAGTAAAATCAATTCATATGCATCTGTATTCCTCCTTCTCCACTCCTATTCACACTATTTTCAAGACTCAATAAATGCATCAGTCATAATGTGCTTCTGCATGAAATATGCGGAATGTCCAGGCAAACTGCCATACATGAACATCATCTACAGCCGCGGACCTGTACCTTTGGACCGGGCCGCACAGTTGAAAGAATAAAGAAAAACTTACTGTACTTCTGGTTAATAGATTAGCCGAGGCTTCAAAATATTTTATTTTGAAAAGTGACCAGATTCTCTCTGCTTCTGACGGACTCTTGACACATGTCAAGATGCTAATCATCTCAGTCGCGTTTTGTTACCTTTGTTATGCTAGTGGACTTGCGTTTGTTGTCGTAGTCTTTTATTAATCAGCCGACGAACAGCCAAGCACCCCCCCCCCCACACACACACACACACATACCCTCAACCCAATGGGTTCCCGGTCCGCCAAAGTTGTGGACATGTATGAACCGGTCTGTGGTGAAAAAAAAGGTTGGGGACCACTGATCCACAGAGTTGAAACGATTACGTAATAAGCTTTCACGTCTCCAGCCTTGCTGACCTTATCTGCAGCAGCACACTGTGTGTATTGGATCGTAGAACAAATAGGATGAAAATAGCATCAGTTGCCAGTATCAAGGCATCCTTACTCTGTATGATAATGAATGCAAACATCTTCTGTGTGCTTATGTCAGATAACTTTGTGGTGGACCACAGCTCCTGTGTCCGAGCGTGTCCTAGCAACAAGATGGAAGTGGAGGAGAACCATATCAAAATGTGCATTCCCTGCAGAGACATCTGCCCCAAAGGTAAATCCAAAGGAGGATCAAGTCTTATTTGGATTGCGCATCCATTTCCTGCTCACTTCGACCAACAAAGCAGCTATCGTGCCGATACAAATTTGTACGCGTTGTCATGGTTCTTCACTCTGAGCAAAATGTGTAGTAAATAATAGGTTCAGTTGATTTTTTTTTTGGGGTGTTTGTTTTTTACACATGTGAGTTTGTGTAACAGAAAATGCCTTTAGCAAGTAACTATGCCCAAATAACACATTATGAATGTCATTTTATTTTAACAGGCCTCCTTATTATACTTACTAACAGACGGAATACGTCGCCAGACGCTCTGCCAACGGCATTCCACGTAGTGACGGCGCTTCATACATTCATCCGTCCGACCCCCAGCCACTTCCCGGCTTCCGATGTCAGCTTGCTGTGTCGATGCCTTTAATCAATCAGTGGTCTTGTAAATAATGACTGCGGTACTATTAGCCAAAGTCTGCATGAACGTGACAGAATACGGACAGAGCATGTCGGAAAAGCAGGACATCAAAAGTCAAAGTCAATCAACGTGATGAAATCCAAGAAGATTTGGAAATCAGAATTTGACACCTTGTGTGGGTCCGAAAAAATCAACACACACCCGACACTGGAGATGTGATCTGAAGCATTTCAATTGCTGACAATTTTGCTTCGTAAGAAGCTCATAAACGGGCTCAAGCTAAAACCTTCTCTCCAAACAAACGGAAGGATCTCACTCCACCTTCACAACAGAGCTTAGCTCTAAACATGAAGGTGTGGCGATAACATAGTCAATAAATGTACGCGTTTGACACTTCCGGTGGCTCTAACTCTTCCATCCTGACGAAAGACGACAAGATGGCCCAAGATGGCGTCTGCATCAATCCCGTCTCAGGACAAATGTGTTTTATGCGCATTCTTCGGCAGCCTCAGCCGCTCTTCTGCATTTGCCGGCTTTGTAAACAGCTTAAGCAGCTGTGCCGTTTTAATCCAATAGCTTTATGATATCGGATCAGCAGTAACTCGTGAGAATGACTTTGAAAGCTTTACATAAAAATATGATTTAGTGGCAACACTGACTTACCTTGTGTAACAAAGGCCCGAAATAGGACTTATTCCGTGGATATGTGAAATCGACATTTGTGTCAGCTGATTCTCAATATGGTTGTTAAGATGGCACCTTTTTCAAGTCAGGTGTTCGCAAATAAATGGACCGTTCAGTCTGGCTTGGAGAGTCCAAAGGTTGCCAAAGTGCTCTTGCAAACTTTTTATTTTCATTTTTAATTTTTAAAAGAGCATCATCAAATAGATTGCATTCCACTTCTTACATGCTGCCGTGGAAATTCCTTTTTGAATATGTTGGGACTGATTTTGTTTGTGTTTGTTACAATTCACTCTGTTGGAATAAATAGCGGCTGATACAAAAATACGACAACTTTTTAAAAAGTAATTGAAATATTTAAAATCATTTAAAATAATAATAATTTAAAATAGTTATTGAAACCTTCAGTCATACAATTTAAGAAACAATGATGACATCTTCTTTCTTTTTTTTTTTAAATCCTGTCGATGGCATCCTCCTGTTCAAATGCATTCTTGAAACCTGCTGTTGAGATTCGTCATTGGCCGCTGCAACATCTCAACTGGCATAACTGGGATTACAGCTTTGTTTCTTAATGTTTTAAGGTTTCAATTACTATGAATATGTTTTTTCTTCCATCCCTCTTGGTTTTATTGGATTGTTAAACAGTTCCCGTTTTATATATATATATGTATATATATATATATATATATATATATTTTAGTGCTGTCAAAGTTAAAGCATTAACTGATTAATTAATCACCAAAAATATTGCATTAATCATGATTTAACGCAGATTAATCGCACTATTAATTTTGACTATAGATGATCCTTTAGCGTGACAGCGGATGGCTACGTTTAAGGTAGCAAAGGTTGTTTGAGCAATAAACATAATGACATGCATTCAAGTCAAGCATTTAATAAATGTTTGCGTAGGACATTTAGAATATTTGTTCATGTCAAAATATTGGGGCCAATTTTTTCCCCCATTTTAAATTATGCAAGCCATTCATTGGTTAGAAAAAGAGGAGGATGAGCGTGTGCAGTGGATTAAAAATGTTGAAGATGTCCTCATAACATTAAATGTCAAAAGAATTAACACATAACCGGTGCTCTTCAAATTTGACGGGAAAAACATATTGATAAAAAAGCCTTTTTTATAAAGTGATTCATCGTGATTAATCAAAATTCTAAGATGTGATTAATCTGATAAAAAAAAATGTAATCGTTTGACAGCTCTAATATATATGTATATATAGTCCTGTCAAAGTTAAAGCATTACCTTATTAATTAATCACAAAAAAATATAACATTAATCATGGATTAATGCAGATGAATCACTCTTTTAATTTTGACCACAGATGATCCTTTAACTTGACAGCGGAGGGTTACATTTATGGTTTGAGCAAAAACACATAACGACATGCATTCATTAAAACCCGTGGGCAGTATTTTATTTTGAAATGGCTTGGTCAGACCCATCAAAAAGCCCAAAACGGGTCACAATACCGCCTAGGGGGTAAATGACATTAAAGCATTTGAGAAATGTTTGTGTATGACATTCAGAGTGTTTGTTCATGTCAAAATATCAGGGTCATTTTTTTTTTTCCAATTTAAATTATGCAAGTAATTAACTGATTAGAAAAAGAGGAGGATGAGCGTGTGCAGTGGATCAAAAAATGTTGAAGACGTCCTTCTAACATTAAATGTCAAAAACAGGTGATCTTCAAAAAAAATGTTGATTAAAAAAAGCCTTTTGAATAAATTTTAAAAAATGTCATTTTTTGGCCGCTCTAATATATATACACAAAGCGGTATATAAAATTAGTGAGAAGCGTGTGTATGAGGCTTCATATGTGGATCTCTTCACAGTCGATCACATGAAGAAAGTCCTACCTCGTTCCGAAAGAGAAATATTCAATGAAACACAAAAATGTGCTTCGGTACCTCTCAAGGGTTAATCTCTTGGGTTCCATCGTCATGCAGCAGCGAGAGCTTAATGAGGGATAGCCAAAGGAACTGTGGGAAATGATAACAAATTAACATTTCAGATATGAAATTGGCTGGTATAAATCAAGATCAAAAAGGGGTTACGGCGTTTAATGCCAGCCGTATTCATCATCGCCGTTCCTCGCCTTGGTCAGACACACACGGCGGCGATTGTAATTAATGCAAATGTGACGAATTTATTATGCGCAGTTATTGGCTTTCGTCGGAAGAATTTCAATGGGTGGCCTTCGCCTTGCATCAACGTGTCATTTGGAATCAGGCGCCGCCCACGTCAACACTTGGGATGCGCAGGAGCGTAAGGAATAACGTATGGATTGTGTTTGTCTTGCCAGTGTGCGACGGCATCGGGACGGGCGTCCTGCAGTCCCATCAAACGGTGGATGCCAGCAATATTGACAAATTTGTCAACTGCACTAAAATCAATGGCAACCTCATCTTCCTCATCACTGGCATTAAAGGGTGAGCTTCAAACCACACACTTTTCACTAGGGATGTTCAATAACACTTTTTTTGTGTACTCAATTCACTGATTGCAAGAACCGATACCACTAGTACTTTTGTCACATCAAATTTCCCCAAAAGAACAAAGACAGATCATTTGAAAGAAAGATCTCTGTTTCCCAGGAGAGATTTTTTCCCTTCAAATGCATGTGATTAATGGCAATTTTGATACGTGTCTTCCATCTGCTCCTTTTCATTTTTATTTTTATTATATTGTACATATAATGAATTTTCCATTCTTCTGATTTCAAATTTGTACTTCCCTATTGTAAAATGGCCACAAGAGGGCGGCCGTCATCGTGAGTACCGAATATGATATCTTAAAATAAGGCTGGGTATCGACTATGGGTGCCCAAACACAATTTTTTGGGCCGATCACCGATTTTTGAAAAGTCTGAGCTGCATTTTTTTTTCCCCATAAGCAACATTCAACGTGCCATTGAACAATACCTGTGAATCAACACAAACGGGTAGATTTCAACGGCACATCAAGCAGTTCTCACAAATCAAAATGAAAAGCCGATCCCAATCCCGGCCAATCGATCGGTGCATCCCTTGTATCGGCCCGATACTGATACCTTGTATGGTTCTCACCCATCCCTACATTTTACATAGAGTATGATTTAGCCTAATAGAAATCTTGATAATGCAGATGTATTAGTTTGTAGACCTGAACATGTGCAAAAAGAAGCATTTGTACTTGCTTGAAAGCAAGTCAAAAGCAGGATGGAATAGGGTAGCAAACAACTTCTTTTGTGGAGGAGGTCAGTGCGAAATATTCCCGGTGCTGTCACAGTGACCCGAAGCTCTCCGAGTGGACCGAATGGAAGTCACGCGGACGACTTTGGTGTAAGAAGATGTTTTCCAGCGTGTCGCCCGCATATACGAGACGAGCTTGCACAATATGTTGAAAATGAGTGTCGGATTTTCCGTGTGTGTTGCCTTTAGGGACATGTATCACGGTATCGGACCGCTGGATCCCGAGCGCCTCAACGTGTTCCGCACGGTGAAAGAGATCACAGGTGAATGAGTGACTTTGGAAATAATGGCCGAGTGTCATGACGCGACCGTGTGTCCCGTGAGTGCGTGCCCATTAGCAAGCGGGGACTCTAACGGGATGAGCGATGCCTCGTATACAAAACGCTTTGTCATATTAAAGTGTGCGTTGCAGTTGAGCCAAACGGCTAATGGAGCGAAACTGCATTTTCATAATGAAAAGCCAAGCAATAAGAAAGAGCAATGGCTTCTCTGCCTCGCTCGTCCTCAGCTTTCTGGCTTTAATGTCATTTCCACACATGCTGATGCCGTATTATCTGTCATTAAAACCCGACGCCATTCAACAAATTGTGCAGTATATTCAATCCAGTCTTTTAATTAGTCCATATTGTCCATTTGCTTCAAAGAATTAGCTCTTGCTTGAACTTTGCATAGCCACCAAAACTCATAAAACTAATTCGATTTGTGAGTTGTTGTTTTTTTTCCCCATCAAATGTAACCCCATAAAGTGACAGGAGCGCATGCACTGGTTACGGAGGGATTTTCTTAACGATGTCTTCAGGTTACCTCAACATTCAATCTTGGCCCGAGAACATGACCGATCTGAGTGTTTTTTCCAACCTGGCGACCATCGGTGGGAGATCCCTTTACAGGTATGAACACGTTGCCATGGAAAAGCTGTAAGTACACTGACAAGAAGTTCGCATTTATATGACTTATAGGATCAATGAAAACGGCTTTGTGTGTAAAAAAAAAGGCTTTCATGGAGGGGATGCAAAGGAAATGACCTTTTACTTTATTTGGATATTCATGATGTCAGAAGAGTTTTCTCGGGACAGCCTTTTGTTTTTGGAGAGATCATATTTGCACTTTCCTCATTTGCACGTCCCCGACGTCATCTCGCCTGCGATGTCGCCCGGCGCAGCGGAAGCGGAATCTCCCTGCTGATTTTGAAGCAACGCTGGATCTCCTCGCTGCAGTTCCAGTCGCTGGACGAGATCAGCGCCGGCAACGTCTACATCTTCAACAACAGCCGCCTCTGCTTTTACAATACCGTCAACTGGACTTCGCTGTTCCGGACGCCTACCCAGAAAGTGCTGATCCGCAACAACCGTGACCCCAAGGAATGCGGTGAGTAGCGACGGCTTTATTGTGTGTCCTTGTTTTTGTAGCCGGACCGGTCCAAAGTACGCTTTATTGCTTTGTTTCCATCAAGCGATACGGTTCGGTTCCGTTTGGCATGATAAGGTTCGAATCGGTCGATACTGATGACTTGACAGGCATGTAAAAAGCACGACATTATTGCAGCTTGAAAGCGTCTCGTCAATGAATGATTATTGAGCAATTGCAATAAAGAAAAATGATCAAGAAAGTGAATGAGCAAGTTGTGTGCTTTGTTGCGATCATTTTTTAAATGACCAAACTGAACTCAGCTGTACTGATTGGCAGAAACAGGAAACGAGATAAAAGTACAAACTCAGGACAATGGAATGAAATACTACATCCCAAAGTGATTTGTACGGAAGCTGGCAAATACGCAAATACATTTTTCCCCATAATACCACAAGGGAATTGACTTGTGCATGCGCAAATGACTAATTAACAATGTTTACGTACTTAATTTATTATGGTGTAATTTAGGCCAAATGCTAAAAAAAAATATCTATCCATCCATGCTCCGAACCGCTTCCTCTTCACTTGCACGTGCACAAGTCAATGCCCCGTGGCATTATGAGAAAAAAATGTCAAATGGAAATCATGCACTGTAAATATAATAATAAATCATGAAAATGATGAATTAACAATGTTTACATACTTAATTTATGAGCGTATTGGTATAATGTAGGCCAAATGCTAAAAATATATTTGTTTTTTTAATTGTTCACATGCAGTCACTGTGGCATTGTGGGGAAGTAATATATCTATCTATCTATATCTATATATATATATATATATATATATATATATATATATATATATATATATATATATGCCAGTCAATAATGTCTGCTTCACATTGGCAGTTCCACACTTCCGTAAATTGGCACATTCTAAAATGCATAGATTTATCCACAGTGTCTTCCAAATGCTTCTCTATTCGACAATTTCTGGCCATTGACTGTTGACGCAGGGTTCGATCCACCACCTGATGACGCTGGTGAAATCAGGGGGTCTGCGGTTGACATTTGATGAACAGAATAGATTTTTTAGTGTAAGGGCTCCCATTCATGGTTATTTTTGGACTATAAGCCGCTCTTTTTCACTTGCATTCGACCCTGAGGCTAATACAAAGGTGCGGCTTATCCATCGAGGGGGCGCAACATAAAGGAAGCGCAAGAGCGCCAGGCGGAGCAGAACAAACCAAGTGAGCAGAAGGAGAGACAGAATGAGAGCGAGACCCGGTGCGGTAACATTACAGTGGGGTGCGGCTTATATGTGGAACAAACTTGAATATTCCCCAAATGGAGCTAGCGCGGCTTATAGTCCAGAAATGACTGTATATGCTCACACACTGAGTCCAGCATTTCCCGGATATTCAAATTAGAAGACACACAATTTGGGTTGTAGTTTGAATCTGTTTCCCTCCCCAGCCCAGCAGCGCATGGTGTGCGACCCAATGTGCTCGGACGAAGGCTGCTGGGGCCCGGGGCCGGACCAGTGCCTCTCCTGCCGCCACTTCAGACGGGGCCGCACCTGCGTTGAGTCCTGCGATCTTTTTTACGGGTGCGTAAAAGGTGCAAAAATGTGTCCTCATTCAGGTTGACTGTTCACAAATGCTGTAAACGAGCTGCAAAAGCATTTTCCACAATGCCAGATCTTTATGGCTCCTGAAGACGCATTCATTCCCTTGCAAGCAGGCACACTTGACAAGCCGTGGAAATAAAATCAATTTAAGCAGCTTTGATGTATGAGAATGAACTCAAAGTGTCCTCAAGGGCTCAGAAGGAGCGTCTAATTGCCATTTGCTGTGAATGTAATGAGATGAACCGATACCAAATGTTGCACTCTGAGTAGGTCATGTGCACAGCGGACCGGCCATTGAGGAAAATTAACTGGAAGATATTGTTGAATTGTGATATTTCATTACAATTTTCCCAAATGAGCTCCAAGATGACTGACTGACAAAGGCCACATTTGATGTTACGTTGGAGCATGAATAATTCCGCTCAGGTCATCGCCGGATGCTGCCAGGAGGCGCATCAAACGAAAGAGTGAAAACTCACCTGAGGATAAGATCTTTGTAGATGTGCTTCCCGGATTCTTCCTTGCGAATGAAGCAGGAGATGTTGCGAATCGCGGCACTCGAAAGGAACTGTCTGAAATATGGCAAATCCCGGCTGCGGCCGCAAACAAGATCACTTTTTTGAAAGTGCTCATGTCGAGGCTTTGTCACCCACGGGAGGCGGAGGAGACCAGACGCCTCACATTTGCGCACAAGGTTCGGCGCTTGAGAGCGAGCAAAGCCTCGGTCATGTTGACTTGTTGCTGGTCCTTCTCGAGCACCGTTTGTGGGAGGGAAGCTTTGAAGTTGTCGGGGAAAACAGCTCCGTGCCAAAGCTTTGAAGGAGACTGGCGAGGGAGAGACTTGTGGCAGGAGCGGCGGGGGGCGGCGGGGGGCGGCGGGGGGCGGCGGGGAGCGGCGGGGAGCGGCGGGGAGCGGCGGGCAGCTCCTTGTGCTGTAAACACAGCAACGGCCAAGCATGGCAACTTGACGTTCCATTTCTTCACTCTCACGTGTGAATCCAAGAAGAAGAAAGAAGAGGTGCTTTATCAGCACAAAAATGCTCTAAATACACGAATGCGACCATGCTTGATTTGCCGCTCATCATACGAGCTTCAAAATGCCGGGGAGCTCTTGGAACTCTTTCTTTCTGCATCACACAAATATCTTTCTTGCAAGTCATAAAAGTAGTATTAATATTGTTCTTCAATCTCATTGGCGATAAATGACGATACGTTATACATTATTAGGGCTGTCAAAGTGAAAGTGTAAACTTTGTAGCAAGGCTATTTTAGTTAACAGAAACGAACTAAAATTTAAAAAACGATTTTGTTAACAAAGTAAAATAGAAACGAAAATGCTTTTTAAGAAAAAAAAAACGAACTGAAACTACATTTCATGTTTACAAAACTAACTAAAACTAACTATAATTATAGCGAACATTTCCTTGGTTTTAGTCTTTGGTACCGTTATTAATTTAATACATGAGCCTTTGGGGATGATTTTAAATGTGATTTTAATTAAGTACAGAAGTGATGTCATCTAGCAGCAGCCAATAGAAAAGCACTTTCTGATTATGCCTCCAATGGCTCGACTCGCCTGCTTTTTAATTTAACTCAGCCCAAATGCAACGCTAGGGAAGAAATGTGTGTGAAATGATGTTTATTAAATATTGTGCATAAGTAATACAATTTTCTTAAAAAAGGAAAAACAATATTGAAACTAACTAAAACTAAGCATTTTTTCAATAATTAAAACTAATAAAAACTCATCTCTATTTCCCAATAGAGATTTTTTTCCCTTAAAATTGCATGTAATTAATGGCAATTTTGATACTTGTCTTCTTTCTGCTCCTTTTCATTTTTATTTTTATTATATTGTATATATAATGATTTTTCCATTCTTCGAATTTCAAATTTGTACTTCCTGATTTGTAAAATGGCCACAAAAGGGGCAGCCGCTGTGGTGAGTACTGATATTTTGAAATAAGGCTGGGTATGCCCAGCGACACAATTACACCGATCTTTAAAAATGGCTCGGCTCGCGACTGCTTTTTCATCTCACTCACCTGAAATGCAACGCTTGGAAAGAAATGTGTTGCTTTTTTTTTTTTATATATATTGTGCACAAGTAGTTCATTTTTTTTTTACGAAAACCAATATTGAAACGAAGCATGTTTTAAATAACTAAAACTAATAAAAACAAACAGAACCACCCTGAAAACGAATTAAAGCTAACCAAATTTATAAAACAAAGCTCAAAAACTAAATAAAATCAAACTAAAATGAAACTTCCAAAACAATAATAACCCTGGTTTGTAGATACATTTAAAATGTATAACTTAGTTTATCAGAACAGTCACAACTGTGTTTTCTGAATTGATTTCACGCCGTGTGGCAGGCATGTAAGACTTGTTAACTCCTAGGCGTTATTGTGACCATTTTTTGTTTTTTTGCTGGTTCTGACCAAGCCATTTCAAAATAAAATACTGTTCGCGGGTTTTAAGGAAAGATACAAAACAGTCATAATAAAATAAGTCATAGAGAAGATCATCTGCCCTCTTTAGCTTTTGCAGCACTTGCTTGTTTATCGTCATCGTTCCTCACAATGTGCACGCTAGAGCGCTTCATCGACTTCCAAATCTCCATCAAATATATTTCGACTTGTTGGATTTTGAACCTCGCTCTCTCAGCTAGCCTCTGTTGCACGTTTTCATTGTTACTGAGCAAAGATACTTATTCCCATTAGTTTCTACCTCTGTTGAATAAAACAAAGGAAGAACAAAAGGGAGAAAAGGCGCACAAGGAGGGAAATGTCTGATGGTGTCCAGTGAGGGTTGCAGGGTGGATTAAGGAGCCGTTGAATGTGTTTAATTAAAAAAGTTGCTCCGGTGGGTTGGCTGGGTGGGGGGGGGGGGATGTTGGGCACAGTCTAATGCAGGGCTAATCCCTCATCAGGCGAACCCCCCCGTGGGGCAGTGGTGCGGCCATGAAGGGGCCAATCAATGAACTGAATAGAAATAACTGGAGAGAAGAGCGCTGCCAAGGTCTTTGTCGTTCTCCCTCTGCGTCATTTCCCCCAACATTTAATTCCCTCCCCCCCAAAAAAGATTTCTTCACTGCCTGGGCCTTTTCTAAAGAATTCCCCAGGATGCAGTTTCCGAAAGAGAAATATGATTACTCCGGAACAAGGAAAAGGAGAACGATGGAAAGTGAGCAATGGGAGGTTTTTTGGACTTCATGGAAAAGAGGATTGTGTTTTGGGGGGGCTGCGACAAGCTGCTGCAATTGTAGCGAATCATCAGAATTATCTCATAAAAGATCCTCTGACTTAGCCCAAGGGAAAACAGGGATTTCATTTTCACTTTTATTACTCTTTAATGGGATCCAGTTGAACCCGTGAGTGTCTCGTTCTTTACTCTGAGATCCATCAAGACACCAAATTTGTCCGGATCACATAAAAGTATTTTGTTGAGTCTCTCTTCGAACCGAGAGCGGCGCTTTAATCAGCCCTCTCCTGTGAGAGAGACGCCATGTTTGCCGCGGCGTGAGCCTTCCTCACAGGGCGTCCATCAGCCTATCGATTGCACTGATGGCAAAAGTGTTTTTGATCAGCGGCACTTGTTATTGACAGCCCTCACCTCGGCAGAGAAGCCGCTTGGAAAAAGCAGGATCATTTGCTGGTTTGGACACAAACAAAGGAGGCATTTATGGATGGAGTGGATATGCACGCATGGGCCGATATGTGACGCAGCCCCTGCTGTTGTAATGATAGTGAATAAAGCCAATATTTGCCTTGAGCAATGGAACAACAAAAGCATTATTATGGACTGCATCTCTATAAAGTGCCTCAACTTCAGAAGCTGCAAAGAAAAGAAAATACGTACTTGTGCAAAGCATTTCCTTCCCTTTCCTTCACCCTCTCCTAATCAAACACTGGCCGCTCCCTGGAGTCTTCCCCGCTCGCTCGTATCCTCCCACCAGCTCTACCGCCTCCCTCAGCGCATCGCTTTGTGTTTGCCACGATTTAAAAAGCTGTTCATTATTCATAGGCCTTCCTCTGTCTGCCTATTGACCAGCTTGAGCCTTTAACTTGATCAAATAGTCAGTGGCGGATTGCGGCCCTCCCTGCCCTCAAGCGGAGGGCACTCTGGCAGTCGTGGCAATTTCAAGTCCGGGAGACCAGCGCGGGTAGAAGAAGGTTGATCTGTGCCGTCCGCATGCGTGACGGCACGTTGCTTTCAATCAAAAGGCTCCCATGTACGACTGGCGCTCATGTGCACACGGCGTACTTGAAAATCCACACTCGGCGTGCTCAGATCAATATTTCAACACGCTTTCAAATCCATTAGAAATACGTCTCAATCTCTTCCCTTTCTCTCAATCAGGGAAGTGCGTGAATTTGCCAACGGATCCGTGTGTTTGGAGTGTGATAGCCAGTGCGAGAGGATGGACAGTAACACCATGACTTGTCTTGGACAGGTAAGAATCTTACCTTTGGGTGACCAGATGTCCCGATTTAGTCGGTCTTGAGTCTTGTCCCGAGGACTGGCGGATTTCGCCAGCCCCGTCGTGTTGTCCCACTTTTACGCAGAGCCCGTCCCGGTGTACCATTTGTTTGTTTGTTTTAATCCAGTCCGCCAGCCAATTGTTTGGGCCACGTGTCACTCACACAGATGTCATCGTGATTCTCATGATAAACCAGTTCAAAAGGAATTCAACTGTTAAATTCCTTCCTATTCACTTTCACATTCACGTTTACGTCATACCGCAACTAAAACAATTTCCTGCTTCCGTGCATAAGAATCATGGGAAATCGTCAGACGGAATGCGAAGTGAGCGCCCTCTGGTGGCGGGTTTCCAATGTTACAATAGTCACCGTTTCCATCCAAATGTTTCGAAATTTTTAAGCACTTTTTGTGAAAATGCGCAAAACGGACATGCAACTTATGCCATCTGTTCTTCTTCTCCGCCGCTGTAGGTGGCGCAATACACCTTTAAGAGATGTGATCCACCAGTAATTTAAAAGAAGGAGGAAAAACAGGAAGCGACTGCGCCGTGCAACAACGTTGTATGAGTTTGCTTTTGTAATTCTTGATCAACCGTAGCGTTTCTTTGCGGTTTTCCATTTAAAATAGCATGAATAGCCGCTTCTTTAATTAATTCCAAAAAGATTTCTGCTTCGTCGTCCCCCCAAACATACCTTACTTTATCGTCCGCCATTGCTTTGTGACTACAAACGTACGTGTGACGTCATATCCGGTCAAAACATGTGACGTGTATCCGGTCTTGTCAGCGTTTATTCTCAAAACCTGTTTCCATAGCCAAAATTCACAATTTCCTTTTTTTCTCGATACGCTTCAAAATCCACCCCCTCCAAGCGTAAAAACTTTTTTTGCGAATTTTAGGCCCTTTTTCAAATTTCTAGCATTGGAACGTTGTGGCAACGATTGTGGCAAAAATGACTTCCGGAGAAAAAAGAAAAGATCCCCTTGCAAAAATAAATACAAATAAATGCTTGCTTTCAACAAACCATAGCTGCAAGGAGAAGCAAAATAAAAAAAAAATGATCTTACTGCACTCGCGTTTAATGACCACTCTCGCATTAGATGATCTCAAGTTGCAGGGTGAGGGGATCCCAATTTTTTTTCTGGGGTAACTTCATTGCCACAAATATCGGACCAAGCAAAATAGGTTGGATAACGATGATGTTGAATTTACAGCCATCGAACTGCCAACCAAGACAGCATTTAGCATCAGCTAAAGTAAAAGCACAACCAGCAGTCACCAGATTGACCAGCGATTCAATTTGATGTAAATAGTTCTCGGTGAGAATTTGTTGTATATTTGATGTGTCCCACTTTTAGTTTAGAAAATCTGGTCACCCTATTTTACCTGTGAGTCTGTTGCAAGACTGAATGCAGGTTAATGTGAGCATGAATGATGACTGAGTGCAGAATTAAAATAGCTCCATCAGATTTGTTTGTGTTCCTCTTACACTTTGAGAAAAACACAGGAAAATCTAATATCATCCACAGGCAATCTTCTACACAAATACATTAGCGAAGCATCTGGAGACACACTCAGACTTCTTCATGTTTTTTGACGTTATGGTTTCACATGCGACCCCAACAAATCCGCAAATTTCAAACTGACTGCAGTGTGGATGAATGTGGGAAAGATGACACTGTCCATCAAAGTGTTCCGACATCACCGAGGCCACAGCACGGCTGTTATTTTGCCTGTTCGTACACACAGCTCTTATTTATTCATGAGCCTGCTGCACTCTCACCACCTGTCATCTCCGCCATCGCCATCCCCGTGCGCTACCTTGACATGACCTGATTTTGTTGATTGCCGCCTTCACCATAGAGGTGTGCCGGAATACACTCCAGGCAATTTGCGCTCGACATGTTATAAATCACAAGGCCCGCCAGCCACGTTAGCCACAGCAGGAAGTGAGCACGTTAACAGGATTTGCCATGTTTCAATGTGCTTCTTTTATTCGTTATTTTGGACGGCGACACTTTAATATCCTGTTTCTTTCACCTGTCTGGCCATCGTTTTGTTTTAGCTTTCTTTCATCTTTTTATTCCCCGCTCAATTGGCCTTTCTGCTGATCCAGGGTCCGGACCAGTGCGTGAAGTGCCTCCACTTCAAAGACGGGCCCAACTGTGTGGCCAAGTGCCCCGACGGCCTGCAGGGAGCCAACAGTTTCATCTTTAAGTACGCCAAGGCCAACAATGAGTGTCATCCCTGCCACGCCAACTGCACCCAGGGGTAAGAAAAGATCCCGCTGCCGGCTCTGGTGCCAGATTGACCACAGCTCAGTCCTAGCGTCAGCGCAACCATTATCCCGTTTCATCTCATGAAGCGTGTCTCGTAATACAAGGACGCGGAAAATAGAAAGAAAATCGGGGAGGGGATACTCCAGACTCTGGCGCAACTCTGTTGTTGGCATGACAACAGCCGCCTTCGTTCTTCTCCCCCAGGCTGTGAGGTCTTCTGGATTGACATCAAAACACCGAGTCAAACATAGCAGAGGTCACAGGTCAGCATGATAGAAGTAATTAGCAGGGCAAGAAACCACAATCAGATTAAGATGAACCGCACCTGCTCACTGTTTGTTGTCAAGTGAGCCAATGTCTTCGCTGTCTTACGAATCCAAATGGGTTGACATTCCCCAACAGTGTTCCTTTGATGTGAAACAAGCAACAACATGGTTTTCTTTCCTGTCATATCATGATGAATGGTCAGCCATGCCCGGGATTTCATTACGTGCTCGGTGACAGCAGAGAAAGACAAGCAGAGGTTTACTCATAACCTGTCCGGCTTTTAATGGACGACGTCTCTGCTTCCTCTGCCCTGCAGGTGCGTCGGGCCCAGACTCCAAGATTGTGTTGGGATGATGGACAGGTAAGGGATCTCGCAAAACATCCATCATGTTGGACGGGGAAACCATTTGCTGCCATTGTCCAAATGCACAAATGCAATCAGAGTTCAAAATTATTGAGACTATATATCAATAATAAATCAAGGGTTGACGTGACCTCACAAATGCGCCTCTGGATCAATAGACAGGAAATTCCTTTGATTGTCAATACAGACGCCCCCCCACCTTACGAACGAGTTACGCTCCGGACGATCGTTCGTAAGGTGAATTTGTTCGTAAGTTGCTTCAGTGCTATTTTTTGTATTATAATTGATGTTTAAAGCCTATATAAGTATATTGAAGGTTTATAGAAGTATGTTTAAGGCTTGTACAAGTAACCTGCATTGGTTTGTACTGAAAAAAACTTTGAATAAAATGAGAGAATACGTACAGTACTGTACTACGTATGTTAGAGAGAGAGAGCGAGAGACACACGCAGTATGTACATGTACGTAATAAGATCAATAAAATGAAGTTGAACTTACTTTTGGAAGATGTACTCGATGCTTAAGGAGATGATGGAGGAGGAGGATTTTATATCATGAGAGATTCTTCGTCGTCGTCGCTGGAATCGGCTTCAAAAGTTATTTCCTGCTTCATGGGGACCGGCGTTTCTTCCTCCTCCTCCTCGCCACGTTGCTCAGCCTCCAATGAGCTCTCACAGCGCCAAGCGGCGGTATTAGCGGCGGAAAGAAGCACTACGCGCAATACAAAATCCAACTTACAGCATCTCTTTCCGAATATTTTTCGACATACTGTACGCGCAGACATGTTGGTATGTACCGTTGTTCGTAACTCGAATGTTCGTAAGTAGGGGAGCGTCTGTAGTGTGTTAGTTCGCCTGGTAAAGATTGGCTTCTTGCTAACCTCAACAAGTCTCCAGAATGACATGGAATAAAAACAATCACGAATACAGTGGACAATGTGGCACAACAACTCTATTAGCGTGCACATAAAAGGAAGTTATTTTAACAATTAGAGCAAATGTGACTCATTAGGATTGAGCCAAAACAGCGCAGTAGTAAGAGAGTATCCATTAAAGTACAAACGAGCGCTTGTACTCGCCTCTGGGGGCTTCGCTGCTCACATAATGGTGCCGCCTTTTATCTGGCGGCGACCCCAAGTCTCCTGTTTGCCTGTAAATCCTCTCCTCCTAATTAGAGAAGTCCTTCCCGTTGTCTCACCTTGTGCCGGCGGACTGTCTGCTTCTCACCCTTCTGCTGTCTTCTTTCCAATTCCATGACACCCTGCCTTTTCTGCTCTTTTCTTCTTGGCCCAAATCCTTTTTTTTGCTTTCCTTTTCCACTTTCTTTCACATTTTATTTTGCTGTCCTTTTCACCTCCTCTCAATTCTTTTTGTGTCTCCTTGCGTCTCCACCCTCGCCGACCTAATGGTTCCAAACTGCTGCATTACTATTCACAACATGACTGTATATCTCATTATGTTGAAACCCAAAGCCTCTTTGTTAAATTCCAAGCGCCACCCCCCTCGCTCTCCTATTGAGGTCCGCCGCAATCGATACAGCACCTCACGTCGCTGCCGTAGCGCCGTGCTACACGAATCTTCCATTAGTCGCTAATGGCCTCGGCAACAAATAGAGTTTTGAACGTCAAGTATGAGCTAGCAGCAGGTGGGGGTTTTTTTCTTACTTTTTTCGATTTTTCCAGACACAGGATCCATGTGCATAACGCACCCTTGTAGATACCGTATACAATCATTCAGTACATCATCATACAGTATAGAAGGAGAAAACAGACAAAACAGGGACAGTGCATCGACATTGAAAAATACAATAGTACCATATCGTATAGGTCAACCGTGATAGGTAACCCTTACGGTCCATCTCAGCAACTCAGGTGTGTGTTTTTTTTAATAACAACAAATGGATGGTTGGAAGTTGGTGCCTTTGCCCAAAATAGTGATTCTGATTAGGGCGATAGATTAACATTTAAGTCAGGATACTTAAACAGTTTTGTTCCATTGGTTCTTAATGGGCACATACAAGTATTTTTCTCATTTATTAATGAGCCACAGCAATGTATGCTATAGTAATAATAGCCAAGTAGAATTAGTGCTAGCTGCACATTGGCTAACAGCTATCGTCGACAGTGCTCTTTTTGTAGTGTTTCATTGTTTGTTTACGCGCCATTGATTCCGTAAACATTCGTTATGCCTACCAGGAATTTCAACAGATTGGTGACCGGCAACAGATATTTTACGTTTCAAGTGGCAGAATTGACAGCGAGACCACCTTAATGAGTGTCTATCTCTCCAACCCTGGGGCATCGAGGGCGCTTGCTTGAAATCGCTATATGATTATACAAACATGTCAAATACATTATATGAGATTTGTTTATTAGAGCTTTCATTTAGGCGAGTATTGATTAGATCAGTTGGATTATAAAAATCTCACGAGTAAGCGGCAAAGAAAAGTCACTACATAATGATCCTGTCTGCTCTCAATGTAGTCACAAATGTACTTAAATGCACTTCAAAAGGGTGTTTTTTTTTTTGTTTTCTTTGTTTTTGCTCTAACGTCATCACTCTATCATTGGCATTAAAACATGGTTTATCGTGTTTTCTGGGAAAATATCTCATCCAGATTAGTTTTTTTTATCGTGACTGGTCTCGGAATGTCACAATGGTTGGGCTTTTAACTTGTGCCCGCAGTTCTCCAAAAACATTGCCATTTGTGACAGATTCATCCCTCACACTTGAAGCAAAGCTGCTTTAGCCCGAGAACGACATGGATGAAATGAAGACAAAAGAAACTTTATCTCCTCCGCAGCCACGTCTTCTGACCTTGACAGTGGAAGCATCTGTTACTTGGAGGCTGCCCTGTTTTCATTGTTTGCGCTGTTGTTTTTTTGTGTGTTTCCTTTGCGCTTTGTCACTTTGAGCGGCACTAATGACAAAGCACCCCCACCCACTTCTCCTGTCCACAGGACGCCCCTCATCGCCGCCGGAATCATCGGCGGCCTTTTCGTCATCGTCATTGTGGCGCTCGGTGTCGCCGTCTATGTTCGGCGAAAAAGCATCAAGAAGAAGAGGGCCTTACGCCGCTTCCTGGAGACGGAGGTGAGGACCGCGTTTTATAGCTGGATTTGTTATTATTGTACACAGGTGAAAATGAACAACTTTTTGTTCTGTCATGGGCATTGGGACTTATTTTTCCCTTGCTTTGTATCCTGAAGTATCAGTTAGTTTCGCTGCAAGATATTTTTTGTCAACATCATCTTAAAAGAGGTTTGCTATAATAGCATGGAGGTGATTACATTTCATTTACACACTCAAATGAATGCTGTAGACCCCAGGGAGAAAATTAGGTAAAAAAAAATCCTTAGACATCCCTTTAGAGTCAATTTAGATTGTTACTGTTAATTACAGCTAACCAGGCGAGGAAACATCCCTGCGCTTTTTGTGAATTTCCCTTGAAGAGCGCTCGCCATGCATCACTTCCGTGGATCGCGTCTGCGTCGCCGCACATGCGCACACCTCAGGGTCGTTCAGTTGCGTCATGGCCGC
Organism: Vanacampus margaritifer; assembly: GCF_051991255.1. NCBI lineage: Eukaryota > Metazoa > Chordata > Actinopteri > Syngnathiformes > Syngnathidae > Vanacampus > Vanacampus margaritifer. The sequence goes on along the minus strand of NC_135432.1, from coordinate 642,697 downwards.
AGGCCCCGCAATTAGTCCGCAGGAGTCCGCTTGTTATTCCACTTGTAGGCAGCTGTCAGGAAGCAGAGGAGGTCAGTCGCAGGAACTTTCCTATCACCGCACACCCATCATGAGCGGCTTGCGACGGCCGCTGCACATTCATGCATAAAGGCACGCTGGCAGACGCATGAGGAAGAATGCAACGAAACCACAGAAAGGCCATCAATTTATTATATGAAATGTGTTGTCATTGGGGTCACTTGTGAGCTGAAGCCTCTGAACTGTGAGAGGGATAAGTTCACCAACCAGCAAAAGTGTCCCTTAATTGTCTGTATAATGCAAATATACAGTAAGTAGGACAAACTGAAATTCCTGAGCTCATATGGGACACCTTTGGTCAAGAGTTTGGAGTGTGTCTGTGAGTGTTGACTCAATGTGTGCTCTAGTTCACCCCACTGGTGTTTGATGGGGTTGATGTCAGGTTCAAGTTTTACCACCACATACTAATCCAATCATTACGGACCTTGGTTTGTTAAGAGAAAAGCACGTTTCCCAAACTCTTGTATTAAAGCATTGTGCAAAAAAAGCGGTTTGGTTTCAGGGGCTTCTTCAAAAGCCACATGAGACATGTTTGAAATATACATCATCAATGGATGCTCCTTTCAAGGTGAAGATAGGGGAAAGGCTGAGTTAAAAGAAGAACGAGTCACAGGGGAGATAGAAAAATGGGTTCACAGATCAAAAGTGAGACGGAAAAAAACAGATGAGATACAGCAAGAAAAGACAGCGAATGGCAAAACAAAGGAATGAAATAAGTGTGCTTTGCAAGTCAACAGTCTTCACAGCATGCTTGATATTGAAATGGTGGCTGCGTCTTCAGATCCCCGTTTGACAGCGTGTACTGGAGGCATCTTTTTCCCAACTGACACCAGAAGTGAGCTCTCTGTTTCACCCTCCATGCCAACAAAAAAAGAGACAACAGGGCGGACACTCAGCCCGTAGCCGTCATCCAGACACTCTTGATCTCAGTCATCAGGGTCTGTTATTTGGTTGAATTGAGGCTCGAAGTCCAGTGTGCAGTTTCATCAGCCTAAAAGAGCCTTGGGAAAGTGTCAAACTGACAGTGAGTGCTGTGGACGCCCCTCGTATGCTAAGAAGGCAAACGCTTGAGTAAGCAGAGGAAGAGTTTGAGCGATACGAGAGTCCAGCCTTTTTGCTAAAAAACTACTAGAACCTTTTTTTTTTTTTTACCCCATAATTGAGACATGTTGGACAATTATATGTATTCACAATTATATGTGAATATTATTTTGGGTTCCAGCATCCAACAAAGTACAATTTCACTGACTTCTGATCTCATATCTCCAAAATGACCACTTTTCAGCAAATCAAAAATCTGCCATCAACACTGCATCGCTCAAGTTACTATTCAACTTTATTTTGCTATCATATAGGATCGGATAGTTTGGCGGTACATTTATCTGATTTATCTACAGGCAGCACGGGTTCAGTTACCGCTCGATGATGGTCTGAATGGTCTGTCACTCCATGCGCCCTGAGACTGACAAGCGACCTGTTCAGGCTGTAGTCTGCCCTTTCCCCAAATGCAGACAGAATGAGCTCCAGCGCCGCGTGATCGTGAACATGATAAGCAGCGTAGCGATTTGTATGATATATTGTTGTGCACCAACATCAACATCAACACGACACCACCGCAAAATCGTGTTCAATCGCTAATTCGGTTTACAAAAAAATAATAATAATAACAATAAAATATTTATTTACAGTCATTACTGGACTATAAGGCGCACCTGACTATAAGCCACGCTAGCTAAATTTGGGGAATACTCGAGTTTGTTACACATATAAGCCGCAGGTGTTTGAATGTTAGCGCACCGGGTCCCCGCTACTTTCTTCTCCATAATGAGGGCGCAAATGGTCTCGCTCTCGTTCTGTCTCTACTACTGTATTTGGGCTCACTTGGTTTGTTTTGATCTGCTTGACGCTCTTGCGCTTCCTTTAAAGTGTGCCCCCTTGTGATCTGATGGATCAGCCGCACCTTTGTGTTAGCCGCAGGGTCGAATGCAGGTGAAAAAAGTAGCTAGCGGCTTATAGTCCAGAAATGACTGTACTTAAGAGTTGTGAGCCGATCTGGATTTCTTTTTGCAGATCTCTTTCACATCAAAAAGTTGATGTGCAACGCTTTTACTCATTGCAAGACTTCTGACTTCCTCATATGTTGATGAATTATTCCACATTTAATTCATATTTCACAAACACAATGTTAATCTGAGTACCCAGTTTTGACCAGTGTTTTCACATCCAATACATTCTTGTTTTAGAAATGTTTGGGTTTATTTCCCCTTTAAATGGCAGAACACATCGCCAACGCCCTCAAAGTCTGATCTCCCGATGTCCTTCTTACCAGACAAAAGGCCTTTAATACTTAACAAAAGCAATCAATACTTAGCATAAACAATCGACCGTGGTTACATTATCGTCCCAAACTCTTATTCAAAAGCCGTGAGTGATGCAACAAGTAAAATAATTAGTTAAATAGGCCGAAATGAATCTGCATGCATTTATCTTCGTAGCTGAGCATGTTTCTCCTCCTGCCGAGCATTGCGAAGATCCGTTTTTAACAAAACAGACTTCCTTCAATGTCGCTTACCAAGCACGTTCACGTTCTTGTCTAAATAACATCCAGACTTTCAATCTCAAGGCCACACAACTCTCGTACAGTGAGGGAAAAAGGCACAGTTTTAAAACACCTGTCAGATAGTTGAGAGTTCAGGAGAGTTCGATTTTTTTTCAAGCTATTTTCATTACTGTAGATTAGTTAATAATGCATAAAAACAACGGACCAATAGTATCCATCCATCCATCCATCCATTTTCTTGACCGCTTTTCCTCACAAGGGTCGCGGGGGTGCTGGAGCCTATCCCAGCTGGCTTCGGGCAGTAGGCAGGGTACACCCTGAACTGGTTGCCAGCCAATCACAGGGCACACACAGACAAACAACCACACTCACAATCACACCTATGGACAATTTGGAGTGTTCAATGAACCTGCCATGCATGTCTTTGGAATGTGGGAGGAAACCGGAGTACCCGGTGAAAACCCACGCAAGCACGGGGAGAACATGCAAACTCCACCCAGGAAGGCCGAAGCCCGGACTCGATCTCACGTCCTCAGCACTGGGAGGCGGACGTGCTAACCAGTCAGTCACCGTGCTGCACCAATAGTATCAATTTGTGAAAATGTGAAATGAATCACATTTGGATTTACGAGGTTTCCGCCCAACGGCGCCGATTTAAAATTAGTGTCTGATTTGCAGTCATTTCAATTCCTTTGAGGCAGATTCATGTCACTGGAATTCAACACCATCGTCAATTATGTTATAATAATTCAAAGAGGAGCAACTGGCAATTAATCTTCACTGTCAATTCATTTTGTTTGCGTACGTTTACATTTTTAATTGGTTTTGCATTATTATAACATCTTGAAGGCAGTTGGCGTAAAAAAAACAAAAAAAAAAAACTCAAAGCACCCAGTAATAGGATTGGAACTTTGTTATGATGCTTGTTGAATAAGTTTGGATTTGAGAGTGTTTTCCTGAAGACACAACAACTCGCCAGTTTTCATTTCCCAACAAATCATCCAGTGAAGAGTGAAAATGTACACCTGTGTGTTCACTAATGCATGAAGGTTATTAATTTTGCAAGCCTATTCTTGTTTGACGGTTGAGCACGTAGCTTATTCGGCATCTCCACCGCGGCGCCGGCGAAGCTCATTTAGCCGAAGCACGGCGTGTTATTAGCCAGTAAATAAAGTGTCCCCGCAACCGCGCAAGCTAAGACGAGCCGGAGAGAATCTCATCTACGGCCGCGGGCGTGCGTTCCATTTAGCAGCTCAGTCCTGAAGCTCTCTTGTCGGCTCTCGCGGTGGCTCGCGTCCAGCCGCGTCCTAATGAAACAATAACAGCTACGGCCCGTCGCCATTTGTTCTGATTACTGCTTCATCGCGGCGTCGACTCGCTGCCGCCTCCCTCTCGCGCATCCCTCTGACTTTCTTGTTACACGTGCCCTGTGTGATCAAACACGTGCATGGATGCTAATCATGCTCTTTGCCCAAATGCCGTGCGGATTTGATGGATGATAACCAGCCCGGACAAAACTCTTCCCATTTATAGTTCACATTTCCGAGCTCCCAGTTATTCAATAATAGATACTTTTCTGTCACATTCATATAGTGGAAACCTTGAAGGTTGATCCTCAGAAATAATTTTCCCATTACACTTGGAAAATTCAACTGTTTAAAGGTCTTTTCAACAGTAGAGGCACTTTGCATTCTTAGCAAGCCTTCAAGTGTAGTTAACCGGCGTGTATTGATAATAAATGATGTGCTCTGCTTAGCCTTCCTTTTTATGACAAAGGACAGATGCATACATAAGGCAAGTCAAGAAGTATGACTGAAAACTTTTTGCATAAAGGTGCATGGCACACATGGCCATTTTTAGCATTGTCGTTAACAGTAAAACAAAGCATGTGGGATAGCGACTGGGCTGGCCTGTAAATAGCATAATAGCATAAGCATAATAAATTGTGTTTTCCACGCAAAAAAATGGAGGTTGCCAGCCCATAAAAAAAGCCGTAAAATATTGCTGAAAGTGGAAAGGGTGTTTACTGCTTGGGAGGAGAATCTCTTCAAATCTCATCCCAATGTTATTTGATAGGGTTGAGGTCATAGCCTTGAAATTCTTCCACACCAAACTCATCCAAGTATTCCTTTGCCTTGTGTGCTGTAGATAACATAAGATAACATAAGCTTTATTTGTCCCACGGTGCGGACACGGGAAACAAAACATGTGTTGTTAGCTATGACTCTGTGAAATGAGGAGGCTTGTCAACAGTCAACAGGCTGCAGTGGAAGAAAAGGGCGATCGCAAATCTCCAAATGTTTCTATAAAGTTTTGAAGAGTAGAATCGTTTTTGAATGTTCCTGGAAAGAGGAAGAAATGTGATTGTAGGTGAGCTGAGAGGTCTCTAACAGCCCCAAATTGATGAATGAATTGCTTAAGTTGTTTTTCCCAGCCCGGCCTGCTAACCTACTTCCCGCAGTGACATCACAGCGGGTCTCTGCTTTAGGCCCGAGTCCAGGAAGCAACAAATCACTGGCAGGCTGCCGGCCAAGTCATCTATTCTGCGCAGGCGGCGTTTTCACAGCTCTTATTGCGCTGATGGTTTTATGTCACGTCCAGTGAGGGTTTGAGTGGCTGACCAGCTGATGTATGGTCTCATTATATTGTTTGATGGCCGTGGTTGAGCGGCGTGATTATGCTGCTGATAAAGCGCAGCGCGCCCGGCCTCCGATAGGCTCATTAAGACGCGCATCGATCGGACACGTTGACTCCTTGTGTGCACGGGATGTGTGTTTTGTGCTTCCATATGAGCTTCAGTTTCGGGTGGCCGCTGGATGTCAACAAGGCGTTGCCAATATTTGTGAGGACGGCTGTTCTATTTGCTGCCTGCTTGCATTTCTGTCTGGCTCTTAGTTACCCTCGGTTAGCGCCGTGCTCCTTTAGATGAACAGGGCCGAGGTTCTGTAGACTGGCGAGGCACGTGGCCGGCCAGCTGCTGGAACGCGGCTCGGTGTCACCTTTCACTGGAAAGCTCGTCATAAACGTTGGCACGAAATGGTTTGGTATGTGCACAGCTGGTGAGATACGATTCTTTGTCTGCTGTGCTAGCAGCTAACACCCGGCAGATTTGTTCAGCATGGGCATGCTCCCGCCAATGTCGGAAATATTTCTGTGTGCGGTTTGTATGTGCGTTCCAAAATCGTTGATATCGGGTTGCGACAGTCACTGATTTTGAATGTTTTATTTTCGTTTGGCGCAAATCATCAGAAGTTGCCATTCAGTCAGTTTGTGGGATTTTCCTCCATCGCGAATGGACGATAGCGTTTCGTAGCTGTCTGTATACGCATTCATTAGTTTAGGGCTCAGTTTGTGTGTTTTATGTCAGGCATGTTGTTGGACAGCTACAATGTCTGAAAGGGTCTGAGGGAACTTCTGCCCGGGTCCGTTTGACTTTACTGCTCGCTATTGGGGCTGGGTTTAGAAAATCAAATCATCAATATCAAATTGATTTTCCTTTTTGAGACTGATATCGATTCATAAAGCCATGAAGCGACTATTTTAATATCTTTCTCCCATAAATTCATAAGAAAATAGAATTTTAAAGGCCTTTTTGTATGTTAGCGTTTTCTTGAAATTTACATGCATTAAAAATATTATCTTACATTTATGAAAGACCTGACTTTTAGCATGTTAAGACAATTAAGAATCTTTTAAATTTATATTCACAATTATTGAATATTAAAAGACTTTCGTGATTATAACACTGTTACTTTCATTAATAAACAAAATAATTTGAACAGCTACTGCCTCCGCAATATTGAATTTGTAATTTAATGTTTATGGAGATCACGTGCTTGCTATTTAAGAAGAATTGATGTTCTATAATTATTCAATATTGGATTGAAGTGAATGGGATCAAATTGAGGGAAACAATTGAATCGAAGTGAACTCTTATGAATCAAAATCGAATCAATTGAGGAAATGAGAATTGATACACATTGATATGCTAATAATACCAACCAGAAGCTTCAGCGCGGTTCACGCTTCCAGCGGCTCTAAATGCGTTGTTTAGCATTTCTAGCACAAAACACGGCAGATTCCAGTTTTTGGAATGAGGTCTGTAGTTGTGCTGCAAGATGAATAGTTGGACTTGATGCCATGTGTGTGTTTTGTCAGCTGGTAGAGCCCCTGACCCCCAGTGGAACAGCCCCCAACCAAGCCCAGCTGCGCATCCTGAAGGAGACAGAGTTGAAGAGGGTGAAAATTTTGGGCTCGGGAGCATTTGGGACCGTCTACAAGGTAAGCGAGCCTCAATTTAAATCACACCCGCAGTTGATTTGTGTAGCGTGTTTATTGCCAGCCCGAGTCTTGGATTGTTAATAACGGCTTGATTTTCCAGGGCATCTGGGTCCCAGAAGGTGAGACGGTGAAGATCCCAGTGGCTATTAAAATCCTAAACGAGACCACGGGCCCCAAAGCCAACGTGGAGTTCATGGACGTGCGTATTCCTGCCGCCTGCCACTTTGTTGGATTGCACACTTGGCTGTAAATTTTTATGAAAGTAGCATCTCAGGGATAAAAACGAACTGCCAAGACTGGATGAGACCATTAAAAACACCACTTGTTTATGATATGTGGCTTCTCTGGAGTCCCGCCAGGCTGGAGAACTTTTTGTTTTTATCACCACTTCCTCTCTTTCTGACCAATTTTTCTCTTCACACTCTCTTGATTTCACGGCTCCCATCTCGGAGTCTTCGTGTTCTCTTCACCTCCTGCCTCTCCTCACTTTTACCCTCTGTCTCTCCTTCGCTCCCGTTCCTCCCAGCGGGATTCTGCGTCCATCCACAGCCAATATGCTCGCTTTGTCGGCTTGTTAAACAGCAATCTAAAGGCAGGCTCACGCCTCGCCACTAAGAAGCAGCCACTGGAGTGCCCGGCTCATTCTTGCGCGCACACACACGCAGCACAACAACAACAAATGTTCCCCAGGCATGATTCGCTAGCGAAGGCAAATATAGCGAATGTGAGTGACCAGGTTTATTATTGGTGTATGCAAAATGCAAAAACATCGATTTAGTACAAGCTATATTTTGTTGCTGGCATATGTAAGATGTGTGTGTGTGTGTGTGTGTGTGTGTGTGTGTGAGAGAGACAAAATGAGTGAGATGGGAAAATAGGGTCATCTAGCTGTAATGGAGGTCAATGTTCAGGAAGATGGGAGCGAAAGCAAAACACACAGCGACACTCTTGGGCACTCCATGCTCACTCACACGCTGGAGTAGAAAGCAAGAGTTTAGTCCTGCGTAATGTCCAACTGCGTCAACCTTCGATAGCAGTCCCTATTTTCCTTGTCGCCTTCTTTTACTCCCCCCCACCCCACTTTTTTCCTTTATCGTCCTTGATATGGATGTGCTCAGCGCAACAACATCGTTGGGAGGGAGGGAGGGAGCAGGTGGTTCTATGAAGTGGTCATGAAGTAGCAGCACTTTGAAATGTCGGCGTTTCTTTGGCCTGTGGCACCCCCGCTGTTCACAATTAATCCCACCGCCTCCCACGTTCCCGCCAAGCTCCCACCGAGCTTCTATATTTAAAATGGCACCTCATCAACGCGCGCGCCCCAGCGAGGTGAAAGGCGTGCGACTCTCATTCGGATCTTGCCGCGGCCTACATTTAATTGTGCCGCTGCAACATTTACGAAAGTGTGTGCGAAATGTAGATGGCAAAGGTTGTCTGTGCTGCTTTGAAGAGGCTTTCTGTAGTGTTTTCCTAAACTGAGAAGAAAACTCCGCGAGCAGACGCTGCATGCGAATTTAGTCAGAAAGCCGTCTTCATTTATGCATCCATGTCCACCTCCACTCGGAATATAGCGCGCAAGTGTTCATGCATAATAGATGCACGGACAGGCGCTGAGTTCTACGATGAAAACACAAGCTGATATTTGTTGACAAATACATGTGACGACTAACAACGTGTCAGGTGTGCGAAACGGCAACCTGTGAGCGGAAGCCGAGTTCCTCGCTGTCTTCCAGATGGAGCTCTAGTCCTCTTAGTTGCTATTTGTCTTTCACCCAGGAGGCGCTGATCATGGCCAGCATGGAGCACCCCCACCTGGTGCGCCTCTTGGGGGTGTGCCTGAGCCCCACCATCCAGCTGGTGACTCAACTCATGCCGCACGGCTGCCTCCTCGATTATGTGCACGAGCACAAGGACAACATTGGCTCGCAGCTGCTGCTCAACTGGTGCGTCCAAATCGCCAAGGTGGGTGACTAGTTTGCGTCTGCGTCTAAGATTGTCAAAGGTGCTTTCGCTCATTGACTGGCAGCCATTTTTTACTGAAGCAACCCCCTTCGCTCCCGGCTGTTTGACTGGATTTGGACTGATTTTGCAAGGCCCACAGAGTATTCTGTTCTATTGCTATAAAAACATGCAACCTATCAAAAGAAAGATTAGAGTCTCTTCTTTCATCGGAAAAAAGAAGTATATTTGTATCTGTTTCCGTTTTGCAGCAATTAGCATTAGAATATAGCTAAGTTTCATCGTTATTCACAAAACTGATGAAAAGAGTGGCAAAAAAGAGCTTCTTGCAACATGGCCCTGGTTGATCTCTTATACTCTGTTGCCACCGTCTGGCCGTTTTTTATAATAACTACCATGGCTTTAAGTGACCTCTTCATGTCAGAAGCTGCATCAAAGCCTTCTGCGTGCTCTAGCATTTAAAAAAAAAAAAGTATAAATACATTTTTGGGAGTGCAGGACAAAGTATTAAAAACGTATGTATGCGTTCTTCGCTTTTTAATGAGTTAATAACTGATCAGTACAGTCTGTAGCACCGACATACTTTTATTGGAGGGTTTACAACTACTAGAATGGTTGCAGTCTACTCTGGAATACCTCCATGTGGCAAAAAATGGAATGTGAAGGGCACACATGCGGGCGCTTTCTCATCATGAGTATTGCAATACAAGCCAATGAATTTATTTTGGCTGTAGACTGAAAGCATTTGAGCTTGTCATTGAAGATGAAGATGAGACGAGGTCAGCGAGACAATTTAGAAGATAGCATTATTTGTTTGTCACAAAAGGCCACATTTTAGCTGAGAATCTTCAAACAAAATATGCTTAAAAGGTGGAAGCGATTGGGACCGTATCGGACGCATTGACGTCACATGAGCATCTTTCAGTTGTTTTGGGGGAGTCACTTGCTTCAGTGTCCTCTTGAGCAGGTTAGCAAGTCTGGAGGTCAACTTGATCGGCGCAAAACCATGAACTTCTCTTCCCCAGACAAACGTGTGTGATGTTTTAGCAGCGTGCGGCTCATTACAACAAGTCCTGCAACACAATAGGACCATTTTGGTCCATTCAACATGCGTGAAAATCCGACCAAATGGAGCGTATTCCACGACAGGTCCCCCCGTCACAAGACAAACAAGACGTTGATGTCAATTCATCGTCACTTCTGGGATGGGATACTAATGGTTGGGGTTAGTATTGGACTTTCAGTCAGGTTGTACATGTTACGTCTTCACATGGGTTACTAATTGAGGTTAGGAAGCGGCTGAGGTTGTAGTTTGGTTGGCGTTACAAAACATTTCGCTCGTCTTCCGACCAGACGAGCCGGGTTCAAATCCAAGGTAATCCCGTTGTGGTTCAGTTGACTACTTTTTGCTATTTACATGGCAGATAGGGGTCGCTAAACTACAATGCGTAACACTTGGTCATAAATTGGCACCTTTCTCCAAATTGTCAATCGAGAGAATGTTTCTGCTTACTTCCAAGTTCATCTCTGCCGTCATTGGTTACATCAATGTCGATTTGTGAGTGTTTAGCCTTTCCATCACTTTGGTAAAGGTTCATCTTTGTCTTATCAATTCAAAGAACTCTATCGCACTATCGCACATATCGACTATGGTCAGTGTTTGCGCAATTGCCCTCATTTGCTTCACATAATCTCTCATCTTCACAAATGTTTGTCTACGGGTGAAAATATGGACAGATGTCCGGTTTTCATGTTTGTTGTCCCTCTAGCTCAGAGGTGGGCAATCTCGGTCCTCGAGGGCCGGAGTCCTGCAGGTTTTGGAGGTTTCTCACTTCCAACACAAGCTGATTTTAATCAACAGGATCGTTATCAGGCTTATGCAGAGCTTGCTGATGAGCTGATCATATACCAGCTGTGTTGGAGACGGGCAACATGCAAAACCTGCAGGACTCCGGCCCTCGATGCCCACCTCTGCTCTAGCTGGTGTGAACTTCACAGGCAAAACCCAAATCTGAAACTAAGTGGAGGCGTCCAACCAGTGACTGCACACCAAAACCCCCTCAACGGCCCACAATCCTCGGCAGCCAACAACAACCTACGCACACGATGTGTGGGGAGTGGACCTTTTTCTGTCCACGGTGCTAAGAGAAACCATTTTTGGAAGAAGGGCGCGGTTAGGTTGTTCGTACTTGGGTAAATAAAAAAAAGTACATTTGACAAGTGATGTCCAGATGTAACAACCTGGAAAAATAATTGAATTAACGTCACTATTCCAATACTTCCGGAAGGGAGTACAACTATTCACTTTGAACTGATCACACGCATCTTGCACAGAAGTCCACTTTGGGAGCCACTACACCAGGCGTCACAAATGTGCTTCCCGTGGGGAGCAGGTCGCCCTCGAGGATTACACGAGTGGCCTTCTATCCTATTCAGGACATCGTTTTTCGAGTAATGTTGTTGAAGTGATCATTTGAGAAGGTAAACACTGGCTGAGGTCGAGAAAAAAAGTGGTGCATATTGATATTGATCTGTTTCCTAATTATCGTGAGAAATCCTTTACATTATTAGTATAAATAAGTATCATGAATTTTTAATAATACCATAATAATAACATGTACAGATTACAGGCAATCTGAGCTCATTTGCTATTTGACGTATCAAACGGATACTTCATATTTACATGATTCAGTATGCAAGAAGTGGCTCTCAGTTTCAAAAGGATCGGTGACCCCTGCGCTACGCCATTAGTGACCGCGCTGCTATGATTAGCTGGCAGCGATCGCCGTCCAACCTGCACAGCCAGCGCATAAAAAGCGAGATCGCCATTTCTCCTTCCAACCCACAATATTGCGAGATGAAGAAATATTCGAGGATTGAATGACACGGGATCATTCCTGAAATCCAAAGACATTCCAGCCGGTCCTTCATTAGCCAAGACTGCCGAGATTGATTTTGCCATCTTTGTTGGGTCGGACATGTCAGTTCTTCCGAATCGGTGACGAGAGGATGGGTTTGATGAGGTCTGTGTGGGAGGGCTTAACCCTTCACTCCCCCCACAACAAATAAGTCTAAGTGCCTGAAGAGCAGGTTACTTAAGCAGGTACTTACCGCTGTAATTGGATTCGATTGTGTGATGGGCAATAGTAAGATCGTGAGCGAGTGGGCCGCTTGATCGCAACTCATTTTTGTTGCGCATCCTAGAGGTATCCTGCACTGCCTGACTGATTGGACTTGAATGACTTTTTATTGAATGACAAATTAGATCATGGAGCCAGCGGAATGAGTGTGGCTCCTTGTTCTTTTTCACCTTGGGAAGCCATTGCAGGCACAACAAATTAGCTGGCAAATACGTACAGCGTGTGCCCAGGTCAATTCTTCTTGAATTCTTCTTTTCGTGTGCTCATATATAATCAGTAATCATCCAACCAGCCGTCCATCCCTTTTTCTCTGCCTCTTGCCGATTGTGTTTGGAGAAAGCTGGAGCCAATTCCGGCTGACTGAGTTCCTGGTTGACTACGGTAGAAAGTTTCCCCAGCACCAACAAAAACTTAAAATGATGACCTGTGAAAATGTGGCTAGTAACACAGTAGCAGAACGGAACGGGAAAAAGACTGTTGCCGCGATGCATGCTGACAAAATCAAACATTCAAACTACCGTAAGTGCTCACGACGCGTGTCTGTCTCGACGAGACAGCGATTGACCACTCAGCAAAATAACGTGAGCAGGAGAGTTGCTGGTTACGGCAAAATAATCACCGACAACAGGAAAACACGGTTCGCAATCATTTATCTGAGAACATGTTTTAGAATTGAGAAAGAAAAAAAATACACCAGAGATGCTTATTCATAGACAAACGGCATTCTCATTTGCTAGTAATGTTGATATGGTCAGAGAGCTACGGTACAAAGTTGCTCCACTGTGAAAGTGGCAAGTTACCGCGTTGGACCAAACTCGCCAGCTACAAGCGTCGTGCAACTAATCCTCATAATATCCAAGTTGTCCTTTTTATCATAAGTCTTCCTTGAAAATGAATTTTCTGTCATGTACAGTCCGTTGTCCTCTCCCCGCTTCATGTAATGAAATTCCACTTGAGTAGCTCTGGGCCAATCAGAGGGCGGGAAAATGCTGACGTCCCCCCGAGGCCTGCGAGCGGGCTTTGTTTACGTTCCGTGTATTCAACTTGCAATCTGATTGTACGAGGGAGCCTGCGATCTTCGGTCCCAAGGCGTTGGGAAGTTTGTACACCGATGTAGCTGAAAGAAATCGGATTGGACAACGGAAATGATCAACCACTGCAAGACACACGCTATGAAATGAAGACGACGACTGTTGGAAATAAACGTATGCAAAAATATTTTTGCAAATGTATACAACGTTTTATATTAAGGTCAGGGCTTTTAAAAAAGTTTAGGCCTTCATACAAGGCATTGACGGCACGCCAATGGCTGATTACACAAAGGGCTGCTCTCCAGTCCTTCACATGCATTAACACTCAAATCCACATATTCTGCCCACTGTGATAAGATTACACAACCTTGGATGACCTCGTCAAAACTCTCTTAATAGCGTAGCAGTAAATCATTTGCGAGGTTTGCAAAATAGACAATGTAAGGTCGAAACTGTATTAGACAATTTGAAAAGATTTGAAAGAGCTTTTTTTACCCCCAGGAGAAAGCTCATTGCTTTCCAGCGGCTCCCTCGACCCCCACAGCCAGCCGGCGCCACGACAACTACACAAACAGCAGCCGTATGTGGGCTCTGACCCGGGCAGGTGACCGCTGTGCCGCAAATAGATTGGCTGCGGCCCGTCGCCAGGCACCAACTCTCTATCACTGAGTGTTTTGGGCATTGAGATAATGGCTGTCATTAATCTACAGCCACACTCGGAGCTGCCTCGCTGCCACACTCGCACACACTCGCACACACTCGCACACACTCGCACACACTCGCACACTGACTGACACTTCACACATCAACGCACACACCTCAAGTAGCAGAGCTCAGTCGCTTTCAATCTTTTAATTTATTAGTTTGTGCGCTTCTTTTCTCACCTGTGAGCGCACACCTCCCTCCCATCACTTTTTCCGCTCAGGCCAAGTGCTCTATTTAAAAGAAGTCAAAGTTTACCCTTTAAACCTTACCTGAGATGCACTGTGCACCAGCAGGTGTGTGCGTGTTGGGGGAGGGTGTGGCCTTGCAAGTTCTCAATATTTAAAAATCCAACCAGCCATCAGTCATTAGCTGATTCTCTTGTCTCCTTAGTCATTTTTTACTCTATTTTAGGTAATGAATGTAATAATTAGGTTCGCCCCGTGTATTTTAATGAACAAATCCGTCTCTGAATTAAATATGGAATTTTGGCTGAATGGGCCAACGGGGTGGGTGGTGGTGGGGGGGTTGTTTGATTTAATTCGGCTGAGCTCGGGCCGCGGCCGTCAGGCTTGAGATAGGACGACTTGAAATGTGAGATGCTGCGATGGTGTCCGAAATTCGGAGTCTTGAGCGTCGTCATTGAGGTCATGCAAGGGTAGCAAGATTGGTGAGAGCACTCCTAGTGGCTAGCTGCAGGAAAAACATCCCCCCCCCCCAACGCCCTCACCCCCATTGTCAAGATGAGCGCTCGCGTTTTGGGTGGTGTTTTTCTGATTGACAGCGCTAATGATGGTATCAAATATTGACCTTCTCTGAGGCAAGCCTGATGCAGGCCAGCACTGCATTGTGCTCAAATATTAATGAGAGGCTGCAAAAGCAATGGCGTGACGATTCTCATTGACTCTGCATACGTTCACGCGGGCCAAAATGAGAAAACAACACACACACACAGCATGTATTGAGCAAAATCAGCAGTCACCTTCTCTTAGAGGCTAAAATGAAATCTTGATCTAAGCGTGTGTGGATCCTGCAGCGATTCCGCGGATCCCCCGCCGCCATTTCTCTTCCACGCTACTGGCAGGAGATCCGATCTGGCCAAGCTTTCGTCGACGTCTCACATTTACGTGGACGCTGCCCTGCGTTGAGCAAACAAATCTCTGCGGGATTCATTACCACATCATGAGTAGGCTACTAGAGCCCGGCCAATTTGGGATTGAAAGATTAAATAATACTAATAAATGAATTAATCATAATAATTAAAAATGATTAAAATGATTAAAAATATATATATATGTATAATACAAATATGTATTAAAAAAATCGACAAAATTGAAAAAGCTGATTTTTGATATATTGCAAACTGGATTTTGGAAAGCCATGTTATAGTTTTTGAGGTCCCATTTCATTGGATAAAAAATTCACAGCAGCAGAAACGATGTGTCTTTTGTTTTTTAACGGAGCTGACCTCCAAAATGGAAGAGTTAAGAGAGTAAGAGTGTTTCTGAACGGGAGCAGGACGGGACAGGAGTCATTTTTGCCAGGAGCCGGGATAGGACAGGATTTTTTTAAATGATTTTATTATGGCCCGAAACTGGGAAGGGATCTTATGGAACCGCGTCAACCTGGAGGCCCGCAAGGTAGATAGCGATTCTAAGTTCTTCCTCTTTACTCAGCATATACCGACATGCAAATGAACATCAATATTTAAAGGTGTTAGTTGGAGGTAGCAGCCCTGTTGCATTCCGGCAGTGATAAATAATACATGCTGCAGTAAAAGCTTATTGACTCTGAGTGATGAAGACATTCGTTTGTGTACTGAAAGGCAATTATGATTAGTTAAGTGGGGAGCAACATGACTTCCATTTAAACAGTAGAGGTATGAGTAATTGCTGAATGGGTCTGAGATGTATGAGAGAGCGAGAAGAAGAAAAAGACACTCTACTGTGCCACTAATTCCTCCTCGCCCAAAAATAAGGCGTTGCACTGAATGAAACCTTGTGAACGAAATAAAATCATATTTGAATTTACATCTTGGTATCTTTGCTCGCCATTGAGTGGCTGGAACAAACGATGTGCCTGTAGAAAAGGATTTTATGTATATTTAACCCCCCTTTTTTGATACTACTTGTTATTTATAGAGTAAGAATTGAAGGCCAACAAGGGTCGTGATATACAGCGATTCATTTCCACCAGACTTCATTATAACGCACTCCCATAATTCTTTGCAAGAGCGAGTTTGTCAGGAAGCGCATCCTGCTTAGCAAACAGCGCAAGCCGCGTGCTAGAGACCAGGACACGCATCTCGCGGTCCCCAGGAGTACGTGTCCCTGCTGATGCAACAAAATGAGGGAAGTGGGCTCAGGGAGAATGGGCAGAGGGGGGGGGGGGGGGGGATAAGCCCCCTGGGTCTTTCTAATTATCTGTAAGGATCAGCAGTGCTCAAGGATGCGTAAGGGGAGGGATTTGACTGCCAGATCCACTGGGTGCGAATGCCTGATTGGATCGGTCACCTCTCTCCCTGCACGGCCATTAGCAACGGTGCCTGCAGCCGAGGCTCATTAGACGCAGGCCCGTGCGCGCATGCAGATGAATGGCGGCGGAGGGATTTTTAGACCTTCTCCTGCTACGATCTTCTTTCTTCTGTTTTCAAAATCTGCTTACGGTGAGCTTTGCGTCGTGGGCAAAATTGTTGGATCACTTCTTTGTGGCTCAACTGCCCGATGAACTTGAAGCCAACGAGAGCGCAACTTGTCAAAATGCATATTGACAAGCCACAAGGCCTCAGGGAAGGAAGGACGCTTCAAATCTGAGGCAGCTATTTGTGAAGGGTGTGGAAGCATAAATACGTCTTTAAAGTACCTGTAACAGTTGCACAAGTCTGAAAAAATAAAATAGTCATCCCAAGTTTTTAAACTTGTGCCTGCTCAAGAGAAATGTTTCCACTGAATTAAGGGTGCCAGGCAATTGAAATTCTTAATCGTAATTAATCACATGGCTTCAAGAGTTAACTCATGATTCATCCCAAATGTTATATCTGTTCTAAATGTACAATAAAATGAGTTTTTCCTAAGTTTTTATACTCGTGTTAACATAAAAGTGGAATAGAAATATGGCTGCATCTTGTAGTCATTATTACAGTAATTTCATAATAATTCATAAAATTGAGTTAAAATTAGAGCGTCAAACGAGTACATTTTGTAATCAGATTAATCACATCTTAGAATTTTGATTAATCACTTAATAAATACAACATTTTTTAGCCAACATTTTTTTTCCCGTCAAATTTGAAGAGCAACTGTTATGTGTTAATTCTTTTGACATTTAATGTTATGAGGACGTCTTCCACATTTTTTCATCCACTGCACATTCTCATCCATCAATGAATGACTTGCATAATTTAAATGGGGGAAAAAATGACCCCAATATGTTGACATGAACAAATATTCTATTCAAATATTTATATATTTATTGCTCAAACACAACCTGTGCTACCTTAAACGTAGCCATCCGCTGTCACGCTAAAGGATCATCTATGGTCAAAATTAATAGTGCAATTAATTGGCATTTTGTGATTAAGTAATCAGTCAACGCTTTAACTTTGACAGCACTAGTTGAAATTAAAAAGATGTACTGTACTGTAAAAAACAAGTGTGATATTGATATTAATATGTGAAGGTCATTTTTCTGCCACTAGATGGCATAATAGCATTTGTAAGACGTTGGCGACAGCTCAGAGCATTTTTCTTTTCATATTAAGCTCACCTTTAACATGAAGTAACTAGTGAAATTCTGCACATTTTTCAAATTGTAAAATACAACTTGACCCCAGTCTCCACAAATATATGCATTATTATGACATTAAGTACTGCTAAATTTTGACGTGGACGTGTCTTCTGCGTTGCGACTGGAAGTCTTCCAGTGTACAGGCTTTCCATGTAAAGGGCGGTCATTAATCAACCCTTGAAAAAAATAACATTGTTAAAGGAACTTGAAATTAACTCAAAATGAATGCACTAATTGTATTCATTTATTTAGAATTGACGTCCAAAACAGGATGTATTCACTTCCTGCTGTGTATGACTTCATTTGTAATGATTTACCTTTGTTACATTCCGTCCCCTCTTTCAGTCACGGGCTTTTCGAATCATCATCACTTCCCCCACCCGCCCCCGGTGCCAGTCGCGCACGGCAGACGTAATCGGCAAAACGGTAACATCAGTACTTTTCCCTCATCTTGTCTCACAGTGAAAATTAGCCAAGGTGATTAAGAATTATAAGCGCTCAGTGTCACAGCAGGCGGCAGACAAATTACAGGCATCACTGAGAAGGTTGAACGCGGCAACCTGATGGTGCTTCGCTGATTGCGATGAAGAGCGTCCGCTCCTCTCCCCTTGGAGCCGACAGGCCGCTGAGCCGTCTTTGTGAAAGCCGCCATTTCCTGTCCTCGCCGGATCTGACGGGACTTCTCTTAATTAACGCTTGGGTACGATGCCTCTGATCCACCAGCGAGGGCCATCACAGTTAAGTCAGCGAGCGCTTGGGCAATGACCAACCTTATTAAACCTTGCCTTTGTACACCAACACAGTGGATTAGAAACACGATTCAATAAATGAGTGCCATAGTTGTAAATATATCATCATATTTAATACTGGGATAAAAAGTGAAGTCTGGAATCCAAGCTCCACTGGTAAAGCATCTGCTGAGAGGAAAGCGTGCGGCGAGCTGCATGTGCTCCAGACAGCAGGCACTCCATGCAAAGCATTTTCAATCAAGTATTAAAAAAAAACATATATATAAAAAATAAATGACTAATAAAATGGATTAACTCTTTGACTGCCAGACGTTTTCCCAAACGGGACGTCGCCAGTGCCAGCCTATTTAAGCATTTTGACTGATCTTTCAAGGTCCACAGAAAATGTTGTGTTTGGACTATGGAAACACACATACTACCAAATGAAAGATTGGACTCTCATCTTTCATCAGAAAAAAAAAGTTTGTTTCTACCTTATTCCGTTCTTCAGTAATCAACACTAGAAAATGGTTACTTTCACCGAAATGCTCTGTTTTGAAACAAAAAGCGGAGAAAAACGTCTTTTTGTGAAACGATGTTATTTCATGCACTCTAGTGAATTGTACACTTCTTTTTGTCCATGAATGATGCCACAAACACCTAAATAGTGCTTTACTTCTGTAATACACCACCACCAACAATGAAAAAGTCTTTTTTGATAGCACAATATGTTTATTTCCATTCAACAGTGTAACAATTTGACAAAACAATTTTGCAAACTATTTACAAATGTGTGCAACTGTGGTACTATATACAAATACCGTTTTTCTTTTTGTAACGCTCTCCTGCGTGCAAGGAGACGCAGCAGGATTTGCACAACAGATACGTTTCACTTCGATTGTCCCTTTCGCGTGCAAACGTTACACTTTCTTGACGGCCTTCTTTTCCGGGGAATAGCAAGTAGCAGACTGTACACACTCCTCCGATGAATATGCATTGGACTCGGGGCTTTCTTCGTCGTCTGATTGAACGTCCGCCTGTGCAAAAGTGCTCGGTTGTGCTCCGCGTTTTCCGGTGTTAGCATCGCTAGCCGGTGAACCTTTATGACGTCGTCATAGCCGCCGCGTCAACGCTTGCAACTTCGCCGTCAACCTCGGAGTCACCATCATCATCATCGATGATGATCATCGTCGTCATCAATGTGCTCTTTAGCGTTGGTCGATGCTTTTCGTCTTTGAAAAAAACTGCTCGAGCGTGAGCTGCTTGCAACCGGTCGCCATGTTCTCTTCCCTTCCCCAGCCATTGTCCCCTCTAGCTCCGCCTCACGTCTTCTACTGACGCCTCCCCAATCTTGTCAAAAGAGAGTCATTGCTGCCATCTAGGGGCCAAAAATAGTCATTAGGCTCACTAGACCTGCTCAAAACTTTCAACACAGCTGCGGAAGGCTTTCCTCCACCCGTTTCAAAAAAATAAATCAATAAAATTGGATGACGTCTTTTAACGTCATTGGCGGCCCTCCGTAGGTTTTCACTTGACGTCTTTTAACGTCCATGGCAGTCAAAGAGTTAATGATCCATTATCTGAACACCCTTTCCTCAAGAGGCTCGTGGGCTTAATGAACATATTAAACGTAACTGTCATTTAAGTCACTTGATGGCGTATGAAGGTGGGAAGAGAAAAGGTCGAGGAATTGTTTGGAAGGTCAATCCAATGTTCATGCTTTTTCCTGTGAGTTCTTTCTTGAAATTCTGTCTTTCTCATCTTCCTAAATCAAAGGGCCAGGCACTTGGAACTTCCTTTGGCCCCGTGGTGGATTATTGAGCAGTCACGCTCAATAACGAAGCATGAAAAGATTTCTTTAAAAGCTTCTGATGAATGTTCTGGTTGACGCCAGCTCAACAAGAAAACGCTCAAAAGGGTTCTCAGCGCATGAGATTCTTTCTGAGTCACACAAAAAGAAGGATAATAATACATTTAATTTGGAATACTCTTTGCATTTCAAAGAAATCTCAAAGTGCTTCAGGTGCGGGTTAAAACAAATGACAGCGAATAAAACAGTTAATAACCATAAAATCTAGCAACAACAACAAAAATTAGGCCTTGAGGCCTTTTTTTTTTTTTTTTTTTTTTTACAGGAGAGCTCAGTATTGTTCATTCGATTTGACATCATCATTGCTCTCCTTTTTTTTTTTTTTTTTTTTTTTTTAAATCCAACAAATAATTTAAAAAAAATTTAATAAATGTTTTTTTTTGTTTTGTTTTTTAAATATATATACATATATATATACACATATACACACACACATATATATATATATATATATGTATATATATATATATATATATATATATACCCTTTTTTTTGTATGTGGGTGAGTATGTGTATGTGCGTGTGTGTGTGTGTGTGTGCGTGCGTGTGTGTGTGTGTATTCATCAGTTCACCTAAAGCCCATTAAAAAAAAATCCCATACTAATAATATAATATAATAATAAATTGCCAGATGCAGAAACATCAATGTAAGTTATCACGATGTAGTGGCCTTGAGGCCTTTTAATGTATGATGAACGTTTTCAACTGCACGAAAACTGAATGGATATGAAAAATGGGATGAAATTTAGGCGGGAAAAAAATTATTGTACCAAAAATAGGGCATACAAAAATCATGGTTCTACTTAAGGCCCACTGAAATTCTAAAATGGTCAATGAAATGTAAAGGCAAATTGTTATGAAACCCCAAATTAAAGCGGCGTTTTTACCCTTGTTGATTACGGTATTATATTCCAAATACATTTCCATGCTGTGTGTTCAACTTGTAACTGTAAATTTATTAGCGTTAATTTTGCAACATATCTTTGATCCTTTTATGGCACCAAAACACGACTGACATTGGCTCATGTAAATTTGCGGTATTTCATCCATGCTGTGACAATTAGGAAGGATTTTTGGGGCCCAAACAGTGTCAGAGTTTAGATTATTTAGTTATTATTTATTTGGTTCCTGGGTGAGATTTTATATGTTGAATAATACAAATAGTCCACACGCAAACCTCACAGCTTGTACTGTCAATAAAGACTTTCTACACAAATACTTCTATTAGCTTGACAGATAGGTGTTTTTTTTTGTTTTTTTATTTTTTTGCCAGCACTCTGACTCAAAGTCGGCTGACTGAAAAGCCAATAGGCGAAAACCTTCACCGCAGAACCACACCAAACGTTCATTAACCATCCGTCATTTTGGAGCTCAGGGAAATAATACCAGACAGGACAGCACATTTTCACAAAGTATCCCCCCCCCCCCCCTGCCACCAATAACATCTTCTAAAAATTGCTCTCAAGTGCTTTTCAAATCTGTTATTTGTCCATTTTTCGCGACCGTATTTTTGCTATCCAATTAGCCTTACTCGTGAAATGTGACGCCGACAGCCTCTGCCTTCCGTTCTCTTGCGCACGAAGCGAGCGCTCGCGACATGACGGACGACCACCTGGGCCACCTGGGCGGTCCCATTGTGCGCGCGGCTTATCGCGCTGGTCGCAGTCCTCCGCGTGCAGACAGCCTCATATTGCTCACATTGTTTGAGTTTGCAGGAGAGGGAGGGGCTTGAAAGGGAGACGGATGTTTTGTCTCCTGCTTTGCAACGAAGCGTCCTGCCGTTGGTGGATACTGCGGCGGCACGGCCATGCATCAAAAAGTGCTTGCGTTATTAGCGTCATGTTGCCTGGAACGAGTGATAAAAGAAAAGAAATTTGGCTCCTTTCGTTCTTCGCTCTTTTGAATAACAATGTGGCTTCTTCGTTTTGTTGAAAAAGTAGAAGCACTTCAAAGTCCAATTGAAGCTTGTGACTTTACAATGTTATTATCTCGCTCTTCCACTTTTGTTTGCAGCGAGGCTTTTATCGAGTCGGCCCCGACCCCCACGCCAATAAGCCGAAACTCAACTTTGGCATTTTTTCTTGGCGGTGCCGGCGGGTTGCTCGCCACTCATGACCTTGCGTGCTAGCAGCTTTAGAAAGAGAAATCAAGCAAGATGGAAGGAATAACCTGATTTCAGACCTGCGTGCCGCTCGCCAGTGCAATCAACGGCTTCCCTTCGACCGCCGTGAAATAAGCCTTTCAAAAGAGCTCAGCGGCGCGCTGGCCGCTACCAGAGTGGCAGCTCGGAAACATCATAAACACATCTTATTTTCCTTCTGATACTATCCTAATGTCATACCTTTTACATCAGGGGTGTCCAAACATCGTGGATTGAGAACAGAAAGATGCAAGGACGTAAAAATCAAATCAAATCCACCAAGCAAGCGATGCCATTTTGTTTATTTTCACGTCAATTGGATGAACTTCAACATAACGCTGAGAGTTCAGGCTTCCTCAAGATTTTGGGGTGTCCAGCGGCCCCGTATCCCACTCGGCCAGATCCATTCTTACATTGAACATTAGCCAAATCTTTGCATTCGGAACCAAAACGAGAGCAAACTGTAGTAAGATGACCTTTTTTTTTTTTTAACTGTTGCTTGTTGATCTGTAATCGAATATATTTTTTTTATAAACAGACCTTGACACAAAGCATGAAGTGGAAGAAACTATTTTTTAAAAAGCTGAATTATTTTCATTAAAATAAAATAAATTGTTTCTATTCAGCAGAGTTTTGAAGATAAATTGTGTTGGTTTAGTCTTAAATGAAAAGAATTTGTGCTTTTGTATTCTAGCAAAGCGCTAAAATATATAAACTAGTTTATTTTGTAGTGACACACATTTTTTTTTTTCAATACCTACCCTTCTCACACTAACTGAAAAATGGATTTCTGGGCTGCAAATGGCCCCCGGGCCATAGTTTGGACACCCCTGCTTTACATGCTTCATTTTAACTGTGCAGTGACCAATTCTATTCCAAATTTTTAGCACAAGGTAGGGGTGGAACGGTTGACAAATTTCCCGGTTCGGTCCGGTTTTCAGTTTTTGTCGCTTCAGTTTTAGTCCAATTAATTATGTCTTGGGAGTCAAAACTCCAAATGTATATCATTCACAGATAATGGATGGATGGCGGAAATGGTGGAAATGGTGGATGGGGGGGAAAGAGTTGTGTGAAAGGACCGAACGGAACACAGACGGACCGAACCGAAACGATTTAACCGATCAGCTTTAACAGACAAGGTAGTTTACTTGTAAGGAGTGTAAAAAAAAAAAATCAAAAAATTGAATTTAAAAAAAGTGCACTGATATGTTGACAAGAACTGTAATGATCCATTCTGCCATTTCAAGGTTATGACAGTGTAAATTGGGACGCCCCCCCCCCCCCCACCTCCTCCTCTATTGGGACGCGTCTGTTTACCGCCCAGAGTGTCTGAAAGTTAATTGGCTCTTTGAGCTGCTGTTCATTGCGCTGTCAGTGCGATGGCCTCCCCTCATTGCCCCGTCGCGTTCAGTCCAAGTGTATTAATGCACTGCGTGGCCCATTGATTCCTAATTCCTCACAATGTCTGCATCGGGGATAAATATCGCTTGGCACCGTCGTCTTCCGGCTTATTGTAATCAACATGGCTATTGATCGGCTGCCTGAGCTCCGTTTGCCTAATTTATTTTCAATCCACTTTCAGTAATAGGGCCGAGGAAAAAGGCTACATAATTGTGAGCCTCCGAATAGGAAACGGCGGACAAGCGAGCTGCGAGTGATGAAATATCTTTCTTTGGACTTTGGTGGGCCCCGTCAGTGTGTCAGTCTCGGCAAGGCCGGCAGATGATGGATGAGGGTTCATCTAGCGGCGGGCCGACCGGCGATCGATTTTATCCTCGCATTCGTCTGGGGAGGAGTCAGCCTGAGCTGGCTTGCCACGTCGGGCATCTCAACACAACACGGCTTGACATGTGCGCGCCATCGCCGTCTCTCCCCCACCCGCGACGAGTCTCCCGTGCCGACGGAGGCGTGTTTATTGTCTGAAGAGCACAATGACTGTCTCCCACCTCCCTCCTTGCCAAGGTGTTTTTATTGATCGCCCGCAAAGTGGCGTCAACTTGTTTAACATCTTGGCTCAAACACTTCAATTGGCCCAGTTGGCCTCGCCTGGCTGCACTCTCCGATTGCTTCAGCCGTGAACGCATGTCAAGCATACTTGTATTTATTTACCCGATGCAATGTGTGCGGTTGTTTGCGCTGCAAACGATTCTTTGTGTGTCCCGCCCTCGTACAAGCCATTGAGCGGCAAACGGAGGCTGCAAATCTATGTTGCGTTTGTTGTTTCTGCTTTAAACAAGGTTGGCATCGTCCATGTGAACCCATTTAGTGTCTGTCACTAGCCAATATTTTTAGGATGGATTCATAGGATTCATTTTGTATTCAAATGTATTACAAAAGCATTTTTACCCAATTACTGTTTATTAACCAGTGATTGGTGTTTTCTTCATACTCGTATAGTGATTAAATAAAAAGATCAAGGTAAAAACAGGTGTTTGTCTTATTTTGAGAAAACACAGAAGGTATCCGTCTTCTTTTATGAAGGACTACAGAAATCAGTCAACAATTACTGTTGGTATGCTATAAATCAGAGCATTTGGACAATTTATCATTTAAAAATGGCTCCAAACGATTACTCGATTATTAAAATAGTTGCCGATTCATTTAATAATTGATTCGATTCATTTTGACAGCTCTAAAGCCATTGGAAAGACGCTGGTTGCTGATTCATTGTGTAAACTCCTGCTTTGAGCTTTTGCAAAGTCACACCTATTGAATCGATTAAATCGAAACACATAAGGTAGTGGTTTCTTAACCTGGGCTTGATCGAACCCTTGGGGTTTGTTGAGTCGGTCTCAGTTGTTTTGTGAAGGTGAATCAGATCACGCTACATTGCTTGGACTCATGTACTGCAGAGAATTTGGTGCGCTCAATAGTCAACTTGTGACTGTTGTGATGGTACATCGTGGGATTTCTTCATTATTGTAATCCCTTCAACCTAACTGTGTCGGGAAAAAAGCGCTCAGACAAATGTGTCTAATATGATTCCACATGTATAACGCGACTTATGGTGTTCCACAGGGTTCAATTCTAGGGCCTTTGTCATTTCCATTGTATCTGCTCACCCCTGGGTTCCATCTTGAGAAAACGGTGGTTGTTTTCAATTGCTCTATAAATATAGAGTTGAGTGATGGCGGTCAACATCCTGAATGCATGATTTGCAATGCCAAATGAATTAATTCTACTCCAGCACAACTAGCAGAACTAAAAGAATATTCCCGTAAGCTGCATGGAAATAATAACAACACTTTGAGTTCAAGGTGAAGAGAGCCAGATTCCATGAAAATGCTACTCTCCTCTCACCAGCGAACGCTAAACCTATGTACTGAATTAAAAAAAAAAAACATTTTATTTTCAATAAAGAAGGGTTTGGTGCGCATAGGAAACTGGTGGGGTTCATTACCACCAACATTGTTAAGAACCACCGACATAAGGAAGAGGAGAAGTCTGGTCGGTGCTGGATTTCACTTTCCTTTCTTTTCTTTGGTCCTTCCTCGGGTCTCCTGACGGCCTCACGGCTCTGGCTGGGTTCTGAAGTGTTTGGTTTAGGTGAACGGTATTGGATTTTTTAATAGGTTTTAGGTGAACTAATGAATACGCACACACACACGCACATGCGCATACACGTACTCACCCACATACAAAATACAAATTTATAAAAAAATATATATATATATATATATATATATATTCCCACACAAAAAAAGAGAGAGTCAATGATGATGACATGTCAAATCGGTAAAATTACTGAATGAACAATACTGAGCTCTCCAGAAAGAAAGAAAAAAAAAGGAAGAGAAGTTTCAGTTTCAGTGTGTTGTTAGCATGATTAACATACCATGAAATCCTTTATTTAGCTTCTTCTTTGCCCTCAGGGAATGATGTACCTGGAAGAAAGGCGACTGGTCCACCGGGACTTGGCTGCCCGCAACGTCCTGGTCAAGTCGCCCAATCACATCAAGATCACCGACTTTGGCCTAGCGCGGCTGCTGGACGCTGACGAGAAGGAGTACAACGCTGACGGGGGCAAGGTCAGTGTAAGTCTCTTGTGCTTATCCACACTTTCCGCACACAGCTCACATTCCCATGTTTGACAAAGGAGAAAGATATATCGCTGAAAGAATCTTACGGGAAGGAGCGCGATAAGTATCCACCTTTGACATTTAGGTTTTGCTGCTTTGTCTGCAATTAGAATTTTGGCTACCCTAGCCTAGAGCTTTTATATTTTCTTCCTACATGTTCCAAAAGTGTTGACAATGAGCATGTTAAACGATCAAATGTCCACTACTTTATCAGATGATAGTTACAAAGCTATCATGTCATATCATGTGTGTATATATATATATATATATATATATATATATATATATATATATATATATATATATATATAGGAGTGTGTGTGTGTATATGGGTGTGTGCAGTCCTCATGTATGTACTTCTCTACACATGTATACTTCTGTGAAGACTTCTGGGAAGTCTTCTACTTATTGCTGCACTTCTTATTTCATTGAAATTTTATCTCTTTCTATTCTGTTGTTTTGTTCTTTACTGTAAACTGCAGTTGGACGGAGTCCAGGAAAAAGTTCCCCACGGGGAAAATAAAAGTATATCGTATCGTATCGTATGTCAAAGCAACTTTCATCCAGGTCCAGGATGCTCAAAAATATTCATTTGAAAGTATTTAAAATTTATTCTTATTATGTTTGAATTTCTATCATTTAAAGTCTCTTGTCAGTTCCCTTATAATGTAGTTGTGATTTAATGTTACTTTTGTAACCCGAACCCTGTTCTCGTTATCAGAAGGGGCTTGTTGTGTCCTCACGACCTTTTTTTTTTTATTATTTATTTATTTTATTTTATTTTTTTCTGGAGAGCTCAATATTGTTAATTCGGTAGTTTTACCGATTTGACATGTCATCATCATTGCTCTCCTTTCCTTTTCTTTTTTATATATATATATATATATATATATATATATTATTGTTTTTTTTTTTGTATGTGGGTGAATATGTGTATGTGCGTGCGTGCATTCATTAGTTCACCTAAAACCTATAAAAAATAAATAAATAAAATCCCATACCGTTTCCCTAAACCGAACACTTCCAGCCAGAGTCGTGAGGCCGTCAGGAAACCCGAGAAAGGACCAAAGAAAAGAAAGGAAAGTGAAGTCCAGCACCGACCAGACACCAACCAGAGTCCTTCACCAACCCCAGAGACATCTAAATTTCAGCATCTCAGGGAGACCTCAAGAGACCAAAGGAGAGACTGAGGAAAGGAAGGAAGGACAGACGAAGCCGAGTGAGATCCACACAATGTGTGTCCTCACAACCTGCTGTTAAAAAAGCACACTCGCCGTTGACAATTGCCGGTTGGGGCTGGAGCCTTTCGCTCGCCGCACTTGAGTAATATTGAGCAAAGCGCCACTGCCTGAAAGCACTGTCAATACGTCAATAGCTGACAAACGGCTGCTCTAAGTAACGGGTGGCTGATGCTGAAGCACAGGAGATCAACTGCCATTCAGCTGTGAATAATCATTTATTTATTTCTTTCTCACCATCCAAATTCTTTCCCTCCTCAGATGCCTGTTAAATGGATGGCACTCGAGTGCATCCACTACAGGAAGTTCACTCATCAGAGCGATGTGTGGAGTTATGGTGAGTGCAAGGAGACCAAATGGAATCTTCATCCGTTCGCATGTCAGTCATCCGTGGGTGAAATAAGCCTCAAATCCTGTTTGTTTGCTTTTCATTCTTTTGTATTTGCACTTGCGCTGTCATGTTGATGAGGCTTTTTTCGCCCCTGCATCCTTCAGGAGTGACCATCTGGGAGCTCATGACGTTTGGAGGCAAACCATATGACGGCATATCAACCAGGGAGATCCCAGACATCCTCGAGAAAGGCGAGCGATTGCCCCAGCCGCCCATTTGCACCATCGACGTCTACATGGTCATGGTCAAATGTAAGGAAACAACATATGGATCATTTAAAAATGTGCTGCAGACTCAAAGTTCACACTCTAAAAGCAGTTGGGTCAAAAGTGACCCTATTACGGATCAAAAATGGGCCGATCCACTTTATGGGTCAATTTGACCCAACTTTTTGGGTTGTTGTATACAAAATGACCCCCCCCCCTCTTTTTTTTAAATTTTTATTACCCAAGTCAAGGATCTGACCAAATATTTCTGAGTTGTTTTATGCCGAAAGACCCATTTGTTGACTCAAAGTTGGGGCAAATGGACCCAAGGAGAGGATGGGTCTATTTTTGACCCAACTGTTTTGGATTGTATGGACAAAATAAAACAAAATTACTATCACGGCGCCCATGAGCAAGATATCAAGGCGTAGGTGATCTTCCAGGCATGTTGTAATTACATTTTGGCGAGAATCTACAGCCCGGTGAAACGTTATCTGGATAAAACTTTGAAAAACTCTAATAACTTCTTGAAAGCGTTGACACTGAGAAGCGAGGCATTCACTCGATGTTGCTTTTCACTCAAGCTTTGAGCCTCGCTGCACTTTTTTGGTTCTCTTTTTCAATTTTCCTCGAGTGTGTGCGTGTGTGTGTGATGCATATGTGTGAAAATTGAATGGAGGTGAAGTTGCTGTGTAAGTAGAAAGACATGAGAAAAGTGGGATGATGCAATCAAAGTGATCAGATGCAAGGCGGTCCACGCCATGCAAGCTCATTTCCTTTTCCATTTGGACTACAAACTCCAATACTTGCTTCATCCAAAGCGTCCATTCCTTCTTTTGGCTCGCATTCCGCTACGGCTTAATTGAGAACATGGGAGATGCTGTCCATGGCTTCAGAGGGATCCGCCAGCCCAGACTTCCAGGAGGCAGTCAGACATTGACAAAAGCCCGTCCAAGAGGTGGCGGGCCCGGCCAGCGAAGAACAGCTTGGCCGTCCCTCACCTCACACGAGGCTGGCGGACGCCGAGCTCAAAATGGTGGAGTGACTTTTCTCTTGGCAGCAATTACCTGACATGAACTTTTCTCTCCATGACTCTCATATTTGAAATACCAACAGAAAAATGATATGACTCTCAGAGCATGACATCAAAACATATTCCCAAGATGGAAATGTTAATTCAATTGAAATGTCATGCTAGCTCATATTTATTCGCCAAATGCAAAAGCAGCATCAGTGGCTTACGACGGCTCCGGAGCAACATTGCCCTGCAGCCTTTTAGCCTTACAGCAATGCCAATGGACTCGTACTTTCTCCCCGCCTGCCTGTGGAGAATCAAAAGTGGGCCCATTTTTTTGTAAGGTCAAAGAGATTCACTTGATGTCAAACAGAAGTGGTCTGTAAATCCACAGGATTTCTATAAGGTGGATCCGTTACATCTGACCTCATTCTGATTAATAGATTTGAAATCAAGCAGTTGTGTTGATCTGCAGCAGCAGCTCCCCGAATCGCCATTCGCCGTCAGTAATTGATGTAAGGAAGATACAAGCGGCAAAGCCAGCAAGTGCGAGTGTGTTTGCCGTCTAATGAGAACGGACACGCCACCTGGCCTTTCGCTTCACCTTCAGGGCTTTGCTTTGTGTAAGCCAGCTGCGGCCCCACGGAGGGGAAAGTGGGCCAAACGCCCACCCCCGCCAAACCTGCTTCTCTTACCTCATTTACCGCTTTGAGTTGCCCTTGAGCGAGGCCCGCAATCGGGCAAGCTGGCATTTCCGGCAAAGACCAGATGGGCCGCCACCAGCCCGAATGTGCTGTTGGAAGATGATCAGGATAACAGACAATAGCAGCCCAATCTTCTTCATTCTGCGTCCATATTTGTCCTCTCCAGGCTGGATGATTGACGCCGACAGTCGGCCCAAATTTAAGGAGCTGGCTGCCGAGTTCTGCAGGATGGCCCGGGACCCGCAACGATACCTGGTCATTCAAGTAAGTTTACATGAACGGGACTCACACACAACAGAACAGAACAGAACAGAACAGAACAGCACTGTATTTAATAATAATCTTTCTTGAAATCGGTGAAATCTTCAGGGAGATGATCGGATGAAGCTGCCCAGCCCCAACGATAGCAAGTTCTTCCAGAGCCTCCTGGATGAGGAGGATCTGGATGACTTGATGGATGCCGAAGAGTACCTGGTGCCTCGCGATTTTGACGCGGCTCATCCATCGCACCCAACAAGACCTCGTGTTGACTCCAACAGAGTAAGCGCAGCCCTTAAACATCAAAAGCCGGCTTTGCAGTCGTTCTATTCTTAAACCAAAATAGTTGACGCTGTCCACTCCTTAAACGTATAAACCCTACTTGAACCCTCTCTTGTCTTTGACCACATGGTGGCGCAATCTTCAATTACAATTCTGACGGATCCAGGTTTTCCCAACATCAAAATGTTTCAATTTGCAAAGCAGACTAGTAATTATCAGAATCAGCATCAGCCAGAATCCATTTTGGTCAGCTTCATTAAGTCATTCCTTCATGCTCTAAACATCACAAAATGTTTGCTTCCATTGACCCAAACTGCGTGTTATCGCTTCATGTCTGTTAACGTCACAATCCAACATCAAACGTGAGCTGATGAGTGAGTCGGAAACAAGTCTTCAAAGAACAAAGCACAGATTGTTAACAGAGGAGGAAAAGAATGTGAAATATAACCCTGGAATCTTTCCTCCCTTGTTGTGTTGTTTGTAGTTGCACTTCCTGCAATTACTGCTGCAGCACGTGCAGTCGGCGCGAGTGCCGAGGAGTGGGCCAAGGTTCAATAGCCTGCAGCAAGCTAACACGGCTCCACAGCAAACCCTATGCTCTGCATGTCATGTTTTGTTTTCTTGTGGGCTTTTGGCTTCTTTTTCCAAGCTCAGGTGTGTGAATTGTTGCACTGCCTGGCGGGCCCGAAGGCTGATGACGGCACCCGCAGAACTTTTCACTCGATTTTACTTTCAACTGCCAGCCGCGCAGGTTAAAGGTCGTACTCGCTTCTATCTGCATTCTTTTTGATCGTTTGGAACGGTTTGTCATAATGCCCTTCGTTAAATGGTCAACTTTTTGGGATATTTGATTTCGATATGCATTTGCAGCTGCCCAACAACTTCAACACGATGATTAAGTCAATTCTAATGTAGTTTATCTTTATGTACATGTGGTATGTTCTCTCAGCACGCTGCATCCGATAGCGCACAAGGACGATGAAACGTCGAGCATGATATCTACGTTCGTTTTTCTTTTTTGAAATTGCTTACCTTTACCAGAATCCCACGTCGCACTGTAGTCAAAGGTACAAATAATCCTGGTGAGTTGATGTAAAAAGTTCCCATAACTCTTCTTCTTTTTCTTCTTCTTCTTCTGATGCTGTTGCTGCATCGTCTTCTTCTTCTCTTTCTGCCTTTTGTTCTTCTTCTTCGTCTTTTTCTGGCTGACTTCCGCCAGAAGTACCGGGATTTCCATCGCCAGTATTTGCTCTTCATTTTGCATTTCAAAAAAATAATTGAATTAAGTCTAAGAAATGTTCAGAAGAGTGGAAAGTGTGTAGGCGGTTGCTTCAAAAGGGGAGGGAAAACTGTTACTGTCTAAGCGCCTAATCCTTCCTCTCCTCCACTTTGTCTTCTCCAGAACAAGTTTGGCTACAGGGAAGGAGTGGCAAAACCCTCCGACGGTCTTCTGTCGGGGGCCCAGGCAGGCGCAAAGCAGGAAGCCGCCGCAAGCCAGGGGCCCGCCATGGAGGAGCAGCGCTGCAATGGCAACTTGCATAAGAAGAATCTAAAGCAAGCAGGGGGTGAAGACAGCGCGGGGCAGAGGTACAGCGCGGACCCCACCATCTTCCTTGGGGAGAGGCTTTCCAAGGATGAGGACGAGGACGGATACATGACCCCCATGAAAGACAAGAGCTCTTCAGGTACTGAGACAAAAAACACACAAAGAGGATGACATTTCGGTCTTGGTAGCAAGAGTCAGATCAGCTTTTCCAAGACAAGGGAAATATTGGCCGGCTGAAAAAGTCTATGAAAGATGCCGTTGACTGTAGCATGTACAGTACAGACATCAAACACATCAAAAGAGAAACCGACGTCACTGACCGCCAACTGGGCAGCTGCTCTCCTGTGTAAGAATCGAAGGATGACCGATCACCTGCTGAGGGCTTTTAGTTAGCGGAAGAAGAATATGTTTAGAAATGTTGAATGCGAATTAGGGAAAGTCTTGTGAAAATGAGTGGAAATGCTGTAGATCTACAAGCTGGCTCAGGAAATATAAAGTCAACACCGTTTGTCTTCTCCTGTCAGACGACTGTAAATCGATTTATCTTTTTGTAGTAAGACCATAAGTCATTATTTTTTCCGTTTCATTTGATTTCTGTCCTGCGATTAACACGATTTGACGATGGTGCGCGTCAGCCTGTGATCGTAATTCGGCCCATCAACCCTGCTCTCACGCTGATGTCTTTGATTTTTGAGCTTCTCGAAATATAACAAGGCCTGAAGCACAATGCATCTGATGCAATGTCAAGGAGCGCAAGAGTGGGCAAAATCAATAGGTTTCACACCCCGCTATAATAGCGCTTGGAAGCAACCAAGAGAGGTCGTTTGTTGGCATTTCAGCCCCCGGCAGATGGAGTTTCCAGTGCCAAAGAACTTCTGGCAAGTTGCCTGTCTGCTCCTGAGTGGCTCCCATTATCACCATTATCATGTCCCCTTCCATCTTCTTTGCTCATTAGCAAGTGACCTAACTATCTTTTCTTGCTCTCTCTCTCTCTCTCACTAGCTCTTCTTTCTTTTTCTCCTCTCTGTCTAGTACTCATTTCTTTCAGCTTCCTTTTTTCTCCCGTTTTAATTTCTGACAATTTTACTAGTTGATCTGTATGCAGGACCTAAACTGCCCAAATGAAAAATAAATGAATGAATAAATAAAGTGAAAATAAAAATGGATATAAAAACTATAATTCCAAAATAAAATACCAAAAATAAATATCAATATTTTTGTATTAATTTCCATTTCTTTTTATATTTATTTAAATTTTTTGCATCTCGTTTTTTATTTTTGTATTTAAATTGTTTGTTTTTTTTTGTTTAAGGATATATTAATTTAGTTTTTATTTCCATTTATTACATTTTTGAATGGTATTTTTATACCCGTATTTATTTATTTTTTGGGCATATATTTTTGGCAGCTGTGGTCCTCCATAGGTCTGCCTCATACTTTCGTAAACCCCTCCTTTATTTCTTTCCTTCCTTCTTCTTTTCTGATGTGTGCTACAGAATACCTGAATCCAATTGAGGAAAACCCCTTTGTGTCACGGCATAAAAATGGGGAGATCCATGCGTTGGACAACCCCGGCTACCACAGCACACCCAGCAGTCAGCCCAAAGGAGAGGACGAATACATCAACGAGCCCCTCTACTTCAACACCTTTCATAGCGCCGCAGAGACCATGCGAAGAAACGGTCTGCCTCTTCCCTCCCAGCCTCCCTCGTCCATCTCAGTCACCACCTCAGGGTCTCATCTCCCACTTAGCATCCAGACCGGCCTGCCTCGCTACCCGCTCCCCGCAGCTCAGCCCTCCCCATCTGGCATGCCCTGCCACCACGGTACACTGACCCACATCCTCCACGCCCACCACAGCGCCAAACCGGCAGGACAAGCGGGCATTGCCGGTGGCGTTTCCACCGGTCAGGGCCAAACGGGAACTGCTGCCCTGGCTTCGGCGTGCCAGTCGGGTGTCCCGTCCACCGCAGCCCCCATTGGGCACGGCGGCCTGCCGGCCTACCAGAGCCACGCGGCCTTGCAGCCTGCCAGCCTGCTGAAACACGGAGGACAGACGGCAGGTAAAGCCGCTGGGAAGAAGCTGAAGGTAACCTTTGACAATCCGGAATACTGGCAGCACAGCTTGCCGCCCAAACCATCCGACGGCACCCAGAGTGGCTCCGCCAATGCAAAGCTCTACTACAAGCAGAACGGACACATACGGCCGGCAGTAGCCGAAAACCCGGAATACATGTCTGAGTTTTCTCTGAAATCTGGCCCAGTTCTGCCGCCTCCTCCCTACCGGCAAAGGAATACTGTGGTCTGAATTTAGCCTCAATGTGACTCCAGCCTATAGAAACCTCTTCAGTTCCTCAAACAGAGCCGCCATCCATTCAAGACTGTAGCAACAACAGACCCAAACCAAGAAGACCAATCTCGAGTACATTTGTGTCCTGTAGATACCGACTGTGATCTTGGACACGGAGGATTGTGGACGAAGTTCCGGACTGTAGCGGGAGTTATGGTCAATTCCTGCTGCCCGAACTCACTGCCAGCAATTCTGCTGTGTCCGTTGGAAAAGCGGAACAACGCAATGTTGTTGTTTTTTTTTGGTTCTTTTCATTTAGTTTTGCCCTCACTACATTTGTGCGCACTAACTGACCTAAGAAGGACTTGAAACAAGCTTTTACTTTTACGAACAAATGAAGGAAACGAGTCTGAAAGCTGATCAGTCGTGCCGCTCATATCATATTTTTGTGTTATTTTTTTCATCAGAGAGGTGAAAAGCTCTACTTACATTGACACAAATATTTTCCCCAAAACGCAGAGGCGAGCTAATGACATCATGTTCAATCATCCCTAAAGCAATGGAAGAGAGAAACAAAAGAAATCAAAAATATCTTTAGCCGGCCAACGCTGTGTAATGGAAATTCACGGAGCAGTTTTCTAATGTGAATTGAGAGAAAATTGTACATAAAAATAATGTACTATATTTTAGAACCTGTAAAGACAAGACAGTCTGCAAACATGCAAGACATGTTAGCTGTAATACTGCAATATATTTTTACACAGAAATATTATATGTTGCCGTCATTTTCATCACAGTTAGGATGAGGACATTATTATTTTTTCTTTAGCCTTTTTTAACCATGAAATAATAATCGGTAACTTCATGTGGTATTAAAAAAAAACGTTTAAGGAAATTGAACCACTTTCCTTATCTTGACCAGACGTGAAGGCAAAATACTGCAATCTTTAGAAAGTCATATAATTATATATCAATATCATCAATTATGACAGGGGTCACAAAAATTGTAAAGGCCTTCTAAAGTTGAGAATGTTGGAATTTTTGATCACATTGCTTGTGCGTAAGGATGTGTTGACCACAACAAACAAACAAACAAACAAAGGAACAATTTCGAAAAGTTGATGTAAAGGTGCGACAACGTCCAAATGATACGATTTCATGCGGACCTACAAAAATGTCTGAAATTGCTGCCAATTAGCGCTGCTGTCACTTTGAACAGAAATACTTGGTGCTCATTTACCATCTACTGTCATTGTTTTGGGTCTCCTACTTGGCGACAAATGGAGCATTTACATGCTCACAGATGTTCACTATTTACATGGGAATGATAACTTGCACTTAAGAACGGGGTTCAACGTTTGCGTTTTTGAATTCCCAAAATATCCTGTCATGAAAATGAATGGCCAAAAACGCTTTACGGTTTGTATCCATTTGCAGTTAAAAACCATATTGTGTTGATGTGTCTGTGGGCAGACTGACATTTAATGCTGCTTTGCCATCCAAACATGAATTATTCTTTCTTCTGCCAAGTCATACGGAAGCCGTTTCAAAGGTAAGGCATCAAGCTTGCCAAGTTCTATTGCTATGTTACGCTCCCTTTTGAGGATTTACTTTGTCACTGAATCAACTCTTCATCTGGAGCCTCCCAACTGTGTTTTTCCTAAGGTTGTTTATTTTGTGTGTGTGTTTTTTAAATGTACGTGCATGTGTTCAAATCCGAACCTCCCCATCAAGCACTTTAATCAAAGGTGCGGGTGGAACGATACTTCTTCCAGAAATATCCAAACTTGTTTATCTGTTCGTTCACCACTTCAGAAGTTGGAGAGTTAGCAAAGATCAGTGGCGCTATACGTCGGCCAAGAGTTCATGACGGAAACTCTTTAGGGGGCTTGATCGGCTTCAAGAATTTTCTGTTTAGAAAGAGAGAGAGCGTGTGTGTGTGTGTGTGTTTGTTCCCAACAGTAGTCATAATCTTTCTTTGATGGTGCCATGATTATTTAATGAAGGAGTATTTTGTAATCCCGTTTGGAGCTGCAACTCATTGATATGGAGACAGTATTTAATGTCGGCTGTGAAATATTTATAGCACGCTTGAGCTTGTTTATACGGGCGCAATGGAAGGAAGTGCCAAATGTGGGTTTCAAGGAAAGAGAAAAAGGGACGATGCTGATTTAAAAAAGAAAGAAAAAAAGGCACGTATCTTTGTACGTTTGGCCCAGATCAGCGCGCAATGTGGATGTTTTGAATCGAGAGTGAGACGGAGGACGCCGCTGGCCTCACATGTTCTCTTTCTGCAGTCTGGAAAACTTCATCTTCGGCTTCAAATAAGCGCAACTCGTCATGGAAGCAATAATTTCCTCTCCTGTACATTTCTTCTTTTCAGACGTTTGGCTTGGTTGCCGGGTGGCGCTACGTTCAACTGCGCCCTGAAACACGCATCCCATAATCCCCTTTGGCGTTCCTCCTATGTTTATGTGATCTCCTTCCATGCTGTGTGATCGGCATCCATGTTTTCTTCAACCCAAGTGAGCAGCTTCTCTGTTGCGTGTGGCGTCTTCTTCTTCTCTGCGACTTTCCTTGACATCATATGATCTCCTTTCATGTTTCCTCTTCCGTGTGCTGTTCGGCCCTGTGATCTCCTTCCATTTCAACTTCATCTGCCTCTGTGTTTCCCACGCGTCGTTTTGTTTTGTTTCATTTCCCTCGTGGCATTTCTTATTTCCTTCACACTTTTGGTTCTCCTTCTTTATATGCCAAGGTGTAGAGCCATGTAGCCATGTTCCAATTGACCTTTGTACCTTCAATGACGTTAATATCCGTTAACAAGTATTTTTCTTGAAATCATTAGCACAAACTGAAAATTCTGATTTCTTGCCAGCTATACTGTACATGTATGATCTTGATTCCTCTGTTATTTGGGGTGTTGTTGTTTTTTTTTTTTTTTTTCAAGGAATCCTTTCCCTATTGGGTTCTGCTAATGATTTAATGTTCAGTATTTGTTGTTGTTTCCCCGAGTTCAAAATATAACTGTACAGAATCTTCGGGGTATCCAACGCACTTCAAATGTGAATAGTATTTTTATAAAAGCGCTGAAATAATGATGGCCACTGGAAAATTGTCAATAGGGGGTGTTGCTTTGGAGTTCTAATCTGTTTTCTCCTTCTGCAGTTCCCTCCTGTAGCTGGTGTACACACAAAAAGGCAAACATTTATACATATTTGCTTTATGGGAATCTACCTTTTGACAAGTGTGTGTGTGTCAGAAGGGGGGTTCTATTTAACGTGCTTGTTCCCCCTTTCTTGCGAGCGCTGTCAAACTGAAAAGATCACGGG
The DNA here is from genome assembly GCF_051991255.1 of Vanacampus margaritifer. Taxonomy (NCBI): domain Eukaryota; kingdom Metazoa; phylum Chordata; class Actinopteri; order Syngnathiformes; family Syngnathidae; genus Vanacampus; species Vanacampus margaritifer. The sequence goes on along the minus strand of NC_135432.1, from coordinate 605,084 downwards.
CTGCCAGCAAACCACCGTAAAGGAGCCCTCTCAATTGTTTCCGAGCCACGTCGCACGTCATCCTCTTTTGGCACAACCCGCTTCGTCTTCTGCATGCGTCGAGTGGGGCAGAGTTCAGAAAGGCCTTCGCCAATAACTCAGCTTTGTCCCTTTATCCTCTCTGTGTTCTTTGCCGATCATACCCAAAGCTTTGTATCATAAATGTACTGTTCCTCATGTTTGCTACATGAATCTGTCAAAAGTATATTTTTAATTTAATATGAATAAAGATGGATTCTGTAAGCGTTGTGGAGGCTGTTGTTGGTGTTTGGACATGGCAAAGAAGAAGTTGCATGTGGACAAAATGAGGGATGCTGCATCTCCAGCAGAGATTCTTGTGGGTCGGAGATGCTCTCGAAAGCTGATGCGGCGTTTGCGCGCCTCGCACGCCTCGCACGCCTCGCACGCCGCCCCGCTGACTGCAAATAGAGCAGAAAATGAAAGCATGCAATTAGGCAAAACGCTTAAATAATCCAATTTAACAGATGGTGTCTTTAATTAAGAGCATGTAAAAATGACGTCACGTATTTCTCCACCCAACTCAAAGAAGTTTTGCTCGGGGCGAGACGTTGCGCCGGCGCGCTCAAACGGACTCGGAGATGAAGACCGGCTGCATCAAAAGGTCGGCAGCGTTCCGGCATCTCCAAAAGGCTAATGCCAGGATACAACACGTTGCTGAGGTTTTTCTTCTGCGCTGAATCCACTGTTTACCCCAAAGTGCTGCTTATGTAAACGGGCATGGGCAACATTGTTTTGCAATGCGCTACTACATTGCACTGCACTCGCAGGCTTTCATTCCACTCATAAATTATCCAGTACTGTCCAATGGCTGAATATAAGCCTTCTGAAGTCACTGCTATTAATACTAATAAGGCAGCAGAGTGCTTTAAGTAAACACTGTTTATGAACAGAAATCTTTCTCCTCTTCCTCCTTCTCGCCATTAGTTTCCCTCGCAAGAGCACCGAGATTCAATTAGCCGGCACATTGAATTTCTCCATCCTAGTTTAGAAAGAAGCTACCCGCAATTTTGCTCACATATAGCTACTTATTCCAAATCCATATTTGGCCTGCCAGCTTTAATCACCATCACAAAGTTTCCCCGGGAAAAAGACGTTACTTCATGATCGCTTCCTGCTGTCATGAAAAGTTGCCGGAGAAAATGAAGCAGTCTTCCCAACAGGACATCACCTACGCCAAAACAGCCATCTGGGAAATGCTCATGCAAATGACCTCACCTCAGTGACATTGTCTCCGTGATATCTCTTCTCCGTGATATCTCTTTTCCGTGATATCTCTTTTCCGTGATATCTCTTTTCCGTGATATCTCTTTTCCGTGATATCTCTTTTCCGTGATATCTCTTTTCCGTGATATCTCTTTTCCTACAGTTGTCAGCAGGACATTGGCAACTGAGTGTAGTGTATGATTCTGGTTGCATTAGTGAATGTGGAAGTGATGCTAAAACTGCACCTTGCGTTTTGGAATGACGCTAATGCACAATGATGCTGGTAACGTGTTACTCAATAATGTGCGCATAATGTGTTACTCTCCTAGTATCAATAAAAGTTACTTTGAAAAATACATTAGCGTCTACATGGAAGTAACATCAGTATCTAGGTGCGTTTATTACACACTCCGTGTTATCTACAGATGTTATGTAGCTGTGACGTTAAAGTAACTTGTAATCCAACATAGTTACTTCTGAAAAGCAAGTAATCAGTAAAGTAACTAAGTTACTTTTTGGCTAACTGTGACGACACTGCTAAAGGCCATATAATCAATCTCAATATGATACAGTGCTCATTTTAGTTTTTACATTCAAATAATATTTAAATGCCCTATTTGTTGTGTAATGTGCAATTCTGTATCCATTATTGTAAAATATGCGCAGCATCAATCACTTTTATCTCCTAGCACTGGGCCCGTGTTCACCTGGTCCGGTATGCCTTCACTACGCAACAAAGCGCACTGATCCGTTGTTAAAGCATGTACCAGTGGGCCTATCATATAAAAATGATATCTAAATCCATATCATTAGTAATGCATTTAAGGCAAGGAGGCAGCAACAGCTTCTAAGTCTTGTGCATTCCTAAGAGGATGTCGTAAATACCTGGCATCCAAATGATGTGAAGTTTTTACATTATTGACTGTAAGAAAATCTCAGAAGTCAAATCTTGAGTTCTCATGACACGCAGGCTGGTTTGCGGTTTGATGTGTGTTTTTCCACTGACTAGAGTGCAAGCTTGTGGAATGCTCGCCGAACGCCTGAGGTTCAAACAAAGTTCTGGAGGAAAGATGAACCCACAGATAACATTAAAAGCATGTTCACACTGCACTTAGCAGAGCACAGTTCGCCATTGACCAACCCCGGCAAAACGCTGTGTCAAGTGTGCTGTGACAACAGACACTACTAAGTGCAGTGTGAAAACCAGCAGTAAAAGCTACTCCCTGTTCAGTGGATTATAGCAACCAGTGCCAAATATGGATGCACTTGCGCCGTGCCGCCATCATCCATCATCCATCCGCCCTGCGCCCTATCCCGTGTTGAACACAAAGAACAAGTGCAGTGTGAAAAAGGCTTAAATCCTTGGCACAGAAGGGAACTTATGTGTGCCCAATGAAGCCTGAAAGTAGAAACGACAGCATTTCACAGTTGTCTTGAATTTTTTTATTATTGGAATGTTGTTATGATCCACTGGCCTCAATCTAAGGAGCGCTGCCCTTGTCTTGCGCTTGTAACAAGGAAGACCGAAGAAGGTGATTTTCTGTTTAGAGAATTCCAGGGGAAATTATCCTATGAGCAATCTCGGAAAGCTAATGCAAGTTCATCGAGCCCTTCCTGCCCTGCTGCTCAGAATCACTTGTTTCATAATAACATATCATAAGTCATTCCAGAGAACAGCACCCGCTAAATCCTTAGCATGTAGACAAGCAGATGGTCCAAAGGAATGATATCATTTGTCAACGAAAACGATGCTGAGCAAGATGACAGACGCCATCGGAGAGGGTTATGCGCCGCTCGCAATGATTTCTAATCAACTGCTAAATCCGGCAGCCCATCATTTTGCAATATTCCATTAGAGTACAGCCATCCAAACGGCTATTATCATAAATCGGCAAATGTGATGATACACTCTAAAACAGATGCTGCAAAAATAACCCAAATTGGGTCCAAAACTTTTTGGATTCCACATTTCACTCAAAACCTTGGCTGAAATGAATAACTGACAAAACACCCAAGAAATTGTGTTGTTTTGCACAAAACAGCCCATGAAAAAGAAGAAGAAGAAAAAGTCTTATTCTTTATTGTTGTTATTTGTGGTTCATTCATTTAACCCCACCTTTGGATTTATATAAATAATTGCCAAAATTGAGTCGATTCCTTTTTACCCATTTTTGGGTTGTTTTTGACGCAACTGTTTAAGAAGTTCTACAAAAACGAACATTTCTAAAAATGTGTCATTTAAGGATGTTATTAAAAAACTTTAAAGTATTTAGTTACATGCAAGTTATATTGCACGATCAAAATGATGTCATTTTTGGAATGAACGCATTTCATTTATCTTTTGATGAAATCTTTTATACATCGGCCTCCAAACGTGGACTCAACGTTTGCGTTACCAAATAAACTTGCATGCAAACTGGCGTGATCCGAAGTCTGTGCTCTGAACTATAATGTGAACATTTGATGACAATGAATATGATCTATTCAAGAGTTTAAAGTAAGACCGACTTTTGATGCCGCTCTTATAGTGAATGTCGGATTGTGCAGGCATGCGTAAACATTTCCACCATGCATGTCCATCCTCTTCTTACCTAACGCGGACATGGCCAAGTGTTCCGAACAACATTAAACAAGTGGGAAAAAAATCACTTTTATAAGAGCAAAAACTGCTACTGATGTTGCTGGCGTGTTTGCCCCTTGACACAGAACCCGCTACCCGTTTGCTTTGTCCACGTGTCTGCAGCAACGGGAGCGTCTCCTCGCTCCTGTTGCTGCATCCACTTTCATCCGGAAGTGATCTTTGCCTGCAGAGGAAGTGGGGGGGAAGCTTCAGTAAGCAGTAGTTACATGTATGTCCCGTAAAAGTGGCTTTTAATTATCAGAAGCACCCACGGCAACGACAAGGTGACCTCTGTGACGAATCCAGATGAGCGCGTGTCGTCTTTGATACAAACGTGCCTATTCCCTCTCGTGTCTTTGTGAACGTGTCAGCGTTTGTCACAGCGGCTTCCGCAGTATTAAGAGTGCGCTCGTCACCCGGACAGGACGTTTGAGCCGCTGTTGACGTTCAAGCAGTGGAGTGCCACCACCGGCGGTGACAAACAATCACTCTTTCAGCCAGCGAATTACACGGCGACGCGGTGCGTGCCTGTTTCAGAACAACCAAATTGTTCTACTTGCTTCCAATCAGCTGTCATGTCCTACTGTTTGGTGCGTTCGTCAGCATCTTTCAGCTGCCGAAGCGGTTTGAAATTCCACCTAAGTAGCGATAAAAGAGTTTATGGTTTGTCAATAAACAATGATCAAATTTGATAGAAGACTGTAAGAATGAGTGAATGCGAATTTCTGCTTTTACCACCAGCAAACAAAAAGACCCTTTAAGTTACTTAGTTAGTCTAAGTCTTATAAACATCAATATTTTCAAGATATTTTTTTCTATACTACCAGTCATCGTATTAGGTTGTGGTTAATTGCATGCCCCTGTTAACTTTGTTGAGAGGCGGGGGTGCACCCTGGACTGTTCTTCAGTCATTTTCACACCTAAATACATTTTTGAGTCTTTGAGTTGACCTAAAAAGTTGTTTTTTTTGGGGGGTGATGTGCTAAAGGAAACTAGAGAACCCGTAAAACAAACACACACACAAGCATGTCTTCGCCACATGGAGAGATTTGAACCCAGATCTCCTGACTGCATGTGAGACAGACGCAAACCACCGTTTTTGTTGACATTTAATTTAGCAATATTGAGATATTGCTGATAATCGTGATCATTTTTGGTCACTATGTCATACTGTTTCATGTTTAAACCAAGTGATTTTTCCCTCTTACTGGAAAGAAAGAGAGTACGGAGAAGCGTGGAAGTGCCAATGTGGAGTAAAGGAGTTTGTGTAGCACTTGGTAGCAACAGCGATGTCCACGCCAGGGCCGGTAGCCCCACACCCGTCTCGACCATCATCAGGAGACGGCGACGACAGCTGCTCGGCCATGTGGCCCACCTGGAGGACTTGACTGTTCTCGCCCACCTCCTCGCGGCTGGCGTCGTCCCCGGGGCCGTCCCAGGCTTAGCTGGTCATCCCAAGTGGCCGCCACCCGCCATCTTCCCGCTCTTCTGCTACTCGCCCACGACAGAGACGCGTCCCGGCACTCTAGTCGCTACGATTGGCTCACATCGGTCATGCAAAAGATTGACTTGACTTGATGGCGAGCCAACCTGCTCAATGGACGTCCGTTGCTGGAGGTAACAACAACACAACTTCAAATCATTTTAAAATAGTGTGATTATTGTGGGAAACTAACGGGGGGAAAAAGATGCTACAGACCAGGCACGGGCGTAAAGTCAAAACGACGATGTAACTCGAGGACACTCTGTACGTGCAAATCTGTTTAAACATACAACACAATACTAACGTTTAAACATATTTTCAAATGTGTTCCAATGTACTTGTAGACTAAATGCTAAAAACATTTTTTCCCATGTTGCCACAAGGTACTGACCATTTGCACCGACGTCACGTGATCACGTGACTGCCCTATGACGGACGGCGGAAGGACACGATTGTTGAATGGAAGTGGACGTGACCCGGAGCCACTTAGTGACTTAGCGACTGCTATTTTACAAATGAAAAGTTATTATTGCCCATCGAGCCATCGAAGGTCGCCTGTCAGTCGAAGTTGCACATTTAGTCGAGACTCATAGAACGTGATATTTACTTTAGTTGGAAATCGCTAGTTTGAAAACAGCCCTTACCTTCCGTTGCATGCTGGTTTTACCAAGTTAATCAAATGGCCGACTTAGCCGGAATTCACATTAGCCAATGCCATCTCTTCTCCTTACAGCGGGACTGATTCAAAAGCTTGTCGCTGGCTGACTTTCTGGGACGAGATGCTACGCTCACACCGGGGGGACAATAAACCTCGTAATGCAAAGGTAAAACTTGTTAATATGCTAACTGACTTATTTTTGAATAGCCCGTTCTATATTGAAATGCTGTGATGATGTTATGTTGACCAGCATGAGAAAAATGGTAGTGGCAAGCTATGCAGTCCTTTCATGACCCAGAGTGGAAAAACTCCAAGCACAAAGACGAAATCCAACATTATTAAACAGTCAAATGCACTTAACAGTTCTGAAGAAGGTGAATTTAAAAACGAGGCTGTGTGTTTGTGCAGTTGGACGCTAACTATCGGGCTCGTTTATGTGACTTGAAACACGCAATTCGACACCAATGTTACAATCTTTGTTTGAGTGTACGTTTACTAGTCAAAATGTATGAACGTTTATCTACCAATTACAACATTTATCTACTAACCTTGCAAAAAATGATCGCTGCAAATCCGTGAATACTTTGTGGGCTGCCAGTCCTTTCTGCAATCAATCGACGTCGTTTGTCTTCATTAGTAGCTATGCGATAAAAAGCGACATTTGGTTTACTCCTTCGTCTGTCCGTACAACCGACCGCACCGCAAGATGGGACCATTTTATAAGATAATCGATTAGATAAAGGACTTGACGCTGTACGAGATTCAAGGGCTACAATACAGGCAAGTGGCTCTTTTGCCGTCCAGCGTCCCGTAGGGGGCGTTCCCATGAGGGCTGTGACGTCACCTGCAAAAGGTCAATAAAAAAAAGCTTCTTTTTTTTTAGCATTTGGCCTACATAAATACCAATATGTTAAAAAAGGAAGTGGATAAACATTGTTTATTCGTAATTTATATTTTATATATCTGCTTTGCATGATTTCCGATTTCTCCCCATAATGTCACTGGCTATGCGCATGTGCAAGTTAATATCCAGAGGCAGTATGGGAAAAAAATGTTTTTTTTAGTATTTAGACTACAAGTATGTTCGAACGTATTTTCCATTCAAAAATGTTTGCTCCACATTGGCAGTTGCACGCCTCTGATCAGTATACTGTAGAGTCTGTCAGGCTTCAGGGCCAAATGAAGAACTCTTTGTGAAGCAATAATAGAATCTCTGAAGTCAGAGTGAAAGTGGAGATTTTGACTTTTCCCACCTGAGAGAATGAAGATGACACGCAAGTGTCCCATGCAATTAGCAAATATTCCGGGTCGGGTCTCGCTCGGACAACTGTTGCGCGTGTTGGCAAAACCAATCTAAAGAGTGTGTAGGGGGCAAACATGGCACATCCGCAAAAGATGAATGGGCTTTTAATGAGGGTCTGATGGGTGGCTGCGCGCGCGTGACCCCGTCCTAATGATCTCACGTCACACAACAAGCGTTTGGCAGGAAGGTGACAACTCTCTGATCACTCCTCTCTTTTGGAGAACTGTTTAAGAGTACCACTGGACGGACGTGTGCATTTAGCCCTTTGTGTGTGTTGATGTTGCTTGTCAAGTACCCGTGCAGTCCAATCGCTCATGTGTCGTCGGCCCGCACCAACTGACATGTAGCCAAAAGCAAGGAGACATGAAGACGGAGCGGAAAGCATCACTATGCAGCACGTGTGGCGCAGTTTGTCCTGACCCTGTCTGGGGGCTTCTCCTCTCGGCTGATTCTAATGAGCTCCCCCGGGAGCACACTTGGGTGGCTGGCGTCCCGAAGACCCAGAAGGGGGCGAGGGAGGGAAGCTTTTTAAATCAATACGCCCACGCTCATTTGCATAAATATCAGTACACCGGTTACTTGGCCAGGAAGGTGTCAGAAAATAATGTTAATAGCATAAAATATGTGCGGGGGAAAACATGTCATTAGCCCCACCCATGGAGTCGATGTGATGCTTCAGTATACCGCCAGAAAATCCATTTAGTACTGCACAATAGTCCTATATAAGCAGATAAAAATGACACAAAGCCAACAGCACACAGCGTCCTTGGGGACGCGCATAACAAAGCACCAGACAGAAGCGTGTGCACAAAGTGAGTTTGATGTACATATATTGCTTTAAAATATGTCCAATTACACAATAGGGACAAATCGCGTCGCACTTGGCCATTACATTTACTGAACGGCAGATGTTTGGAAAATTCCGATACGGTGGCCGTTTAAGCCTCGCCACTATTTATGTTTGGGATTTGCAGGTGACACCAAACCTCTATATGGCATTATCATTTCCTTCATTGCTAGCAAAGGTGAAGCAACGAGCGAGCTGATCGAGTATTGTGGGGGCAGGCGAGCTCATTAATGTGTCACAATTCATTATCAGAAGCTTGTCTTCTCCTCGTCGCACGCTAATGGGAATATCAATCATAGGCTTCCCGTCGTCCCCCACAAATGTTTACGGCTAACAAACAGGTTACTCTTGGAACACAGACTGTATGTAAAGCATCAGTCATAATGTGCTTTACAGTTTGCGGTATCACAGCCCGTTAAACAATCTATCATAGAAAGATGTTTAAATCCAACAGAGAAGTTAGTGCCCATTTTATATATTCATTGGTGGTTAAAATAGCGGATCATATGGACTGAAGGATTGTAGTGTAAAAAGCAGAATTTCTGCCCGTCTGTAGTTTCCATCCGCCCATTTTTATTCCAATTTTCAAGAAATTTGAAAAAGGGCCTAAAATTTGCAAAAAAAGGTTTTACCTTTAGCAGGGATGTGATTTGACCAAAGTGAAATTATCTGAAAATTTAGCCGGGGGTCTGGGGGCCGCTGGCACCCAGCTAGGTCCAGAAGCTCATGGGTTTTCCGTGTTTTGAAGTACTTTCAATGCACTCACATGACAAAGAAATAGACAAAACAACAGCATCAATTTTCAATGTATATTGAACTATCCCATATAAAATGGCAGTTTTAGTCAACTCAAAATCAGTCACATTCAAAAACATTGGACTGCCTTTGCTTTTAAAAACTATCACTGAGAATATCATCATATCTAACTAATGTGATTACTAAGTTAACACATAAATAATGTTGAAGAGTTCAAATTTCATGAACAAATAATTGTATCATGACCAAATGAAAAGTAACTCATATTAGAGCATACCACAAATGTCTTTGTTATAGCAGAAGATGTTATCTGTCGGAGTCATGTGCATACACAATGAACTACTAAAAAAAAAATAAAAAATAAAAAAGAAATCAGACTTTTTTTTGGGGGGGGGATAAAAAAAGCGGAATTCCGCGAATTAGCGGAAAAATCACATCCCTGCTTTAGAGGGGTGGATTTTGAAGCATATCGAAAAAGGCATTTTCAGGTTTTGCGAATAACCGCTGGCAAGACTGAATACATGTCGCACGTTTTGATCGGATGTTTGCAGTCACAAAGCAATGTCGTACGATAAAGTAAGGTATGTTTAGGGGGATGACGAAACAGAAATCTTTATATTAATATAGATTATAGATATATTAATGCTATTTTAGATGAAAAACAGCAAAGAAACGCTACAGTTAATCAAAAATGACAAAAGCAAACTCATACGAAGTCATCGCACGGCGCAGTTGCTTCTTTGTCTTCTTTTAAATTACTAGTGGATCACATCTCTATGGCGTATAGCGCCACCTACAGTGGCGGAGCCCCCTCTCAATAGTCGCAAAAGAAGAACAGATGGAAACGGGCAGAAGTCGCATGTCCGTTTTGCGCATTTTCAGCAAATTCCCTTAAAAAATGGAAACAACTGGGGCGGTTCGCAGTCAAGTGTGAAGCGGTTGGGATGAGGATCCGCACCTCCAAATCTGAAACCATGGTCCTCAGATGGGAAAGGGTGGCATGCCCTCTCCGAGTCGGGGATGAGATCCTGCCCCAAGGGGAGGAGTTCAAGTGCCTTGGGGTTTTGTTCTCAAGGGAGGGAATGATGGAGCAGGAGATCGCCTGGCGGATTGGTGCAGCATTTGCAGTGATGAGGACTTTGTATCGCTCCGTTGTGGTGAAAAAGCCAAATGTCTCGATTTACCGATCTACGATCTACGTTCCTACCCTCGCCTATGAACACCTAAGCACAAGCGGCCCAAATGAGTTTCCTCCGCAGAGTGTCCGGGCTCTCCCTTAGAGATAGGGTGAGAAGCTCGGTCATTCGGTAGGGACTCAGGGTCGAGCCGCTACTCCCCCGCGTTGAGAGGAGCCAGTTGAGGTGGCTCGGGCATCTGGTTCGTATGCCTCCTGGACATGGCATGTCCTACCGGCGGAAGGCCCGGGGCCAACCCAGGACACGCTGGAGAGACTATGTCTCTCGGCTGGCCCGGGAACGCTTTGGGATCCGCCCGGAGGAGCTAGTTGAAGTGGCTGGGGAGAGGGAAGTCTGGGCTTCCATGCTAAAGCTGCTGCCCCCGCGACCCGACTCCATTTTAAGCGGGATGGATGGATGGATGGATGGATGGATGGATGGACGGATGGATGGATGGATGGATGGAAAGATGACTCGTGAACGGCTATAGTAAATTCTGTTTTTCATCATTTAATCTGTTCCTCCCCGTTTTTCCCAATTTGATAAAGAGCCCAACGCGAGCAAGCTTCATTGACTCGGACAGCTCGATTGCAGCTGTCGCGTCTCGGACCTCCTGCACTCACATTGTCTGTAATTTGATTTTTGTGCATAAATATGTGTTTCTTGTCAGGTGTGTGTCGGCAAGAAGAGGAACAGGCACGCAGACAGCTCTGACAAGCAATTACACGGCAGCGGGTTGGAGGGAGGGGCTGGGGATGAGCTGTGGTGTGAAGATTGAAAGACTCCAGAGGGTAAATGGGCAAAGGGAGGTACAGGTGAGACAACCACAGGTTTCATTCTAGTCCAGCAATTGTGTTCAAGGAGGCTTGTGGTCGGGTATCACTTCTCAGGGACAAGCGTTTGCAGTGAAAAAGAACATTTGATAGCTATAAACACAACCATCCACTTTTGGGGATATGATTGAGTACAATTCACTCAGGAAGAGCCCAAGGTAAGAGGCCAGATTGGAGTGTTCTGACTGTCGGTGCCAAATGATGGCTTTTCTGCGGCATCCTGGACACAATTTGTTTCTTGAGTTTCCTGTTTCTTTCATTTCTTGACTGCTGTGTCTCAAAGAAATGAGGGTTCCCATCAACCACCACTTTATGTCTATATTGTAAATTACGGGGATTGTGGTTGAAATGTGTCATTGGGTGCTCTAAGCAGTAATTCACAACTTTCTTGAGCCATGGTACTCGTTTTATAAGAAAAAGCTAATGGAAAAGTACATATTCTGAACTAATAATCCTCTCATCTCAATTTACTCACAAATTGACCTATAGCGTGCGGGACTGTCTAATTAAACACAAAGCTGAGATACATAAATTTGTGACATAGACTATTTTCATACTGCAGGTCAAATCCGATTTTTGGCCCATTCGATTTTTTTTCATGTCAATGTGGAATTCAGATTTTTATTGATTTATTTTTACTGACCAACATATTTTTAGTATGTGGATATAAATTGGATAAGTGTCGGATGCGAGTGTGGTTTGACCGACCGGGTCTCACTCATCCGATGTCATCAAAGTGCAGCAATTAATTGACAAATCCGGCACGAGCAGCAGTAAAAAAAAAGAAGCAGAAAACGGCACCAAAAAGATGACATGAAATTATTCAATTGAGAAAATGTTGGCTTTAATATAAAATCCAGATTAGATTATTGATATCCTGCAGTGTGAACATTTTTTTTTTGTTGTTGTTTTGTTTAATTGACAAATCCGGCACGAGCAGCAGTAAAAAAAAAAAAGAAGCAGAAAACGGCACCAAAAAGATGACATGAAATTATTCCATTGAGAAAATGTTGGCTTTAATATAAAATCCAGATTAGATTATTGATATCCTGCAGTGTGAACATTTTTTTTTTTTTGTTGTTTTGTTTAATTGACAAATCCGGCACGAGCAGCAGTAAAAAAAACAAAAGAAGCAGAAAACGGCACCAAAAAGATGACATGAAATTATTCCATTGAGAAAATGTTGGCTTTAATATAAAATCCAGATTAGATTATTGATATCCTGCAGTGTGAACATCATTTTTTTTTTGTTGTTTTGTTGTTTTGTTTAATTGACAAATCCGGCACGAGCAGCAGTAAGAAAAAAAAAAGAAGCAGAAAACGGCACCAAAAAGATGACATGAAATTATTCCATTGAGAAAATGTTGGCTTTAATATAAAATCCAGATTAGATTATTGATATCCTGCAGTGTGAACATAATTTTTTTTTTGTTGTTTTGTTGTTTTGTTTAATTGACAATATTTTTTTTTTTGTTGCATGAATGGCAAAACATGTACATGTTCATTGTACCTTCTGCCATCTGTTGATGAGCATTTCATTGTTTTGTCTTTCAATTTACAAGGCGGCCTGGCTGGCATAGAAAAATAAAGATACATTTTTGGACAAATTGCCAGTTAGTGACATCAGATATTTTCATGGGCCACCCTGATCATCTCCAAACCAGGTTGGGAAGCTCTGTTCTAAAACGTCAGATTAGCCATCACATGCAACTTGGTGTTTTCATTTTATAGATCTTGCTAACTCTGCCCATCTGCTTTTTAAGCAGATGGAGCATCATATTGCGGAGCCTTGGACAGAGTTGTTGCTTTAGTATCAATTATGAGTCGTTTGGCATTGATTTTGGCTTTGGCTAGCTTTCAGTGTTAGTAGTAGTGTTTGGCAGGGATACATTGCAGCACTCTGCAAACTATATACCGTAATATAAAAGCCTTTAGGCAGTAATATTGGACACGAGGCACACGCGGGAAGGTGGCATTTCCCAGAGGCGTCAATTTTCACAGACAAACTGTCATCAACGCTGATTTCACTTCAGCAATTCGTTGTAGCAACTGGCAGCGGAAGAAGCGGCTTTGACAGACAGGTAACCAAAAAGCCAGAGGTTGAAGTGATCGCATTCTGTTTGTGGCGTGTTTGGGGAGTCTCGTGGGACATGTCAGCAGATCAAATTAATACACAAAAAGTAAACTTTACATCAAGGCAGTGGTCATTTTGGAACGGTCTTCCTCCAGATGGTGCAGATTTTTCTTTGTAGTATGTTTTTTTTTGGAGTGGTAAATTGATTGAATTGGTTGATCGACTTTTTGTGATATTTTTGGCATTGTGTACTTTGGGATCTGCCCAAAGGGCAGCCAGAAGATAAAGAAGAAGCAAGGTTAGCTTTGGGCTTTGCTAACGTTGGTCTAAAGGGGGACGTTTAGGCTCAAAGTCTGATTATATTTGTGTGTAGCTCACTTTATTTCCCACTCCTGCCAGTTATCTGCCCAGAGACATGACATCAACACTAATGAGTTAAAAAAAAAAAGAAAAAAAAGCCAGAATTAGCCAGAAGGCTATTTTCCATTTGTATTCCCCTGGCCATGATGTTAAAAAATATATATATATATATTTTTTTTTTTTTTTACAGGAATAGAAGCACAGAATAGAATAGACACACACAAACATTTAATTGGACTAAACACGTCCTGACACACTAAGAAGACACAACTTTGCTGTTAAGAATAGAAACAATACAGCACATTACAAATACACATAACAGCACACCATGGAAATGAGTTCCATGAGCAGAATTCACATACTTAAATATTGGTTCAATGGTCAGAGACCACCGCATTAGGGGACCTGTGGCCCAGTAGCTCTATTGCCCAGCAACGGCCCCGCACACTCTGTAAAGTGTCATCCTCATTGGAGATAGTCGGCCGGGAAGTTCAACAAGAGATCTCACAATTCATGTTTGAAGCGATGGGTTCGATGCTTGTGCAGTTCTTAAAAAAGTTTTTTAAATGTGCTCCTTGCTATGCATGACTCTGAAGCTTACACTCAACTATGGTTGTCTTGGATTTTTATCTATAAATGGAAACCTTATCCCCCTCGCAAACAGTAAAGTATGTCTGGATATGCTCGCACCCTTTGTCTTCTGTGATAGTCGATGTGGGCGGCTCTCTTCAACACTTCCTCCCTCCAGATGCGCGCTGTGCACCTTACAGGTCCTTCACTCGACCCCTTTGAGAAAGGGTTAGGGTGCAGGCCTTCATCCGCCTCCGCGCTCTGCTGAAACCCAGCCAAGTTCAGCGACCCGCCCTGTGCAAACGTTTGTAATCAGATCAAACGTGGCTTTGTGCTCCGCTAACTCAAATTCAATTGTATAGTTCTGCTAATGAGTAGAAGTGGATGTGATATTGGAAATAGAATTTGTATTGGTGGGAAGTCTCCTCAAATGTTTTTCTTGGGGGGGTCTTATTCAAGAACTGACCGTTTTCTTGGTAAAGTGTCAGATCTTCTACTGTATGCTTTGTTTTATACGCTCAAGCTATGAACAATCGACAAATGAGATCAATACTCCTTGATCTCAGCTGGTTATGTGTATGTAGCACCTCTGCAGTCTGGAATGGGTTACAAAGCCATTATTTGGGATATCAGTTACCAAGAAAATGCCGTCAAGGGCTGTTCAAGAAGGCACATGTAGAGTGCCTAAAGTTTACCAGTGGCTTAAGAGGCTCAAGCTGGAAACCAAAGTTGAACTATTTGGTATCAAATCAACCCGCCGTTTTTTGAAGATGTCAAAATATAAGCACAACAGTCAAGCATGGAAGTGGAAACATTTTGGGCTGTTTGACAAAAGAGGATAGAGAGTAACTTAACTGCCAATAAAAATGGAGCCGTGGATGCGCGGAAAATCCTTGGATTAGAATCTTCTTTAATTAGCAAGCACACAACAACCCAACCAGGGGAGAAAGAGTGGCTCAAGTAAAAGTAATCGAGTAGCCCAGTCACTCTCTAGAACTCAACCCAATAGAATATGTGGAGGGAAGTTTTGAGTAGCGGCCAAGACATCTTAAGGAGTTTGTGACTCAAGAGTGGTCCAAAATCCCTCCATCTTAAATACAAAACTGTTGACCAGCTAAAACAAACATCTTATCACTGTGCTCGCCAAATGTATTTGTTAGACATAATAGGCTTCGATTTCCAAATATTAATGTGTGACAACAAGAATTTCTTTTCTGGAGTGCTTTACTTTCTATGAAAACCTTCCTTTTGCATGTTGCCAGGTGCAGTTATGCTATCGTGCCACTAAGAGGCATAGTTCGGCATCACGTGAGCTCCTCGTGTCGTGTCCGCCTTTCTGTCATGCGTCGAAGGTGGCTAACATATTAAGCACACATTAAGATGCCGCACAAGTGATTGTAGATTGTTCTGAAGACAATTTGAGTGTGAATGGAAATGTGAATGTCTGTTGTAACCTTTGGGGTTTTAGTGTAAGTCGAAAGTAATGCTAGCACTGTTGTTGGCTCGGAGACATACGCTAGCATGTTGTTAACTCTTTGACTGCCAGACGTTTTCCGAAACGGGACGTCGCCAGTGCCAGCCCATTTAAGCATTTTGACTGATCTTTCAAGGTCCACAGAAAATGACTATGGAAACACACATACTACCAAATGAAAGATTGGACTCTCATCTTTCATCAGAAAAAAAAAGTTTGTTTCTACCTTATTCCGTTCTTCAGTAATCAACACTAGAAAATGGTTAGTTTCACCGAAATGCTCTGTTTTGAAACAAAAAGCTTTTTGTGAAACGATGTTATTTCATGCACTCTAGTGAATTGTACACTTCTTTTTGTCCATGAATGATGCCACAAACACCTAAATAGTGCTTTACTTCTGTAAAACGCTTTCACCAACAATGAAAAAGTGTTTTTTGATTGCAAAATACTTTATTTCCATTCAACAGTGTAACAATTTGACAAAACAATTTCGCAAACTATTTACAAATGTGTGCAACTGTGGTACTACTTACAATTATGCGGATGTTTCAAATACAGTTTTTCTTTTTATAACGCTCCCCTGCGTGCAAGGAGACGGAGCAGGATTTGCACAACAGATTAGTTTCACTTTCGATTGTCCTTTCGCGTGCAGACGTTGCACTTTCTTGACGGCCTTTTTTTCCCGGGAATAAATAGCAAGTAGCAGACTGTACACACTTCCTCCGATGAATATGCATTGAACTCGGGGCACTCTTCGTCGTCCGATCGAACGTCCGCCTGAGCGTTGTGCTCCGTGTTTTCCGGTGTCAGCATCGCTAGCCCGTGAACCTTTATAACGTCGTCATAGCCGCCGCGTCAGCGCTTCCAACTTCTCCGTCAACCTCGGAGTCACCATCATCATCATCATCGATGATGATCATCGTCGTCATCAATGTGCTCTTTATCGTTGGTCGATGTCTTTGAAAAAAACGGCTCGACCGTGAGCTGCTTGCAAGCGGCCGCCATTATGGCTTCTTCAGCCATTGTCCCCTCAACACTCTAGCCCCGCCTCACGTCTTCTACTGACACCCACCCAATCTTGTCAAAAGAGAGTCATCGCTGCCCTCTAAGGGCCAAAAATAGTCATTAGGCTCAATAGACCTGCTTGAAACTTTCACCACAGCTGCGGAAGGCTTGCCTGCACCCGTTTCAAAAAAAAAAATAATAATAATTGGATGACATCTTTTAACGTCTTTGGCGGCCCTCCGTAGGTTTTTACTTGACATCTTTTAACGTCAGTGGCAGTGAAAGAGTTAATCGCTAACGGCTAGCCAAACAGTCATGCAATTCTGTCAGAAGCATAGCTAGCCTGGCTGGCTCCTTCACTTATTTAACTGTATTCTGTAGATTAGCATTTAAGTTAATGGGAACAAACATTGTTTAAAAATAACAAATAACATGTACTGGACGTAGTTCAGCTAAGAGAAATGCTGCATGAATCAAATATTAGAATTTAGGTTGTAAATGTGCAGTAGGTCCGTGCTTGTTATCGTGTTTGAGCCAGCAGAGAAGGAGCTGCTAGCACATGACCGCACACTTCTGGACTACAGAACCAATATGTACATGTGGACGGAATAGAAAATCATTTGTTAAACTAGGATAACATTATAATTCAGTTAAGGAAAAAAATTTGATCATGTTATCCTTTGCCTTTCTTACATATCAGCTGTCCATGGGCAGCAAAGCGCAAACGGCTGAGACGAGAGCGAATAAGTAGTAACAAGATAAATGACGAAAGATAAGATCTGCTCTCGCCTTCTTTCTCTCTCATCAGATCTTCTTTCTAGACAAGACTATATTTTATTGAGTTTCAAAATAAGTGCGCATAACGTCTGTCCGTCAGTCACTTCTGAGGGTTGTGAACCTGTCAAAAATGACAATGACGATTTGCCTTCCTCTGGTTTGGTTCTAGATGCAGCTCAGTTCAAGCAAGTTATCATTCGAAAAAAAAGTTCTCTTATTCTCACACCTCAAATTCAAAACCTTGATGCATTTTTCAGTACATTTGCAGGCACACTCCACAGACATTAACCCACGAGAGATGAAATATGTTTATATCATTTTTGCCTTTAAAACACCACAATGTGACCAAAATATAACACTATTTATAAATTACAGGGTAGGCATTTTAGCCAAGCGACCTCCATTTGCAGAACTCAAATGCGATAAGTGGCCATATTGTTTACAGTTCGAGAATGCAATTTCTGGAGAAATTGCATGTGAAGGCTAAAATGCTAAATGAAAAAAAATGGAAGCATGTGGACTGACTTGAAATAACTTGGAATCATGTGGAATGTCTTGAATTATATGGAATGATGTGGGGCTGAGCATTTAGAATTCTAAAGATGCAAGTCACATTTCTTGAATGTACCATTGGGTATGAATGGAGATTTGGTGATGGGGGGGGGGGGGCTGTGTAAAATGACGGTGAAAAAGAAGACATTTTTTGACGTATGGGAATTTTTGAAATTGTCCGCAAAGTGAGGAAATGAGCTGAACATGTAGAATTTGGAATGGGAACGAATGGTGAATTTTTGTAGGAGATGAATTGGTGTAAAATGCAGAATATGATACTGAAAAGGAGCATTTTTTGGCATGTAGAAATTTGGGTAATGTTGAAAATTGTCCCTTAGGTGAACTGAATGAGATGAAAATGTCCAATTTCAAATGGGGATGACGTCAAATTGTGATGTTAAATGTGTCAAATAATAGGTGGAAGTTTGGAATGGTGATAATCGGTTGAGAAATGAAGAAATAGAAGCCTATGGAAAAAGTATGATGAATAAAAAATATATATATATTATAATTCTTCTTATTATTATGCAATTGTCTGGGAACCAGTTTAGGGTGTACCCCGCCTCCTGCCCAAAGACAGCTGGGATCGGCTCTAGCACGCCTGCAACCCTAGTGAGGAAAAGCGCTTCGGAAAATAATAATATTCATAATAACATATAAAACAGCTGCAATAATACCTCATCAACAGGATTTAAAAGCCCAAAAATTGTGCACTGTCTATAGCCTATATAAAATGTGTGTGTATGGTTGGGCAGGTCGGTTTGAAAATGAAAATAAAAAGATCTCAATTTAGCACATTACAGAACAATGTTCTTAACCACAAATTTGAGTGGGGAAATTTAGTCAGGTAAATAGAATAATGCTTCAAAATCCAACTCTTTATCAGACATTGCAGGCGTGTACAAAAAGGTTGAAATTGGGCTTGTGTTGGACTAAGCCATGAAATCCACTTTCAGTGACAGCATGGAAACGTGTTTGCAAAGGGAAGTGAGGGCGGCAACAGATGGTGCATCACATTTGCGTCCCCTGTGCCCACTCAGTGACCGGTGTCAGGCAGATTCTCCTGGCCCGGAAGAACTGTGAGGCAGAACTGATTAGCAGGATCTTGTTGCCAACAAGGATCTCCGAAACACTAAGATTCAACATTTGCTGCGCAATTTCGCTTCCCACAGAGTTCAGTTCAAGCCAATGATCGCATCTCTTCGGTTGGAAATCTCCAAAAACAAGTCAGTGACTCGAGAAATTGAACCTGAATTTGTGGCAGCAAAACAAATCCACATAAAGGATACATGAAATGGTCTTTCATGCTGAGGCTTTCAAACAGCGGAAATGACGTTTAGCGACACTTTATTCAGTGTCCAGTTTTAACTCCTGGCCTGGTGCCAGTCGTGGATTGTTCCGTTTTTGTAGTGTTCACTGACATCATTTAGCATCGTTTTTGTTTTCTGGTGTCCTTGCAAAAGATTGGATGCCAATTGTACGCTTTCAGCATGAGGAGGCATAAAAGTTCGTTTGACCAGACGTGGGAGGTCTGGACCGGCGACAGTCCCGTTTCGAGGCCTGTGTCGCATTTTTTGAGTCCAGTCAGCAAGACAACTGTTTGGGCCACGTGCATGTCAACTCACATGACTCGTTTAACTATGAATCGCTAACAGGCATGTTTTGGTCAATGTAGTCCTACTAGGCTAATGCTGCGGTCGCCGGTCACACGCAACACAAGCTGAGCTTTTCTGCTGCTATATTTGCAAAGTGACAATGCGAGACCGACGCGAGGTAAACGACGCTGTTGAGCTGTTGCCAAAATAGCATTTTAGCATTAGCTAAAGCAATAACACAACCAGCAGTCACCAAATTGACTAGCGATTACATTTGTTCTAAATGGTTCCTGGTGAGAATTGATTATATATTTGATTTTCAGTGACAGTTAAGTGTCCCGCTTTTTAATTTTTAAAATCTTGTCATTCTAATACAAGCGCATCAGTATCTAAGCTCAAGCTGGCTGAGGATGGCGCAGTTATTGCAATGTGTCGCTCTCTCGGAGGGAGTTGCTGATTCTGTAGCAATCATAACTTGTTTTCAAGTGACATTGCTCTGTGCGCCGTACAAAACTTATTGAAGGCCACTGGCCCTGTTCTGTCAGTTTTTGCAATGGCTTGACCCAACCTTGACTCCAAAGTTGGATTTTTTTGTTGTTGTTTTTAACAGCGCATCATAAACCTGCAGCCTAAACTGAGTGTCTGCCGGTCAGCTCTCTGCCCGCCTTGCGGCCTGTCGTCTTATTGGTGCATTTGAAACAACTTAGCCCAGAGAAAGCAGAAGAAGCTGCAGCACCAAGTATGTTCCTTATTACATATTCCCCCTGAAGAACTCCTCGCTGTGTTCACTCAAACTCCGTCTCTGGAGACGCAACTGGCGCTCGCTCTCTCACAAACAGCATGACTCCTGGATTTGCAAACCTGAGCGGAATGCTAAGATAGGAGATAACATGCAGGGCCTTATTTTAACACATTTATATTTGGAGTGATTTTCAGCTGTATAAATGTGTGTAAATAACACGGAATATATTGCGTACCTTACGGAATTCTCGACTCGGTGAACAAATGCGGCGTTTGCACGGCAGCTTGGGCAAATGAAACAAACGGCAGCTACATAATTGCCTTTGATTAAATGAGTCCAAGGCGTTGTTCCAGACTACAATATTTTCTTAAATCATCTCATTCCTTGTAAGGCTTGAGAATGAATAATGATTTTGCCACTCCTCTCAGTTAAACACATCTGCTTGTAATGTAATATGCACTGTCAATTTCAAACTGAGCGGTGCAGTGATTTAGCCGTTTAGGACCAACAGCGCCCCTCACAGGTATTTGCTAGTAACTGCAAGTCGCTCAGGATATGATTTATGTTAGGGGATGTGAGGGTGTTTACGTAGAATAGTATTTGTGTGTTCCTATGATCCAGTGACAAAATGCACTTCACCGACAGTGCAAGGCAAACCTTTTAGGATGCTTCTGGAAGCTGAGCATTCGTGTTAAGCAGGAAGCATCTTCAGTTTGTTTCCCTCTCCATGGCACTTGCTCCAAGTTGCTAAAGAAATGTGACACTTGTCATTCTCTGACAGCTCCAACAAACTCCTCAAACTTGTCCCTAGAGAGTCGGCGGGAGTCCAGGCTCTCGCTTGAGAACCCCATGTGTCGTGTCAGGGCTCACACACACACACACACACACTCAATTGCGCCTGTCTGTCTGTGCTCATTGGAAGTTGCCGTCGCAGACATGCGCTGACATTACAATTAGAGCGAATACGCCCCAGCACTGCACGGTCATCCATCACATGTAGCGCGCATAATAAACACCGAGATGGCTTGCAAAGATGCTGGCAGCTCCGCAGCACATCTTGACTGGGGTGTGAAAATACATTTGCAGCATTGCGAGGGCAGCAGGTTGCTCATCTCCTCGCTTCAGGATAGAAGAATATTAGCATTCTCTCGGTCACTTGATTTTTTTTTCTTCCCCCCCAATGGCGTGTTTAAGAAAAGATGACGAGACCTTTTGTGCTGTAGATGGTGGTAATAACATCCTAGCTGTGCTATGAAGATGTGGATCATTTACTGTGTATCAAGGAAGGTGCCCTCCTTGGGGGTCCCTGGCACTTAGCAGGCAGGCGTGATCCCGATCTCATCAAGCGAGCACGTCCATCTCTATTAATCTCCAGCATTATGCTGGAAATTGCTCTGACTTGTCGGCCGATTACCTCAAATGAACAATTAGGCGGCTGGCTGTCACAATAACTTGCTGCCTGTCTCTAAATCGGCTTAGCAGTTTTTTTAAGGGCCGCCGCCGTCAGGGAGATCCAAATAAACGATTCATTCTGGAGGGGAAATGTCAGCTCTCGCAAACTTGACCAGCATGCAACTTCGTGAGATGATGACGAAGATAATAGTGTTATTATTAGACAGTGAAAACTTTGACAGCGAAACACTGCAGTACTGTGTTGTGTCATGTAAAATGAATTGATATTGTAAAACAATCATCTGAACAAGAAACCCAAATACAGTACTGTACAAAGATGGGTAATCCTAATTTCATCTCGTTTGTAAACAGCAAAAATTGTTGCCATCTTGTGGTGGCAGTCAATTATCTGGCTGCAAAACAAATGTAAAAAAAAAAAAAAAAAATCTCATCTTTATTTCATCAGGCCTACTTTGAGGCAATCTAGTGAGATTTACATGTGCTTGTTTGTCCTCGATCCTTCTCATCATCACACGTGCAGCATTTATACACAGTCATCATCTGCAGACACGCTCGTGTTGGCCAATGTCCTCGACGAATGCAGGAACAGGAACCATCGGAATCTTTTCAATTGGTCTCAGACATGCTGGATTGTTCTGGATGCATGTGAGCCACCAATGCAATTAGTTCATGTGTGTGTGTATGTATATGAGGGTATAAAAGCATATCAGAGCATAGTAATGTGGCCCGCTGTGTGCTCGGAAGTCTTTTTTTTTTGGGGTGTAGTGACCAGAGTTGTGACGAGCAGAGACGATGCCACTTGCTTCGTGTGTGTGAAGTAGAACAAAATCACAATCGCGCCGTAATCTTAAATTCAAGGAGCAAATCCAGTAACAAATGTTTACTTTTACAACCAGTTTGCTTTCGAGCCAAGTGGGAAAGTGAAGCACCTGATCTTGAATCTTTGAGTGGAACGGTGTTGATGCTGTTGTGGTTCACTCGCTTGACTTTAGTTGCCACTCAGGGATGCTGTGAATGTACATTACATGCCGTGTGATTGACTGGTGGACAGTCTCAGATGAGGTCTTGGTCTTGGGAATACTCAAGTAGATAAGCAGTCTCAAAAATGGGTGGATCAACATCCATTGAATTAGTTGAATTGATGTCTAAATGCACATACTGTAGAAGCACTGCTTTAATGTGATCCATTTGAATGCATTTTCTTACTACGTTCTTCTAGTTTTTATTTCTTAAAGGCACATTCAGTGATACCTAGCGCCATCTAGTGGTCCAAGAATAGCATTAGAAGCAATGCACGCGACGGTGGCTCAGACAGACCAAAGTTTGCAAGCCGACCTCCAATTCTTATTTTGCGTGAGCAAAAAAAAAAACTCGGCAGCCGCTGTGAAGCCCAACGGGCCGGATTTAGCCGGAGCAGCTTAACAAGAGCGGCTAGCGGGAGTTAGTCGCAAGCCATAGGCTGGAGTGGCCAACAAGAGCGGCTACTAAGAGGAGCTAGTTAAAAAAAAAAAAAGCTAGTAAAAGCTTGCGAGAGCAAAGCAGAAATTGACAAGCGACAGGCCCGAATGACGGGAGTTAGTGACGAGCACCTGCAGGCCGCAGCTGTGGAAGGTAAGCTGCGGTCGACCCATTGGCGCCGACACTCCATGCAATAACTACATTCGCCAAGTTGTCCTTTGGGCATCCGTAGCAGGAATGTGGCGGGTCTAGTAAGGTGAGACTACAGCCATGTAATATAACAAGTAGACCTACGATTAGATATCAAAAAAGATACATGTTTATGTGATACAACATATTTTTTGCATACTATTGACATAAACAGTCGCTCCACGCTGAGCTCGGCTTTCACCTTCTCTATTTTGCCGTGCAGAATGAACCCGAATGTCTCTTTAGTTCCCCGAGGACACGAAAGGAGTGAATACCTTGAGGCTAAAAAGAACTCTGAGACATTTCTTGTTCTGCGACCTCTACCTGACCTCTTCACACATTCCATAATAAGCACACGTTGCAATGCATGAATTTGACAGCCATTCGGAATTATTAAAGCTATCGCTTGGCTGTCGTCGTACGGCGCTTTGGAGCATCTGCGACGTTCTGAAACGATGTGAAATGCAATCTCAGCAAGGAAGTGACTGCCCCTGAGCTAGGAAGTGACGCCGGGGTGAAGTCATTAAAAAGCATGTCTCATTTAAATAAATGCCACTGCGCTCTCCAAAACGCCCCTCGGACCCTTCAGCGCGAGTGTGGAAAGTGACGCTTGCGCAGGTTTTGAAGTGAGCGCGTACCCGCAGGCCGTCTTGTGCACCAGCAGCTCCAGCTGCATTCAGACTGTATAAGGAACTATTGTGTGTTACGTTTGGCCTTGCACGCAGACAAAGGAACATATGAACGTGAGTTTTGAAAACAAAAAATGATATCCTCTATCATGAATGCATAATCCTCAGCGCATGTACAAACGTGATCATAAAGTATGACGCAGCTTTGCCCTGCTGACAGAATATTTGCAGTCGGACCTGATTTACGAAAGGCCTGCGTAACGTGATGCATCAAACCAGAGACGGGATGCCGCGGCTGCTTGCGTCTTTAAATGCAACATCTGAAAGGCAAACCGGGCAAACGCAGCGTAACTACCGAGCGCAGGCAAAATGAGCGGCCGACGGGTGGCGAATGAATTTTCCAAATGACCACATAAGAAACTGGAATGGTTGTTGAGGGCCGGCTAGGCTAACAGCAACTTACAAACCTCACTGTGTTCTGTATTAATTTGCTTCAACATGAAGCATTAAATTGTCTTGTTTCAATAAACTGCTGCTCATGTAGTTAAGGTGTACAGTTTGGAAATACACAACCAAATTCTAAGAAGTTAAAATCGCAAAAACATAGTAGAGCTAATCAACAGTCATAAAGAAAAATCCTGTCTACAATGTGCTTCTTTTTTTTTCAAAATCATTGTTATTCTGCTCAAGTTTAAACTTTACCTCCTGACTATAAAAGTAGCGGGCCGTCCTCCACCTCCTCTTGAGTTTCCGCTCGATCCCCTTTAACTCTCCCCCAGCGTCAGATCTGACGGCCCTTTTCTTTTGAAGGCGGAGGACCTTCAGATCACCGTTAATCCAAGGTTTGTTGTTGGGGAAGCAGCGCATTGACCTGGCAGGTCCAAATGTCTTGTCGTCCCTCATTGTGTGTGTCATATTAGCTGGACATAGTCGGGACTCCCAAATCATAGCATGGAGACAGCGGTAACTATATTATTAACAGTTACGGTAATTATGATACACTGCCTATCAACCTGTGTGACTGATAATGTCTATTATGTGAACAAATCACTTTGAAAATAAAAGCACTCTCAAGTTGACTTTTGATTTTGACTTCATGAACTCCGCGAGGGCCAATCAGAGGCTGTGAATGAGCCGAAGTCTAATTTGAAGGTGATTCGTGGTGAAAATGATCAAAGCCACTGATAGTACAGAACCCTCCTTTAAATATGCCGGTTGACAAAAGCAACGTGCAATCTTTTACTGATTGAACATGTCATTGTATCATCATCATCATCATCATCATCATCATCCCTGGCTGGGAGTGTTCGGTTTAGGTGAACGGTATGGGATTTTTTAATAGGTTTTAGGTGAACTAATGAATACACACACACGCACGCACGCACGCACACACATACACACACTCACCCACATACAAAAAAAAAAAAAGGAGAGCAATGATGATGACATGTCAAATCGGGAAAATTACCGAATGAACAATACTGAGCTCTCCAAAAAAAGAAATTTAAAGAAAAAAAATCATCATCATCATCATCATCACGATCCGCGTAGCTAGCAACAGTTCGAGACCCACATTTTGCACGACTATTTCCTGTAGCGCGTTACGCAGCGGCTCTTTCAAGTAGCCTGGCATCAAAAGGCCATCCCGCTTCTTTCTTGTTCTGTGCTGTCACTATCAGGACAAATCAGTTGTATATTAATAATGATAATAATAATACATTTGACTGCTCTGGCAATCTGCAAATGCACAGATCGTCCATAGCGCAGTCTTTCCAACTCTTTGCTCTTTTTCTGGATCGCTTGCCTTCAGCTAATTCTCTGAATACACTGTAAAAAAAAAAAACAACTTGGAAGATTTACTTTTACTTTTACTAAAAATTCTCGCAAGTGTTTGCACTCACTCCTATTAAGTCAATTCTATACTGCTCAATATCAAGTATATTGCACTCACCAAAATGAGGTAACATTTACATGATGCAAGTAATGATTACATGTAGGAAAATATTAAGTAACTCTGACTAAATGTAATGATAAAGTTTTTTATGGTAATGTGGTCAAATTTAGTTATTGTAATTAGGTTATAGCCATTGCCTATTTTGATCAATCTAAATAACATGAAATGTTAACCCATATGAAACAAATAGTAATTGTATTAACTTTTTCTATCTGACTTTACTGAATTCTTAACCCAGTACATCTTAATACTTGTTAGTACATTTGTTAAAATGAATGAACCTACCATAGATGTTTTTCAGAATGTGGGAGGAAACCAACGAAGGCACGGGGACACCCTGAGCCTCGGCGGCTCTTTGTAGAATAAGAAGATAGCGAGTGACCGCCATAATATAATTTCTCTTTAGCTGTAATCCATACTGTAACCCATCGACACAAAGTAGCTGGGCAGCTTCCATATAGGTTGGACAAGATATGCTTGTTACAAGAATCAATTCAAAAGATAATTCATCAATTATACTGTACAAATTATCTTCGGTCCACAGCAAAATGGCCGCCACCCTGAGATGGATAAAAACGGCTAGATTTTTCTTCATAACTCATATTCCAAAAATGTCATTATTAATGAATTCATTAGAATGTCATGTTTAGACGAGTCCGGTCACATATAACATATTATTGTCAAGAAACGTTTAAGGTTAACTTCCTCTTTAAGCAAAAACAAAAAAACATTGGTTGCTAGGTTCAACAGTTGAGCATCACTAATTTCTGATGTTGTTGGAGGCGGAGTTCTTGATTGACCCCTTCATGCCCAGACTACACACCTGGAAATAAATCGGGTTTGCGCTAAACCCAATCTATTCATCATCCGCTCAACTCTGCGGCCAAGATTCAAGTACAGTACTATATTTTAAATAATGGGCGTATACAAGGAAAGGTCAGTCGTCTCTCGTCAATTCCATCTATGATTCATTAGCTTTTATAGGTCTGTAAAACTGCCTGCCAAAATAATTCTACAGCAATTACGCAGACACAAGTTTGGATGGGATGAACAATAGATGACATAATTAAGAGCTGCATATAAATGTTAAGTTTGCAACAACTGGAAAGCTTTAAAGTTGACAGTTGCATCAAAATAAAAGTCAGCTGATGCACTCTTGGGTCCCCAAAAAGTTGGAGGCTATTAAAAACCATATTGTTACTCAAAATAGACATATTCTAAAATAAATCCTGCTGGTTTTTTTCTGTTTATTTTAATTGATTACAATGCCGGCCATTTTCAGACCCAACTTTACCTTCCCTACCAATGGATTTTTTATATATATATATATATATATATATATATATATATCAATACCTACCTGGAATGGAATGTCTGGATTCTTAAGAAAAATTATGAAAAAAAAAACGCACCTACCTTAAAAAAAAAAAAAAAAAAAACGTTCAATCAAAAACCTTGACCTGGATTAATGAATGCTATTTCATCAAGCATCTTTCTTATGCCCACATTTATGAGCGATAAAATTCATATTTGATTAAAGCCTCCAGTGGGTAACCGTGCTACTTTTCCAAGCCACAACAATGAGGCGTTCTAAAGAGGTCATGCCAGCCTGAAACTCCGGATTGTAAAAAAATCCAACATGATAGCCATGCTATTTTTTTGTAATCATGCAGGAGGGACAATTCACGCCCGAGCTGAATTGCGCCACAAGGCATCGTTTCACACACAAAAAGTCTTGAAAATGGTAATGGCGGGGGTGGGGGGGGGCTGTTTAAAGCTATAACTCCACTAGTGAGTACTACATACAGTAGCTGCCAGTTGCACATTATCAGACATCTTCAAACATGTATCATGTATTTACAGACAAATGTCGGAATTGACCTTACAAGGACTTAAGGTCAGGTTTATCTCAATTGGTGCAACTTCTGAAACTCATAGCGGATAAGCCCATCACCCCTCCCCCATGCACTGTCCACACAACAGGTCTGCACTCAAACCCATGCAAGCAACTCCCCAACATGGTGCAGTCTCGCCCTTAAATCAGAAACTGAGTTGCAGAAGCCACGCTCAACATTTTGAGGCAAGCACCAAAAATAGGCAGAGAGATTCCTGGCAGTGTCCTCACCACCTGACGCCAGCGCTGACAAGACAGACACTCAGCATGGGATGATCAGAACCCTTTGCCCAGGTGGCAATCGACTGTGGGTAAGCTAGGTCCTGAAAAGAGGGGGGGGGGGTGTTCTGATGCCAGCGTGAAGTCTGATAATCAGCGACCCAACGTGGGTGCCCAAACTCCCACTCTGAGTGCAATCAGGAGGTGAGCGGTCCCGCAGCAAAAAAAAGATGTCGGCCCTCTGCTTTTGTTAAGATATCTGCACAACTTGTAGTTGATAATAAGATGTCCTTTTTAAAGAAATATCAACGGAATGACATAACGCAGTCAGCCAATCAGCAACACAATTGTGCACTTAGAGAGGGAACCAAGAGAGCCGTTTCCACCCTTGAAGTGATATCAAATGACTTTAATTTTGATTGCAGTCATTGCCAAGATTGTGTCTCATTCCTGAATGGATGTCAATGGATTCCTCAGCAGATGATTTTCTTCGATACGCATTGTAGGTCGTGTCGCTTGAATAGCAAATTTGCGACGGTTTCACTCAAATGCATGCATGCGTGTGCGCTCACCAAACTCAACTTGCATCGAGAGTGTCAGCTTGCCTCGTTATGATTCCCTCCACGTTGCTGTGGTTCGCAGCCTCTCGCAGATCAATAGGAGTCTTTGAGCAAAGCAGAGGCCGTCTTGCTGGGCAAATCCGCGGCCATCATTGGTGCGGCTACACCAGGACGGATTTTTCCTATTCTGCTTCTCCCATCAGTTGAACATGGCAGAGGGGAAAATACAAACCAAGGGTCCCTTGATGGGAGTTTAATGCATTTCAGCGTACCTGCGGCGAAAGAGTGCGGCTGCAGCTTTAGAATTGGCTGAGGATGACTCACATTCAGGCAGCACGGTGGCTGACTGCTTAGCACGTCCGCCTCGCAGTGCAGAGGACGTGAGATCGAGTCCGGGCTTGGGCCTTCCTGGGTGGAGTTTGCATGTTCTCCCCGTGCCTGTGTGGCTTTTCTCCGCGTACTCGGGTTTCCTCCCACATTCCAAAGACGTGCATGGCAGGTGAATCGAACACTCCAAATTGTCCATAGGTGTGATTGTGAGTGTGGTTGTTTGTCGCTGTGTGCCCTGCGATTGGCTGGCAACCAGTTGAGGGTGCACCCCGCCTACTGCCCGAAGCCAGCTGGGATAGGCTCCAGCACCCCCCTGCGACCCTTGTGAGGAAAAGCGGTTAAAGAAAATGGATGGACTCACATTGAATACCTGTTTTTATTGGCATGTCTCCAAATCATTGTATTGTAATAATTGTATCAAATTTGATTCAATTAGTGTACAGCAGGGGTGGCCAAGTTGGGTCCTCGAGAGTCGCTATCCAGCCTGTTTTCCATGACTCCCTGCTTCAGCGCAGCTGAATTTAATGATTTGCAGAAGCCTGATAACGATCCTGATCATGAAATCAGGTGTGTTAGTGGAGAGAACCGTGGAAAACAGGGGCTCTCCAGGACCCAACTTGGCCACCCCTTGTGTACAGTGTGTACATAATTTGGCTTTCTCATGCTTCAGTGATTCCAGCCTTGGAAGTCATTATGGTGAAACATGTTGATGTTTTTATTCTTCCCGATAAATCCGGACTCACTACGGTCCTTGTTAACATGGATCCTTTGAATTCTCTGGTTGGCCGCTGCTAAGTCCACGAGGCCACTTAGTGAACTTAGCGGGATTCGGATGATTTGGTTCCTTGGCTTCTCATTTGAGGTAGTAAATGAAATATTGGATTACACAAGTGGCTGTGAGGCTGATATATGTTCTGCATGTGATGATGACAATGTTTTGTATTTTTTCTTCTTTAATAATAAATCCTCTACCTCGTTTTTGACAACACAACGTTTTTGGGCCGACTGCATTTTAATGTTAGTCATGATGGCGATACTTTCAGAGCCAAGTCAAGTATTTTTTTTTTAGCTGGTGGTTTTGGGTGCTGCCTTGCCTTAATGTCACTTCCCAGGCTAAAGTGCAACATCTTTAACCCTGCAAGCATTTCCTGCAGTATGGAGAACAAATATAACGCATGACAGTTGGTAGCTGGTGTCGGGCTGTGCATGTCTTGCCCCTCCAAGTTCTTGGAATGCATGTTGATGTTTGCCCGATGCTGAGTGAACACCAGTGACTCAAAAAGCTGCCGTAGCATGATGACAAACAACCACTGTCAACCCTCATTTGTGTTTCCAAAGATTTAAACATGGATGCTAAGGAAGAGAGAAAGGAAAGTCAGTTCATGTGGTGGAGCCAGAGAGCACGTGACATATTCTTAGGCATCTTGAATATAAAGTACTTTGTAGAAAGTGGATTTCACTCGGCTTCGTCTGTCCTTCCTTCCTTTCCTAAAGTCTCTCCTTTGGTCTCTTGAAGTCTCCCTGATTTGTTGGAATTCAGATGTCTGTGGGGTTGGTGAAGGACTCTGGTTGGTGGCCCGGTGGGTGGTGTCTGGTCGGTGCTGGATTTCACTTTCCTTTCTTTTCTTTGGTCCTTCCTCGGGTCTCCTGACGACCTCACGACTCTGGCTGGAAGTGTTTGGTTTAGGTGAACGGTATGGGATTTTTTTAATAGGTTTTAGGTGAACTAATGAATACACACACACTCGCTCGCACGCACACACGCACATACACATGCCCACCCACATACAAAATAAAAAATAAATAAAATAAATCAAATGAAATCAAATTTAAAAAATTAAAAAAGGAGAGCAATGATGTCATGTCAAATCGGTAAAATTACCGAATGAACAATACTGAGCTCTCCAGGAGAAGAAAAAAAAAAGTACTTTGTAGAAACATATTTGCATACATTTCCAGGATCTGCCACATCCAATATGGCAGACAGCGGGCCGCTCATGAAGGCATCGACATACAGTATGTTTATGGTTTGGCCGCTAAGTACATTTGAATTGTTTTCATATTTAGTTCACAAAAGGGTTAGCGGCACCACTTGTGTAGCTAGCATGTCCTCTGTGCATGCTACGTGTGCTAAACCGTCAGATCCATTCAGTGCTGTCACTAATGATGATGAGTTAACTTGAAATGCTGTGCCCATCCGCAGGCTTAAACAACTTTGGGTTTACACACAAGTCGTTTGTTGCTTATGGACGTCTTGAGCGCTTCCATCTGCTTCAAATGGATCTCAAACGCCAGCAATGGTGCGCGGGATTGCTGGATCTCGATGAAAATGTCTTCTAATTTGACCTCATTGTGCTTGCAGGAGCGTTTGATGACAAATGTTTCTTTCTTTACGTTCAATGTAGCTACGTTTTCGTAGTAACTCAGTAAATCCAATCCCACTTCGTGTTCCATCTTCCGTCATCCGCTCAGCCAGAGCTGATTCAAGAGTAATCACGTCTCGCGCCTTATTGTTACCACAGTAGCGCCAAAAGTGAAAGTTCTGCCAGCAATGTCTCCCTTTCCTCTCTTTTACTGCCATGTTCTTCTTCTGTGATTTCTCGCCTAACTGTGGGGACGGGCGCCCCTGTTGCGAGGCTACATCTCCGGCTCCACGGGGGAAGGGCTCAAGGCAGCGCGGCCCCGAATTAGAATCGTGCGCCGCCTTCCAATCATGTCATCAGGCTCTCCAGATGGGAAGTTTGTTAGCGTGTGACTCAGCGTATCAATGGCGTGTTTGAGTGTGCATGCAAGCGGCTTTTGAGCAATGGGGGATGTTTCGTTTCCCTGGTGACGTGAAGGTTTTTACACAAGTTACTTTACACATTTCGCGCCTCTTTGAAAGGCATGGGAATATTTTCTTCTTTTATTTCCTCTCTCTTGGCCAACGCGGTGAACTAGCGGTTGGGCCGTCTGGCTCACAGTTTGAATGGAGTTTTCATGTTTTCCCTGTGCTTGCGGGAGTTTTCACCAGGTACTGAATTGGGCATGTTGGGTAAATTGAAGATTATGTAACTGTTCCATGTCCCGCCCAAACAAATAATTGCATATTATGTATTTGACAAACACACAGCTATGCCTTCCGCTAGCTTGTAATGTTAACAACAATGCAATGCGATGCCAAAACACAATAGATGGGCTAATGATAGCATCAATAGTCATGGTTTATTAACCCTATAAACAATGGAGATTTGGAAGAAAAAAAAAATACTAAGTCATTGTTCTATGATTGCAACTTCATCATACTGCCGCGATGGCCAATTCGTACACACAAGGAGTCGCAATTGAATTCATCATGCGCAACTTAATGCATCTATTTATATGATGGTGTAACCTGCATAATTACATACCTTTTTTTTGGTGGGGGAGATATTAATGCTATAACCATTGATCTGATGAGATCGATGATTTGAGATGTGAGTATTTTGAGTTGTTGGTGTGGTCATGGAGTGAATTCAATTTGAGTTGTATCTCAAGGTACCGCTGTACACTGATTTTCCCAAAGGAAAAAAAACACCTAGGTGATGAAGCAAAAATAATTCTTCATGATTCCTGTATCCCGGACCCCCGAATCACATCTCCACAGTCAGATCCAAAAACCAAGATCAGGCTTGGGAAGTAACGGAATACATGTATCGCCGTTACGTAATCAGATAAAAATAAAAATTAAAAAATGCAACTGTATTTTGCTACAGTACAGGGAAAAAAAAACATTTAATCAGATTACAGGTACATTTATTAAAAATGGGGATTATTTCGAGGGGTTACAATTCTTACGATGACAGCACGATACAAAAAGGACATATGTGGCGACCGGTATTTACGGTTTGGAACATACTTGTCTTGGTGAAGAACTGATTTATCTTTAACACAAAAAATAAGTTTCAGCTGAGAGTCGATCCTTTATGGGGAGAGATTTGTCTCAAAAATATTCATACAAATAAGTTTGTGATTTTCACGTGTTTTTCAGATCCTCAAACATTTTTGCCATGTTCACGTCTTTTTTAATTTTGTGTATGCATTTTAGTCAACAGTGCATTTTCATCAAAGATGTCTTTGTGTGTCCCTAAACATATTTTTGATGTCTGTGCTGCAATTGGCTGGCAACTAGTCCAGGGTGTTCCCCGCCTCTTGTCACAAGGGATGGATGCCAGCTCACCCACAACCCTAATGAGGACAAGTAATATAAAAAATAGATGAATAGATTCTCTCTCTTCTCAGCATCTTGCAGGTCATGTTTGAGAGTGTTTGTGGACTGGAACAGAATCCTAATTTCGGCCAAACGCAGCCTCGACCGTCTTTTCAGAGACCTTCCTGCAATCTGTGTGAGGTCTCATCAAAATTTTGCCTACTTTTAATGAGGTACCTGTTTATGAAGTCCACTCACGGAGGCTGTGTGAACGCTTAGCATTTGCTCGCCAATTAGGAAAGCTAAACAGTCCCTATTGCTCAGAATCAACCGTTGGGGGAAGAAGACGTGCGCCAACCGTTGGGAGCGTTCGGCCATACTGCAGAAAGGAAGAGCCAGCAGCAAAAGAGGAAGGTGCCAAGCTGGCCACAGGTTTTAGCATCCAAATAAAAGTCATCTCCTTTCTTAAGGGAGAGATACTTTGCCTACTCAAAGCAAATCTGGCCATTAGTTTCCATTAGAAAAGAAGGCAAATGGGGCCATCTAGTGGACAGTTGATTTAGTTTGTAAACGCAGCCTAGTGATTCAGTAGTTACTATTTAGTGAAACAACAAGAAGGTTGAACACATGATCGTGCTGTTTTGCATCAAAGCGACCAATTTACATATTATTCCTGTCCATATTCTCTCCAGCGTGTCCTCGTGAGGGTCATCGGTGAAGAACTGGAGCCTGCTGACATTGGGCCCACCCTGGGATGGCCATCAGCCAACCACACGGCACATATCGACAGACGAGCGTTCACATCCAAAGAGTGGCTTCAATTAGGGAGGACGCTGGTGCCAATTTAGATGGCTGCCCGAAAAATAATATGTTGATGGGGGGGGGGGGGGGGGCGATTCGGGGGATGCGGACGAAGCTTTTCATATCTTTATGCCAGCACAATCGGTGATGAGCAGGCACCAAAAAAATGATGGTCCATGGGGGGTGGGGAGTGCTAAACCCTCTTGGCCCCACCCTCTGCACGCCACTGGTTTGAAACCCTCATTTTGAAACCCTGCTTTGAATCCTTCACCCTTTAAAACCCTACTTGGTAACCCCAACCTTAGTTTGAGACCCTATTTTGAAAGCCTAACTCTAATTTAAAATGCTACTTTGAATCCCTAACCCTTGCTTGAAACCCTAACATGAGTTTAAAACTCTACTTTGTAACCCAACCCTTGGTTTGAAACCCTATTTTGAATCCCTAACCTGGGTTTAAAACCCAACATTGAAACTTTGCAGGGGTGCGGCAGATGAGAGCGTTCCCAAATTGATCCCCCTCAATCCCAGCCGGACGCCCCTTCCGCATGTCCACATGCAAACTCCACACAGGAAGGCCAGATCCCGGATTCAAACCACAAACACAGAATCGTGGGGCGGATGCGTCAACCACTCATCCACTATGGAATCATGATTTTCATGAATAATACATGCAATAATGGATAATGCATACAAAATGACATTATTATTTTTCCATATGATTATTTCCATCTGTGGTTTGTCTCCCCCACTGCTGTAACCCCAAGATTGCAGTTGACGAGCACGGGGGCCGCGTGTATTTTTAGCACAGATGGCCACAGATGGAAGCTTGTCAAAGGCCAGAATGTTCTTTATCTCATCTGTCAGGCCTTTTGGAGGCCAAGATGGATGCCGTCCACTTGGGAGGGTTTGGGGTAGATGATGAGCTTTTAATTCTGTCTTTGGGGTGCGGCTCAATGACTTGCCGATGCAGATGAAGTGGGCCAAAGACACAATGCCCGCAGCTGCTGAGTTACTTCCTCTGTGGTAGCAAGCGGAGGTCAAATTAGGGGCAAAACCATTTGTCAGTGTCCTGGGAAGGCTGCTTTTCTGGCCATGGGATTCATTTGGACTATTAACTTCCACGCTATAGAAAAAAGGGTGTCCAAACTATGCGAATGTGTGGCCTTGCAGTATCCTAGAAATATCCTTTGACATGGCATCAACTCGTCCAAGAAGTGTGAATGTTGCGATGCCCACGTCCCTCAAGGGTGCAACACACCTGACAACTACAGCAAAAAAAGACAGCAGAATATTTAAGAAAAAAAATACTTTCAAATAAGAAAATTACTACTTCAAATAAGCAAAATTATCTGTCAACAGAACAACAAAATTTGACTTAAATTTACCTGTGAGATTTTGAAAAATAAGTCAATAATACTAGGCCCATATTAACCACAGCGGCCTGGAAATGTGTATTTTTAGACTACAAAATAAGTATTGACTTTTTTCCAGCTCTAATATATCGAACTCTTTTCTTAAACTACATGTGCATTGATTTACAGTTGGTTGCTACTCATGCTCTGCTGCCAAACCCTTACGAGAGCCAAAGGGTGTTTGTGGCAGACTCGTTGATTAAAGAAAGGGTTGTCATCTTAGCCTGCGTGTCAAGCGAGGAGATAACATGTCCCATTTTTCATTTGATTGAACCCACAACTTCCGAGTCTGAGGGCAGACGATGTAACACGAGACCACTGAGCGGGTACTACATTTACTGGCAAGAGGAAAAATGAGCTTAGTAAATATAACGAAAAATAGCTTACAATAAAGAGCTATGTTGCACTTTGTATTGTATTTTTCCATTTATCTTATTACTAGATTCTGCAAAATCTTAAAATAAGAAAATTCAACTTGTGAAACTGGCTGTTAACACTCAAGACTGCTTGATCAAAAAGATTATTAAATAATAAGTATCCTAAATAAAAAATAAAAAGCAGAATGATCTTGTCTGACCAATTTATTTTAAGTAAACATAACTTGTCAAAGCAAAATGAGCAAATTGATGTTAAATTTAAGAAATGATATCCTACTTAAAATTTCCGTTTTTGCAGTGATACTACTAATAATGCTAAAATGGTTTCATATAAAGATGCAAAGAAAGTATTTACGGTAAATTAGGGGGAAATTCTCTTCATAATGGTGAATAAAAGTAATTTAGGCAGATCTTTTGTAGTGGCATAACAAAATTGTGAAAAATCATAAAATAATAATTAACAGAAAGCTGTGACATAGCAGTTTTTTTTCCAATAACAAATAGGCATAGCTAGATAGATAGATAGATAGGACTTGTGTGTTTGAAGAATTGTGGCCCTTGCATCCTTCATTTATTTTGTATGGGGGCCCTCGCAGGCAAAAGTTTGCTATAGAGCAAGTGCAAGAAGCAGGGAATAAGACTCGGGTTTTGAGGCGTCTTTTTCTAAATTGCAAAGGGAGTCAGTGGATATGCTGGAGGCTAGAGCTTGGCAGTCAAGCGGTTGGTCTTGTATTTTGAGTTGGATGAGACCCCTTTGAACGCACATGTGCTCTCCATGCTAATATCGAGGATATGGCAAACAAGAAAGAAACGGTGATTGAGAACATTATTTTTTTATGGCTGCCAAAACAGCCTTGAACATTTCATTATTCATCACAGGAACACTGCGAGATGTAGCCTGAGAGTCTGCATGTACCAACTGATGATCAATATCGCCTCTAATTGATATTTTACCCTCATGGTGGTTTTCCCACTGGCCCATTAGGTCACTCTGCTCGGTAGTAGATCTTTCAGTGAAAAGCTCTAATCAAGCCTGAAGGTCGTTTCCTGAATATTGTCGCATTCTTGGCCTCATTTCCATCCCCTGTCTCTCAAGGCAAGGTAAAAGCGTCCCAGGGTATATGAATCACTGGAGCACATGACTACCGCCTTCGCCCACTTGCAGTCCACTCCATTGATATGGAAATGACAGGTGGGAACAGGAAAAAAACTGAGGTAAACAGAAAAACAAAAGACTGACCATGATGACTCTTGCAAATCTGGTGCTGGTCAAACTGCTGGCTTTGTTTGCATTTTTGGAAGACAAGGTTGCACAAGTCGTTAGGAGAATTTTCTGCACATGGCTCAAAAATTAATTAGCGTACCCTTTGACTCAACCACTCAAATAGTCTTGCTGTGCTGTGCTCTTCATGGGCCAAGCCGCAGGCAAAACAAACACTAGTGTTGCAAGGTGAGTGCAGCAGTCGACACATAAATGAATTAACATGATGTATTTGCAAATATTGCTCAACTCTACAACCATACACAATTTACGTTTCATCATATTTCCCCCCGTGTTTGTATGGTATTGGAATATTTGATTGGAACAGCACGAACTCCCGTGGAGATATCGGTTACGTGTAGTGCTTCTCCCCGACCACGTGGGGGCAGCATAGCTCCACTATGATCCAATCCGCTCCGTGTTCTGAAGACGAGGAAGATTGGACACAAACATAAATAAACATTAGTGCATGCGCCGTCAAATCAAGTTGATTTTATACTGCAAGTTAGTGCGTATATCGATTATAATCGAGAATATAGAATTTCCCAAATTCCTTCTGAAAACTAATTTGCTGTGCATGTCAACGTATTTCGTTTATTAGCCTTAATCTACATTAGCTTATGAGGGTGTGTTTCCAATCGTTATATTTAGCCTCAGTCCTCCGCGTTCCATTTTTCACAGTTGTTCCTTCACATTTAAAGCTTATGCGGGTTTTTTTTTAAGCGTATCGAAAGAGAAATGGACACGAGAGCTTTGAAGAATCCCTATCCTGACTATGACGCGAACCCTGAGCTCACGCAGTCGCTGTTTGACTCCCACGGCAAGGTCTTCCACCCATTCACAGTAGAACGATGACTGCGTTCGCGTCTGTGTTTGAATTGACACGAATCAGCTGCGGTGTCCCGTTTTTTTTAGCTGACGTCTGCGTTTGCGAAGCGGCTGAGCAGCAAGATCGACGAGCTCTCGGCTGTCATGGAGAAGGGGCTCAAGTCTGCCGACCCAAAAGATTGCACCACTTACACAGGCTGGGCAGGTACAGTGACGTCTGAACGTGGGAATGGGGGTTGATCAGGACCATAAGTAAGCATAGTACAGTAATAATAGTAATTCTATCAATAAACGGATGTATGATGCACTTTTTGAGTGGTTAGCACACCCATCTCTCAGTTCTGAGATTCAAGGTTTGAATCCAAGCTCTGGCTTTGTTGTGTAGAGTTAAAATGTCCTCCCGTACTGGCTTCCTCTATCTAATCTAAAGTAATCCAGTGCAACCAGTGAGGAGTAGATGTCGCAAATAGTTGTACGGAGAAGATGCAAGGCGCAGTAGCCACTTGTAACTGACATGCAAAATGTACATTCACTAAGGCTCTGTCTATTTGGTGGTCGTTCCTTTGTCCAGGCATTGCATTGCTCTATCTGCACCTCCACCGTATTTTTAAGCAACCGGCGTTCCTCCAGAAGGCTCTGGAACACGTCGGCCGCAGTCTGAAGTGCCTGAGCCGCTGCCGTGACGTCACTTTCCTTTGTGGCGACGCAGGGCCCCTGGCTGTGGCCGCTGTCGTGTACCACCAGCTGCAAATGCCAGGAGAGGCCGACGAATGCATCAGAAGGTCAGTCTCGCTGTTTGAAGAGATGAAAACATAGCATGATGATGATGGTGACCAAAATTAAGAAGATTGATTTGAAAATATTTCTGGAGCGATTCCAATTTGCCATTCCCAAACAATGAGATTCTCAAATGAATATTTTTCCTATTCACCTCCTCCTTTGTTTCTCAACCTGTTCAAAATGTCACATTTTCCATTCCACCGTTTGAATTCATGCCAGATTCCCTTTGCTGTAGGGCTCAGTTACACTTTGAGTTTGAAATCGTAATCGGAACTATTATGAATTTCCAAATTGTCTCGAACATTGCCACTCTCCT
Source organism: Vanacampus margaritifer (assembly GCF_051991255.1). Taxonomy (NCBI): domain Eukaryota; kingdom Metazoa; phylum Chordata; class Actinopteri; order Syngnathiformes; family Syngnathidae; genus Vanacampus; species Vanacampus margaritifer. The sequence continues at coordinate 566,408 of NC_135432.1, read as the reverse complement.
CTCGGTCTATTTTAGACTGCTGCAGTATCAGCAGACTGTGGTGAAGGGTTCCGGCGGAATGCCTGACGAGCTCCTCTACGGTCGGGTGGGTTACCTCTATTCTCTCGTCTTCATCAAACAGCAGCTGGGTGCAGATCAAATTCCATTGCAGCACATCCAGCAGGTGACAAATCCGCTTTGTTGGCACATTTTTCCACGGCCGACTGTTCAGCAGCCATGTTTCATATTGTCCCGCAGATCAGCGAGGCCATCTTGGCATCAGGCCAAGACCTCAGTCGGAAGTTTCACATCCAGAATCAAAGCCCCCTCTTGTATGAGTGGTACGGTGAACAATACGTCGGCGCTGCCCACGGACTGGCTGGCATCTATTACTTCCTCATGCAGGTAAAGGCACCTTCGGTCTGCTGTCGGCATAGCACATCCCGTTTGAGCCGTGCCTTCTCTGACCCGGGCAGTCTGGGTTTGTCGCGGCCGAGGAGAACGTTCGCCGGGTGGTCAAACCCAGCGTTGACTACGTCCGTCACCTCAAGTTCTCCTCTGGGAACTACCCTCCTTGCGTGGGAGATGATCGTGACCTGCTGGTGCACTGGTGCCACGGATCCCCGGGCGTCATCTACATGCTCCTGCAGGCACACAAGGTGAACGCTGAGTTGGCTATATCATCAAGTACACAATGCCGCTTGGCTCGCGATCACGGGTGAATGCCGGAGGGCTGTGGAAGGAATTGCAGAGTTGAGATGTGCAATGTCGCGCTTGAAGTTGGAATGGTTTGAATGGATCAAGAAATGAGGAAGGACAAGTTGAATTCTTTGTGGCAATTTGATTCATAATTCAATACCTCAACTGAAGCGTTTCATGTTGGAATGGTATGTCAATTGTTTGAGAAATGTGCAAGAAGAAGGGAAATATTTAAATATCCCTTATTTTGGAATATTGTGAGTGTGGGAATTTTGAGAACGCTATAAATAGCTCGGTAGATGTCCTGAAGGAGTTAAAGAGTTCAACGTTGGAATTGGTTGAAAGCGTTGTGAAATATGGAAGGATGAGTTAAATTTGGAAAACGTATTCCATTCATCTCACTGGAAATTATTTTCTTCTTTTTCTGACAAATATAAGTATAAATAAAATCATTTGGGAAGTGGGAATGGTTTCATTTGAGGAATGTGGAAGGAGTTGGAGAACATAAAAGTGTCGGAATTAAAAAATAAATAAATATATATATATGGTGCATAAATATTACACGGTATGAATTTTCTTCAGCAAAATATCAAATATATGAAAATGTAATATCTTCCATGCTCTATCGCCATCTTGTGGTCAAGCTTAATGAGTTCATTTTGGACATTGTAGGTGTTTGGTGATTGTCAATATTTGGAGGATGCTCTGCAATGTGGCGAGGTCGTGTGGCGCTGGGGATTGCTGAAGAAAGGCTACGGCCTGTGTCACGGCGCGGCGGGCAACGCTTACTCCTTCCTGGCGCTGTACCGTCAAACGCAAGACCCCAAGCACCTTTACAGAGCCTGCATGGTTCGTATACGCAAATGATGGACGACGGAGCTGCTTCCACGCCGCATTTATGCTACACTGGGATCTTCTCTTTTCCTGTCCAGTTTGCAGACTGGTGCATGAACTACGGCTCGCATGGCTGCAGAACACCAGATAGACCCTTCTCACTTTTTGAAGGTACGAATGCTAAAATAATGTTCTATGGAAACGGTGGCGCCTCATTCCGCAACAACAAGTGGAGGGAGGAGAAAAAAAAGAGGCTTCGGGCTGTTTAAAGCTTCTCCGTGTTATTATTAAGCAACATAACTTTGTCTTTAGGTTTTTAAGCAATGGATGTTAGAATACAATCAATGGAACTACACACGTAGACTAACAATATACAGTAACAAGCATATATTCTTTATCTTTATATCATCTTTATCCTCTGCCAAAAACAATTTTGGAGCAGCTGACTAAGGTCACTTGAAGTCATTTTTAGGAATGAAATTCATTTCTTTTTTTCTCTTCTTTTCTTCGAGAGAGCTCAAGTTCATTCGGCAATCTTACCGATTTGACGTCATCGTCATCGCTCTCTTTTTTGTGTGTGCGTGTGTGTGTGTGCGTGTGTGTGTGTGCGTGCGTGCGTGCGTGCGTGCGTGCGTAACCCTAACCAAGTGAACTTCATTTCTGACTACATATCCTAGTTAATCACACCAAAAGGTGTCACTAATGTATAATTGATTTAATCATGTCATGACTGTATAATTGAATAAATAGGTGTAAAGTAGGGGGCTGGAATATGTTAATGACACTTGCATTCATTTTATTGGGGAAAGGTGATTTGAAATAGGAGTCGTGATTAAAGAGCGTGGTCGCAGAATGAATGGAACAGGTTCCTCGAGGCGCCACTGCGGTCAAGTAAAAGAGTCTGACTTTCCTTTACCTGCTTGCGTCTCTTCCTCTAGGCATGGCGGGTACCATCTACTTTTTGGCCGACCTCCTGCAGCCAACGCAAGCACGCTTCCCAGCCTTCGAGGTGTGATTTTCTTTTTCCCCGACCGCAAGCCAACAGGTAGATGTCCTGCTGTGACACAACCAGATCCAATGTGTCATTTCTGCATTTTCCAGCTAACTTTCCTTCCACCTCATAATAGCTTTAAAAAACATAGATTGTTCTTCATTATTTATTTTGATGTTATCCGTTTGCTATTCATGCTGTCATAAATGGATGCTTTGCACTGTCGTGAGTAATAAATAAGTGATTTCTCACAGCAACTCTTGTTGTTCTTGTGGAGTGGTACAACCCACCACCGGGTGGCAGCATTGGAAGAATTCATTTGCAGAATTCAAGTACGGAAGCATATCGCATTCACTTGGGGGGTGGGGGAACTCCTGTTTTTCTAAACTAAGTTTTCGGGGGTGTGGGGGGTCATTTTTTCTGAATATTTTTTTCAGTCATCAAAAAAAATTCCGAAAAAAGGGGGGGGGGGGGATTATTCAGAAAAACAGGAGGAAAAAAGGAAAAAGAATATTTTTAGTTTATTTATTTATTTACTTATTTATTTTACCTCTTAACTTCAAGTGACTGACTTGTTGCAGACTCGCCAATGACGGACACTTTCCCGCATGCAATTCGCTCCCGTAGAAACTTAACTGTTAGCTTACTAAAATCAAGCCGATCGATTGTCATGTTGGTATACTGAGCCAGTAAGTGATATGGTTTCAGGTATGCGGGAAAGTGTCTGCCAAGTCACTTGGAGTTCGTTTTTTAAAATTCAAAAATAATATTTATTTTTAAAAAACAGAGTACCAGCTTCTGTTTTTTAGAGTAAATGTTCCCTATTTAAAAAAAAAAAAAAATCAAATTTTTCGAAATGTTTTTTTTCTGTGACAGAATTTTTTTATGACAGAAAAAAACATTCAGTAAAACAGAAAAAATATTCCAAAAAACAGAAAATTAAAAAATAAATACAGAAAAAAAAAGAAGCTCTCCCCAACAAATGAGTAAACGAAAACAGGATTTCAACCCCCCCCCCCCCCCTAAGTGAGTGCATTACACTTCCGTATTCAAGTCATGTTAATTTGATCATTAAATGTATTGTTGATCACCCTTGACTCAAATGGGATGGTTAAATGTTCGATAATCCTGACTTTGTGTCAGAGAATGAAAGCACTTCATCCGCGACACTTCTCGGCGAGTGGCTCAGATCTTGTCTTGTATGTGTCGTTTGTCCAGCGCAACATACAGCTCTCGTTTCCAAATAAGGCTGACACTTTGGCCGCACCGCGACACAATGCCACCGCTCTTTTTTTAATCCTTGGGCCTTCTCCGTGACACATGAGGGAGGGGGGCCGTGCCGGAGAAGCAAGAAGAGAGTTTGCCCCCACCCCAATCTAAGAAACCAAACACCTCAGGCAGGAATGGTTAAAAATAGAGATCATCTGTGCATGGGGGCGTGTCCTAACTGGGTTGGCCGTTTCCTACAAACACACTTATCTTTGGTTACGCATGTATGTTAGGCGTCCGATGTCGAGGTATCGTCCACGTTACCAGTCTTACGACTATACATCACTCTGTCCGTGTCATTTGTTCTCTGGCTCAACTGTATAGCAGCTTTCAGGGCTTTTTTGAAATGCGATTTTCCCATCGGGTTTGTGCAATTACAAACCATTGCAGACATCACCCGCGGTAGCGGACGGACGCTTGCAACTGTCACGGGCTGCGACTCAGCACCATGGAGAGCGCTTGGCGGTGGTGACGGAAACGGCTGCAAGCCCTTCAACTCGCTTATTGTCGCTCCATTTTCTCTTCATGAACATGTCTCTCAAAACAAAATGGTGGCGTTTCCTGCGTAGGATCCGACTGCTAATTGTCCATAAGAAGAAGATCCATCTCCCTCAAGTTAATAAAAGGTGTAAATGATCTCTCTGGCTTTGGAGGCCTTGTGAAGAGGGTCACTAGGTTGCACACACTGAGCTTTAATCCATTTCCACCATGAAAATCTGTTTGCGTCTTTTAGATAAGGCAAAAGCCATGAAAGATTTTTGGTGGACTTTTAAAGTGTGGTTGAAAATGCTTTGAAATATTAAGGCTCAATGTCTTGATCCTAAAAATAGCCCTGCCCCCTCCTAAAGGCTGCCGCTAGCACGGCCTGGCCGCGCCGCTCGCTTCTCTGTTTGCCCTAAGAAAGTTAAAGATGTCCCAGTGTGTCATCCGAGTCGCCTCATTAGCATGTGTGACATCACGGGCCCGGAATAAATAAGAGGGCGCTCCGGCCAAGGCTCAGGACCACTCTGTCTCGGGACTTTGGCCTCTTTTTTTTCCTCTCCTCTCCTGCGTCTCCAACTCTCCAACATGGTGTGTACTCACTTGTGTGCCGAATGTTTTTGGGTGTGGCCGCGATATAATGCAGTCATGGCATATTCTGTACAAGAAAGCAGAATGCTTAATTATCATGTCAACATTGTAAATTAAGATGCGACGAATATGAGTTAATGCAATTTGTAATCGTTTCTAGTGATTGGTGATCACGTGAGCATCTGCTGTTTGGGTTCTCATGGTTACATTCTTTTGATACACGTCTGTGTCTTTTTTGTTTGTGAATTTCCGTCACAGACCGAGTTCACAGCCGATCAAATTGAGGGTAAGTGAGAAAGATTCTTCACTCTCCGTTCAATAATTAGATCTTGTCCTTCATTGTTGATGAGTTTGCGGATGGACGGCATGGTCCAAATGAACTAATCTGCCCCAGTTGCCATGGGAATGTTAGTTATGTCTATTCTGAGCGGACCCGGCCTTTCCCCGTGAGCCGCACTGTTAACACCCGGCCGGGGTCAAGGGTTAGCATCCTGACTTGATGAGCAAGGTCACCTTACAGCCAGGAATCCAAATTGTGATCCTCGCCGCCATTGAAACCTCGCCTTATGTTTCGCTTCATAACGCGATAATCATGTAGTGGAAACAAGATGGCTGCCTTTTGCGGCCTTCGATTGGGTACCAGCACCCTGAACTCCCTGGTCAGCATTTTAAGTTTACCACAGGTGTCGCCATGCCTCTATATGGCAACTGTGGAGGGGAGGGGTATCGGTTTGCACCCACCCAAGGGGGGTGGGGGTGCGCTACAGCTGTTGCGACCCCCGCTAGTTGCAAAATAACATAAAAGGGTCATCCATCTCGACGGACAAAAATAGACCACCTCCGCTTCCTCTTAGCTTGTGAGCCAGCGTGGCGCCACATAGTGCCACATGGTGGCTAACTTTGATGCCAAGGGTACAACATTTTTTTTTTTTTAACTTTTATTGGAGCTAGCGTTTATTTTATCAGTCATTTTAAAATTTTTGATCAATTTCAATCACACTTGTTAGTTGTTATCGTAGTTACTTAACCTCATCCCATTTTTATTTTGAGTCGACTATAAGTCGAGCATTTTAGTCCAAGAAAACAATTTTATTGGACTAATTGTAATCAACAGAAACTGTCGACATTTTAGTCTCGTTTTAGTCAAAACAATCATTTTACCCTTGTATATTTTATGTTAGCAGATAATATTGAACATTTCCGTCTCATCTAAAACGGCTTCACTTTAAATTTCCTTTGATCTTTCTGATTTAAAACAACTTCACACACAAATCCAGTATATCAACAAGTCCATGCTACAAGCTAGTGAGTTAGCTAGCATTAGTTAGCGTTGAGATGAACATTGTTTGAACGTAAGCCTATAGCTGTTGTATGAATGTTACGACGTTGCACTCGCTACCTGCAGATTTGAAAGGGGTCGGGGGGGGTCACTGTGTGTTAGTGACAGATTAGCAGAGACAGGATTTGACCAAATCTTCATTTTCATCTCGCCTTTGTTGGTGAACGAAAATGTCCATAGATTTTTAGTCCAGTCTTCATTAAGTTAGCCAAATGTTGGTCTTGTCTTTATTAGTCGAGGAAAATGCATACGAATTTAGTCCCAATTATTGTTTATTAATGGGGGTTTTAGTCTGGTGAAAAATGTGTGTTGAGGCGAAAGAAATGTCATTAACAAAATGACCACTCATTGGCGAGTGTAAACCCCAAAATTGCCACGTTCTCTCCTGCTCAGACTTCAAGGAGGCCTTCGGTCTCTTCGACAGAATTGGTGACAGCCAGGTGGCCTACAACCAGGTGGCCGACATTATGCGCGCTCTGGGCCAGAACCCCACCAACAAGGACGTGGTCCACATCCTGGGCAACCCCAGCGCAGAAGGTAAGACCCCCGCCGCTCAGACAAACGGCTGCGCGTACTCAATGTCCCTTGGCCTTGGCTTTGCCCGCAGAGATGGCCAACAAGAGGATCAACTTCGACGCCTTCCTGCCCATGCTGAAGCAGGTGGACGCTATGCCCAAGGGTACCTACGACGACTACGTTGAGGGTCTGCGCGTCTTCGACAAGGAGGGCAACGGCACCGTCATGGGTGCTGAGCTGCGCATCGTGCTGTCCACCCTGGGTGAGTTCCACCTCCGAGCAACACAAAAACACCGAAATAGCCGGCGGCAGCGTTTGTGACGTGGACGGCGTCGGCCAACAGGAGAGAAGATGAACGAGACCGAGATCGATGCCCTCATGGCCGGCCAGGAGGATGAGAACGGCAGTGTGCACTATGAGGGTACGTCCCCCGGGACAATGCGCCGTATTACCTGCTCCTTCTTTTTCTCGGACTCAAGCTGGCCTCCGTGTTGTTTTTGCAGCGTTCGTCAAGCACATCATGTCCGTGTAAGCAGCAAGCGCAAGCAGGAGCGTGTTCAGGACATCGGACACTGTTAGGAAGACCAACAAGAAAAGACAAGGACTTTGTTTAAGGGATGTTGAAGCGAACCCAACTTGTTTATTTTGTTTTCCTTTCCGTTTCAACCCTCCTCTCTCGGGACATCCCCTTTCCATTGTAGACCACATCGCTCACCTCCCACCGGGGGCGTGTCTCCACTCGCCGCATGAGGTGAGGAAACGGGGGATCAGGGGTGACCGCTCATCAAGTGAGGGCCGATCCCTCCCTTCCCACCGCCACCTCATTCAGTCAAGCCATCACTGGCCCAGCAGCGCCAAAGGTCCTGGAGAACGGCAGTGGACTGACCGCCAAAGTCTCCCACCTCCCTCAAAACCGTTATTTATTTTCACTCTGTTCACTGCAGAATAAACGTTTCCAAAGTACATCCCAGCTCGGTCTGTTTTTCATCTTTCATTGGCGCTTTCAGAGCAAGAAATAAGTTGCAACGCATGCATCAGCAGCATGTTATCAATCAATCGTCCTCGAGTGACGTCGTTTGGACTTGACGGCACCCGTGACTCGTCCGTCGCACCGTCTGTTTCGTCGATTCCTCATAGTTATCACGCCCTTTTCAAGTTATTTTAAGTTGTGTTGTTGTTGTCGTTAGCTCCAGCAACGGACGCTCATCGAGCAGGTGGGCTCGCCATCAGCCGCGTCACATTTTCCTCTTTAACTTTGAATTAGCTCCACTCTGCCATCCGTCAGCAATCAATATGCATGCGCAAACACCAAATATGGGTTTCGGGTTGCGCAAATCGTTTTCTATAAATGACTGTACAAAGTATTTTGATGTAAATGTACGGGGAAATCCAACTTATGTCGAAATTCGGCTTGCGTCGCCAGCGTAGGAACGGAACTCTGCAGTAACTTGAGGACTCCCTACTCTGCACAGCATGTGTGGCTTCATTATGTCGAATATTGTGGAAAAAGTTCACAAAATGTTATTATATGGAGAGAAATATTTCACTCCGTGTGTACTGAATGTATAGAATACTGCCTAGGAGTTTCACTTTTTGATATGAACTAAAATAGTTTGAGCTTCCCCTAGTATTCCGTGATCTGCACCTGTACCTTAAATGTGGTTGACTTCAAGCGACTGAAATGTCAATCAACGTGAATTTGGGCCACTCTGGTGCTTTTGAAGTTATGAAAAAATACATATCGTACCTGTGTGTTCCAAATGCCTCGGATGACGTGAAGACTAAATACAGAAGAAAAAGTTACAATGTTCCCATGTGTCACTAAAAGACAAACAGATGTAAAAGACAGACGGTGAAGAAAGTGTGGTACACGTAACACTGGCTCTTATAAGTGCTATGTGAAAAAAAATGGCTGCATTAAATACGTACATCCATTTAAAATACAAATAGAGTACTCTACAAATATGAAAATGAAAGGAAATATCTTATAAACTAAAGGAAAGAAAATGAAGGGAAATATAAATTAGGACTTAACAAGTTTACAAGTTCTTCTAAGTAAAAGTGCATGGCATTATAATAACTAAAATGATTTTTTAAAAAAAATACAAATATTTAATACATTTTGTCATTCTTTATGCAAACAACATTTTCCCAAATCCTCTCCGAGATTTGTGTCTTTCCTTCAGGAATCAAAATTAATATTCAACTCAATCAAATTAATCAACCGTAAGAAAAGCAGTACGCTTCTCTTAACTTGTTGTTTTTTCCCCCTATGAAGCTTCCGTTGTATAATATGCAGAAATGGTTGACCTGTTTTACTATCAATGTTTATTTTCTTATTTGACTTTTTGTACTGATTGTATTTTAAACAATCAGATATGTTCTGCAAAGAAATAAAGTTTTTTTTTTGTTTCTTTTTTATTTCCGTCCGTCCGTCTTCAATTCCGCTTATCCGGGGTCGGTTCGCGGGGGCAGCAGCTTTAGCAGGGAAGCCCAGACTTCCCTCTCCCCAGCCACTTCAGCCAGCTCCTCCGACGGGATCCCGAGGCGTTCCCAGGACAGCCGAGAGACGTAGTCTCTCCAGCGTGTCCTGGGTCGTCCCCGGGGCCTCCCGCCAGTAGGACATGCCCGGATCACCTCCCCGGGGAGACGTCCAGGAGGCATCCGAACCAGATGCCCGAGCCACCTCAACTGGTTCTTCTCAATTTTTATTTCTTTTTAATGAAATGGCCTAGCAAAACGTATTATTTGGCATTTTTGAACAGGTTAAGACTGCCTACACACAATTTAATTTGATGAACCTTCTTATTATTTGACCATTTTTTTACATTCCTTGATCCAAATACTGTATCTTGTTTGTGTTTTTGATCTGGTTTCAGTTAGTTTAGCTTCTATATCCATTGTAACCTCCCTGCCTGGTGTGTTTTGTGATGAATGGCCGAGCAGTGATGTAATACCGTTTTAGACCACTAGACAGGAGAGTTTAGTTTAGAACCCAAGATCTGTCCTCTTTCATCAGAAGAAGAAAATTCTCATTTTCTGTCTCAGAAATAGCATGACAGCAGTCCCACTCTGTGGTGTAAAAGACAGAACTTCCTCATTTATTTATTTTTTAATGATTTTACAAATGAGATCATAATAAATCAATTAAGCAAAAAAAATTAAGCAAAAAAAAAAAAAAAACAGATATCATTGTCTTGTCATGGCGAACACTCGGGGGTTGTAATAAAACAGAGTGATCTCCCTTACCATTATACACGATCAGATGACGAGCCAATTGCAGATGCAGACGGCAGCCCTGTCTTGACTTGTTTTAAACGTTTTCTTGTCCCGCAGCTTCTTTTTTTGAAGATGTTTGTCAAAAATGCAATCAAACTCTTTCGTACTTGTGACGTGAAGCAAATCTCCCGGACAGCGTAGATTCTGCCTTCCGGAGCAGCAAGGTAAATGTTGAATTTCTTTCGACACTTAAATGATGTAATGCGTGAGAAATGTATCCTTTGTCAACTTGTCAAGTCAAAATCCGTTACCGGGTGCAGTTGCAGTGTTTAAGAGTACATATACTTGAATATAATGTTAGTCAAACGCAAGTAGCTGAGTACTGTCCACTTTTGGTTATAGGTTTAGGTTATCTTGTAAAACATTCAATAGGGTTCTGTAGCGCTATAGTAATTTTCACATCTAAGCACTAAGCGGCAGTTTATGAGGTATTTTTTGATTATTATTTTTTTTTTTTACAGGTACAAGCTATTGATGTATGTTTACACTGGTAGGCTTCAAATCTTGAAATAAAAATCGTGACGTCAATGTGTTCAGTTTTCGTGACAATTAACAACACGAGATGAGCTAGCTAGCTAGCACATGTCAATGTGTTCAGTTTTCGTGACAATTAACAACACGAGATGAGCTAGCTAGCTAGCACCGGATTACGAGCTATGTTCGTACAATAAATCTTACCTTCATACTAAAACTTCTTTCTTTCTGCCCACTTGGAGTGCTCTGCATGTCAACCAACGTTTAAGCTGTTCCACGCGGTGTTCGTCTATTGAACCATGTTGACATTTTCACGCCTGGGACGTCCTCTTCTTCCAAAATGACGCGTTAACTGGTGTGGCTACTCTGTTTGTTTGGAATTTCGGATTTGTGCATATTAATGATAAAAAGGTGGCGTCTTTTGAGTTCAACCCACTGTCGTTCTCTCAACCAATGAGGATCCTCCAGATCCCCGCCCTCTTCTTCTACGAGTACAAATCACGGTGCTCTACAAGTACAAATCAGTGTTGCACCATTTGTAGCGAGAGGTTTGGTGCAAAAGTCACGTGACTGGACAGCAACCGAAAAAACCCTTGTGACTCCTAGTGGCGACTTCTTTGACTACAGGTTGTAATTTCTACAGATACAAATCACAACTTTTTCAGAAACAAATTTTTTTTTGTACAGGTACAAATCATGACTTTTACAGATACGAATTTAGACTTTTTTTCTACAGGTACAAAAAAATATTTTTACCGGTACAAATCCTTTTTTTTTACAGATACAATTTTTTTTTTACAAGTTACTTTTGCACCATATTTACCTCCATACCAATGTTCTTGATCTTATCTTCTATTGTGTCTGTTTTGTGGAAAACACTACTTCACCTTTATATTTTTATGCAGGATCGTGAGTGGTCGGCGGCAACAATGAATACACAGAGGCTTGATATGCTTTGCTAGAATAACTGTGCCTTTTATTCCCCGCAAACAGCAATCAACATTTTTATACTGTGCTAGAATGATTATACGTTTTATTCCCCGCAAACAGTAATCGACACCTGTGCTTTGCTAGAATGATTGTACCTTTTATTCCCCGCAAACAGCAATCAATACACTACAACGTTAAGCAGCATAATATGATCATCATCAGCCCTTACCTTGACACTAGACCGGAGAGCCCACGGTCCGGGTAGAACGAGCTGCAAAACGGCTGGGCAATCGTACGTGTTCCACAGCTGACTGTCCGGACCGTGTGCCGCTCCGTCTTTCATTCGTTAGCGTGGGAAACCGGGCTAGCCAAGCCCTTTCTCAGACACTTTCCGAAAACATGTTTTGCAAAGCAGGGAAAACTAGTAAAAACAAGGAGGAGTTCCCGGGCTGATCCCGCCCTTTATTTACAAATTGTTGGGCACCTGGATTTGTACAACAGTTCAGGACAACAACATATCCTTATATAAGAGGTTACGTGAGGACATATCAAACCATGTTTTTCTTCCCTTCAGTGTCTTTCTGATTTCATGTAGTTCACGGCGACCATTGACACACTTTCACACAAGACTTTTTATTACTACTATCATTATTATTATCATAAACAAAAACATCTATCAATATTTCATTTAGTTAATAATGATGATATGCGAACGAAAATATTCCGTCCTTATTTTATGCAGTATTTAAAAATGTGATTTGTTTGCAAGTCTATATATATAATATGTGAATCTAAGCTCCTGTACGGAGTTTGCATAAGTAGCCCAAAGTGACGTAGAAAGACATTCTTAAGGTTACTTGAAGACTCAAAATTGCCCATAGGTGTGAATACGAGTGTAACTGGTTCTTACTTACCCCGTTAGTGCTGTATGATCGCAGTCCAACTTAAGATGCGACTTACAATTAGGACAGAGTAAACACAGAGTATTGATGATGGAAAATGTACTATGGGGCACTAGTTGATTTTCTTAAAGGATGTGGCCCTGCTGTAATAATGGCCTGATTTGGCCACTAGAGGGAGCCATCCTACAACATATTCAGGTAAGTATGTGTCAAAATGAGGTATTTGTTCTTTTAAAACGATTAAACTGATGCTAGAATTCTTAATAAACTAAAAATAATATTAAAAAATGGCTAATAAACTACTAATAATATCAAAAATGACGACTCATGATCAAAATTACTCAGAATAAATTCTGATAAATTGCTCACAGCTGGCGTTTTACAACAATATCTTGAATTGGACATAAAATAAAGGAACACACCCCAGAGAATGATCGACTCTGGCGGGACCACCCTTGGGTGAGGGTGTCTAGTGATAATGACCGAAACACCCAATGATCTCAAGGTCCACTCCTGATGATGTGCTCCTACCCGAAATTACAGCAGGGATTGTTACTATAAATTTGAACTAAATTAGGAACTTGTACCCTGCTGTACTCAATATGATCATTTCCACTTTATTTTGGACCTTCATACCCTAACCCTGGTCCAAAAATCCTAACCTCAACCAATGTTGTATTTAGTACAAACTCACCCAACGCTAACCGGTAAAAACCCTACTCTAAACCTAACCATAACCGGCTTGGAGTCTTGTTTAAGTCTTATCTGGCGCAACAGAAAACAGATAATGGTTTTGTAAGTTCTTTTTTCAGATCGGAGTGAGAGACATAGCTGAAGAGTTGCAGAATGACGAGCGCCGGCCAGTGCCAGTGCACTCTTGAGCAACTGAAACTTGTACATCAAGCATAAACATTCTCAAAATGCTCACTGAGTGTTATTTGTTAAAAGCAAATGATGATGTAACACTGGCAAAGGTGCCCCTGTCCTAGCAAAATTCAAAATAAATATGAATGAAGCTACCCAGGTAGTGAGTCTGAAGCAATATGGAATCCCAGGGGGACACGATGAAATTACAGCCACAATAAAAGATTATGTGGATGCAGGGGTGTTAAAGACATGCACTACTAAATGGAACAATCCAATATGGCCGGTGCATAAATCCGATGGAAGTTGGAGAATGACAGTTGACTACAGACAACTCAACACACGCACACCTCCTCTCGCTGCAGCTGTACCTGACACGGTATCTATAGTGGAAAGAATCCAACATCATATCCAGGGACCTGGTATGGTGTTATTGACCTGGCAAATGCATTCTTCACCATTCCGATACCAGAGGATCGGATGGAGCAGTTTGCGTTTACCTGGGAAGGAAGGCAATATGCATTCACTCGTCTTCCACAGGGCTATCTACATAGTCCAACCATCTGTCACCGGACGGTGGCAGAAAATTTGGATTCATTACCATTGCCCCCAGGGGTGATGATATCACATTACATCGATGATATCATGGTACAGGCAAAAACGCAACCCGAGAATATATCTTGTACCGAGCTCGTTGATTTCCATCGATTCGAACCACTGGTGGTTCGGACCAATCACAGACGATCAACTGTGACGAAAGCAGAAAGCCAGCGCCGGCACCGGGGAAAATAAACAAGCCTAACAAGGACAAGACAAATGGACGCTGCAATTAATTCTGTTCTCGCAGAATTACTCATCGTTTCTTTGTTGAATATTGAACAGCAAGAGGAGCATATTTAGCTGGAAAGGTAAATGTGTTTGCAAACGTGAATGGGGTGGAACATTGGTCATTCTTATAGTTCCACTCGGATGTATTTTCGTGTGACACGCTTCCAAAATGGCCACCCGGCAGCAACCAGTATGCCAAATGTTCTCATGTCGACTGTAAAAGTTTGCCCGATCAGATTTTAGAACCGTTGGCGGCCTCGTGTGGGATGCCGATCGTGATCGACAACGGCTCCTTCCAGACTAGGGCCGACTGGGCGTCGGTGGACTCTCCGCGGCTGCTCTTTCTCAGCAGAGGAGCCGCCCGTGGCGAGACCCAGGTCGGGAACGACATCCCCAACCTGGAGCCTCTGCGGTGGCTGCTCAAAAGTCAGTTCGAGCGGAACGTCGTGGTCAACTTGGAGATCCAGGAGCTGATTTTCGACTATGTGTTTACTCACCTCGGAGGTTAGTGCCATGAGCACTTCGGCTGTACGTACTAGTAGTGGGTGAGTTGTTGAAATTGCTATTTGGAAAATGATGGACTTGAGCGGAAATTTGAAATACGTGATCACATTCCACACATTATGCTCCGTATCTATGCAATGCTTTAATACATTACTGTACACATACTGTACAGTGCTCGCATTGAAGGAAAAAGTGGAGTTAGAATGAAACAAACGCTCCCAATTTATTATTTGTTTCAAGCAATAGTAATCATGTCATTTTTCTCACACACACGCACATTCCAACATTGTTTTGTTGTGTAAGTGGAGTACTGTATGTCTTGGTAAATAAAGGCAAATTGCATTTCACTACTTGCATTAAGTCTTGTCTGTTGGACTTTTTAATTCTATTTAAAAGTTTAGCTTTATGCTCTAATGCTTTTCTGCTTCTTGTACTTTTGTCAATGGCAGGAAAAGCTTCACAGGGTGCAAGCCAGGAATTTGCAGCCCCATGGGGGAAATAGCAATTTGGTGGCACCAACTTGATGCCAGTAATTGAAAATACTATTTTCTATCATCCTGCAAGTCATGGGCCCGAGACTTGCTAGCAAATGCCATTGAAATGTAAATGTCATGCCATGTAAAATTTTACATTTAGAAGTAATATAGTAACCTCGTTTGTATAAAAAAAAAATGGTGAGGTAGGCTCAGGATAGTCCCAAAATCGTCACACTTAAAGTGTCATACTTATTGTTTTTCATACCCCAGAATATCTTGACTGTGCAGTATCAACTTTAGACCAATAGAGGCCGCTATTAGTCTGTGCAAAGGCCATGAGCGGCTTGATTACAGTACTTGTACAATGGCGTTTTATGGAGACTGAAAATGTCCGTCTGATGACGTCAAAGGGTGCTGGCGAAGCTTCGGGGCAAAAAATTTCTGTTGACTTATTTTTGTGCTCCAGTTATCCGACTTGGTTGACTTTTTGCCCCAGCCTTATTTGATTGTTTTATTACCCAGAAGTTGTACATACAGATTATTAGTGATTGACTACTGTGTGTTCTGACCTGGTTACAAATTTGGGTTAAGTCGCCGTCATAGGTATGGAACGCCGTAATAAAGGGAGGGAGGACCCTATGCGTGATTTTTTTATTCCATGTCCTGTCTTCCCTACTCCTTCGTGTATTTTAGGGCCGTGTGGAGCATCCCATCGTGCTGACTGAGGCCCCCTGCCAAGCCTCTGCACTGCTGCCAAATGATGTCCGAGTTGCTGTTTGAGTGCTACGATGTCCCTCACGTCTCTTACGGAGTTGACGCCTTGTACAGTTTCCATCACAGCAACAATCCGAGAACTCTGCGGCCACCACAGACCGGCATTGTTTTGTCCTCAGGGTAGCACTGCTCGCACATGCTGCCTGTTATCAACGGCAGGTGAGGCTCCGCTATCGTTATCTTCTTCTGTTTGTTGTTGAATTACCTTTAAAAAGAAAGGGTATTTTAAAAATTTGGCCTCCCCCTTAGGTTAGATGCGACGAATTGTAAGCGAGTGAACGTGGCGGGAGGCCAGGCAGCAGCCTACCTGCAGAGGCTCCTCCAGCTCAAATATCCGGGTCACTTGGCTGCCATCGCACTCAGCCGTATGGAGGAACTGCTGCATGAACATAGCTACACTGCTGTGGACTATCAAGAAGGTGCAGTGGGAGGCAACAAATTCATGAACAGAGATTGAATCTCAAGTGCAGTTAAAGCTTAATGATGCATGTTTGTTTGCATGGCTTGTATTTTCTTGTGCTTGTCTGCAGAATTGGAAAAATGGCGCAGCCCGGAGTTTTACGAGCGCGAGGTTCACCGAATGCAACTTCCCTTCTCGGGGAAGTTGCCCGGCGGCTGTGCCAAAGTGGGGGAGAGGCAAGACAGGAGAGCGCAGCAACTCAGGCGGCTCCAGGAGATCAATGCTCGACGTCGTGGCGAGAAACTGCATCAGGACCAAGAGAGGCTGGACAGACTGATGGCCGTACAGGTAAGGAACGTCTTGTCTGTCTCACTCATCCAAGTGTCCATTTTCTCTCTTGTCTTCATTAGGATCACAGCTGACTTTACAAAACATATTAAGAATGACAGCCAATATTTGTGATAAGCCTATTTATATGCCTACTGCAATTAAAGATCGCCCTCTGTTGGTAGAAGTACAAAGTACAAGAAGCAAATGTCCAATTTTTATAGCACCTTTCTAAACAGTAGCTCATCTGAAACAAATCCTCCATTTCATTAAGACGGCTATTTATGTGTGTGCAGGAGCTGCTGGAGGAAGGCTTACTGGATCAGTTCCACAAGAGTCTAGTCGCGCTCAACATGGACTCTGCCGAGGAGCTGCAGTCGTATATCAGCAAACTGCAGCTGGCCGTGGAGAAGGGCCGTCAGAAACTGCTGCACAGCGACGGCGCCGAGGGAAAGACGGAGGTGAGGCGGACGGAGATTTTCCTGCACTGTGGAGCTGACGCCAATTTGACACTTTTCTTTTCCCACCAGGTGTCCCGAGTTGGAGCCGCACATGGCCATGATGTATCCTGACTTCTCTGAGGACACGCTGCCGGAAAAACCTATTGTGAATGTGGTCCAGGTAAGATGGAACTTCCTCAATTAAGAATAAAAGCAAAAGTCATTATTCACAGAGGTCAATATTCAATTCATTGGTGAATGTAGCTTCATTGGAATTAATGAAAAATTATGGACAATTTAGACCACCAATTGATTATTTGGGTTTGTGAAAATGTATGCCAACTAATGTACATGGAAAAAAACTAATTAGATTGTGTTTTACTACAACATTAATTAATTTGTTTTATTAAGCAAAAGTAGAACTAAAAGAAATAGAAAAATAATGAATGATTATGTACATTTTTCTCTTTATTAAAATTGTATTTTCCTTCCTACTTTGAAGTAAGTAATTTTAAGTAGTGCCCAACTGATATGTATTTTTTTTAGGTCAATTATTTAAAAATATATATATAATGCATAAAATCCCCCCCCACACCCTTTTCAATGGGTGTTACTTACGCACAAACTTTTGCTATTACGATTCTCTGCTTTGAATGACAAGTCCATAGTATGACCTTCTCAAAAAAATTCATGAAATATACAAGGTTATTGTATAGATTTTTGTGTCAATAATGAAACCATTCTTACTTGTTTACAACTGGTGTGAAGCGTTAACCTTTTATTTTATATATTATATATTTTTATCTTGTGTTATTTTCACAAGTCTTGTGTATTACTGTGCTAACCTTGGAGCTCGAGGATTGCATTTTGTGCCATCGCATGTGGAAATGTGTGTTAAGACAAAAAAAATCCTTTGGACGTTTGCATCCTTGAATTTTAAGAAAGGAAAGTCTTTGAATCCTTGAAATATCAACTTTAATTATATATTGAAAGGACAATGACAAATTAAAACAATAAGAAAGTGAAATAAGAAGAGACAAAAATAAAATAATAGCAACTGAAAAAACTGTATGAACAAATACTGACTGTTGCTGATCTCCAGAAGCACGCAACAAAGTATTTTTATTTATGCAAAACATCAGTACGTGATTTCGTTTTTCGTCCAAAGACACAGTCTTGGTCTGGAAAAATTGTGCCGCTAGTTTTATGAATGTAAATGTAGTTTCAGTTGGTTAACATTATTTTATTTGATCTTTTTTTTATTTCTTTTTATTTTTTTCAATCAACCAGCGGCACACGCAGGCAGGTGAGTGGATCTGTGTGTGATGTGGGGTGAGGGTGGGGGGGCTGCGTGCGCATGTTTGTGTGTCGCATAGATGTCGAGTGTGCGCCCACAATATGGTCCAGTAAACCAAGAAACAGTTTATGAGTGTGTAGGACTGCTAGACGTTTGTACAGGTCTGCGGGGAAACCGTTTAAACTGAGCTTGGCTTTGCGGCGTAAAATAAGCACATGGCATACTCATGTCAGCTGCACACTTCAGCAAAAGTAGTGCTGTCATGGAGTGATAGACATTCCAATGCATCACACAAAAGATTATTACAAATGCAACCGGAACACACAGCGAACGGATGTGTGACCATTAACTAATATAAAGTTAAAATAAAGTTTAAAATTAGCAACGGTATTACTGTACACCCCGGTGAAATCTGGAGACGGTAAAACGGTGTCAAAATTTGAATAACGCCCAACCCTTGTCACTAGTGACCCAGGACGTGCATATAAAAGGCCATGGCACGGAAGACAGTCCCTCAGCACCAACTGGCGCCAACATGAGGGCTCCGAGTGACAAGACACTCTGGCGGTGTTGTTGCGTTATTGTTCTGTGCTTGTCATGAATTATCCATAACGCACACCATGTTCAAAGGGGTCCATATGTGCACTTGGCACCAGGACACCCTAGGCCACATGTGTTGGACACTCGGGGGGGGGGGGGGAGAGAAGGGGGAGCTGTCAACTTATCACCATCTGCTGGTGTTTCGGCTCCGATGGCGGGGGAGGATGCCGGTCCGACTTGGTAGAACCAAACGTATTGTAGGGTCTGCTGGGAACGTATGGCAAAATCCCATGTCGGTAAAAGTTTCAACGCCCTCCTGCGGCAGAACTTCTCCCTTGTCCCGGGGGAGGCGGGGGACATTGGGAGGGACTCAGTCCAGCCGCTGCTCCTCCACGTTAAGAGGAATCAGTTGAGGTGGCTCGGGCATCTGGTTCGGATGCCTCCTGCACGCCTCCCTGGAGAGGTGTTCCGGGCATGTCCCATCGGCGGGAGGCCCTTGGGACGACCCAGGACACTCCTGGCCTGGGAACGCTTGGGATCCCACCGGAGGAGCTGGTTGAAGTGGCTGGGGAGAGGGAAAGTCTGGGCTTCTCTGCTCAAGCTGCTGCCCCTGCCACCTAACCCCTGATAAGCGCTAGATAAAGGATGGATGAATATGCTTGTTCAGCTTTTTCTTGACCACCATATTGTTATTGTGCAGTGCGATGATGACACTGTCTTGGACACCACAGCACTGGTGCTGTGCTGTATGCAGAGTCCAGTAGGCTTACTCAGGGACCAGCAAGGCCGTGGCTGCCGCAGCACTCAAAGACTTGACACACTTCTGATGCTTCTCAGTGACGGTGAACAAGTAACAGGTAGGAGTTTAACTATCTTGCTTTCTGGTTGTTTCCTTATTCTTGGCAGGTGACTTCCTGCAAACTCTGAAGAGGCGTCTTTACTTAATGCTAGCGAGTGAAAGCAACTTTTCATCTGCCACAAGAGATTGGGTCATAAAGGTGGCTTCTAACATGGACGCCTTACAGGACGGTGGTACATTTTGGTGAGTGGCGTCCCTTCACAGTAAAACCTTTTTGTTTGCCTTTTAAACATTGTAACCAATATTTTGGGGCGGCACAGCCATTCTTTATACACACTTCCGCAAACGGGGAGGCTCGTTATCGGCAAAACACGCAAATATCACCCGAATGTCACAACACAACACCTGCTTTTTAAAACATTTGTATTTGCTGGCTCATTCTCCTTAATGTCTCTCTCAGATGACATTGTTGTACTAATCAGGGTTAGATTAGGGCAAGATTGACCTTTAGCCTTGAGTCAAAGACAGATACGAGCAACTCTCCCATCATGAGCTGGATACAAAATCTCAATCTGTGTGGAACAAATGATGGCTGCCAGCAATGCTGGGAAGTCGACAAGGACAAATACTTACTTGCTAATACTTTTTTTGCTATCTGTACTTGACTTAAGGCTTGCGCTAAAAGCACTTGGAGGGAGAAAAGTGTCATACAAATGAAAACCCAGTTATTATTTGCTTGACTTTATTTTTCCTGAAGACTGTTTACATTCACTCCCTACATATTTTGGGGCGGCGCAGCCATTCTTTATGGAAACGCATACAGGCTGTGGTGACCCCTGTCGTGGCTCAACTGGTTTCAGTCATTGACACTGGCAAAAACCTGCACATCTTATTGAGAGACTGCAGTCCCTCTGTGGTTACACATCTTTGCCGATGACAAGTTGCTGGGAATTCCACAGCCATTGCTTGAGTAGCTTGGAAGCACTAATGGACACAACAACCTCCAAAATGGAACACATCAGAGGTCAATCTCTGATTGAACCAATAAATCAATCAAGTATTTTGAATGATTTGAACAATAAGCAGAAGTTTTCACCATTTCATAATCCATTCGTACTCTAAATTGTGTACAAACGTTAAAGCAGACATACTACCAGTATGTGGTTTTCCCATTTCGAAACAGTCCCAAGGTGTTTTAATAACATGTTTTAGACTTGCAAAAAACTTGTAAAAATTCTGTAATGGACCCTGTTTATTGCGGGGGAACATTCCAGAACCAATTGGCAAAGCAAAGAGAACAAAATCAACATCGAGTGATCAAAATCCGACTGTTATTGGGATCTACAAATGTTTGACAGCTTTGGAGAATTAATGTTGTTTAAGTGCAGTATTTGATTTTGAACATGTCAGCAATTTTGGAACGTTCAAATCTGGCATTTCTTTTTGCACACTGCGCAAATTTCTCAGCGACTTTCTCCCTCAAACAGCTCAGAGACGAGAACAATTCTTGTACGAAAGTACTTCGCCGAAGGCAGGGACTTTACCTTCAGCATTCCTTTCAGTGGGAGCATCAAGGACTACTTAGAGGATCTCTGGGTTCATGCGCTTCGAAATGAAGGTAATGGCCTACTGCAGAAAAAATTGCTTTTCTTGGTCTTTTTACTTTAATTAACCATAGATTTGACTTGTTAGGTCATACTCAACAAAGATTCCTTGAATTCTTTTCCAAAACACCATTGGGACAGTACATGGCGAAAGACACACCAGATATGCAGTATGAGTTCTTTCATCTCTACCTGCGGGATTTTCTCTTCTTGACTATGAAGGTCAGCCGTCAAGAGGATCTGAAGGTTGATGTATTTGCAATACTGATGACATCTCCATCCATCCATCCATTTTCTTGACCGCTTTTCCTCACAAGGGTCGCGGGGGTGCTGGAGCCTATCCCAGCTGGACTGATGACATCTGTTTAGTACAAAGAGGCATCCACATGCATTCATCCTTGCTCTTTGCATGCTTGAGCTACTGCATAAAGCTTTGAGCAGCTGCGTCAATGAACTGCGCTTGCAATCCGGTGCATTGGACACGGTTCCGGCACTTCCATGGGTCTATGTGTAAACAAAGTCAAGTTTCCGATTGAGCTGATCTGCTCGGAGGACAGTGTGAGAGGTTTCCAAGACAGGAGCAAGACGATGGCCTGCGTTGTCCGCTAAGTCAACATTTAACGAAAGGAGCTTTTGAACAAAAACACCTTTTTTTTTTTACTCCTACTTCTCAGAGCTAGGTGGAATCGGATATTTTCACTGTCCTTGTTTATGGAGCACTTGCCAGAGGGAAATAACATCTTTAGTTCTGAAACACGGGCGACTTCGGAACCAGGTTGGTGAGGGTTTTGTGCCTGTTTAACAGATGACATCAGGCACCATAAAAAAAGAAATGAACTTTTCTTTCTCAGGCTCTAGAAAACAATTCTGATCTGAAAAGTCAGCAGCCGTTGTTGTGACAACACTGCCATGTTTGAATGCACACTCACAGCTAACAACAAGGCACTCTAAAGTGGCTACACCAGCAGACTAGCCAAAGAGAAGATGCATTTTCAGGATGTAGGCATAGCTAACTAGCTAAAGGTGTGCCACATTTGCGCTGGATAACTGTTCATATGAACAATGGTGCCCAAGTTCTTATAAAGTGGGGGAGGGGCATGCCAGGGCCCAAGTGTGTCACTGGCCCTGTTTTACCAATGACAACACACACACAACAAATAAAATAAATAAGGAAAGCTACAATAGTAAATAGTGACAGTTTAACACTATAGCTCAGTGACTGAGTATTCGATCATTCCAGAAAGCAGTTATTTCCAAAATGTATAGAAACCAATCTCAGGGTTTTTAAAAATTCATTTTTTTTTTTCATTGTCCCTCTTGTACATTCTGTGCAGGTATCGGCTTGAACAACACGCTTTGTTCAGGAGTCTTTCTTCATGGACTTGGCGTCCCGTGTGTGCCTCAAGGACAACTCTCCCCCCATGCCCAGCTGTCATCCATCACTTGCTTTCCTTTCTTATGGTGGAAGCCAGTGCTGCTCCTATTCTTAATGGTACCGACTTGCTTGTGCACTCTAATGCATTCAGGTTAGGGCTTTCCAAGATCCACAATCATATTTCCTCAAATAGTACAACATACTCTGTTAAATGCTGTAACCACGCTATACTGTACACGTGCATGAAAATGAACTAAATCTTATCTTATACATCTACTGATCCTCTGTAACACTTTTTCACATCCTCCGTGGACGAATCGTCGATCACGTGCAGCCTGAAACACACACACGCGCACGCGGGCGCACACACGACATGCAGATAAATGCAAATGAGGTCGTTGAGCCCAAAACAAATCAGCATGCAAAGAAACCATTTGTGACTGTTTGTGCTCAAGCAAAGAAAGGAGAGCTTTGTGCACACGCGCACGCGCGCACGCAAGCCGAGGGGCGGCCAAATCCAGCCTGGCAGGGAAAAAGCGAGCGGCACAATTGACGTCCGAGATTGATTGCTCGCAGATGACCTTTCACCCCAATGGACCCACAAAAGGAAGGATTGCTCTACAAGTGACTGAAATTGAAAAAAACGTAATAAAAAAAACAAGAATATAAAAGCTAGATGTAGTGAATAAATAAAATAGATTGAATAAATGATAAATACACAAATTAATTGCCTGAGATGAGAGAAATATTGTCAGTTTAGATTGCTAATGTGTTCCTATTATCATTAAGACAATTTTTGTGATGTATTGTGATTTGTGAACTGCAAAAAAAAGAAAGAAAAAGAAACCAAACCGAAGTGAACATGTCTGAATCGCACATTTCGTTAGCGCCGCTGTAGTGACGTTATTGGCAAACTGGAAGGCGCTTCAATCTATTTTTTTATTTCTTCAATCTTAAAGTTACCTGCTTTTATATCCTTCGGTTTATTTACGTTTTGGCAATTTCAGTCCATATATTTTGTTATTTAAAAGACATTTTTTAATATTTTCTTTTCAACGTTTTGACGTCAACCGGATTCTTTTTTCAAATAACTTTATTGAACATTTGTAAACTGATCATCTCCAGATAATCCTGTAGCGTGACGTCATCGGTAGGCGACCCCGATACAATCTGGCGGCCCGATTACATCTGGTACTGACACCGGCATCATTTCCGAGGACACGACGACCAGACTGACTCTGAAAATGAGACGGCGTGCTCGATGGAGAACTTGCCTAGTTGTTTGTTTCTGATACAGAAGATCATGAGGACTATGACAGATTTGTGGATTAGGATTGATCAAAAGCAACGTGAATACATTGTTATATACAAGTACATACATACATATATATATATATATATATATATATATATATATATATATATATATATATATATATATATATATATATATATATATATATATATATATATATACATATATATGTATATATATATATAGGGGTGTGTAGACTTTTTATAGCCACTGTAGTTACAATATGTGTTGAGCCTACAGCCACATCCTCAAAGATCACTTCACCAAAAACCCACTTTGAATGAGAAATTGCAATGTGAGGCATTCCTACTTGTTTTGCTTGCATTATCTGGTGGAATTGTCTTATTGTTTGCTTTGCAAAGCTCTAACAAATGATTCCTAATGTGGCTGTAATCCAACAACACTGATCCTGTTCTGTTAATAGATGTTTTCCCACTTGATACCGTCCTGCTTATTAAAAAGGAGAGAGAGAGAAAAAAAATAGTCATCTGCTGGGCTGAGCGATGATTCTTTACGCACTGGGGAAGTTCATTCCAATGCAGAGACTGGAAGGATTTTCCAAGATTTGGTACAGTTAAGGTTCTTTTCCATTGGCCTGTCCTGAATACACATCCTGTTTTGATTGTTCAGGTAAATGTGAAGAGAACGTTTCAGACAAAAGAGCAGTGAGGTGACGTCATGACTGTGAAACACTAGCTGATGATTTCCTCACTGACCTTGTCGCTAAATTCCTCCATGTTTTCTTTTAGAGTTAATCATCTGAAATTTCTCTGATGTCATCATTTCCCTTTCTTCCCCGATTGAACGGCCAGAAAAATGAATCCTTTCATTTTTCCTATAAGGGGAAATTCATTCCTTTTCAAGGAGAGACGTCAACGTGAGGGTTTTGTGCCTTGCTCAAGGGTTTGAGGGCTGGTCTGCAGCAATCAGTCCCAATTTTGCCCTTACAAGGTCGCAATGTAGTTTGTCATGTGCAGTACAGTATTACGCCCTCTTGTGGATGCTGCTGTTCACTGCAAAAGAGAGGGCAGCATCTTTTCTGTTTGGTTTGAAATACTGCTATTAGGTTTCATGGGTCATAACACCTAAAAGCTGATTTTGAATGTATGTGAGGTACACTGAGGAAATATTAGATGTTGTTCTGAGGTGTCTTTCTGTTATAGTGGCCATTTTAGAAGCATAAGGCAGAGCGGAACCATTAAGAGCTTTCAAAACAAAATCTTCAAATGGATTCCGTACTTAACCGGAAACCCAAAGGAGAGACTTTATAACAGTTGTGATGTGCTTGTGCTGGTTCGTTTTGGATACAAATCTAGCTGCAGTGTTTTTGAATAAATGGGAGTTTGTTCAGAGCTGGATTTGTTATGATGGGGGGGCATTCCAGAAATGAAATGACTAAAGATGAATGCATCAGCCATTTTTTCAGTCATCTATCTTTAGATATGCTCCTTATTTTCTTCTGAAACGAGACGGGGTAGCGCACACACAAAAAAAGATGACTTAAATGTGAAGCAGCTGTTCCGAGTGGGAATAGACACTTTGAAATAAGCAGAAGTTGAGCAAAAGTTCAAACCCTCGTAACAATTGCACAAGGATGCAAAAGTGAGTCATGAGAATACATCTGGCGTTTGATGTCCTGTTTCATTACCGTTTGTTAGTTTTCACTGCTGTTCCATTCAAATGCATCAAAGCCAATTCACGAGGCAGGCCTTTATTGTGTCTAGGCAGAGATTTGCATCTGCAGCGGCCGGAGATTGTGCAAGAATCAACAACTCGATGGCAAGTTGATCGAAATTGAGGCGGAGCAAAGTATGATTGCCTTTCTTTCCGCAGTTGGCCGCCGTCTGTGCTTTCTTCCTTGAGCAAATCCTGTGGTTCTTTTGGTACAGAACGTAGGCTCCGCCCTCCGCTTGTGTGGCTCCTCCCTCTCTCGCATAAAAGCTTGGCCACTGTCAAAGTTGTGTGCTACATCCGCCCTGCGGGATAGCAGCAACACATCAAGGTAAGAGGTGCCTTCAGATTGCTTTTGTTTGCTGCCCGTTGCTTGGCATGTCTGGCCGCAGCATCCCATTTTGGGCATTTCTGTCTGCTGGCAGCAAAATGGGAATTTCCAAACGGCAAGAAAAGAGACCGACTGGCGCACTCAAAAGTGTCTTGTCAAGAATTGTTTGATGGCTTCCTGGTGCATGAGAAGAATTCTTTCTGAATCCAGAATGTGAAGTGATCATCTGAGCTGCCAAAGTCAGCAGCGCTTGCGTCCGTCTGCCTGTCTGCCTGTCTGCCTGTCTGCCTGTCTGCCTGTCTGCCTGTCTGCCTGTCTGCCTGCCTGCCTGTCTGTCTGTCTGTGCACCTGCCAGCTTATTGTCCAAACTTGACATGAGCGTATGCATGAATTGTTTGTGATGAATTGTTAGGATCGGTGACGTACTTGCATGCAAGAATATGCAAAGAAAGCTGATGATCATCCTGGAGGTTGGCTGCCGCCATGTTTTTGTTGGAGCATGCCGGGCCTGTTGTCGCGGACGGGTGCGAGCAAGCGGGACCAGACGCTTCCCCGAGCAGGCCCAGACTTTGCTGACTTGTTAATGTCTTTGCGCTCGGTGCCCCACACCGGCTCCGGCCTGCTGGACAGGAAGTGTTGATGTAGCATGGAGAGAATGTGCTTCTTGATCCCGGCTCATGCGCGCCTCTGCTGCTGCCTACTTTCACAAATTGTCCTCTCCTCTTGAAAATATGTTTTCGTCATCATCTCAGGCTTGGATGTTGCAGATATCACTCTCTAATTGAAGTATTGTATTGTAGGAACATCCGGCCTTTAAAAGCACACAGCATTGGCGTGTCTCGTGCTCAAGCAAAGCTCAAAGAAATCTGAGCTCCCCCACAATATGAAAATGTGCTTCCTTTTTTAATAAGCTAGACAAGGCTTAAAAACGTACAGTACTTGGTCCAAATGTAACATTTTTTTTGCCTGAAAAATAGTTTGATCCGTACGACTCCACCCACCTCTTCTCACTGAGGCGAGCCCAGCACAAGTGAGTAGCTTTATCTTACTTTCAACAAGAATATGTGGCATATTTCTTCACTTGTACCACAATTCGTTTTTTTTTAATCCAGTGGCTGATCCTGCATTACATATCTGAGCATCACAACAATCGTGTCGCAATTGTAGAAAGCATTGATAGTATACAAATTGCAACGTATTATTAACATGCAAAAAAACATGCCAAAAAAAAAACCAGCAGCAAGTTAATCATTTAAATAAAATATATCATTACTCACTATGCTGATATTTAAATGCATTCATGTCTGCAGACACATTTTGACAGTCGAAGCTAAATCTTACAAGTTGCGCTCTGACCAAGCAAGAAAACTGTTGTCATCGCAGGCCATCTTGCTTGAAGTTGGATAAAAAAACATTCTCATTTCGAATAAAGTACAAGTTACATGGGGAAGCACTCGAGATTCTAAAGGCCCTGGGCAGATTACATTGATTGACATGGCAACACATACAGACTGAAATCTGATTGGACAAAAAAAAAAAAATCCAACATTCACATCCACATATTGGAAACAGAGCCGCTAAGACAAATGGAGAGAATAAAGTCATTCATACATTTTCATGAAACAAACATTAGAGTTTAGTTTGTAAATGTGGATGATTGCTTCTGGTGGTGTTGAGGTCAGCAGAGAAGGCCTTGCTGGCCCTCTACTGGTTGATTGTGATCATTGAATTGCCGTCTCTTCTTTTGGCAACCGCTAAGATGTCGCTAATTGGACGTCTCAGGAAATGTTCTCTTTTTTAAAAAGCACTTGCAGCGTTCACATCTGGAGTCACTCGACACGCAGTAGAAAAACAAATAAACACAAAACGGTGGGTGGTGTCTGGTCGGTGCTGGGCTTCGCTTTTCTTTCTTTTCTTTGGTCCCCTTTCGGGTCTCCTGGCGGCCCCACGACTCTGGCTGGATTTTGAAGTGTTCGGTTTAGGTGAACGTTAAGGGAATTCTTTTTTTTTTTTTTTTTCTTTCTCACGCACGCACGCACAAACACACATTAAAAAAAAAAAGGGAGAACAATGATGATGACATTTCAAATGATCAATACTGAGATCTCCCAGAAAAAAACAAACACACTTTCTCCAAATATTCTTAGTTGATGGATAAAATGAAAAGATTGAAATTAGCGTCAAAACTCGGCACTCCTGTGCTAGTCAATTTGTCTTTCTCCATTTTTGCATTTCTTTTTTGCATGACAAGTACGGTGACCAGTTGTGTGTGGGAAAGGATCAGTGACTTCTGGACAATGGCTCCTTTGTACAGTAGATTGGAATCACCTTTGACGATCTTGAATGAAATGATTGCAGCTGTAAACCTGCGAATTTCCCATCGTCTCACTGATCGCATGTTATTCTTGGCCCATCAAATCCATAAAAGACGGCGGCGGAGTGCCTTTGGGAGCCAACGTCAACATGAGACAAAGCAACCACATGAGGTTCTGGCAATAAATTAGGGGTGCCAAACCTGCAGTGAAATGAATCCGCTTGTTGACATTTGTCTGAAATCAAAACTGTGGCGAGACGTGAGGTGACCTGCGTTTCCTGGCACTTCCAGCACATTCTCTTCACGTGTGTCTATTGGAGTGCAATTATCTGCATGTGCGTATATTTACACACCGAAGGTTGAAGGAGCTGGCGTAAGACGCATGCTATAGAGGAGACCGCGCGGCTACTTGTATCACTTTTGATACTTTTATCCATTTCTTGGAATCAATACATCATATATCAACAAAATGCATACCAGATGAAAGACCAACGTGTTAGGTCTATTTTTCATACTTTGCGTCATTGCAGAGTTATAAGCCATCAAATACAATGAGTGAACATGTGACATGTTGCCCCACCAATGGATAAGTTGTCACACTATATGGGGTAGGATGTCACACTGTTTTTTTAATAAAAAAAAAAAAAAGGGACCAAATTATCCCTTGTGTTTTTTTACAGCCAGAGAAAATTGTTTGTCATTGATCTTGAAAATGTACTTTAATCATTGAGCAAACTTTAACATAAAAATTAAATCGATTAAAGTCCTTAGGAATGCTGTCATGTAGGTCATAGCTCTTAGACTCAAATGCCCGTTTTGCTTCCCTTAAACTGGAAATGAGGTGATTCAATTGAATAAAAATAAATAAATAAAGCATTTCGGTGAATGGATTGAAGGTTTATCATGAAACTTAAACCACTCCTGACATGTGAGCATACTGTAGTTTCAACAACTGCAAAATCCATTTTTAAACAATGAAACTAATTTCCTCACTCTTCAAACTCATCATCTGAAGAACAATTCTGGCATACGTAAAGCAAGTTGCCAGAGGTGCAATTTTTCATTGGCCCATTCTTTGCATATGTGACAACAAAACCCAAAATGACTGAGACAAGTTGCCCCAAACTAGCATGTTGGCTAATACTTGCTCTAGTTTAACGTTAGCTTAAAACAGAGCAGTGACTGAGACATGACAAGATGCCTGAATCTCTCTACTAACGACGCCACATGATTTGCTGCTAGAATTTGTTTATCTACGACACCTGTTTCAAAATATATGAATTTGAATTTTTTTTACGTTGCGTTGTGCAAAAACAAATAACTGGCACTCATCTCAGCTCACAATGTGTTCAAATCTTCTCAGATCAGTACACAACCTCTGACCATTTATACAAAGAAAATTACTATTGCACTTTTTTGTTGTGCCCTGCAATGTGACAACTTGCCCGTGATGCAAGTAGCCCCGGTCTCTCCTACTTGGATCGTCAATTTGGAAAACCATCACTATTGAAGTGAGCCATTTAGCATAATATTACAGGCTGTGACTGCTTTCAGTATGCTACGGTTTTGAATGCAATTCGTGAGAGTCACATTAAGTACTGCTCCAATACAAGATCTATCAGTGGTTTCCACATGGAATGCTCTTGTATCATAAAAGATGTGTATTATTAGGTGAAATGCTGATTGGAATTTCCTTAGGTTTTTTCACTCAAATGTACCACACTCGTGCAAGCACGCACAGGTGCACATCCCAGATGTCTTGGCCTGGCTTCTTGTTGGCATCAGCCGAGTGCCGCATGTCAAACATCGTCCGAGCGCTTCAAAGAATGTGCCGTGAAAGTCGGCCCATGTGGAAGCGCTCAGGAGCGTCGTATCAAGTGCGGCGGCTTACAAAAGGCATCTGCAAGTTCTTTGTCAAATGTGACAGCACGTCAACATCATGCAAGCAAATGCAAGGCGCTGGCACATTCATGTTGGACTCTGGCACGACAAATGAGCAAATGTCTTGATGTACTGTCGTCACGCATCGAAACACTTTTCCTGAAGCCTAAAACGATGTTGTGACAAGATTACGGTTCTGGACTTGTGTCCATGGCGCTCGATCTTTACGTTCCAAATCAGAGATTCCTCAAATGCTCGTGACAATGTTAGACATTCCACACATGTCAAATGGTTAAGCCAACATCCACATCCAAAACATTGACAGGCTGCAACATAAAACATTTGCACAACCCACAAATGGGAGCCAATATGAGAAATTGCAAGAAAATTGTGCAAAGACGCTCATTACATGGCTCATCATTTGACGTGAAGTGTTTATCGTTGAGGTATTATTATATCGCAGTGTTGTGCACTCACTAGAAAGGACTTTTTTTTCTTTTTTTTAACAGGTGTTGGTATTTCTGCCTTTCTTTCTGCTATGTAAGGTAAAGAAGGTACGAGTTGATCCTGAACTTGCCTTTCATTTTCTGGCTGACTGACTGGAGTCCATACATGGCCCTTTTTTCACTCAAAGCTTGGAAACAAAGCCGAGAAGCAACCTGATGTAAGGCGAGGCAGTGGACGAAGACGTTTACTTGGCAAGAGCGACTCTGAAAGTAAGCAAAGGTGGCACTCGTAGCTGCTCATTGATCAATGTTAGGTTTATTTTTGGATCAATGTTCACCTATTGTATCATCAAAAAAAAGGAGGGGGGGATACAGTTAGTATTCACAGCACTTAATTTCTTCACGTTATGTTTCAGCCTTCTTTCTAAATGGAATCAATGATTTTCCACCTGAAAATTTGACACACCGCATCCCTCATTTCCTTCAATGTCAACTTGTCTCCCATTTCCTGTCGCTGGAAAACAAACCCACAGCATGATGATGTTTTGGCCAGTCAAACTAAACAAAGTTTCATCTCTGACTCCTCAGACTAGAGATTTTTGTCTGGCGGGTGCCATGTTCCTTTTACTAAGGAGTTGTCTTCGGTCTGGCAACTCTACCGGAGTGGCTTGACTGTTGGCTGATGCAGAGATGGCTGTCCTTCTAGAACAGAGGTGGGCATCGAGGGCCGCAGTCCTGCAGGTTTTGCGTGTTGCCCTTCTCCAACACAGCTGATATATGATCAGCTCATCAGCAAGCTCTGCATAAGCCTGATAACGATCTTGTTGATTGGAATCAGCTTGTGTTGGAAGTGAGAAACCTCCAAAACCTGCAGGACTCCGGCCCTCGAGGACCGAGATTGCCCACCTCTGTTCTAGAAGGTTGTCCTCCTTCCACAGAGGAATGCCGAAGCTGTAAAATGTTAAGGAAAAAATACATTTCAGCCATTTTGGAAGAAGGCTATGACAAAATGTGTCAAATGAGATGCACTTTCCGGTTGCACGTTGCTTGTTTTGTTTTCCTCCCACAGTAGAAAATGCTTCCTACAATCCTCCATCACATCCACATGCTCGCGGCTGTGTTCCATCTGGCCTGCGCTGGCTCATTCTCTCAAAGTAAAACAACGTCGCAGCGATACAACGATGGCCCTCCGCAACAGCCCTTCTTAGGGAATGAGATGCCGTTGCAGGCTCAGTACGGTATGGACTTCCCTCAGCTCCCATTTGAGTTGGGCAAAGAGCGGCTGTTGACAGAAAGCAAAGGTCTCCGTTTTTTTGGGGTATTTTAAAAGGAAATAAATAACTGGGGACTCTTTATTCATCTGTATTGAATCTTCACCTCTCACAACCAAATGTTCATTTGTTTATAGGACCAACATTCAGAGGAGCCAAAGGTCCACCTCCCCCTGGTTCTAGTGGAGAAGGTTTCCGCATTGGACCTCCTGGAGTTCAGGGCCCACCGGGACCTCAAGGACCACCAGGGCTGCCAGGACAGGGATTGCAAGGAATTCCAGGAAAATCAGGTGCTCCTGGTCCTCAAGGGTACCCGGGAATAGGTAAACCAGGACTGCCAGGTTTGCCTGGAAAACCAGGAGGACCTGGATTGCCTGGGCCACAAGGTGAGCCAGGACTTAGTGGCCGTGAGGGACCAAATGGACTTCCTGGTCCTCAAGGACTTCCAGGTCCACCTGGCCTCCCTGGAATTTCAAAGGTAGGAGGTCAAGGTCTGCCTGGACAAGTGGGTCTTCAAGGAGAGCCAGGCCAAAGAGGTTATCCAGGCCTTCCTGGCCAACCAGGCACCAGAGGGGTAAAAGGACTTGGTATACCTGGTTTGCCCGGGTTGAAAGGACCTAGTGGACCACCGGGTACACCTGGACATAGTGGGATGCCTGGGATTGGTAAACCCGGTGTGAATGGTCTTCCTGGGCAGCCAGGAATGCCAGGAAAAGCTGGCCCCCGTGGTGAACCAGGACAATCAGGATCACCTGGTGATAGAGGCCAACCAGGACCACCAGGTACATCTGGAATGGGAAAACCAGGGAAAAATGGCCTTACAGGCCAACCAGGTCTTCCTGGAGGCAAGGGTGAACCAGGCTCTCCAGGATTACTAGGAGGTCCAGGTTTGCCTGGTTATGGCAAACAAGGCTTTCCAGGACCCAAGGGTCACAAAGGACACAACGGTTTTCCTGGATCACCGGGTCCAAAAGGAGAAAAGGGTCATGAAGGCCTTCCAGGTGTTATTGGGGGTACGGGTCATGGTGGTATACCTGGTCCACCAGGACCAATGGGGCCCTCGGGTAGCATTGGCTTCCCAGGGCAAAAGGGCGAATATGGTGATAGTGGGCCAAAAGGAAATCCAGGACTAAAAGGGGATATAGGGTTACCAGGCCTTCCGGGACAGCCAGGATTCATAGGCGGGGTAGGGCAACCTGGACTGAGAGGATTTCAAGGACCTACAGGCCCCAAAGGGGAACCAGGTAACAAGGGTTTAACTGGTTTCCCCGGTACAGCGGGATTACCTGGGCTGAGAGGAGAGGTAGGCCAAGCTGGTGATAAAGGCCATCAGGGACCACAGGGGATCCCGGGACTTTCTGGACCAGGTGGGCCAATTGGACCGCCTGGAATGCCTGGTCAAAAAGGACAAACAGGCCCTCCTGGGCTACCTGGCTATCCTGGTGAGGGAATAACTGGACCGGGTGGTCTGATTGGTCCTAAGGGTAACTCTGGCCCTAGTGGACCTCAAGGACTTCCTGGTCAACCGGGGAAACCTGGACCCCCCGGTCTTCCAGGACTCCCTGCGACAAATCCTGATCTTGGACAAACCCTCCCAGCGTCAGGTCCATACAGTGGTCAAAAACATGCTTACAAAAAGCCAAGGAATGGTGGCTACATTGGTGGAAATGCCTTGGAGCTGCCAGCGTTCACGGCAAAGCTCACCGATCCGTTTCCTCCTGTCGGTTCTCCCGTGATTTTCGACAAAGTTCTCCAGAACAGCAATCAGGACTACGGGCCTCAAAATGGTGTTTTTACATGCAGTGTACCGGGGGTTTACTATTTTGCTTACCATGTCCACTGCAAAGGGGGCAACGTGTGGGTGGCGCTGATGAAGAACAACCGGGCGGTGCTGTACACGTACGACGAGTGCACCAAGGGCTTGCTGGATCAGGCATCGGGTAGCGCTGTGCTCCCTTTGCAGCAGGCCGACACTGTGCATGTGCAGCTGCCATCTGAGCAGGCCGCGGGACTTTATGCGAGTCAGTACGTCCACGCCACCTTTTCCGGATACTTATTGTACCCAATCTAAGGGAAAACTTTTGTATTTAGAAATGCAATGATTGAAGCAGGAAATGTCCAAATGAAGTCAAGTTTGGATGTCCTCGGGCAACATAGTCACAAATTGTCTGATATTTCATTCAAATCATTATGTCTGTATTTGCACATGAGCGAAACGTGTCATTTACGTAAATGTGCTGATTGGTCTTATGTCGAAACATTTCCCTTTTTCGGAATATTATACTTGATGGCTTCGAGGCAGCATATGTATCTCTGTCACATAACAGAGAGGACGGATGAAATGCCAATCGCTTAGCTTTTTTTTCCCTTTTTCTGCCAATCACTTAGCTTTTTTTTCCCTTTTTCTGCCAATCACTTAGCTTTTTTTTCCCTTTTTCTTGCAGCTGCTCATAATGACATAATACGCAGAAACATTTGAATTCATGCTGCAGACTCAATTACTTTTTTTTTGTATACAAATATATCGTTTATAGGACATATACTATAAATGCATACACAACGTACAGTATATGCCAAGTGTTAAATTGCTGCAATTTTGTTACATAGCACTGTTTGAGTCTTCACCTTCCACACACCAGTGTGAGTAGCAACACATTGGTGTGTCAAGTGCCTTGCCCAAGGACACAACGACACGGGAAGAGTGGGGATCGAACAGCCGACCTTCTGGTTGCTGGACGGCCGTCTCTACACCCTGAGCCACGGCCTTGTATGTACAAATGATTGAACTGAATCATTATTTGGACCCACTTTTCCTATATTTGAGCAGAGTTCAAGCTGTGTATGATGTTACAGTGGCATGCAATAATATATACGTTCTTTGGGGGGAGCTTCTGCCTGTTCTTTCTTTCTTTCTTTTTTTTGGGTTGGGGGTCCTGGTTCATTATTATTATTATTACTATTATTATTATTATTGCTCAATTGTGGTGGTTGCACAAATG
This sequence comes from Vanacampus margaritifer, assembly GCF_051991255.1. Classification (NCBI taxonomy): domain Eukaryota; kingdom Metazoa; phylum Chordata; class Actinopteri; order Syngnathiformes; family Syngnathidae; genus Vanacampus; species Vanacampus margaritifer. The sequence goes on along the minus strand of NC_135432.1, from coordinate 531,669 downwards.
AGTTTTCGTTTGTTTTTGTAGCAGTTGGTGTCTGTAATGCAGTAAACCTTCCAGATCACTAGATGTCAGTAATTCGCTATTATAGTTAGAAACCGCCATTAAAAACTACGAAGAAGTCTGTTTGGCCAATCATCGTTGGAAATGTCAACCGACTTCCGCAGTCCGCACACCGACGACGTTGGTGTGTTCAGTCCTTCACACACCGACCAACTACTGAGCAACTGAGCAACATCTGCAGATAACATGTAAGTCGTATATCATCTTATCGAAACGTTGGGATCATTTTCACAGCACATTCTACTCCAGGCTAAGCTAGATGTTAGCTAGTCAGCTCCGTTGCAGGTGATGCATGTGCCTGCTGTGGCTAGGTCAGATGCACAAGATCATAAATGAACCCGTTTATTAAAAGTCACGCTTGTTTAACAGCACGCGCGATGACACGATGACCTTCAAAACACGATCTCTGTGGACTCATTTGATGACGTTGCGGATTGCTGAGATTTTCTCTAAGAATACCAGGTATTCTACCGAAGTACAGTAATTGTAGTTTCGCGTGCTTTACTACGGAAGCAATTGATCGGACACTTTTGTAAACAATTTTTCACATTTGTAGTATGAGTATGAGGTTACAGCAAGGCATTGTATTAAAATGATAACGAAAAATGATCTCATTGTATCCCAAATAAAAAAGGGCAAAGTGACACGATTCCGTCAAAACGATACCACATGCTTGCGTCCTCTAAAAGGAATTTTGAAAGGCTTTAAGGTTCACCCCAAAAGGATCGATCAACTTGAAAGGCACGTAATGTGGCAAGATATGTATCATGTCAACGTGAAGTTCATATCATATGAAAAGATAGTTATAATAATAAACTTTTCAATCATGTCATTGGCCAAATTAATGCTGAGCCTGTTTGTGTGTGGCAGCAATATGCTTCCATTCCTGTCATTTGGTTAATTATGCACTATGTGTTCATTTTATAAACCATTTTGAAATTTTGTCTCAGTTTTTAGTCTAGTTACACTCACATTTGTTAGTTTTTATCATAGTTGGTCAACCACATGCCCTTTTTATTTAGTCGACTAGCATTTTAGTCTAAGAAAACATTTTTATTCTAGTTTTAATTAACAAACGTGTCAACATTTTAGTCTACGAAGCCAATTCCCAAAAAGTTGGGACACTCTACAAATTGTGAATATAAACTGAATGCAATCACATGGAAGTGACACATTTTCATATTTTATTTAGAATAGAACATAACAGGTCAAAAGTTTAAACTGAGAAAATGTATCATTTGAAGGGCAAACGATGTTGATTTTAAATTCCGAGGTGTCGTCATTTTCAGCATTGTGAGGCATCCCCTCTTCTTCTTACACCCGTCTGCAAACGTCTGGGGATGGAGGAGACGCGTTTGGAAATAGGAATGCTGTCCCATTCTTGTCTAACACGGGGCTTTCTTTGTTGCACCTTCCTTCCCCTTGATGATGCGCCAGATGTGCTCTGGAAGTGAAAGAAGTGGACTTTAGGCCGGCCATTTCCGTACCCGGACGCAGCCGTGATGTTGTCATTGGTGCTGCACGTGGTCGTGTTGAGAAATGCAAGATCTTGTCTGAAAGTGCTGATGCCCGGATGGGAGCAGATGTTGTTCTCCAATCGGAATATACCTTTGTGCATTGACCATGCCTTTCCAGATGTGGTTGCTGCCCGTGCCACACCCACTCATGCAACCCTCTACGGAGTCTACGCTCACAGAGGCAGGCTTAGAAAGTGTTGAGTGCTGATAACAACTTGGCTTGTCCTTGTCCTCTTTAGTCAGTATGATTTCGCGCCCCAGTTTTCCACACAAATGGTTTTCCCAATCGTGACGCAAAACAGGTTTCCACTTTGCCTCACTCCATTTGAAATGAGCCCTGGCCCAGAAAAAATGGCTTCTTCTTTGTCCTGTGGCGTCTCACGTGGCCTTTCTGATATGTCTCCATGATCTTTCTGTGCAACATTGGAGATCAATTGCTGATTCTCTCCCCATCTTGGCTTCTGAGAGACACTGCCACTCCGAGAAGCTTTTCGTATGCGCCAATCAAGTTGCCAATGGACCTCATTCGTGGGAACTGGTCTTCCAGATGTGCAATTGACTTTTCCAGCCTCTTATTGTTGCTACCTGTCCCAACTTTTTTGTTGGCACCATGACAGTTACAATCAACGCATTTTTCCCTTTAAATGATCAATTTTCTCAGTTAAATCTTTTGACCTGTTCTCTATGTTCTATTCTGAACAAAATATTGAAATTTGGCACTTCCACATCATTGCATTCAATTTTTATTCACAATTTGTAGAGTGTCCCGACTATTTTGGAATTGGGTTGGTAGTTTTAGTCAGGACAATCTTTTTTTTTGTATTTTTTTTTTACCCTTTTACGTTTATTTGTCAACACATAATATTAAACATTTCCATCTAATCTAAAACTACTTTACATAAAATGTTCTCTCATCTTTTGATGACACGCAATTGCAGTAAGACACAAGTCGCTATGTCGCTACAAGATACATTTGTAAATTAGCCAGCATTAGTTAGCGGCTGGATCAACGTTATTGTCGGAACATTGTAGTTGTTGGATTAAAAACTTCAATCTTATAGTTAATTTATCGCGATGCATTTGTGGTGAATTGTGACGTGTCTAATTAGGTTTGTCATGTTCTTTTGTCCACATTTCTTCCCTTCGACTAAAATCGGAGTGGGGGGGGGGGGGCAGTTTCATTTTGGACTGGTGAAAATTGTGTGTTGACGAAAATGTTTTTATTTTGTTTTCATTGACAAAATAAACACATTTTGATATTTTAGAGAATGTGTGTATATTTTCCTGTACTTGATCAAGCATGTGCAAGCAGAAAATGTCCCATTTTTTCCCCTCTTCTTTTTATTAAATATCTGTTGTTTCTCAACACTTGAGCCTATTTATCATTGGAGTGAAAGAATGAAATGAAGAACTGAACTGTGGTCTGCTTTGTTTTGTGGCGGAGAAGCAAGCGAGCCGCGTGAGCCACGTGAGCCATGGCTTCCCGAGCAGGACCGCGTGCGACGGGTACGGACGGCAGCGACTTTGAACACAGGGAGCGAGTGGCCTCACACTACCAAATGAGGTAGGAAGCGCTATCGGTCGTTCTCAATGCCAGCGGGAATTCACTGTCAAGAATTGATAGAAATGAAAGTCATCTACTGTCAAACACTTAAACAGCAAATGAAAAGTATACTAGTGTCATGTTGACCTGATGACAAATTGTGTCAACTTCTTGTTTTGGGGAGAGTGGGCTAATTTGTGCCAAAGAGAAAGTAGTTCCAACCCCTGTTATTTAGAAAACCATAGAAGAAGTTGGTCATGTGACCACATATTTTTCAAGAGACGTCCATTTGGCTCATCCGGTAAAAAAAAAAATGTAGACACATGGCTTGAGAGGTAAGCACATATACAATCAAAAAACATGTTTTTGCCCTCCAAAGTACGTAAAATGTCTTATAATTAAGCTTCTTTGATGGCTGCGTTTGAACAATTATTGGCAACTTTGAAAACAGTTCACACGTGTTTTAGTGCTTTAGTAAGCTACATCATGAGTTTGTATGGTTAGCATGATGCTGGCTCAAAACAGCCTCATGGGGGACGCATTTTTATTTTCCAAAATGGTGGGCTCGGGGTCATTTGTGCCAAAGGACCTGGGTTCCCCTAAATTATGATTATTATGGGACTGCTGAGCGGAGCAAGAAGGCACATATTACTATCCTAGAAAAAGGGAAAAAGGGTTTATTATTTTCCGCAAAAATGCGGCCCGTACCGTAGAGCTCACCGACACAAATGAGGTATCAAACGATGCGGCTCGATCGGACTCGCTGCGGCATTTTTTTCCTAAGAATTCCGAGTTACCATGGCGACGCTATTCCCAAAAAAGTTCCATTGAAATGAATGGGAAGAGGAAAGACAAAATCACACATCAAGCACCTTTCTTTATCCAAGACACGCTGCGCGCGCATACGTTACCTCTTTGACTGCCAGACGGTTTCAGAAAAGGGATGCCGTTGGCGCCAGCCGATTTAAGCATTTTGACAGATCTTTCAAGGTCCACAGACAATTATGTGTTTGGACTATGGAAACACACATACTACCAAATGAAAGATTGGACTCTCATCTTTCATCAGAAAAAAAAGTTTGTTTCTACCTTATTCCATTTTTCAGTAATCAACAATAGAAAATGGTTAGTTTCACCTCTGTTTTGAAACAAACGTCTTTTAACGTCTTTGGCACTCCTCCATAGGATTTTACTAAACGTTATTTAACGTTTTTGACAGTCAAAGAGTTAACCGACCGATATGAATTTTAGCTCATTTTGTAGCAATTTTTCCCATCTTTATTTCAGTGTCAAAAAAAATTAAGGAATGAAACCCCTGTGCGGGTTCAAAGACAGTGAGTGAAAGGGAAACAAATAGCCTTTAAACATTGGTGTGTATTGCGTGTGCCAGGGTGGAGCAATTAGCCCCAGAGTGGCGGGAACCAAACAATCTATTTCCAAAAGTTTCACTTCAACTCGTCACCATGGCCACAATCTTTGCTCACTAGACATGAAATTCTCACATTTTGTAGTGACGAGGGTCTTCTTTCAGACCAACCCACTTTTATTTGACTAAGGTGTCATTTAGTACCTTTATTTTCACTTTAAGCGAGGAGAAGTCGGACTTTCTCGCCTATCTTTTCCATGTTCATTTCGGCGCCTTTTTCTCTTAATTTTTAATAAATCACAAGTTTTCAACCTGCTTTCATTTGGTCATTTTTCATCCAATTCAAAAAAATGAGAGCATGCTCGTGTTCCCCAAACCCTTGCCGTTCTAACGAACCATTTCTGGAATCTGCATCTTGAAGCGTTAAGTCATAAGAGGCTTTTGTTCGAGGTGTGCGTAGCTCAGTTGAATGTGTGTGCGTGACGTCTCCAAGTCAAACGTGTCCAACACGTTAAAATCAAATGCGTGTGCGTGAATGTGAATGTTTCTTAAAGGGACAGTAAGATACTTTTAGTTTATGTTGATTATGTTCCACATTTCTTGACCGATTTCAATCGTTTAAATTTTGAACTGTTCAGCTCATTTACATTTTTTTTAATACATAAAAATACAAAAATAACACATTATTATTATTATTATTATTATTATTTTAATGCAATGGAATCCACTGCTATTTAAATTGTGCTTTTTTAGCTATACTGCCTGGTCTCTCACTTCTGCACAGCAACTGCCTCAGCCAATCATCTCTCTTACTGTGGAGCTCAACTCACCCCCCTTTTGTCTTGGTGTACTCAAGGCTTGGCCTATGTATGGGCGGCCATCTTGGCCAATTGATTAGGTACGCACAGAGCTGAACAGGAAAAGAAAAAGCCTCTGAAACCTGCAACTCAAAGTTTTGTATTTAATTTGTCTTGCTTTTATCTAACATTATAGTTTGTGAGATGAAAATGATCTTTTTGATTTCAATTATCAAGTCAAGTTGATTTCTATCGCCCTTAATCACACAAGAGCCTCAAAGGGCGTGACATGCCCGCAGTTGACAAATCTCGACGACATCCCCTCATGGAACCACAAGAGGGCAAGAAAAAACTCCAAAAACCTCGACAGGCAAAACATGAGAAACCTTAAGAAAGGAGCGCAAATCCAGGACGATCAGGCTGCAAAAATGTTCATAGTTTGTGATCCTAAACATTATGAACTAAAAAAGTGCATTGAAGAAATTGAAGCACAGCAAGAAGACGTGAGGGAGGGAAGTAGGTCCTCGTCAAGGGCACAATTTGGCCCCCTCAATTCTGACTAATGGCACAACCTAACCCGCGCTGGGGGCAAGTTGTGCCACAAAAACACTTTTTCGTTCCTTCTCTAAAGCTATCGTTCTCCGCCAGTTGATTGAAAATCCAAAGTGATTGCGCAACATCCTAATCGATATGCACATGTTTTAGTTGGAGGCATTCCTGTCATCTAAACCTTGCGTAAAAGACACTTGAGGTGAAAATTGGCGCTAATTAGCCCACTCTCGCCAACACGTCGGTATCTAAACTCCTGATTGTGTCATATGATTTCTTGTTGTGTCCAGCGTGGCCCTTAAGTCTGAAATCCGTAAACTCAACATGGTCCACTTGCTGGTGTGGATGCTGATGGCGGCTCAGGTCAAGCTTGATCGGCTTGTTATTTTCTCCATGTCACAACGCCAACGGTGCTCTTCTTCACGTGTCTGCTTGTGCTTCTGCAGGTGACGGTGAGCCAGCTGAGTCTGGTGTCCCACAAAACGGTGGCGTCGCCGTACCAGTGGGAGTACCCGTACCTCCTGAGTGTTCTCCCCACGCTTTTTAGCTTCCTGGCTCTGCCGCGTAACAACATCAGCTACCTGGTCATCTCCATGATCAGCGCCGGCCTTTTCTCGGTGGCGCCGCTCATCTACGGCAGCATGGAGATGTTCCCCCTCGCTCAGCAGCTCTATCGCCACGGCAAAGCGTACCGTTTCCTTTTTGGCTTCTCGGCCGTCACCGTCATGTACCTGGTGATCGTGATTTGCGTGCAGGTGCACGGCTGGCAGATCTACTACAGCAAGAAGCTGCTGGACCAGTGGTTCACCAGCACGCAGGACAAGAAGAAGAAATGAGCCCAGCCCAGCCAAAAATAAACTGCGGCCGGGCCAAAGATGGGGTCGACTGACGCAGCCCAAATCCGCGGGCCGGACGCCGCAAAACATTTTTCTGCCTTCCTATTTGAGTATTTTGCACCGTTTTCATTCCCTCAAGTCTGCGTCCGTCGCTGCGTACTTTACACGAAAGGCATTTCTCTTTTAAACTGCAAACATTTGGGTCAATAAAAACTGCTTTTTTCCCCCATTCAATGCAATACAGTATATTATTTTCAAACAAAATATACCATTTTCAGTACAAGTATCATCCGAAGTTTGCCTATCTGGACATTCTTCCGTTTTCGTGTCCCATCAACTGGTCAGCTGGAACCGTTGCATCCTGCTCACGTGTACGAAAACTCACCAAATCTTGCGCACTCTTCAGGCCCGGCAAAAAATGTCATATTAAGTTGCCATAAACAACATAGCGCCCCCTAGCATGGACAAATGTCAAGCAATCACAGCACGTTGTTTGACCGGGCTGCGGTTTTTCAAAAATAAAATGGAATTGATGAGCAGTTTAAAAGATGCTTCAGTATAATACTGCACCAATTCACCTTTCACTCCAAAATAAAATAAAATAAATCATTAAAAGAAACTAATATTAAAAGGAAAAAATACAAAAAATTTGTTGAGGCGTGTGTCATCCAGCCAACATGCCACTACGAGCCAGCCTTGATTTGGGGTCACATGACCTGGAAACTATTAGGCAAAAAGTGCTCATATTTACTGGATTTTTAAAAATGAATAAGTGGAGTGGTAAAATGAAAAGATAAAAGGTGTGCGTCAGTTAATTGATTAGCCGAGGCTTAAAAATATTTTCTTTTGAAAAGTAACCAAGCTAAAATGGAAAAAGAGGTGTGTCATCGAGCTCACATCGGGGGTCAATAGGTCACATGACCTGGAAGCTAAAAAAATGCTAATATGAAAAAAGTAAGGTGTGCACCATTGATTTGAATTTTTTTCCCTGTAAATATTATCATTTTTGCTCAATAGCTTCCAGGTCATGTGACCTATTGACCCCAAAACAGTGCTGGCTCTAAAATGGCCTTATCGTTAAGCTTTGGGTGAATAAAAACATTTTTACATTGAATACAATATATTATTTTTAAACAAAATCTAGAATATTTAAATACAGGAGAAACAAGTATCATGCGAAGTTGAACATTCTTAATAAGTAGCAGTCATGTCAGCATCACTGCTGGGCTATTTTTGTGTCCACGGGCTTCTCATGCTGTTCTTAGGGCTAATTGTTGCAACGATTTCAATTCAAAAATGTGTGGGCTCTAAAAAATAAAAAAGTTCTGTCTTCCAATTAGGCTATGATATGACATCATTTTGTAGGTCAGCATCCAGCAAATACACAAAAAGTGAAGGCGTGTATGCGGGATTTCTGCTGTCCAAACACATCCTAATGGCGAAAAGCCACGTCCACCATCAAGCACATTCAAACCCGAGCGTATTCTGATTCCACCGTGGAGTGCTGATTGTCCGCCCGTCTTTTTGTGGCCCCCGTCGGCACCGCCCGCGCTTTGTAGTTGAGGCCAATGACGCAATCGCAGAAGTGGGCGACGTCAACAAAGTCGCCGCAGATGATGTTGACGCCGGCCACCTGCGGTCCCGGCCGTTGCTCTCGCACCCAGCCGAGCAGCACGGCCAGCGCTTTGGTGGTGATGCTCCTCATGTTTTGGAAGGGATGGAGGAGGACAAAGGCAACGTTTTCCGTCAGGTTCAGGCCACTGACGTAAAAAGCAGCTGCAAAATACACAATAATGAAAAGTCGTGATTTGTGATTGGCGACGCATTTTTTGTTGTGCTCGTCAATAGATCCAAATTACCTGGTCTTCCTTTTTTCTTCTGAGCCTCCAAGTAGGAAAGGACCTTGTTTGGATCGGGGCTGTCGGCGTACCTACGGGAAAAACATCAACACGTGATGCGACACACTTGTGCTTGAGTGTCAACTTGTGAGCAAACGGTTTCAAACTACTGTGGCAAGTCTTTTGATATTTTCAGAGGTTGAAGTTGACACCAGTCGAGATTGCCATGTGAATTTTGGTGTCGATTCATCCCATTTTTGAGTCATTAAGTGACCTTGATCTTTAGTAAGCGTTCATGTTGGTGGCGGCTTGACATGCGCCGTCCATAGAAGTCTGCATTTTTATACCAGTAAGGAATTCCCGTCCACAGTTCCGGATGATGCCGGCTAACCTCCCGGTCGTCATAGGAAACAATCACCTGCTGACGCTTGGCCCAACACGATCGCAAAGTGGGACAATCCTGCGGGAGAAGACCACAAGCACTCAGCATTTTGGTCGTCGCCCTTCTAGTTTGTTCAGACAAATGACATTTTAAGATGTGATGTTGATTTGGCTTCTTTAATTGACATCAATTCTTGGCATTAGTATAAAATATGCATTTGTTTGTATTTTTTAAGCGCCAATGCGTAGGTTGAACCCGTAGCCAAATCAATTCTGATTTTTCCTCTTATGATTGCTAAAAGTGCCGTTTATCTTCAGCCAACAGAGGAAGCTTGCAGCTCAAATGTAGATGTTAAGGAGCGCGTATCCCCACTTCATTCAAAAGGACGTCCTTCACTTGCGTTGGTGGAACAATCAAAGTAAAACCTTGATGTCAAATTGCTCCTTCGTGGATGATGCACTCTGGCAGGAAATATGAAAGCAACAAACAAACAAACGTTCAAGCATTGAGTCTAGAATGAAATGATTGATTTCGCTCAAATTGTTGGATTCAATGCAGTAAATGACAAGAAAAGTATTTCATTTACTGTTTGTTTTTGTTTTTTGGGGGGGGATGCGGCAATGTTTTTTGAAGAATTCTGTGGGTTTAAAGAATGCATTCATTATTTATTTGCTGCTAATCACAGGCCGTCGGAGTCCCTATCACCTCCAGATAGCAGAGGTCAACGGTATTTAAAGGGCTTCACATTCCTAAGGTCATTAGAATGTCATTTGTAATTTAGAAATGACATTCTCAGACCAAAGTCCACAGAAATCTTGTGAAGTTGGATTAACCACAGATGAAATGTTGTTTTTTTGGACACAAATGACCAGCATAGAGGTGTAAATGAGCATCTTACCTGTGCGGAGCAGAGTTTTGGTCCAAAGCGTGATATGATGTCGTCCACCAGCTGCCTGTGGTCACTCCGGGTCAGACCAGTGAAATGTGAGCAGCAAACGATAAGAACCTCTTTAGGATGTTGATCCAGCCAGGTGGCCACTTCATCCAGCGCCTCCTGCAGACACGCACGCACGCACGCACGCACACAGGACCGGTTTGATTGACATCCACTGCATCCTGAATATTAAAAGCACATCATCGATGACAAATGTGACACGTGTGACCACAAAACAGAACCATGACACATGTTGCACATGTTGCACATGCTCTGGAGATTTTGTTGTGGTACGACGACGACAAGATTGAACGTTTTGGCCGTAATTCCAAAAGCTAGCACCGCTCATCACCAGAACGGCACCATAGCCCAAGTGAAGTAAGATGACGGCCGCATCCTGCTTTGTGGCTTCAGTTGGCCTCACACAAATTGGATGGCATAATGAACCCAATCGACAAACTTCATTTGAGGTTCATCAGAGGTAGACGTGTGCTGACTTCTCGTTGACAATTTTACTGACAAAAACCTGCCCTTTGAACAGGGGTGTGTAGACTTTTTACACCGGAAGCATTTCAGCAAATTTGCACAGTTCAATGAGAAGTCGTGAAAACGTACAGTTCGAACCTGCAACTTGATGTTTTCCGATGTGTTTCATTTGCCTATGAACGCACAGTACCTTGACAGAAATCCAAGTGTAGATACCATGAGCAAAGAATAATTTGCTGCCCTCTTTTGGCTTCCTGGCAATCCGCAGGTCCAAAAAGCGAATGCCAAGGTCACACTGATGACTCAGGACAGCTTGCTGTGCGACAAGAGGAAGAAGCCACGAAACATTAAGTACCATATGCACAGTCCATGTCATCCATTCGAGAGTCGTCACATCGCTTTTTCAGGACCAAATATTTACCACTGATATTCGACAGCAGTATTGATCGTTGTGTACCTGCGTGGTGGCCCAACGGAACACGCAGGGCCGTATCAAAGAAGGCGCAAGTCTGTCCATCGCTTTGAGGAACCACGACTCGGATTCCACGACAGGAGAGGACAAGTCCAAACAGAAAGACATGCTGTCATGGCTCCCTGGAAGACAAATGCACACAAATTGATGGATGACGACGACGACGAAGTGAAGATAATCATTTGCATTCATCCGATCCCATCCTCAGCAATAGAACATACTTAGTGCCCGAATGGTTTATGTTTACCAGGGATGGCCAAATTCCACAGCGACACATCAAGCAGCTCATCGGGTAAATGTGACATCCAATCCCGGTTTCCGTGTAGTTTGTAAGCCATGCTATTTTCAACACGTTATTCAGTTTGAGTGGAACTACATCGTTGGGTTTTGTAATGTTTACATATGCAACTACGGTCACATGAAACTACTTCACCCGTTCTTCTTCTATGATGTTTGCAGTGTAGAGTGAGCGCATTCTTTACTTTTACTGCCCTCTGTCGGTCAAAATTAACGTTGTTTGGGTTTTGCTCTTTGTGCAACGAGGACGACCGAGCTTTTTTTATTTTTATTTTTTTTTATTAATTTTCCGTTTTATTCCATTTTCGACACATAGAAACTTACTGGTCAACTTGAGCCTTGCCAAGAATATCCTCATAATTCTCCATCAAATTATGAATTTCATATACCCGTCCCTTTCATTATGTTTCAGTCGTGACATAAAAAAATAAAATAAAATAAAAATAAAGCTAATCAGAGAAATGGGAGAAGTGTATTTTTTTTACACCACTTTTTTGGGGTGTAAAAACATAAATAAAAAAAGTGACGTCAAATTTATGTACTATAACGCACTTCCGTTTCACTGTTATGAAATTCCTGTCGAAGGGAAACCTGACCACGTCCATTAAAATATAGAGTTGAGTTCCAGCATGAGCCCTGATTTAACAAACACTGCCAAATCGAACATCTATTTCAGTAGACATTGGTTTAATTTGACCCAGAATAGCCTCAGCATACACAGAAATAAAAGAAAGACAAAACATTTCATTCATTTTTTTGGTGTATTTTGGACCATTTGGAAAAAGGAAAAACATTTCAGGCTGACATTTAGAGATTATCATTATTATTATTATTATTTGGCTGCAGGGTTAAAACCAAATCAAGAAGTTTGACATTCACGTTGAAATTTCACCATTAAAAATATGAAGTCATGAATTGTGATCAGTGTATTTTATTAAAAGTATTTGCTCATTTAGTACAGTATCAAATTAAACATTCCACCACAACAACACACATGAAAAACAAAGGGTGCTACTTTGTGCATTAAATATGACATTTGGGGTGAAAAACAAATCACAACAATATCTGAATTCTTCCTTCGTGTGAACAAATAAAGTTTGCATTTGTGTGCGTCTTTTGTCTCTAATAATACCACACTGAGACAAATATATTAAAAGACCGGTTAAATAAACTAACACCACTAATCGTTGCAATTAAGTGAACAATAATACATCTTAAATATATAAAAAGTGCATGAATGGCATATGTTGCCCAATTGATTAATGATCACACTTTTAAATAGCTTAAGTAATGTAAGAGGGTGTTTTTTTGCGCAGAAGCCGCAGTGGCAGAAATTTGATTCAAATAGATACAACATACAATTTTAAAAAAGACGGCTTAGCCTTAGCTAACCTGAAGCGAACCCTTTGGAAGCGTCATCAAACTGAAAGCAGGACAACAACTGCGGTGACAAGGAACACAAGAACTGCACCTCCAACGTCGCATGGAAAACAACCGCACAGTATTTCGGAACCTGTGCCCTGGCTGGGCTACCTGACCACAGCTTGTGGTATCATTGAGGCGGGCCATGGCAGGCTTGGACTCCGCACAGCGCGACCGGGGGACGAGCATTTACTGAGCATTGGGATCCGACCGCCGCCGTCGCTGCCCGGGGACCGTGAGGAAAGCGCGCGGACCGAGTCGCCGATGGCAGGGCTGACATTGGCGGTGGCCTTTAGTGGTTGCCATGACGGCGAAGAGATGCTCCCATTATTCTGGACTTGGCCGTGACGCAGGCTGGGGGAGGCCACTGCGGTAGATTTATTTGTCACATCAGCAATAGTCACACACGCTGATGTATAATATGGTGGGGAAAAGAAGTAAAAAGTCATATTTAATCATTCAGAAAGCTTAAAGAAGTGTTCTTTAGTGTTGCCGACTAGAATTGCTCAACTTGACATTGCAAATCAGACATTCGAATCAACTCTATTTTTACAGTGCACTTTCAAGCAAGCACTGCTGTTTTCTTAAGATGGAAGCCCCTGGGTTAGACAGATAGAATGAAAACAGCAGAGGCCCCAGAATTGAACCCTGTGGAACACCATACCTTCCATTATACATGTGTGCTCATATTGCACGTGTCCCACCACTTTGCTTTTATTTTTTGCTCGACATCATATGAAATTGATCAATAATAATCATTATTAACGACAACAATAAAGACAGTGACTCGCCATCGAACCCAGGTTAAGAACCACTGATATCGAGTGTATGACACATACAAGCACGAAGGAAATGCACCGAGTTGAGAATTGGATGAAAAGCTCAGATAAGATAACTCACTGGAGGAGTGCAGGCGAGTCGTCAAGCAGTCTGGAGAGTCAAAGGTGCGACAGTTGGGAAGTAAAGAAGTCATGGGAACGCCGGGAGCTCGCAGAAGGTTGGCCAAACTCCTCTGCATCTTATCTGAAAGAAATAAAAAGAGAACGCCGCATCCAGAACTTTTGAATAGGACTTCTCCCAACATTCTCTTTCATGCCGTTACATCTGAAGGTCACAGAAAACACGCCTTCATTTGGCAAGAACGGCCCAAAGCTCCTTTAACAGTTGCCGGCACTTCCCGTGGGATGAATCCAATCCCATCAGACTGGAATCGGAAGCGCGCGGCTTCAAGAGGCTTACAATGTTACTATTAAGCGATCGGGCCGACGAAAGAAGAGCGGCTGACTCGGGTGCGGCCACAGTTGCTCACCTGCTCCTGCTTTGAAAGGCGCTTGCAACGGGCGAGCCGGGGCGGACGGACGCACGGACAGGAAGCTGCTGCTTGGCCAGTCTCGGGCGCTGGAGAAGGTGCGAGCGCGGGGCAGCGGGCAGAGGCTGCGCTGCGGCCGCGCAGGGACGTAGTCTTCGCCGCCCCCCTCGTCTCCCCGCTCCGGGTCGGGGCGGGCGCTGAGCGGGAAGGTGACGCTCTGGCTGCGTCGCTTGGCCGGGCCGGATGAAGTTCTGGCGTAATCCTGCCTGAGTTCTAAGCAAGCCGGTCATGAGGAATGACGTGCCAACCACAAGCGCACGCACCAGAGGCGGCAGAAATGCTCACTGTCACAAATTTTGACTTGTTTGTGAACAATATTTGAGAGAAATGCTGATATTGCGTATGTGGAACAAGTTTTACATCTTTGACTTCAACTCATAAAAAATGGGAGTGTTGCGTTCATAGTCATAAGTCAGTCTCAAAGTTACAGAGAGACTGGAGGTGTCACAGAAAGGCAAGTATTTTTGGAAGAAAAAAAACGTGTTTAACTCTTTGCTTGACAACAGTAATGTAGGCAAATGGTGCTAACATAATCGAAATCTGAATTCAAAAGCTGTAGACATCAAATGAGATTCACCTGAAAAAGTCAAAAGTGCATTTTAGACTTCTGCTGCAGACAAATTCCCTTTGCGAGAATGTCAGAAGTCTAAAAGGCACAAGTTACTGCGGCAAAAATTAAGTCCAAGTCCGGTCCCAAAAAATGCAGACTTAAGTAGAACTCAAGTCACGTGACACGAGTTCCCACCTCTGACACACACACACACACACACACACACACACACACACACACACACACACACACACACACACACACACGCACACACACGCACACACACACACACACACACACACACACACACGCACACACACACACACACACACACACACACACACACACACACACACACACACACACCTGGCGGGGTTAATGAAGCTAAAGTAGCGATGAGCTCTGAGGTCTACAGTTAGTGGAGACGAGGCATGAAGGCGATTAGACATCAACCCCGAGTGGGAAAAAAAAAGAGAGGCAATTGTTGACTTTGCTTTTGAACTTACGCTCCTCCTGCAGCCGCGCCATCACTTGCACATCCGTCAAATCCTGCAGTTTGTAGCTATGAGGGATCAAATCATCCTCGTCCCACACAGCAGAGAAGACGACACGGTCCACCAGCGGCCCAAGGTTACACCGCCGCTCTCGGCTGCCTGGAAAACCGTCCGTGGCAGCCAGTTCCAAAAAGAAAAAAGAAAAAAGTACAATACTTCATTATTGTCTTCAAGTAGTTTCCCTTTTTTGACTTTTTAATTTATTCATTTATTTGACCTTGGGTCAGATGGGGAATGAAGGTGGGAGTCCTTGCCCTCTTACTGGGACTCTCAGAGTGAGGTCGGGAGGACACTAAAGGAAGATAAAAAAAAATAGGTAATCATATAAAAAAAAAAGACAATAAACAAGCTAGCAAATTCAAGTTCTTCACCGTATTTTGGTGGCGTGTGAGCACCGTGCGTCTCAGGTGAGCAAGTTGTACCTGATGTGCCGATGGGGGACACGACAGCAACTTGGCTTGGAGGTGATGGGCTGGAGGCGGGCCGGGGGCTGGAGGCGGGCCGGGGGCTGGAGGCGGGCCGGGGGCTGGAGGCGGGCCGGGGGCTGGACAGTAGTCGACGCCAGCAGGAGGCTGAAAATGTTAAAAGCAAATCTTCAGAGTGATGACAAAACATCTCAAAGAAGACAAAGAAGCTGAGAAAAAAAAGACGTCTCCATGATAGTCTTTAAAGTGTGATAGCGCCCTCTAGGGGTACACAAATATAATCATTGCTAATGTAATGTTCAGTTATGTTTAACTTATGTTCAATACATTTGCATTTCATCCTAACAAACACGTTCCATTTAACTTCTGTGCAATACCTTTTAAGCAAGTAGTTTTATAAGATAGTTTTTAAATGAATTTTAATGCAACACAAGCTTACAATAATATTACATTTACTTGACTCTTGGTTTTGACCAACCGCTGCATTAGTGTATTTTCATATTGGCGCTAGTTGGAGAAAGAAGTATTTTTTGATGTCAAAAGTTGAACAACAACTTGAATAGACTATGATGTGACAAAAGCAGCCGTTGGCTCATCTGCGCTGCCTGTCACTGAATCAACAAAATGCCATTGTCTGGAAATGAGCCGGGAAACAAAGAGATTCATTCTCATCAATTCCTTTTAAACTCACAACCGTTTTGCAATCATTGTGGGAACACGTCGCATTGGTGATGTATATACATTTTTAATTCCAAAAAAAAATGAAAACAAGCAATCTCCCACTTGATTGAAGTTGGAGGAACATGGAGCGCCTCGCTGGCTTCCACTCGGGATCCTCCAGAACGTGCCGGCACCATTGCAAGGGCGTTACAGACTTCTCCCAATTCTTCTTTTTGAGTGGCATGTACAACCTGTCAAAGAAACACACACACAGCCTGTCAACACAAAAGTGTGTGATCACAGAATGTGCAGCTTTAGCCAATCTGGCCAATCTTTTGGCACACGGCCTTTTGTACGGAACCAACACTCATATTTGACATGTTTTGCTTGTCACCATGTGGTGAAAAGTGTAAAGCCCACGATAAAACATTTTTTTAAAAAAACATGGCGACATTTAGCATTGTTTTTTTTTCCACCTGGATGTTGTATCCAATTGTTAAAAACAGCATCCTATATTTAGCTGGAACAGACAAACGAAGATGCGTTCAATTGGATAATGGCGTTATGTCAGATCCCAGCAGGACGAATTAACAAAGCACGTGACATTTGCTTGTACACCATTTCAAGAAAACAACATGACACGCACCACGTTTCATCATCAGAGAATCCAATCCCGTCCAGGTCCAAAAGTTGCACCTCGTCCATACCTAGCGGTTCGTGCGTCTGGAAATACAGGAGCGGGTCGTCAGGTGGTCCCCGCTGACACGAAGGGTCGCGAGTGCGACCCCGACCCGGGGTTCGAGGCGGCTGCTTGTTTTGGAGCTCCAGCTTGCCTACGAGCTCCTGCGGCCTCCTCAACTGCAGCTCTGCGCTCGCAAGGGTTCTCGTGCGCTCTCCGACGTCGACGGGCTTCTCAACTGCAACCTCCATCTGAGCTTCACGTGGGACCACACAAGCGCCCGTGACCCGGTCCTACTTACTTGTTGCCTCTTCTCGGTCCTCCTCCCACTTTAAGCTCCACCCGGCCGCCTCATCAGCGCACCTGCCACTGTCTGTAATCATATTTGATAACTGTTTCGACTGCATCTCTCTCTTTGATCACAAATGAGCGCATCATTTGACTTTTGCTGGCAGAGGATGAAAATTGGGCTTGTTCTTTTGTCACCATCTAGTGGTTGCAGTGCACTATTGCAAATACTATTTCAATCAGGCCGCGATGAATGAAAAAGGTTCACTAAGTGACTTGGAGCTCAAGCTGAATCTTTTTCATGTGGCACAAGAGCTGGAATTAAGTGAAAAGCCCAATATTGCTTTTCAAAAATGATTAACAGTTATGGAGGTTTATTCATATTATGTTAATGAATAGAATACAACTTGTTCAATGGCAGCCGAGTGCCAAATGTCTCATGTTGAGGCGTGGGGTTTTTCATCCACCCATTGTTGGAATTTTCAAGAAATGCGAAAATAAAACTAAATGGAAAATGCTAGAAATTCGAAAAAGGGTTCAAAATTTGCACTCCCCAAAGAGTTTATACGCTTCGAGGGGGTAGATTTTGAAGCGTATCCAAAAAAGGAAAAGCAAATTTTGGCTATGAAAAAGATTTTACGAATAAACACCGACAAGACCGGATACATGACACACATTTACGACGTACGTTTGTAGTCACAAAGCAATGGCAGACGATAACGTTTTTTTTTTTTAATGGCGGACGATAAAGTAAGGTATGTTTGGTGTGGGGCGAGGAAAGAGAAATCTGGTTGGAGTTAATTAAAGAAGCGAATAACAGCAAAGAAACGCTTCGCACGGCGCAGTCGCTTCCTGGTCTTCTTCTTCTTCTTTTCAATTACTGTTGGATCACATCTCTATGGTGTATAGCGCCACCTACAGCAGCGGAGTGCCCTCTCAAAATTCAAAAAAGAACAACAGATGGAAACAGGCAGACGTCGCATGCCCGTTTTGCGCATTTTCAGTCAATTGAAACCATTGAATGCAAAAGCATGATCATTAACTGCCAAATGTGCATCTGAGACAATCTCCGTTCCATATGAAAAGAGGTTATCGTTTCATGAGTTCTGATGTTCATCCTCAACGTTTCTTCCAGGTGAACTTCTTCCTGGCACCTTCCTGACCTGGCTTCTTTCTCTCCCTCACCCTTGGATCAGGAGTGAGAAGGCCGGCTGGAAAACAGAAAGAAAAAAAAAATTCCCAGCATTTGAGGGCAATTTGAGGTCAATTGGTAATTGCGAAAAAGCATCTGCCTGACCTTGCCTCATGACCTCCACGTCTCTCTCGGAGAGAAAGCTGCACAAGGCGCATGAGATGGCGAGTCGCAGCGCCCCCGCCTGGCTGGAGCGCCCACCGCCGCTCACGCTGCTCTCCACGTCAAAGCGTCCCAGCATGCCCATGAACTGCAGCGGGAACATGAGCTGCTCTCTGCTCACGCAACAAGCACAGGTGACCGACGGGAGGAGGCAGAATACAAGTTCGGGTCAAGCAGGGTTAGTATCGTTTGGGAATTTTCATTTCAGTTTGAGATTTCTTTTTTAATTTTTCTGTTTAAAAAAAAAGAAGTCTTTTTTTTTTTAAGGCTTGGTTTTAGTTGGTTTCAGTATTCGTTAAAAAAAAAAGTGTATTACTTGTGCGCAATATTTAGTAAACACCATAATAAAATTTCCTCCGAGTTAAATGAAAAAGCAGGCGAGATTTGTCGCCTGGGATCTGAAGGTCCTTTTCTATTGGCTGCTGCTAGAAATGACATCATTTTTGTGTGACACACTTTCATCCGTCTGTATTCTCGTTAAGATGGAAATAAATATACTTAAAATCACATTTAAAATCCTCCCAAAAGGCTCATGTATTAAATGAATTAGTAAAACGGAGGACATTTTTGCTATAATTATAGTTTTGTAATCATAAAATGTAGTTTCAGTTAAAAAGCATTTTTGTTATTTTATTTAGTTAATGAAATCGTTTTTAGAATTTTTGTTTTTTCCTTTGTTTGCATGAACTAAAAAAACCTTGATGTGAATACATGAAGTTTCCCAAAAGGAGTGTCAAATTTCCTGGTTTGGGGGAATTTCTAAACCAATAAATTGACATTGATCCATTTGGACAGTTTCCAAGTTTGAAAATGGACAAAATGTTGCATCGCTAGCGAAGTGCTTGGCTGATTCCGCTTGCCACGACATATTGACTCAAACGTCCGACTCAGCGAGCGCGTGAGAATGCGAGCGTGCGCGGCTGCTGACGCGCTCGCTCTCTCAACTGTGTCATTAATTCACAAGCGGGAGATAAAGACGCAGCAACGTGTGCTGAGAGCAGAAAAGGCTTGAAGAAGAAAAACAAATAAGGCACTCGCCAACCTGTCTTGTAGCACAGAGAAGTACTGGAGGTAGTTGTGTCCGTTGATGTCCACACTTCCAGAGCCGCCGTCTCTCAGAACCACGGAGGCGTTTGAAGACTTCCTTCGTCCTGTGCGTCAACACGCAGGACACATTTTTCTTGGTAAAAGCAACAAGAGAAAACAAATCCCCATCAAAAGGCACATCTACCTTGAGAGGTGCTGAAAGGCCGGCCCTTCTCATCCTTCTCCAGGGACACGAATGTCTGCTTCATGGACTGAGCCTGAAGTTGCTGGCGGTAGCCGAGGACAAACGTCTCCTCCATTGCGCAATACGGAAGCGACAGCAGCCGCTCCATTAGCTGGAGAAAGCGAGTGTACTGAAACGACACACACGGCACACATGAGCTTTGGGATCTCCGACAACATTCGGAACATCCGTTGCCCATCACAAGTTTTGAAAGGAAAAAAGTTGCATTTGCTGAAAAACGTTCCCATCCGCCGTTATTGTGCGGAGGCCAAAGCGAGAAAAAGTACAGCTTTTTTTCCCCCCGTAAACGTTTGTGAGGTCCTGTTTTGTTAAAACAATCAAACTTGAAAGTGAAAGCTCGGGTTTGCTTCTCTGCCGCTACTAATAGACCCTACTTTGCCATCACAATTCTCGTCCAGCCCCAAACATCAAATTGTTTGCCTGTTTGACAAATCGGCGTTTGCGTGCAATGGCTTACATCGTGATGGGAAACGGGCTCGACCAGCACCTCCTCCAGTTGCTCCTTCGGGAGCCACCTGCTCGTGCTGAGGGCGCTGAGGACAGGCAGAGGTGGAGGTCAGTGCTGTGAGATTCATGACAGACCTCCAAAACATCTGGAGCACGCACATGCCCTTGACGTCCTGGGAAAAGAGTCCTTTGGCTCGCAGGCCATCCTGATGCTTGCCGATGTTGACAATCTTGCTCTGCGTGTCCTGAAAGCAGACAGAAACGGAAACAAGAGTTTCCATCAACATGACTCCAGTCTTGTTTGCCACGATGATGTGCAAAGTAGAGAGAAGAAAAAAAGAAGGCAATTCAATCCATTTTGCTTCTTTTTGCTGTGATGATGTCACACGACAGTTAAATCGTCATCCAGTCACAAGAAAGCCTCATTTTATCAAACGATAGAATTAGCAGCGTCCTCATGAAATGCGCCAACTTAACAAGGCATCGCACAACCAATAGAAAGTCACGACAAAGTCATCGTGACGCTAAATCAAGAGCCGCTGGCAGCAGAGCAGGACTCGTACGTGAGAATCAGTTGGCACCGTAAATCCGTATTTTGAGCTGGTCTGTGAATGCACCTTCCTTTTTTCTTTTTTTTCTTCTTGGTCACAGGCTCTCGTGTTGTCTCATCATTGGGCCTTTTCTCGTTGCTAAGAAACTTTCCATATATTTTACTCATTTTGCTAGCTTGTGGAATTAGCATCTGTGCTGCGCAAACAAGATAATTGGCATCCTGATATGTATCAAGATTGTGTCATAGACAAGTTGTGACACACAATAAAATAACATCTTTTTTTAGTCTCGGATAATACATCAACTGGAAGTAGAGTACGTTTTTTATTCTTTCAACTGTGCAGTGGCCTGCGGACCGCTACCCGGTGGTTGAGTACCAGGCTGTAGAGCATTTGACCTCCATTTGTAAAAAAATCTTAACCATATTGTTGACTAGCCAATAATCAATCATTGTGCAGCAAAGCAGGCCCGATCAGGATTTCTGAATGGTACCAAACGCTGGAAGGAAACGCAACTTGTTCCGATCACTGTAAAGCACTTTGTGTTCAGCTGCTGTTGTTTTTAAAGTGCTTTATAAATAAAGTTGAGTTGAGTTACGATAAACTCACGTGCATCAAGTTGTAGTAAGCCTGTTTTCCCGTGTAAAACAGGAAGTGGAATGGCCGTCCGTCCTCGCCCCATTGGACAGCTGCCGAGAGAGAAATGACAACGTTAATTCCAGAGAGCAATCGGCAAAAAAAATGTAAATGTTCACGTCAACGTTACGTACCTCGCTGCTTTGGGAAGATTTCCTCGGGATGCTGACCGCAAAAGGACAATGTAACCAGCCCAAAATGTATTTTCAATATGCACACTACATATGTTCAGTCACGGTCTTTACCTTCATGAGGGGTCGTGCCTTCTTCACAAACAAGCCGGAGGGGAAGAGGTAGGCGATGCTTTTCTACAGCGTGGCAGGAGGGCGGGGAAAAAAAAGAAGCAATTTAGAAGAAAATAAAAATGACAGCAAATGACAATGATGACACCTGAGAATAGCAGAGGTCATGCCAACAGATGGCGTTTCGTGTTCAAGGAACACGCTTCGGTTCAAGGAAAGGTGAGCTTCTACTTGGCAACGCTGACGGCGAGCAGAGGCCGGCCGACCTGTCCGACAATTTACCCAAAGTTCAGCATGAGTGCATGCTTGGCCACGAAACACATGGCGTCGCAAAAAATCTGCTTTTCTGGCTGCAGGGATGAGCGAACAGGTGGTGCGCGGGCGGGCGGGCGGGCGGGCGGCCGGTTGGCACGTTTGACATTTCAGCCTGTCAACGCCGGTAGTCAAACAACCGCTCGCAAAGCAAAGGGAGGTCGAGCTGGGCGGGAGGGATGAAGTCACACCTGCGTCCCCTCGGCAAAACGGCAGCGACGCCCAAGAGAGCAACCTCAACAATTGAGGGCCATCACGTGGCTTTCAAATGACACAAGTTACAGAAGGCCACAAAAATGAGCGCCCGCTGCGGCACACCTGAAGAGCTTGGACACTTTGCCGCTTTCTACCGTGAAAAGGTGGGCTACAGTCACCGTCTCACTTTTTACAGCGTAGCTCTTCTTTATGAATGGATGGCGACATTGATTGAGGAAACGTTGGAATCAAATGCGCAAACTCAAGTCTTCTGCTGCAAGACATCAGCTGGCGACATTCATTACTCAAAATACGCTCATGATTGCCAAACAAATGATTTATTTCAGGCTAGGGATCCTCCATTATGAAGAAAATATTAATCACAATTAACTTGTTAATAATTGAAATCATGATTAGGGCGATCATTGTTTTTTTTTGGGTACAAAACAAGAACATTTTTAAACGTAAAAACTAATAAGACAAATAAACGTCTGTAATTATGCAAGTTTCTTTTGCAACAAACAAGACTTATTAAATTAGTTATTTTACAATTAAAGAAAAGGTGTACATATATGCATTTTAACAAGTGCCAATTTTGTAATTGTGGAGTGTAATAATTGAAATGGTAATTGAATTTCAACTGATTGCACAGGCCCTATTCCAGGCTGTGTTGGACAGTTGTCAATAGTGTAACCGCTAAGTAGACAATTTATCATCTAAAACAGAGAAAGTGCTTTTTGATGGGCTACTTTGTGTAAAAGTTTGGAAAACCGCTCATCTAAAAGAGAAATCCCCTCAAATGGATGCTCCAATGTGCCCCAAAGCTTCAATTCTTACATCGATGTCCTCCTGAGTGAAATTTTCGGGGTCCTCTCCCATCATGTTGGCCAGGTGCCGTTTGCCGATATGGAATTCCTCCACCTGTTTCTCGATAAATTCCAAGGTGAACTTTTCAGGGCCAGCAGCAGCCAGGTTCTTCCTGTGCATGACAACACCTGTGCAGATTTGCCTCCCGACTACCTAGAGGAGGAGACAGCAGCAACACACTGAGGTTTAGTTTGACGATGTTCTCACACAAATATTGATTTGGCAGGAGAAAAAAAAATACCTGTAGAAGCACCTGCTCAAGACAAAATGTATAGAAGAGTTCGATTTATTCATTTGACTGATAAGAACACGCACAGGCCAACCAAATTAATACTACAGAGCTTGACTGTAATTCTGTGTAACAGGTGTGCAAAAACAACAACAACAACACAAATCTTGAACTTTCAAATTGCTAATGTATTTTGCTTTGGTTTCAGGTGCAAACGTACAATGACATTTCTGAAGAAATAAACTTTGTCTAAGGGAAGTATAAACATGTCACGAAGGTGCGTAGGCAACTATTGACGACTATTTCACAGCGATCCATGAATGTGATGTTTCATTGATCGTTTAAAGCAGACGGAACTTTTTAGGACGTCCATTAGGAACGTTCTCGAAGACCTTGGACCATCCCCACAAGAAAAGAAAATATTGGACAACTGGTCAAGAGATAGGAATCCCAAATTGAGCATGGTGAAGCACTTCCAGCGTGATGTAGAATAGCAACATCTTTTAAAAATACGATTTTCTTTCACGCAACTTGCTACACTTGCATGTATGTCAATAAAAAAGATTGACGCAATTTCCGAATCCGTAAAGAACTACGCAGGGATTTTATACAGTGGACTACAAAATTCGCTGAGAACAGCCAATCCTATGTCCGTATCGGAGCAATGCATCATGGGATACGTTAGCATTTTAGTGAGCCGTGTATTTTTCGATATGTATTACGATAACGTGTGTTCACTACACAATCAAGCAGCATAGGCAACTGACACACTCACTACATGGGACGGGGCGTTGTGTTGAGTACAAGGAGATAATTCAAACACAGCAACTATGACACATGTTTAGATAGCAAGCAGCTGCTAGCTGAAGGGCATCTCCCTTCTAATGTCGTTTCTATCTGTTTAAATTTGCTCAAGTATGGATATATCATAGCCGGACTCACCTTCCCACTCGCATGTGATGAGACTGCATGTATTCTTGAACAGGATGACCGACATTTTGTGGCAAAATACCCGAGTGTTCGCGTACACGGCGCCGCCATGATGGCTGGCTAACAATGACGTCACCGCGGAAGTTGTCAAGTGCTGTATTCGGGGAAAGTCGGACATATTCCACTTGGAACCTCCCAGTTCCTCTTGCCCAGTTCCGTCCTCTGTGTGTCGAAATCACGTTAGATTACGTCGAATGAATACATAAATTCATGTTATAAAAAAGAACTAGATATGCATGTTTATAACCGTGTAAATTATGTTTTGCCATTCACGGTCTTTGTCTCTATGAGGTTCGCCATGTCTAATAAAGTGACGTCCGATTTGAACCGGCCGATTAAGTCGGGGTCCTGTTTTTTTTGGTTTCCGACTTCGCAACTCGGATTTGGGAGTTTATAAATGTTCAAACGGGTGTTCCCGTGCATACTTCCTGGTATGTAGTTGGAGAATTCAAATTTCCCAACTTCCACGAATGCAGCATTGTTGACCACAGATGAAATATTCCTATGTGGCGGCCACATTGGTGGGGGCAACGTTCCCCTCAAAAGCAACACTTATACTTGGAAAATAAATCATAACTTCCTCATTTGTACAGCAATTTTGATAAGGCTTATTTTATTATCAATGTTAAAATATGTGTTATTATTAAAGAACAATTTGATTTAAAAACAGCAACAACAAACAAATGCAAAAATAGCCAGCAAATGTAGAGCTATTTTGTTCTTTAGGTCCAGAGGCTAAGGGTAGCCTCAGACATTTAGCCATAAATTTACATACTCAGATATATAGTTACTGAATATGTATATAAAAAATGCAAAGACATACATATATGTATTATGTATCTAACGTTCACGCCTTCCACAAATATGGAATGGCTGACACTTTGCCCACACTAGCTTAGCCTCATCATAGGCATGCAGCACAAAGGGTCATGTTGTAGCTGCTGTACCTGTTCATATCTATGGTTACAATTGAACAATAACAACACATTGGCCTCTATCATGGTTTGAAAACATTTAATACAATCTTTAATGAAGAGGTATTAGAAAGTTATAGTTTGATGTTGTTTGTTGACAACGTTTGATATGTGTCAAAAGTTCATTCTACCAACAATCACCTCCATGTGGCTGCCATTCAACGTCCCATCAAAGTAATCACATCTATTTTGTGTTTATCTATAACAAGATGTCAAGATGTCAGTCTGGAGGAAAGCAAAGGGACATTTGTATCATTTATTCGTTAGATTAGAAGGAAAAGTGTTGCAGATGTTGATGGAAAATGTTTGAGGGTCACATGTAATAAGATCCCGCCAAACAAAAAGACAGAACAAGTATTGCACTGTAAATTGGACATCAACAGGCACATGATGGTATGCGGAGCACAATACAAAACTGCCAGAAATGACAAATGTAGTCATTTGTATAGAAACAAAACATTTTTCAACACTAGCGTACTGTAAGGCCACTTCAATATTGCCACTTTTTGAAGTTGTTGAGCTCTCCAGTCCACATCAGAGCATGACCGCTTGTTAAAAAACAAATAAAACAAAAAACAAGATATGATCACGGTGATACAAAGCAAAGCGGCCACATAATGCAGCAGAAAAAGGAAAAAGGTCGCTGCTTTATTTCAATCAATTCCAGCCATCATTCTAGTCTGTCATGCAAATGGTAAACTTCAAACTTTCCTCATAACCGAACCACTAGAAATCCGATGAAAAGATCTCTAACACATTGAAGCAGAATGTTCCATGTTATGCAGCTCTGATACACATCATCTTTCTGTCACTTGCACCGACTGCAGCCTCGTCGTGTATGTGCAAAAGCATGTGTATTGTTTGTGTGCACGCTACACAGCACTACGTCTACAGATCAATGTTGTGAGTCTTCACTTAGATTACTTTGATAGAGTTGGAACAGGAACATGGGAAGATTAATCAAAGTGACTCGGGGCCGGTGCCAGTCGATTTGGCGGTGTGTTTAAATTGCCTGGAGGAGGCCTGTCGTCAGTGGGATGATAAACGGTGTTTGCCCCCTTCTTTTGCCACCAGCGTCCTCCTGCCCGGCGAGAAAAATGGTTTCCACCCGTCTTCTCTAATTCACAGTGCGGCCAAGGGTCGGGACATTAATCATCCCTCCTCATCTGACACAAGACTTGTCGTGGCTGGACCGGAAGGAGAGCTTCACCTTTCACTTTTTGTTAATGACAAGATACACCTCGTTAGCGGTGAGTGAAGGCTGCCGTGGCCAATGAAAATAACGCCACACGTCCAAGATTTGCAGCTGATTTCCGCATGGAAAGGCGGCATTTCACCATAGGCCGCACTAGTCTCACTTTCGCCACCAAAACCAAACCAAAATCAGTTCCTCAGTTTCCACTGGACTAGAAACAGACTAGACTAGATTAGACTAAAACTCTCATTAATCAACAATAACAGGGACTAAATCAGTATGCATTTTCGTCATCTAATTAAGACCAGGCAAAAATGTACTTCACTCAATAAAAACTGAGCTCACTGGCTAACTTTATAGCACGTAGCCGTAGTAGCCACTTGTTGATATACTCTAATTGTGCATCAAGTTGTTTTTCATCAAAAAGATGAAATGAAAATTTGATGTGAAATCGTTTTAGATCCAAAATGTTCAACATAAACTGCTGCCCAAAAAAATACAGGAGTTAAATGATTGTCTTGACTAAAAGTTTTTGTTGACTAAAACAATGGTGTTTTCTTGGACTAAAATGCTCGATTTTTAGACGACTAAAAAGGGACGAAATAAAAAGGGGATGATGAAACTCGGCCACCCTGACCGCCGTCTCTCTTAAATTTCGCGGCAGCCTTTTTAATTGCGTGCCTCTAAAAACAGCAACGGAACATATGACAACGGAGGAGATCACACGGTGGAGCTGAGCAGAGCGCTCCCTCCCCCACTTTCCCGAGGATGGCGGCTTTAATATCGGCGAGCCGAGGCTTTGCTCCCGTCATCATTTCCATGCCGCTTTACGCCGATTCCCTAATATCCTTAGCGCCTTGCGTAAGGATAAGCCCATCATGCTGAAACATGACTATAAACCGTTCACGGCTCTAAAGAATCCATTATGGTTCCTCCACAAACACGGAGACTCAAATGGCCACTTTGCTCATGCTCATTTATTTACTAGCCTCGGTGCTGCGGCGCGGCCGATTCGCCGCACGCCGATGCCGGATTCAATTACGAGTGGTCATTTATACCACAAATCACTTAGCAGACATCTTTAACACACTTAGCTATGTATACATTTGAAGTACTGTACAAAGTTAAGAGCTCAGCAAAAGACTCCAATTGCAGCAGGTGCGTGTGAACAAAGCCTCATCCGCTGAAATATCAATATCAGTGCACGCACACACACGTATGTGGAGATTACAGGCAAGTGTCCCCGAGTGGAAATTAATTTGCCATCAGTAATAGATAAAGACGTTTACTGAGATGCGTGAAGGCAGCTGAAGCGCCAGCTGAAGCGCCGGCATTGACCTGCAGGAATCGGTCCTCGTCCATATCAGGATAATTACAAAGCACTCGTGGCAGCGCGTGAAATGAACAGATTGGGCGCTGGCCACGCACGTCTGCAGGTATTAGAGCGCCTTCTCCTCACAGCGCCTCCACGGGGGCGCGTGAGGCCCGAGTGGAACGGAACTCTTGCTCCGTTTGGGTCCGCCGTGTCTGCAGCTTAATGGCCCTTGACAGTTTGGGGGGAAAAAGAGCAAACGTGGAGGGACAGTGTTCTTTTTCTTTTGGCAAATTGTTAAGAAATGCACTTTGCTCCAGAAGTATTGGAACAGTGAGGTCAATCATGTCATCCTTGCTGACGACTGAAAACGATCAAGATCAAGAGTTTTGCTTTTATTTCAAGGTATTTTCCATGGACCAGATAGACAACTTGTAGAAAACATTGCATTTTAAGATAAGCAAAAGTATGGGAACAAACTGACGTGAATGATAGCTAATATGCGGCATGCGTCCCAAACCCCCGATGCCAGTCAAATAATGATCATTTTCAAGAAAAAGAAAGAAACAAGCTCATCAGTCCACAAGAAACAGAACATTTGTAACAAATCTGGACAATTACTGTAAAAATGATCACGTTTTTTAAAAATAAATAAATAAATATATATATAAAATCATTTAAACTCAGCATTCGTCACAGCTATGAAAAATTATAATAATAATAATGATTTGAGTTGACATATTCACGTATAATTTGTTGGGCTCCAAACTTTTCTCGCACCCATGAGTAGCACAGCCAAAGCGTGCACCCACGTGACCTTTCACCCGAGCGTTTCCCAACATTCACATCCATCTCTCACCTGGAAGCACTTTGTTGCCCTCTCACACGCACACAGTATTGAGTTTGCCCCAACAGCTGAAAGGTTACTTCAGGCCGTCTCTGGCTTGGAGAGATGACATGACTACTTTCCTTCCTCGTCTTCTCTCACAGTGTTTTGTTCATTTGAAGGCCTGGAGAGGAAGGAAACCATTTGAGACTGGCTTGAAGTGGGGCCGGGCCGGGAGACGGGGAGAAACCCGACACTTGCACAAATGTCTGGGAATGACTGAAGAAAAACATCCGGAACGAACCCCAGTTCCCTCCTCATCCCCTCCACCTTTTGCCCATAATGGGCCCGGTCTGCTGCAAAGTCAAGTCCCCAGGGGCCCAAACACTCAAACATTTCCACACATTCTCATTCCTATTTGAGTTTATAGAAGAACAAAAGGGTTCAACTGGAAGACCTCAATAAAAGGGCAAAGGGTGTCTTTTTTTTTTTTTTTAAAAAAAGTCTTTTTTGGAGGGGAATGCAATTCAGCGAATTAGGGCATCAAGTCTGACGTCTTTTGTACATACAAAAAACATGCATGCTAGGAGAGGCTCCAGCTCACCTGTGACCTTAAACGGAATCAACCGTAGAAAATGCATCAAGGGAAGGAATCTAGGAAATGACACTCTTCAAGCAACATTTCACTTTTCTTCTTCCACATCAATCACCAACGTAGAGAAAGATCTGCTAAAAAAGCAATCAAAAAGCCATCAAAAGTTGAGTTCAGAATCATAATTACTGGATACAAATTCAAGTTTTCATATTTGCCCCCACCCTCATCCGTTTTTTCAAATATTTCTGTTCCAATATATATTCAAAATGAAAGACAAAAGTCAAGAAGTGAAGAAGAAAGTTGCAGTTTGCAGCATCAGACACTCCTGTGGCGCCAGAGAAATTGCATTTTCATTTCAAAATGGATGACTTTTTTGCTTTTTTATATTTGTATGACTACTAAGGATGTTAATAAGAATCCCTGTGCAGTTAAAAAACAAAAAAACAACTTATTATGGCAATAGTTTTGTTTCTAGAAAATAATATTTCTACAGTATTTCTGTTACTTCACATAGGAATAAAATTGTTGAAAAAAATATCAACAATCCAAGGCCTTACCATGTCCAAGAAAAGACGATATATATATATATATATATATATATATATATATATATATATATATATATATTAGGCTGATGCCAATGCCTGGTCTCTATTGCCCACGAATAGCTCAACTGTTACTGTTATAAAAAATAACTTTCCTTTTCAGTTACAAGAATGCTTTGCGCGATGCAAAGTTCTTTATATATATATATATTTAAGGATATGACGTCATGGTATGGATTTATATGTAATGTAATATTAATAATTAGACCAGTAATAGTTGTGTACAAGTGGCATAAAGTTAAAAAGGTGGCCACTTCCGGCACTCTGTCAGCTTCGCAGAATGATGACGGAATGAAGCCGGTTGTTGTCCGTCAAAGCGGCTCAATAAAGAAGACGGTCGAGCGGTGCATTTTGTGGAAGCTTTGCGTCCTGAGCATCCGTCAATGTCGGGCCAACTGACAGGCCAAATTATTTTGGCCGATGTTTGAATGGTCAAATTCCTTTAACTTGCGTAGAATGAAGCGAAGAATCGCTGGCGTGGAGTCGCACTTCAACAGCTGACAAATTGCAGCGCTAATTGGAAGGAGCGAGCCGACCAGCGAGTGTTTGCAGGGTTAATAAGCGCGGTTGATCTCGCCATTGATCTTGCGAGCACAGCTAATGACGGCAGCAATTTGAAATGATGCGCCCGGCTGGCATCGGGTGACGGACGGGACAAGAACTTCTTCGAAATCAGCAGCGCCGACGCTAACAGGAAAATCTGCACGCTTTTTCTCCCCGCTGGTCAGAAGGCCGAGGACTCCTCAACATCTGGCCGTGCAATTTGACAACGTGGAAAGGTTAAAGCCCTCAAATGAAATATTTGTCCCGAGGGAGGGGGTCAAGCTGCCGCAATTACAATCAGCCAATCAGCTAATAGCGCGTAGCTTGCAGGGGCCGGCTTGGCCCAGTAAACCTCCGCTGTTGACTTATGAAACCTCGTTCCCATGTTTCAGGGCGCCTTTGCAGCCTGTGGCCCCGCACGCCCCCAGGCGACGTGCGACGCCATTTTGAAACGGGACCACACGGCAGCGGTTGACTTAATCAGTATCCGAGACCTTTGTTGCGGAATCTCTTCTCAAATGACTTTCTCCCCAATCTGGCAGGCATTAACACCTGGGGAGGCAGAGGGAGGAATTTGCACCCGAGGTGGCAAACGCGCTACAGATGTGCGCCACAAAAGGCCTGCTTGCCGTCTCTGATGATGTGTATGTTGTCAAAGTCACAAATTTGTATCAAGTGCAGGATTAGCGCGCGGCGTCTGGTGTGCAACACTTTTCAACGATGCTCGGGGAACAATTAGCGCTAATGAAATATGTAGCAGTTACTGGAACAAGATAATGACGTCCTCGGTGTATCGCCGCAATTAATTACTTTTATTTCAGTGAGCAAAGCCTCGGAATGGAAGCGGAAGTCGCTTGCGCAGCGTCGTCTGTGTTTGAGTGCAAGCAACCTCCATGTTTGCTTTTCCACATTTTTGATGCTAAAAGTGCACGTCTGCTTCCTCTTAAGCAGGAAACGTTGACGCTTGAGAGGAGCTGCGTTTTTCGTTAAGAGGATTGGTCAGATTGGAGGAATGGCGGGGAGCAGGTTTCATCCTCGCCGCTCGCTCCTCGCCGGCAGGCCCAGATTACCTGCAAACTCTTCCCGCATCACAGCGCCATCCGCATGCTGGCATCTTGCCGGAAACGGCGTGCGGGGATTATGGCGCTCATTTGTGGCTGGCGAGGGTCTCTAACGTCTAACCCGCAAGTACCTGCGGCCCATCATTAGTCATCGATGCAATCCGCCGGCTAGGAACGGTTACGGCAGCAGATGTTTTCCAATCCGACTTTGACTTTTGGCTAATGAGATACGGAGCGAGACGGCCCTTCGCCTCCGCTGGCTTTTCTCACCGGCGTGTGTTTAATCCACGCGCACACACCTCAGCCTGTCACAAATGTTTTGTGTGCGTGGAAATGTGGCCGTCGTTCGTGTCATTTAGGAGCTTGCACGCGTGGAAGGCCGCAACAAAACATTTCCTGCCTGCCTCAAATGTTTGTGAGCTCTGTTGTTTGTTTTTTAAGCATGCACACCTTCTTACTGCCTACGCAGGTTTGCACATGCGGATGGGAAACAATACAAAATACATCAACAATAGGTTACAACTGGGAAGAATATTTGTTGCTTTGCGTCCTGCAAAGATTTTACAAAGTGTTTGAAAAGAATTGGATTGATCAATTTAACTGCTCACTACTTTGCTGGTCGACTTTTTTTTGTATTGTGATAATGGTATGAATTATTTCAGGGGTGGCCATAAGTCCGGTCCTCGGGAGGCGCCATCCAGCCTGTTTTGTCTCCCTACGCCAGCGCAGCTGAATCTAATGATCAGCTCATCAGCAAGCTTTGCAGAAGCCCGATAAGCAATCAGGTGTGTTAGTGGAGAGAAACATGGAAAACAGGGGCTCTCCAGGACCCAACTTGGCCACCCCTGAATTATTATCTGTGAAGTGACTTAACTGATGCTTTGGAGGAAAACAACAAATACAGCCTGCAAGCAGTCCAGGGTGGATGCCCACATATGAACTCATTTGGCCCCCAAAACGTATAAAAACGTTCTATTTTAAATATTGCCACGGTCCCAAAAAGGTATTTATACGTTTTTTTTAAATGTTTTTTTTAAATGTTTTTTTTTTTTTTTAATGCTAAAACATCAAAAGGCTTTGATGCAGCCTTTGAACTGAAGAGAACGCTTAAAGCAATGGTAGTTATTACAAAAACGGACAGCAGGTGGCAGCAGAGTATAAGAGATCAACCAGGGCCATGTTGCAAAAAAAGCTCTTTCCCCAGTGTTTTAAGCAGATTTGCGAATAATGATTAAACTTAGCTATATGCTAATGCTAACTGCTGCAAAACGGAAACAGATACAAAGAGACTAATCTTTCTTTTGGTCTGTTCCATGTTTTCATAGCAATAGAACACATAATGCTGTGGGCCTTGCAAAATCAGTCCAAATGCAGTCAAACAGCCGGGAGCGAAGGGGGTTGCTTCAGTCAAAATGGCTGCCAGTCAAAGAGTTAGGCAAAGTCAACTAATCAGAATAAGAAATGAATGGTTGGAATAACTGGTTCTAAAGAACTTCATCATATGATATCTTGCGTCGCCAATTGAAGTGTGCGGTGTGTGTGTGTGTGTGTGTGTGTGGGTGGGGGGGGGGGGGGGGGGGTCGCAGCAGATTGCCGTGGCTCCTGATCTAAGCAGTATTGACAAAGCCATCAGGTCACGGTGATGTATCAGCCTCTCTGCTCACTCCCCAATGACTCACCCTCCCTTCTGCCGTCACCAAGGTAACTGCCGTCTGGGCCGACAGGCTGCCGGGACAGTCCGTAGTCAGCCAGCTGGAGCATACATGTCACTTTCAGAGCCCCCATCTATGTCCCGCAAAAAACAAACAAACAACAACAACAACAACAACAAAAAACGGATGAGAAGAAAAGCTTGGAAATGTATACTTGCTCTGCTGGCATTCCACAACTCGATCCAACGTTCACTCACACTGCATGGGGTGTCGAAGTGTTTTTTTTTTTTGTAAGTATTGTATATTGTAAAATAATAATAATAATACATTGAAAAAATGTCAATTGAATGAAAATAAATAAAAAATACGTTGAGTGAACTGATAAACGCATCACACCGATCAACTTTGAATTTGGCCAATTCAACTAAATGTTTGAAGTTTTTCTGTTGTGACGGTTGGCCGTCGCACATTTCACAACAAATGAACACGAGTTTACACAAGCGCTGGCCCTTGTGGTATCAAACACCAAATTCAAGATTGAAGTACAAGCAACGCAGCAAATTGTTGTGGAGCAACAAAAAAGTCTTGCTTTGTTGTGCTAACGAGAACAACATTGTCACACATGTTAATAATGGAAAGATATTCAAACTTACTGTTTTGGTCCCAAAAATACACGTTTCATTTTTTTTTTATAGTGGAGCTACGGTTTCTTTCATTGTGACTGAAGTCACATACCACTGGTGTGGGTGGAACCCTCGTACCTCTAAAATAGTCACTTTTAAGGGGACCCCCAAAATTTGTCCAACACATTAACATTGCATCGGCAACACAACAGGTCATTCATTTTCAATTCTTTAAATTGGTCAATAATTTGCAAAAATATGAAATGTAATAATATTAGTAAATAATAAATCGAAATAGCCCATTTGTGAAAAAATACGGAATTTGCAAAATTGTGACATAAGATTTTGGTCCAAACCAGCAATATACAGTACATGACAGATTGCTGGATTACTACTTTTGAAACGGATATTTTGGAGCTTCAAATCCGGGCTGCGGCATCCAACCCGACATCTTCAGGTACCCTGTCATCCTAATTGCCCCCCCCCACCCAAAAAAAACAAAACAACACACACACACACACACACAAACAATCCCTGATATCTTTTGAATTTGAGCGCGAGTGGTTTGTCCTTCTGTATGTGAAATGCAGTGTAAAAGTTTCCCAAAATCACATGTGATAGATGACAGTTGAGCCATGCAGCTCACCTGGCTGGCACCCCAATGAGGAGTCGTGGTATTAAAACAAAATAATAATCATCATTTAAAAAAAAAAACAAGGATGTATGCTGGGGTTTTTTCTTTATTGGCTAAATTGTTGAATTGGAGGGAAAATATTAGAAAGGGCTATCAAGATTATAAAAAGTAGACGTCTATGTTTCAATTGTGCATCTTTGTAGCCGACATGTGACGCATGCAGAGCTCGTTATAGATTGTGTGTGTCTCTGTGCTCCAAATTGCAAATGCTGCTTCCAAAAGTTGCACGCACACCCTTATTGTGCCAGCGAAGGAACAAAACACAACTTACCTCAATGAACAATAGTCATTGGAATTGGCCACGTGAGCACGTTTCTTATTTCTTTAGGTGCTCTTGGTCTGGGTGGGAAATTCGACTTTGTTTTTAAACGATAAACCATAAGTTGCAATTTTGTGGCGGAGATGTAGCAGCAATATACGAGAATCACATCATCATTAGCCGTGAAAACGACGTAGCAGCTTTCCAATAATGCGTGTGAGGAGTCACGCACGTGTCGACTGTCGATGTGAAAGATCACTAACTAGCTTCCTGGTTCCCTTGGCAACGGCCAAACCACGTCGATATCTTTTGTGGGGATCATCAGGCGCTTATTGAACCCCTCGAATTGACTGCAAAGCTGCTTGAAAAAAGCAAACGTTTACATAGGAAATAAATGAAACCAAGATTATTTTAAATTTATTTTATTTATTTATTTTTTTAAACAAAAGCTCATCTAAGAGCGTGCAACATATCTTGTAATAAAAATAACGGGAGCTGGAAAAACAAAACACTCGTCATCTAATTTATTTAAAGTTATACTGTACGTGAATATGCTTTTCAAGTTCAAGAGTCGGTGAAGTGGCCACTGGGCGGCGCTGCAGGGTCAAATATTTTATGTGCTACGGTTTCTTCCTAATTCAATCGTTTTCTTGATGGATGATCTTTATTGACATACAGTATATTAATTGCATTGGTGAATGATATTTATATTATTGTTTTAATTCATTAAATATATGACATAATAAATATTACATTGAGACAAAGCCTGAACTATAGAAAAGAAATAGCATCACGCGCCACAACTGCAGCAAATAAATTAAATACGATTATGGGAGTTTCACTCAGGGTAAAGTAAATGTCCATTATTTAAAATTTCCATTTAAATCCAATCCTCCAAAAGCATTTGCTGTTCGGTGAATTATTTTACTGCGACAAGTTTTATATTTGCAAAAAACGGCAGATCAGACTTTTTGTTTCCTTGTTCAATAACATTAAGGCGCAGAGTGGATAGAAAGATAGATAGATAGATAGATAGATAGATAGATAGATAGATAGATAGATAGATAGATAGATAGATAGATAGATAGATGGATGGATGGATGGATGGATGGATGGATGGATGGATGGATGGATGGATGGATGGATGGATGGATGGATGGATGGATGGATGGATGGATGGATGGATGGATGGATGGATAGATAGATAGATAGATAGATAGATAGATAGATAGATAGATAGATAGATAGATAGATAGATAGATAGATGGATGGATGGATGGATGGATGGATGGATGGATGGATGGATGGATAGATAGATAGATAGATAGATAGATAGATAGATAGATAGATAGATAGATAGATAGAAAGATAGATAGAAAGATAGATAGATAGATAGATAGATACATAGAGAGATAGATAATGATGATATGAATGATGTATTAAAATGAACGCAGTATATTTATTATTTATATTTTATTAATTTATTTAATTAAAAAAAAAAAATTGCAGGTAATCAGGTAGGCCAAGCGCGTTTTGGTAAATGAAAGCGCGGCAAATGAGATGACGCGCTCCTCTGCCTGCTCCTCAGCAGTCAGCACAACTCGCTGCCGGCTCGCAACAGCGCGACCCTCACAATTTATGGAGACGAACCCCCGAGAATCGCGTCGTCGTTTCGGCAACATCCTGAAATTGCACCTGAGAAGATGCTCGTTTGTCCTTCTGCTTGGATGTAGGCCGAAACTTCAATAAACGCAACGTTCATACGTCGACAATAATAATTGTTTCATGTGTTCATTATTTGTGGCAATTAAGTCTCTGATGTCGTTTATTGAAGACCAATATTTTATGGTAAATTAACTTTTAATCGGTTAACAATTCGAACATCGCAGGCAACATTACCGGCCATTTAAATGAATCGTT
Organism: Vanacampus margaritifer; assembly: GCF_051991255.1. Classification (NCBI taxonomy): domain Eukaryota; kingdom Metazoa; phylum Chordata; class Actinopteri; order Syngnathiformes; family Syngnathidae; genus Vanacampus; species Vanacampus margaritifer. The sequence goes on along the minus strand of NC_135432.1, from coordinate 495,275 downwards.
AATGTTGGTTTAATGTGAAACAATTTGGCAAGAGGTGAGTGTTTATGCATCTGCGTGCAATGATGCTGATAAATAAACAACTATATGGCACAGTAAAATAAATACGAACAGTCTTCATTATTTGTTCCTTTCATTTAGAAAACTTGGAATACAGTAACTAGCCTATAATCATTTTGCACGCGTGGATTAAATACAGACGTCAAATTTCCCCAAAAAAGAGAAGTGCTGACGTCGTGTTAACCCATTTTATTGCATTTAATAAGCGTGCGGCCAAATCAAGCTTATCAGTCAGGACCTAATCATTAATTAGTCCTACACATTCACGTCATGTCGTGTGACATCCTCTTTATTGGACGTGTTTGCTTAAGAGCATAGATAAAATATTAATCGGGGGTCATTATTTCTTATGACAAGCGCAGCAGCGGCTTCCTGTCGGAGCCTGATTGAAATGAGCGACAATGAAGTGTTTCAAAGTTTGCTTTTGTGCGAGAAATCCCGCCAGATCGCGGACCGAGTGGATTTAGGAGCACATAGTGGTGCATGTGACTTGCACGAGCCACTTCCATTCTATAGTTTTGGGCTCCCCCGTGCACGCATGCACGCGCGCACGCATGCACGCACGCAGGGCCTCACGATGGAGCACGCACGCACGCACCCACGCCGACGCACACACCGCTGCCAACATATAGGTTTGCTTCAGGAGCCGTGAAAAAAAAGCCAAGGCTGTTGCAGAATAGGCGGATCAAAACCCATTATGAGATTTGAAGCTGCTTTTGTGTTTTGGGCCCGCTTGAATCTCTCAGCAGATTGGGCACCAGCAAGGCGTGTCACGTGTCAGCGAGTTGGCTAACTTTGTTCAAGTATAGACAAAAAGCACAAGCAACAATTATTTGGATTTTCACTTGAAATGAAACAACTCGTTGAACATAAACGATCACAATGTAGTGGTTAGAAGGCGGTTGATGGAAAATAAAGTTTGGAATGACTTTTCACCAAGCAGTGCCATCTCCAGTAACGGAGACAAAGAAGTGCTGCTACGTGATCATTCAATTCAGTTGCTAAGCAACTAGTGCGGGAATTCATCCGCCAAATTCAAAACGTGCGTCGCAAGGACACGTTCTGTGAGTTCTGGTGAGTGGCGGGAAAGAAAAGTTGAATAACAAAATGAAATAGCCACCAAGACGACACGTGACTCACACGCACGAATATGTTTTGCAATCGGAATTTTGCATAAAGCTCTTGAAGTTGATCAATGACCAGAAATATAAACTGATCACATCTCCACACTAATGCCAGTGGGGGGGAAGCACCCCAAAACAATTACATCAAATAACTCATACATTTGAAATATATGAAAAACTAAAATAATAATTACAAATCGAAAATAAAAATACGGTGATTAAGCAAGTCCACGCACATTCTATTATTTCATCCAAGTGAATTGTGCCTGCAGTTTCCTCTGCATGATGCAAAGATCACGTGTAAACACCAAATGGGCCACATGAACAATGAAGTTAGGATGTTCTGGCTGGGGCCTGACAACACACATGTAAACAAACGACTGCTTTCTTCGTTTCAACGCTGCATAAACGCCGACATTCGTGAAATTGTTCGACTGTTTTTAAATCCACCGTTTTAGACTCCAAAATGTTCAACATTGCATTCGACGTGTGTGCATTAAAAAAGACCACACAGCCTTAATATAATAATAATAATAATAATAATAATAATAATAATAATAATAATAATAATAATAATAATAATAATAATAATAATAATAATAATAATAATAACGTAAATTTAACACACAAGATATCTGCATTTCATTCTAACAAATTTATTGTGTCTCAATCAGCTCATACGAAACCACTACTGAAATTAAATTACAATCAAATGATCACATCAAAATATACCAACAACGGCAGCTTGTGATGATTTGTGCTCCTCCAGAATAAAAAAAGAAGGAAAAAAGAAGAAGAAATAGAAGGAGAAAATATAACAAGAAAACATCTCACACAAGTCCATGGGGGGCGGGGCGGGGTGGGGGTGGGGGGAAATAAATTACCGTTTGGAATAAATCATAGGTATTCCCAATAAAATATGAAAACAAATCATTCTGATGAAAAATATAAAGTAAATAATTGTGATCAGCATCTGATCTAGTGATCTCTATTGCCGGCTTTACGGAGTTGTTTTTTCAAACCTACCAAAGAATACTGCTTAGAAAGGGCAGCATTAATAATAATATGTCCACAGCACCCACTCAGTCACACTTGGCAAAACATTTGGAGATTTTATTCCCCGTCGACAAATAAGTGCAGCTGAAGTCGTTGTCAAATGTCTCAATTTGTTGAAATATAAACGGGGAGAAGAAGAATCCACACCACGTCAGCGTCCATTAAATAAGAAAATAAATGCCACGCGAAAGCAAAAATGATCTTTGAGATCTTGGCGGGTTTTGGGGAGCAGTCCACTTCCGGTCTTTTTTTTTTTGTCGTGGAAAAAAAACATCCCTGATCCTTCGAATGTGAGTGAGAAATAGAAGAAGAAAGCTTCGTGGATGTCGTTCTAGTCACGGGGACAGTCCAGTCCTCCGTCCGAACGTGTACAAAAAGCTTGGCCCTTTGTCTCCATCACACAGGACAGTGGTCGTTGTTTTGGAGGGGGGCGACAATGGGGGGGGGGGGGGGGGGGGTCAAAACAACACTTGGTGATGGAGGGATGAGATGTGAGTGTGTGGGGGGGTCTCGGTGTGTTCTCAATGCGCCAAAATTACCTGGTGGAATGAACTTGTGGTTGTCACCCTCTGGTCGCTCGCCTCACTCGCATCTTTTAAGTAATCTACTAAAAAATGCCCCTGAAAGAAACAAGCAGAAGGAACCTTTTAGGTTAAGACATTTCAGGGCCCTAAAGAAGATGCGTTTGTTTTGAAGGGGGTTGGGAGGGAAAGCGGTTCAAGGTTCTCTTTGTTTTCTTTCTCTCTCTCGCTCTCTTTCTGTGTGTGCTAAAAAATAGATTAGACATTTTTTGTTTTGTTTTCTGCAGTCATTCACATTCCCTGACAATCACAGTATCAAAACGCCGCTATCCCGCGTGGCCATCGTCTGTGCGTGTGTGTTTGCTGTTTAGTCTAACGGAATATGACATATTGTGCTCTACGTTTCACTGAACATTGGTTTGCAGTCCGTGGAGGGGGGGCGGCGTTTGTGCACTCACATTGCCGACCTGAGAGTACACATCCTCCGGCGTCTGCGCCACTCCCGGCGGCGTCATCCGCTTTTCCTTCTGTCTCCGATTGCAAAACCACACTCGGACCACCTCCTTCTCCAGCTGCAGGTTGTCCGCCAGGCTGCTGATTTCCTGGGCCGAGGGCTTGGGGCACTTGAGGAAGTGGCTCTCCAGGGCCCCCTTGACGCTCACCTCGATGGACGTGCGCTTCTTCCGCTTCCTGCCCTGCGCAGCGATCTTGTCGATGCTGGTGGGGCTGCCGGTGGTCGAGTCGGCCTCCTCCAGCCACTTGTTCAGCAGCGGCTTCAGCTTGCACATGTTCTTGAAACTGAGCTGCAGAGCCTCGAACCTGCAGATGGTGGTCTGCGAGAAGACGTTGCCGTAGAGCGTGCCCAGCGCCAGGCCCACGTCCGCCTGCGTGAAGCCCAGTTTGATCCTCCGCTGCTTGAACTGCTTGGCGAACTGCTCCAGGTCGTCCGAGGTCGGCGTGTCGTCGTCCGAGTGCGGGTCGTGGCTGTTGACACCGGCGTGGTGCTGGTGGTGCGAATGATGCTGGTGATGGTGGTGGTGGTGGCCGGCGTGGTCCAAATCCGGGGTGTCGCCCCTCACCAGGGCCGGGTGCACCAGGCTCTGGCTGCCGGGGCTCAGCATGCCGTTGACGGTGAAGCCCCCCGGCTGGGAGTAGATGAGCGACTGCTGCTGCTGCTGCTGCTGCTGCTGCTGCTGCTGCCCCGCCGAGATGGAGTTGATGTGCGCCGCCGTGCTGCTGCCCCAAGCCCCCGCGTGAGTCTGGTGGGCCGCTAAGTGAGGCGGCACCGGCGGCCGGTGGTGCAGCGCGGTGCCCGTGTGCAGGTCGTCCCTGGCCGAGTTTTTCACATCTTGCTGCTGCGGACTGGCGCTCATACCGACCGGGCTCGACGACCAGGGCGAGCCGGCTTCGGCCGCGGCCACCGCGGCGGCGGCGGCTGCGGCGGCGGCGGCGGCGGCGTGCGGGAGGGAGGTCACCCACTGGTGGGCATGGCTCAGCATGTGCCCCCCGTTGCTCGCTGCCATGGCGCCTTGCATGAAGTCACTTTGCACCATCTTAATGGAGGGGTCCCCCCTGTAGCCCCCCGAGCCCGCGGTAACAGCAGTGCCGCCCGGCTGCATGCCACCGCCTCCAGAGTCAGAGTGCACGATGGAGCCGGACGATAAGATGCTATTGCTGCCCAGATAAGGATTGGAAGCCGCGGTGGCCATTCCGTCAAGCCTTATGAATATGTTTGGTGGGTAGCCCCCTCCCTCCCTTTTTACAGTCACTTCGTTCGTGTGGGCAAATTATAGCTCATGAATTATTCAAACTTCCAAAAGTATGGCTTGCCGCGCACCATACGTGCGTGCATGCGTAAAAAAAACAAAAACAAAAACAAAAAAAACCCGGATGGATCGGAGACTGAATAAAATCCGCATGCATTTACAGCATTCGGGCAGATGGGCCGATACAAACTCCTGCTTCTCAAAAGTCCAACATGTGCAGTCCGTAAACAAAGTTCGGCGGCTGGAAATTCGCACATGAAAATTCAATTATGAATGGAAAAAGCGTCGTCCCAAACAAACTTTTGGTAGTCAGGAAAAAGTCAAGAAAAAAGCTTGCAAATTGTCCACACACTCCCAATTTGCGTTCCCTTTGGATGTGAAAAAACATGAGCGCAGTCCTTTTGTAATTCAGTCCGATTTCTCCTTGGCTTTATTCTTCTTTTTATAGCAGTGAGGAGTCTTTGTCTTCGTTCCGTTTTGATATATTTAAAGGTGGCAAAGCGGAAACTCCAGTTGAAGTAGAATCCGTCGGAACAGTGGAAGGCGCTGCTCAGCACGCAGCCTCATCTCTCATTCGCTTGTTCTCCCTCTCCTCCTCTCTCTCCCTGACGGGCCGTCAAGTCCCGCCCCGCACCCGCGCCCCCTCCCGAACCCCCCTCCAGCACGATGACTCGCGGATGTTTACCCCGTTCCTCTCCGCTGATTGGCTGCCCGGGCAATGATTGGCAGGCACGAGCCGCTTCGCCGCGGGCGGGCGCACGGAAACTCCTTCCGGCGGTTCCGATTGGCTTATTCTTAATTGCAGCCCAAACAAAACCAGAGTAGTAAATAAAGTGGAAGCTCATAAAGTGGGACCTCTTCTTGTGTTTGTCCAAAAATGCGATTTCCAACCAACCTGCTCGGGAGCTGTTTGGAAGCGCCCTAAAAAACATTCATTCGGTCGTGCAGGAACCAACACAAGAACATTAATTTAAAAGACATTTTGCAAAGATAATGCTCAATTTTCAAAACAATCATTTATCAATATGCTTATACATTTATGTAACTGATATCAAGATTTTTTAAAGTTATGTAATCTGTTGACATATAAAACAAAATGTGCACGCAAAAAAGGATGTAATACGCCACCCATGATTTGGTCAATAAAACAGATTTTAATCCATCAATAATCAATCCATTTTAATCCATCAATGTTTAGAAAAAGGAATCAACATGGGCTTTAATTCTCTAGGCAAGGCATAATGAAGACATTTTTGATGGCTTCATCCAAACAGCAGTTTTTTTTTTATAATTTTGTGGAGAAAACAGTTTAAATGTGCAACTGAATATTGTGCAAATAAACAATTACATTTGTTCCTTTTAGCATATATAGCAAAAATAATTCAAAGGCTTCACTTAGGCCAAACCTTTAACAAGCCTGCAGGGTTAAACAATAATATTTAAAAACACAAAGCCAAAACTGGTCTTTAAAACGGGGGCTTTTTTCTTTCAATGCAGATTATCGAAGGATGCAAGGGCAGTTTTGATATTCTTTTACCTTCAATTTAATAAGCATGCACAAAAAAAATTTTTTTCTCTATATGTATTTTAAAAAATGCTCAGTCAAAGCTTTCTTCAAGGTGATGAAGCAAATAGTTAAATTAATAAATTAATTAAATTAATAAATCCGCCTCTGCACTGAGCAGATCTTCACTTTCAGGACCAAAGTGATGTGTCCATTTTTTATTTTTTTATTGAATTTTTGAATTCAAAGTTGCCATTTTTGCTTGTGAAATGAAATTGTGATGAGAAAGTGGTTATTATTTTAGTTTTAAAAAGCGGCCACTTTTTCATTTGTGCAAAAGCACGCACACGTTAAATAACCCATTACTAATTAATATATCTATAGCTATATATATATATATATAAAGAGAGAGAGAGGGATACGGAGGGCCGCTAAAAATGTCCAACGGACCGAAAATGTCCCCCAGGCTTTAGTTTGTGCACCCCTTCTTTAACGGCTACAATTCTCAAGGCCACCGAACGACACCCCCGATTCCCTCAAATAACACCATCCTCGGGATGGGTGTCTGCATCCCACTGTGCCCATTTTGCCCACCTGCCAGGTGAAGTCCAGCACCCCGCCCACCCGGATTTGTGGAACATGTCACGCATTAACCCCGAACATTGTCTCCAAAGCTCTGCGAATCAATGATGACGCAACGAGGGACGCTAAAGGGATTTACGGGGCAAATGGAAGACTGCAAGGGCCTGTGTACTCCATGCCAGTGACACCCCCCGCTCTCATCCCAGTAGATTTCATTTGGAGCGGGCTCAAAAACCAAGGGCGCCTCGTGCATTTGTTTATATTGAATAGGCTGGCTCGGGGGCAGAGCCGCGGCTCCCGCGCTATTCATTAATATACAGTGAGGATTTCTGATGTGAAAAATGACGATGTTTTGTCCACACGACGCCTTTAAAGTGCGTCTAGGACAGCCCAGCGTGCACCAGCGTGCCCCCCACTTGCAAAATACAACTAAAAACACAGCAGTCAGAGGGCCACTGTCTGATGCTATGATGCATGTTTATTTATTTGTTGATAATAAAAAGCCCCCCCCCCCCAAGATCCCTGCTGGGGGACTCGATTTTATTATGCATAAAAAAAAAAAGAAAGGCAGGGGAGTGGGGAAAAAAAAAATCATCCCCAAGTATAACAAGAGACGAACAGTTAGTGCTGATTTTCATTTGCATAAATTTTCATATATTTTAGCGAAAATAATAGCGGGAGCAGAGCAGAGCTGCTGCTCAGTTGAGGCAGAGGAAAGAAAATCTTCGGCAGCGGCGAGCACTCGCAGGAGGAAGGAGATAAAGAAGCATTTGCACAAGTCCACAAGCTTTCCTGGACACGAGGTAAGCACAGCTCGCCGCATGTCTTTTTTTTATTTATTTTTTAACAGTTCCTTCTTTCCTAGATTTGCTGCTTGAAAGCAGATTTGAGCCGATTCGGCAACAATCCCAAGCACTCGTTGGCTCGCATGTTTCCAAAAAGGAGCTTCCAAATCAATATGTAGCTTTCGCGCCTCGGACCCATTCGTGCTTTTATACAACGAGAAGGCAGATGGATAAGCTGCACAGTTTTGTGTCGAACCCGGAGCGGAGGAAGGGGGCCATCAATCACATTTTAAGCATGGGGGGGGGGGGGGGGGGGGCACATCCTCGGACGCGGGAGCAAGCAAGTACCGTGTTTGTGTTTGGCACTCATGGATGAAGTTTGTTGAGATATTGATTTTTTTTATGGGAAGACTCTTGTCCTTAATGCTTGCGAATAGAAAGATGTCGGATTCCGATTCCCGCGTGGACACTTTGAGCCCGATTGTGAGCAGAAGTCTTGGCTCTTCTTTCTCACGGGTTAACGAACTCCTCTTCCTCTCGCTCCATTGATGCAGGAGCGCATTTCTGAGCCCCGCGCTCGGTCGTCATGGTGAGCCCAATAAAAAGGGGAACAGTGGTCGCATTAAGCTGTATGTTTGTGCACTGGAGTCGACAAGAAAAATGTCTCGGGGTCCTGACGCGTCAAGAACTGTGCAGTGGCAGCGCGTTAAGGTTAAGGTTGAGGCGAGGTCAAATAAATGCAACATCAAATCAATTATTATACCGTTAACTGTTGAAAGACTTTTTTCAATATAGGCCGCACGACCTAGAAAACCGCGTTTGCTGTCAGATGATTCAAACAATTCTCACTTTAAGGACGGCTATTTTGTAATTGTTGAAGGCAAAGTACAGTTTCAAAGTGTCATTATTGACTCAGGCAATGTTCTGACAATGAGCTGCACCACGTCGGGGGTCATTTATTTGCGGACACAAAAAATGTAGGCCTATCGGCTATCGAAAATAGAATGATTTGGAAATAAATAATTAATATTTGCCGCCAGGTGTCGCGCTGACTCGTGCTACGTCACTGTGCAAACGCTATCAATGATTTAACATCAGCCTATAGCCTTTCTTGTTGACTTTAACAATTTAGATGGCCAAGGGAATACAGCGACAGCCTCTCTTAGTAGTTTGCTTGCGAGTTTTAAACTTCTTTGAATAACATTATTTTTGTTACTGAAACATACAAATCGTGACGTTGAATTATTCTGCTTCACGATTGGTGCTGAATAATAATAATAATAATAAAAAGGTCGTGCGCTAGAACCCATTTTGTAGCGCAAAAAGTTCAGTGAGAGGTAAAATGATTTTCTAAGTGTGACATGGCCCCACATGATGTGTGTGTGTGTGTGTGTGTATATTGGCCTGCATGAAGCTAAATGACAGTTGAAATGCAAATGTTCAGTAATGAGATCCTGGCAGGCCTCTGCAGCCAACAGCTCTTTGTACGGAGCATATGTAAGCGTTGACGTTAAGAATGAGTGGCAAGCGCGACCCGGGCACGACTCATGAATCATCCCGGAAATGAGTGGCTTGCAATTTGCCTCCACGCACCAGCGGCTACTTTGCAAGCTTTTGCAGCACTTCGGGCTTTGCAACCATGCAGCCAAGTGCTACTGTAAACACATTATTATTATTATTATTATTATTTTAATTGATTAACTACCGCACGAGGTTCCAGCCTCCACGAAAGCCTGCAGGGAGGAGGACACGTGGAGCGACATTTCAGAGCAATTTCTATTCCACGAATCGTATTGACATATAAAGCATCGTTTAAGACCTAAAAAACATCAACGGGCAAAACTCAATTTAGTCACAATATGAAACTGCTCCTGCACAAAACGTCTCCTTGTTGTCATTTTTGCCATAAATATGCGATAGAAAGATTTATTGCCACCTCAAAAGGGGAGTAAACGCATCCCCTGCCTCCAATATTCAGATTGAATGGATGCAATTCCGCTATTTTAATTATAGCCCACTTAAGTTGCCTATGGGCTGCATCATTTATTTCCATCCCCGCCGGTCCAATGTGGAACGACATGCACTGAGTGTGTCTCACGTCAGGCCAAACGTTGATTTAGAGCTGAATTCAACTCGGAGCACTTAAACCATAATGTGGCCACTATACCGTTAATTAAATGGCCTCAGCACAATATCGGAGCAAGCATTTAACATGTCTTCAGTTTCAGACACCAAGAGGATTTCCCTCCTTCAAGCTCAACCGTTATTGATATTCTATTAATAAATGCAAGGAAAGTGTGCAATGTACACTTCACGTTCCAACACGGCTGCTTGTTAGTGATAGGCTGACATGTTTATCATGTTTATTTAGTTAAAAGATGACATCAATATCCATGTGATCGTTTGGCCCCAACAGGTGCAGCGGCATCATAATCATTAGGAATTAAAAATAGCCGATATGATATAAAAATTGTGACCTTTAATTGTGATGACAGCAAAATTAATTCAAAGCGTTTAAGGGGCTTAACTTGACACGCACGCGCACGCGCACGCGCACACGCACACAGGTGAGTGACAGGAGGGCGATGGGCAATGATAAGAGAAGCTTTTGTGTAAGTTTAGGGTGCTTGTGGTAGGTTGGTGTGATTGTCGCAGTTCTGCTCACCGAGAACTGACCCCTGACCCCCCCCCACCCCCCCCCCACACACACACATACGAGACAATTTATGGTTGTGAATGCAAATCAGCACAAATGGACACAATGTCGATTTTTTAAAAATGAATTTGACTTGTATTACACATGCTAATCAAGAATGATATGTTGCTTATCAAGCAACATATTTAATCAAGTCAACCCACAGGAAACGTATACTGCTTGTTTGTGTCAATATGCATTGCGACAGTGGCAGCTTTTTGTTTTTGTTTGTTAAACAGCGCCTGCAGTCCCTGAGCATGTCGTCCGACCGTTTGTGGCACCTCCCCTAGCAGGATTACATTAATCAAAGTATTTATTTCCCTTGGGGAGCCAAGCGTAAATCACTCCAAATCCCAGTAAAATTGGATAACAGAGGAGTCGGCACCCGGGCTAAACCTCTCGCACACTTTGTTGTTGGTGTTTTTTTTTTTGTGCTCATTTCACCAACTTAATGGATCGACTTCTATCTAAGTTGTGTAGCATGTGCAGGCAGAAAGGATCCCCGATAGACGTATTGAGGCCCGAGAGAAGACAAACAACATAATTGGATGGAAGCGGGAGCTCAGATGGAGAAAAAACAACAACAGCAACACCGACGCAATAGAAAAGGAGTGCGCAATGTGGAGCTGCACAAATAAGTTGTTGTCTGCGACTGCCGGCCTGCCTGGGTCAGAAGCAAAAAAAAGAGAAAAAGAAAACAAAAAAACAACCAAAAAGCGCAAAATATACCAAGCGATAAAACCTAGCATGAAACTGCTACAGTATATCTATTATTTAGTCAGTAATGACTTGCGCTGTCTGGTCAACAACACTAAAGCTAACACATCTGGAAAAGGCAATCTTTGACATCTCAGACTGTAAATAATCCGAAATTCAAGATGCTATAGAAGTAATGCAAACGTAACAATATGTCCGTCATTTTTCCTTTTGTGTTGTTGGCATCCACGACGGGAGCAAATCTGTCTTGTTTAAGCATCTTTAAATGTTGCGCCCCCTTTGCTAGCTTACTCACCGCCGCTAACACTTTGTCAACCTGCGTGCGCATGCGAGCAAGGTGCCGAATCACGAGACGTTTCGGGCCAGCCGGAATGTTTGAAAGGCTACGCGGCCCGGGCAAGCTGGCTCCGATGATCGACGGCACGCGAGCTATTCACGCGCGAGCTTGTGTGGTCGGGTTCGAGCTGCCGAGGGGAGCCTTGATTCATGCGGGCGTTCTGCACGCCGGACGCTTACGGTGCAGTCGGGCCCATTTGCCGGGAAAGGGCTTGACATACGTCTTGTGCTCGATGACTCCGAGCGGAACCCGGGCCGCGTGCCAGTGTTTGCAGCCTGCCGCTGTTGACGGAGAACTCGATTGATAGCAGGAGACGCACGTTCGACTGAAGTTGAATAGACTTGATACTTGTGGGGGGAAAATGACTTACCTTTTGTTTTCATTCCTAAAAGAAGGTTAGGGTTAAAAGAAAAGAAAGAAAAGGAAAGAGAGAAAGAAAGAAAAAAATAGGACACTGAAATGTGCTCATGTGTAAGAGGAAACATAATATTGGCTTTGCCGTTTTGACAACTTTGCACAAGAGCAATAAAAACCTCTTCTTGCTTCTTCAACTCAAGTGCTAGCTTAATTGTGTCGGCTGCACGTTTATACTATTTTATATTTCTAATATTTGTGAAGGCCAAAAGCTGACGGCTTTCAGACGGGCACATGATAACGTTTGCTTCTGTTGCTCACTTTTCTATTCTTTCCACCGCATTGTATAAAATGCCAACGTTTCATTCAAACAAGATGTCGGCTGCCTCGCTCTATTTACGTCGTTTGCGCTTTCTTGTCATCCATTGACGTTGAAAAGAGAGCAAACTAAGGAGTGAAAAGTGAAGAAAAAAGTATAAAAATATGGACTCAAATAAAGTAGAATTGCCAGACAAACCTAACAAAGAAGCACTTGTTGATTGTGAGGATGCAACATTGACTTTTTAGTGAGTGAATGGCTACAAAATGGCTTTCCTGAGTTGATTGATTTCAAGAGCAAGCTGGTTTTTCTTCCCATGTTTGTAAATGATCCAATTGTGCGTAACTCATTTGTGGTCACTTGTAGCGGGTTGCTGGCACACGGACCAAGCTCAAGAGTTGCTGTGTGTCAAGATGAAGGTGCAAATCCAGGATTTGCCGACACATTGCTACGTTTACTTGCGAGCTTGATTGGTTCCATGGCCAGGGCTGGACTGGACATCTGGCATTCAGGGCGGATGCCCAGTGGGCCACTGTCCTTTGGGGCTGACGTGGTGCTTTTCAATTCTTATTTGACTCCATTTTACCCCGAGAGCCCGGCCCACAATTTAGAAGGAGCAGCCCATTGGTCCATTTACAATATAGAGGTCAAAGTGAACCAATAAACATCCGCGGTAGAGCTACGTGGTAGCCAAGGACGGTCAGGAATCGGCTTGAAGTCAAAATGCTGATGATTTGTGCCAGTCCAGTCCAGTCCATGGCCAAGCTTCTGACTTGATATTGTAATGTCGTATATCAAATCAATAAGCAGATTGAAATGAATGAACATTCCATTCATCCATACCAGCCCCCCCACCCCCCAAAAAACCAAAATGTTTTGTTACGTTTAAACAAAACAAAACATGGTAATAACATATCAAAACACAATAAAGCATAGTCAAAGAGAAAGTTATGAAATGACTGTACATTGCGACAAGCTGTTTGGCAGAACAAAAACTTTGTGACTAAGATGGAGGCAAACCCAAATGATGCACTCGTAAGATTATTTGGCCACAGAAGAGACCGCGTGCTTTACTGAATTTCTCAAACAAAGTTTGCCAATCCACTTTTAGTCCAATCCCCAAAGTAGGCCCTCCACCGCTTCCTTTACATCCGACATTACGAGCTGTTCCCCAATCTGCAGCCTTGAGCATGTTCCGACAAATAGGATCCTATTTCCATTGTACACTTTTTATGTTTCACAAGTGCAGTACGTACAGTAGCTGTCCCAATCATTTAAATACGGTGGGGAAAATGTGGGACCTTAAGATGTCATGAATAAATTGTGTAGCCACAAAGTGTCATGACAAAAGGCTAATGTTGGTTATGCAAATGTTCCTGAAAATTCCTGGCAAATTTCCATTGGAAGCCAACGGAAGATGGGGAATTTTCAATGCTTTCAACTTTCGGTCCTTTTGGTCAAAAGTCAACTATATTTAAGTTGCCGTTATTTTTCTACCTTTCGGTTTTATTTCCATATCTTCCAAACAAAACGCCATCAATTCACATGGAACATTTCCACCTCTCAGAATGTTGCAGATGTTTGTGGATGGTCCCCTTTAAGAGGCGTTCTGAAGGTGTGGGCTCGGTTCTCCAAAGAGAGAGCAGCTCTTTCATTGGCCCAAAGCTACAGCAAAGTTGTCCAATTGGGAAATGCAGTTTTCCGGCACACCCGCGACCCTTGCGAGGTTATGCAAGCGTCTTTAGAACTTGCTAACTGAACCCACTTTGGAAAACGACGCAAGTTCAACCGGCTCGGCAGCTGACGGCGCAGCTGCTGGCCCGCTTCCCCGTTTCCCCGTCCCCTGCCCTCGCCGTCTTTCGGTCCAAGCCTGTAAGCCTTGCAGCCAGCAGCGGCACAAAAGCGCCTTTGAGGCCGGGGGGGGGGGGGGGGGGGGGGGGGGGGTCACACACGGCCGCAGATCCTGGGGGCAAACACCCACCGCGCATGACTCACCAACGGGCCTGGATAAAGACGGAGTGAGGGGCAGTCGGTGGACGGACACTGCGCGGGTGAGACGCTTCACTTTGGACAAGCAAGAATTGTGTCTAAGAAGTGAAGCGTCACGTCAAATATGCGTGTGTGTGTTTGTCTTCTTTTGGTCATGATGACTGTGTGTGAACATGTTGCAAATGTTGAGCGTGTCTCGGCGAGAGGCGGCTGCAAACCGGGATCACGTTACATCTGTGCTGACAATTTGACGCTTTTTCCGTTCTCAGTCTTGATATCGACGGTTTGCACATTTCCAAGCAAATGCGTCACATCGCCTGAAAGGTAAACGGCGGTCGGCAACGCGTCTGCAATTTGGGCTCCACATTTGCGTTCACTTCCCAGGTGACGTCGCTTCGCAGAACAGCAGAGAAGACGCTTCGCAAGCTCTCAAACGTGCGACTCCCGCTCCCGCCGTGATCAAATCAAATCTTTTTCTGCTATTGCCGCGTCAGAATCAAACATGCCTCGAAGCGACGTGATGTCAAACGAAGCCCAGCTTAGCCAAGCCGATTGTTGGCGCTTGTGCTTGGCGACGGGCGCCATTGACGGGCGTGTTCGGCGACTGCGTGTCGAGGACCAATTGGATTAAGATGATGCAAATCTTCCCCCCCAAAATGCATCCGGCGCGGCGTGGCGCCCGTTTCCACCTGCCTTACATAACGCAGCGTTGTGGTGCGAGTCATCAGCTCATGTTCCAATCTCGTACGCATTTAAGGACGGACGGATGCGTGGGACGGTGCGGATCCCACACTTAGTCACGCAAGCCATCATCTGTCACTCAAACGCGCCTGTTACGTTTGTATCCAGCTGTTGATCTGTTTGCCAATCGCGTTCAAGTTTGGTGCGTCGATATCTGCCATTTTGACACACATTCATAACTAGCGCTAGTCAAAATTACAATCACAATCATCTTCATTGGCTAAATGTGTCAGAAGGCACAGGGAATTTGGCTCAGGTAGTTTTTGTCCCAAAAAAATATGGATATGGCGATATTACAGCGCACAATTCTCGTAAGTATTGCCGAACCATTGTTTAAACATCAATTTTTGATGGAAGAATGTTATTAATGGAACATTAAGTCAATTTTGTTCAAACATGAAACCGATTTTGCAAGCTGTTTGTTAAATGCAGTGGCTCAGAAGTTTCAGATCAATAAATACATTTTCATACAAATCTTACAGTGTAGAAGTTTACTGATTTGTATTTTCTAAATTTGAGTAAATTGGCTTGTTTTTTGCAATAATTGACTTATAGATTTGTATCGGGATTAATTGGTATGGAATCAAATTGTGGCCTATGAATCGTGATACAGATCGAATTGCCAGGTAGGCCTACTAGGCAATAAACACCGCTAGGCCTACAGCAAAAAAAAAAATATATAAAAAGACACGATAACAAAGTAGGCCTCGATACGTCAATCCAACGTCGGAAGTCAGGAAGTGTCCGGTCGTCGCTACGTACCGACGGATTAATGTTAGCTAGCGAACGAGTGCACGGGGCAAGAACAAGAAGTAAGGAATGCGGATAAACAGTAAGCGACGTCAAATCTTGGCAATTGCGCTCATTTGGCACATCATCAGCTTTTGCATTTGGGCATGATTTTAATGTGTGTCTGACGAGCGCAAAGATGAGAGCGGCATTGTATGACATTAGCGTTCATTTCATGTTGATCGGGTGATGAAAGCCAAACTATGGCAAGACATGGAGACGCAATTGGACGTTTCAGGTCGGATTGACGTTTATATGATTCTGTAAAGAGTCTGAGGGTGCACTTTGTGTGGGAATACATGATGAGCAGGCATTGTTGAGGTTTTTATAGCATCTCTCGTCCCTGCAAGAGCTTTCCGGTAGCGCCGCTGAAGGTCCGGAGCGGTATTACTTGTCACGCAAGCACAGAAGCGACTTGGTAGTTGGTGTCGGCCTGTCACGGTGGGTTTCCGGCGTGACGTGCCAGCGGTCTGGACCGCAGCTTTCCATCAAATTTGGCTGACGTCACATTGGTTCAGAGAGGACGTTTATCGAGGCCTTGGTTTATGGAACTTGTCTTTGCCTTACAGTTCTGAGGTTGAGTGTTTCAAACTCAGGGCCTCTTCTGATTGCGCTTTTTGCTATCCAGACAAGATGACGTGGTTGAGCTGCAAGCGCTTAAGCTCACCTTTAGCATAAGCGCTATTATGGAAATATGGGAGCCATCATCCCTCACGGCAACAATATTCAAAGCAACAAGCCACTAACAGTTTAGCGCCTCCACGCAACGACGTTGGACAACACACAAGTGTCACTTTGAGAGTAAGCTAACGTTATGTTACAAAACAATAATTCGTGACAATACGGCTTCATTTATGCCGTAAGGAAATAAAACTTCACATTTATGCTCAAAAGAAAGTGAAGTAATGACCTTGAAAGTCAGTGACACAAAGTTTTGGAGATTTGACTGGAATGCAAGTTGTTGGGTATTTGTGCTCTGCACCTGCCGGGCGCACGACGGCGCTCGCCCAAAGTCAGCTAGGATTGGCTACAGCTCACATGTGACCTTCGTGTGGATATGCGCTGGACAAGATGGACGGACGGACGGCAACGTGCTATCAATGACCGAAAGTCTGTTTGGTTTTGGTGCGCATTGCTCAATAGCACCAAAAATAAAATGCTGCCTGTGGCCATGTGGACTTCCTGTTGCCGTCTGCCCATGTGACTCTAATATCCCTTTGTCTCTTCCTCTTCCAGGAGAGCCGCCCCAGCACTCGCCCGGCTCCGCATGCACACACGCACACACACTCAACTTTGCTCATCCTGTCCCTCTCCAACATTGAGCGACTTCTGGAGGTAAGGGCCCAAGCGTGCGTGAGCGCGAGTGCACGCCGACCCCCACCAAGCCCAAGTGAAAGCGGACGCGTCGTCTCCCCGCCATGCGCTTCCATCCGCACGCCGACTGCTGGAGTATTCACGCTTCGGGCTGTTTTCTTTGACAGAGAGTATAAAAATATGCAAATGCTATTGTTGGAGCGCAAAGATAGGAGGAGGAAAGGTGGTGGTGGTGGTGGGGGTGGGGGTGGGGGTGGGGGTGGGGGTGGGGCTTCTCCTTTTACACCCTGTCACCTCCTCCATCCGGAATGGAGAGAGAGAGATGAAGTCACACGTACTCTCACAGGAAAAGAAAGTGTGTTTTTGTTAACCCCATGCACACGCGCACACACACACACACACACACACACACACACACACACACACACACACACACACACACACACACACACAAATTTCTATTAAATTGAAGCCAGACTTCTTCCCCGTCAACTTTATGTCCATTTAAGTGACGATGAATCAACTCAATCATCTTTATATGACAACAGCACGTTGCGATACTGCAGGGGCTTCGTAGGAAAGGTTGCACCCTTGACGAGGATCAATCGGCATTTTGAGAAAGCTTCCATTTGAACCCAAAAGTCACAAACATAAATGCTCAATCCTCATAGTTGACACTCACTGTCACCCGGGTCCGACTGATTAACTGACCGTCAGATATGACCTATTTTAAATCGGGGGAAAAAATCGGGCTTTTTAACACATAGCAACATAAGACAGAGATCGTGACATTAAGACAATTTGTTTGGGTGATTAATCCGTTATTTAAATTGTATTCTGTCAAATATTACAAATGGCATCGGCCTAAAAAAAGGCAAATCAGTGTTAGCATTTTCATGGACGTCTTCTCACACCTAATTATTTAAGCAAAATATTTCACTGCTTCCTGATACAAATTGGCATTTGTGCGCTATACAAGACAAACTGGGCTTGTCGAATGATGTCCAGAGATATGACAGCTGAAAAAATATATATTTTTAATCAATATTTGTATTTTCTATGTTTTACAACAAATACTTTATATAAAAACAACAACACTTCCCTAATGACTTTTATGTGACAGCTTTAGGAACAGAAATACAAATTTCACTGCCATATTATAAGTGTCATATTTTCAAATATTTGGTGGACTTTTCTGGAAATGTAAACATTCCAGAAATAAAGGATTGGACCAATCGAATCTTTGGCATGCAAATAGCTAACGGTGTGCACAAAATATGAATGAACAACAAAAGCATTGTGTTGATATTTTACATTTCAAAAGACATATTTAATAATTTCATGGCATTTTTTCCACCAAATTTTGAGGGGAGAGAGATGTTGTTATAGTCATCTTAACAACTTCCGTAAACATCACGAGCACCTCCTGCAGAACGGCGAGATCTCGCCAGACGGGACGAGAATTACGCCTCACAAGCCAAATGCTCTTAAATGGAAACTCCGGCAAGTGGAAATTGTACTTTATCCAAATAGTACAGCGTCACTTTTATTCTTGTGGAAAAACTGTCATGGAAACGCGGCTCGACGCGAAGAAGACGTGAACATGATTTGTTTTTCGCAGCGCGCAAGGAACGTGCCTGGGAGTTTTTGTGTTTCTGCATTCAAATATCAGTTGTTTAAAGATTTATAATCAATGAGATAATGAACCTTGTTCCGATCTAGTTGCATTTTGTAAGTCATGTGGTTGGATGAAATATGCGGTGTCAGTTTAGTTACAAATTGCTTGATGTAAGAACACTTGAGCTCTTTTCTGAAGAACAGTTTGCGAAACTGCACAAAGCTCGCTCAAGGCCAAATCAGACATCGTGTTTAAAAGTCCAAAGTTTGTGCGCAACCCCAAACAGCAACAAACATGGCATCTCGTAAGAACTCCAAAAAGCTTGGCTACTCGGAAGTCAAGGTAGTACAGGTGTGACGGTCTCACAAGCGGGTCACCAAATGGGAAGATACAAAAGTGTGCCAACGGAACCCAAGGACCGGCGCTGATCCGCCCGTGAAAGTGAAGCTCTCAGCAAGACTTTTACAAGTGATTACGGAGATGCTTCAGATCAAAGGATTTGACAAGTGTGCGCCAAATAGGAGACACTGGAGGCCCTCCATACAAGATGGCAGCATATGCTGACATGTGCCCCCCCCCCCCCCCCCCCCGCAACACCCTCCCCCCCTCTAGCCGCTCCATCCCCACAGCTTCTTTGCAAATGTAATGCGACACTAACGGATAAACAGATTATGAAGAAATGGTGGCTTCGGGTGAGGGGGACCAAAGTGGATAAAACGCAGAAGGAGAAAAAAAGCTTGTATTTATATTTGCTTTATTTAATGAAGTGTGGGGGGTGAGCAGCGTGGGAGAAATTAATTAGCCGTCTCCAGTGTAGGTCTAAACGATATCATTAGGGAATATTAGCGGCAATGTGAGATGATGAGGAAGTTTTGCTTTGTCATTTTCGATCCCTCCGTAATCCGCCTCAAGACGTTTTTGTCAGCGTAGTTTAGCAATCCAGATCAACTTTGTCCTTTTTTTACCCACTTGTGTTCACGTCGCGGCTCAAAACTCTCCTCACCTCTCGGCTCTGCAACCGACACAATTAAAAATGGACTCCTGAACGGAATCAAAACATCTTTCTGATTTGCCTGTTCTGCATACGTTGTTTGAACCTTGAACAAAACATGCGCACCTTCTGAAATGCACATGAAGCTGTTTTCAATAAAGTCAGCACAGCAGATGATTTGTTCTGTTTGTTGCATCCTCCAAATTATGAAGCATATTGGCGCCGTCGGGCAGAACCCTCACGTCTCCAAAACGGTCACTTTTAGGAAAAAAACAAAACACGGCATGTTTACTGACTGCGCATTATGGAAAAGAGCAGGGATGAGTGGATTGTAAAAATAACAGATCCACTTTGGCACTGACCAAGAAGATGGATTTGAGAAACAACTTTGGACATGAGAGGATTCTGCCCAAAAATGGCAAGATGATGTTTTTTTTGTTGACTGCATGTGCCGTGTGATTGGCTAGCAATCAGTCCAAGATATACACAAACTCGGGCTCAATATTAGATGAGAACACTAATGACAACAAATGCTTTAGAAAACATATGGATGAGTCCTAATTGGTGTTGTGGATGTCAACAATAAAATGGAAAAAAAAAATGGATGGATGTTTTTGTTCCATTTCCTAAATAGTCTTTTGGTGTGTGCAAAATAACTCTAAATCTAGGATTCCAAATGATAACGAACAGTTCTTTAAAAAATACAAATAGCCTGCGAAGAATTCACAAATGTGCGGTATTTCTTGCATGACCTAAAAATCATCAAAAGAATTTTTTTCATCACCACCATCACGGATCTTCCATTTTCCGATGCCTCCCAGGTTCTCAATAGAGTTGAGGTCAGGGGATCTCACCTCAAGTTTTGATACTCAAGAGCATCACAGTTCTCATTCTTTGCATGCGATATCGCCTTCCCGCGCATTGACAATGATTTGACTATGAAAGGCACACTTCTTCCTTTTATACCATGGCAGGAAATTATTAGAGAAACTCCTCTTATTTTGCACAGGTCATTGACTGTACTTCTTTGGAGGATCCAGCATCAAAAAGTTCTCGAGATTCCAGAGACACAAGCACTTTGAAATACTTTTGAAGAACTCTTCTCATAATATAATGCTTCTGAAAATTGGCTTAATACAAATTGTTTGTCAACAGTACGATGATCTCGTTGCTTAACTCCTACGTTTATTTTCAAACTTGTCTAGGGGTCATGACATCTAAAAAAAAAGAGAGACTTAAAATCGATATTTAATGTATTTTCATTTACAAAAAAACAAAACTTATTGAGTGGCTCATGAGAGTGCACATCCTGAACAACTGCTCGTGTGGAATAAACATCCCTTTGAAGGAGAACGGACGCAGATGGAGGGATGGAGTGAGGCGGCGACAGACACAGAAGACTGAGGCTCCAGTGTCGCCGCCGCCGCCGCCGCCGCCGCCGCCGCCATCGTGGGCCTGCACAGCCTTGCATCCGCTTTGATACTTTTCCTGTCCCATCACAGAACTCGTGATGCAGCAGTAGAAGAATGAGGGGGGGGGGGGTCGGCGGGGGTTGGGGGGTCGGCGGGGGTTGCGCCACACGAGGCAGCTGCTGCCCTTGTTTAATCACAAATAACATTTGGTTGGGATGATAGAAACACACAAAAAGTGACAAGAGTGGAGATGAAGGCAACTGACAGACAGATAAGAGCCAGAGAAACCCCGAGGAGCAGATAAAAAGATCTCAAAAGGGCAAAGCAAGTTCATTTCCAGGTCACAGGTGACTCCAGCGCCAGAAGTCATTGTAGGATCAGAACCCCAAAAAAGTAGTGAAGTAGCGCATGCACTTCAAATCTTTCAATCGGAACATTCCATCGCAAGATGAATGAAACCAGAAATCAACATCGGCCAATCATTGTAACAGGAAGACTTCAAACGGATTCAAGAAAATGTGACGTCATGCAGTATTTTGTTCCAAAGACAAATAACTTCATCAAATCTATACATTCTGATGGGATTCTTTTTTTTCCCAGGCTTTCACTGCAGCCGCTTTCAAGTGGCCAAGAGGCCACTAAATGGAGTCATTCATGCATTTGAACTTAAAATGCATGTTCTGTATGCTTTAAGTCTGGAGATGAATTTGACCAGTAGAAAACCTTCTATCTCTCCCATCATTCCTTTTGTTTTATTTGTGCGTCGTTGATCATCATTTTGTTGCATTATGAAGGAACTCTCAAATACAGCAATACTTTTTGCGCTTTTTAAATTGGCAGACCAAATATGTCTGTTGCCGTTTGAACTCATTTTGCTGCTTCCATCATGAGCAAGTCCACCCCAGAAGAAGGCATGCAAGGCCAAGTCCTAATATTTCCTGCACGGAGTTTGATCGATCATTCTGGGATCACGGCAAGATCATTTGACAAGTTCTTTGTCTCGCCGGTTCATAAAAAGTTTGCGTTGAAACCTTTCAGGCTCACGTCTGTGGCCTGGAAGCGAACCTTCAACCTTCCTCATCTTACTGCTAATGAATGTTTAGCATCTTCTTGTGTAGCTTCTGTACTTTTGTGCATGACTTTTTGTTGCTAACAATTGTTTAGGTTTTGTCATTACAGTTCCCAAAATGTTTACGTCCGCTGTTGTTTCGTAACCATCTGTTACTTCGTGAACCGTTTGTGTTCTTTTTTTCTTCTTCGTATGATCTCAAACATTCAAGTTCATAATTGAAAAGCGTGGAGGTCGTATCCTGGTTTGAGTTTGCATGGCTTCTTTCGCTTTGGGCTTGTCCATCCTTGATGAACAACGTGGCGGAATTTGATAAAACAAACTCCAACTTTCTTACGGAAACATGTAGTCGGCCAAATTTGGGAAAGCCTTCATCAAGCAGCTAACACACTACCAAAACAACAAAGGAGTTCTTAACTGCTGTTGAAATAAAAACGGAGAAACTCGTTTGGGCTGCAAATCAACTCCCATTTTTTTTTCCCAATAATATGTTCGATGCAGTCCCACTGGTCTAAATTCTGCTTAATATTGTGTTAGTGGAATAGGAGTTAAGCAGCAAAATCCAGCTGTTTTGATCTATCTTAGGCGGCGGCCATTTTGCCACTTTCTGCCAACTGAAGATGACATCAATGTTGCTCAGGTGTCAGGTAACAACCAATAACAACAGATGAGCTGAGCCCTGCGCAACAGTTATCCATCTCAGGAGGCGGCCATTTTGCCACTTGCAGTACTATCGACCGAAGATGACATCGATGTTGCTCAAGTCTCAGGTAACGACCAATCACAGCTCACTGAGACCTGAGCAACGTTGATGTCATCTTCAGTCGACAGCAAGTGGCAAAATGGACGCCCCCTGAGATGGACACAAATGGCGGGATTTTGCTGCATAAGTCATATTCCGCAAATGTAATAATCATCAGAATGTCATGTTTAGACGAGTGAGGTCACATAAAACATATTATTGTCAAGAAATGTTTAAAAGGTTGACTTCCACTTGAAACCACAACAGTGGCATAGCGATTTTAATGTACATTTTTGAAAAGGTCTCAGTGGTTTTTTTTTGGCGTTGCCATTCAATTAAATATCTTAAAAAAAATGCACAATTGTGATGACGCCAGGGTTGTTGTTGCATTGTGCCACTCGAGATAACGACTTTGAAAATCCTTCTCCTTCTAAGCGTCGCCACATTTCACGTGGACTGCGGAGACTTGCTACTTCCATCACGGGGAGAACATTAAAGCGCTCGCCGACAGTGTTCAAGTCACATTTTCGTATGAAAAGGCATGAAGATGAAACGGCAAAATGCATGAGGAAAAGATGTTGAGAAAAAACACGGTCCGTGTTAATGTGGACATGCTCTAATTAAGTTTGTTGAGGTTTGGGATCAACGTGTCACTTTGATTGGTTGCTATCAAGAGCAGTGAGCTATCGATTGGCTGCTCGTTAGGAGAGCGCGCCAGTCACTTGGGAGCGCTGACACTGTTAACACGGAGCGAGTAGGAGCCGCCATTGAGCTGCCGGCCGCCATTGACCTGCCGGCCGCCATTGACCTGCCGGCCTCCTGCCCTCCCTCTGCGCCGTACCCGAGTGTGAGTAAAGGGCTGTGGCGTGCGATGGTATCGATCCGTGGGCCCGCTGTGGGCAAGTGTATCGCAGACAAGTTTACTATTGGAGTGTTGGCATTTTACAGCCACGATAGGAGCAGCTAGTGCCGAAAACGCAACGACAAGCCAAAACTAATGACATGGATTCATAAGAGATTAACAAAATACAATTCAGGCACATCACCTTCTGATTGCTATCACTGGAAACAACATAAGATCAACTAAGGTCAATCTATCAAAATTTAATACAAGAGCTGGATCAAATCTTTCAAAGATAAGACCAGTATTGCTCAATTCTGACTTCTTCCCAATAAATGTTTTCTTTTTTAAATTGCATCCTTTTTAAGATTTTTTTTTAAAATTAAAGTTAATATACAGAAATAAATGGGTTTTTATTAAAGTGTAATAACTGTACATTGGAACAAGTTAAGTCAAAGCCGATGTGCCTCAAGGGTCCGTACTTGACAATTTTATCAATGATTTATATTCAATATTGCAATTTCTTTGTGTTACGTTTTATTTTGCGGGTAATGCTAATCTTTACGGTTATTTTCGTCATCATGATGATGTCAGCAACTTCATTCAATCTGATTTGGACGCAGTTTATCCGTAGTCTCGTAACAAGCAGTTGAAAACTCCCAATGATCCTAGGAGCTGTGTTGACTGGGGCTTTTTGCCCCTGGCAGGGTCACCCATGGCAAACAGGTCCTAGTTGAGGGGTCAGACAAAGCACGGCTGCAAGACCCCTTACGATGAATACAGTATATGGAAGGACGTTTCCCTTGCCCGGACGCAGGTCACCGGGGCCCTTCTCTGGAGGGCCCGGCCGGGCACATCCCGAAGAGGCAAGGTGGGCCCTTCTTCCTATGGGCATCGGTGGGAGGGGCCAAAGGGGTCAGTACATAGTGGGCTGGGCGGCAGCCAAGGGCGGGGACCTTGACGGTCTGATCCCCGGCTACAAAAGCTAGCTCTTGGGACTTGGAATGTCACCTTTTTGGCAGGGAAGGAGCCCGAGCTCGTGTGTGAGGCAGAGAAATTCCGACTAGATATAGTTGGACTCTCTTCCACACACAGCCTGGGCTCTGGTACCAATACTCTCGAGAGGGGTTGGACTCTTTTCCACTCTGGAGTTGCCCACGCTGAGAGGCGCAGAGCAGGTGTGGGCATATTTATTGCCCCCCGGCTTGGCGCCTGTACGTTAGGGTTCACCACGGTCGACGAGAGGATAGCCTCCCTCCGCCTTTGGGTGGAGGGAGGCTACCGACCCAGTGGAGGAGTTTGGTGAGGCCATGGAAAATGACTTCCGGACGGCTTTGAGGAAATTCTGGTCCACCATCCGGTATTTCAGGAGAGTAAAGCCACCATCAACACTGTGTATAGTGCAGATGGGTTGCTGCTGAACTCGACCTCCTGAAACGTCTGGGGACTCTCTCTCCTATCTCTGGGAACGAAATCACTGAGGTATTTGGAAAGCTCCTCGGTGGCAAGGCCCCGGGGGTGGATGAGATCCGCCCAGAGTTCCTAAAGGCTCTGGATGTTGTGGGGCTGTCGTGGTTGACACGCCTCTACAACACCGCGTGGACATCGAGTGCCCCTGGATTGGAAGACCGGGGTGGTGGGGGACAGGAGGGTGTGCTCCAACTATGGGATCACATTCCTCAGCATCCCTGGTAAAGTCTATTCAGGGGTGCTGGAGAGGAGGGTCCGTTGGGAAGTTGAATCTTGGATTCAGGAGGAGCAGTGTAGTTTTCGTCCCGGCCGTGGAACAGTGGACCAGCTCTACACCCTCGGCAGGGTCCTCAAGGGTGCATGGGAGTTCGCCCAATGGATGTGCATGTGTTTTGTGGACTTGGAGAAGGCGTTTGACTGTGGGGCATGCTTCCGGAGTACGGGGTACAGAGCCCCTTAATACAGACCCTGTATGGCCAATGTCAGAGTTTGGTTTGCATTGCCGGCAGTAAGTCGATTCATTCCCAGTAAGGGTTTAACTTCGCCAGGGCTGGCCTTTATCACCCATTCTGTTCACAACTTTTATGGACAGAATTTTTAGGCGCAGCAGAGGCATTGATGGGGTCCAATTTGGTGGCCTTAGCATCTCCAACTCTCGCTTGAGCGGTTCGCAGCAGAATGTGAAGCGGTCGGAATGAAAATCAGCACATCCGAATCTGTGCCTTCTCCGGGTCGGGCACGATCCTGTCCCAAGTGGAGGAGTTCAAGTATCTTGGGGTCTTGTTCACGAGTGAGGGCACGATGGAGCAGGAGATCGACAGGCGGATCGGGGCAGCGTCTGCAGTGATGCGGGCTCTGTATTGGTCGATGGTGGTGAAAAGGCAAAGCTCTTGATTCACCGGTCCATCGACGTTCCTACCCTCACCTACGGTCACCAGCTGTGGGTTGTGACCGAAAGAAAAAGAACCTGGATACAAGCAGCCGAAAGGAGTTTCCTCCATAGGGTGTCCGGGCTCTCTCTTAGAGATGATAGGGTGAGAAGCCGCTACTCCTCCGCGTGGAGAGGAGCCAATTGAGGTGGCTCAGGCATTTGGTTCGGATGCCTCCTGGAAGCCTCCCTGGAGAGGTGTTCCGGGCATGTCCCAGCGACGACCCGGGTCACGCTGGAGAGACTATGTCTCTCGGCTGGCTTGGGAACGCCGTCGGAGGAGCTGGTTGAAGTGGCTGGGTATAGGGAAGTCTGGGCTTCCCTCCTAAAGCTGCTGCCCTGTGACCCGACCCTGGATAAGCGGTAGTAAAGGGATGGCTTTGTCTAATTAAATGTTTTTATTTAAATGCGAATAGGTCATTCTGTTTGATGTTTTTGGTAGTTTGTAATGTTTGTTACCGGACTAACAACAAGCAACAACACAACAGTGACGACTGTGTGCCTTCAAGAAGCGGAATTAGAACTTGGAAATCTCTGGAGTTGGGGCACTCTTAAGTCAAGGTTTGTAGTTCTGTGGAATTGGATCACACTAGATCGTGCAAGTGTACCTAATGTTGCGTCAGGGATTTCATTCATTCATTTGTTCATTTCACCAAAACGTTTCTAGCATGTGACACCTATAGAGCATCATGGTTGTAATATATTGAAACATATTATTGTCAAGTATTGCGTGTGTGTGTGGTTGTAAAACTGCTATTAAAAAAACATGCTTTTTTTTTTTGAAGAAGAAGAAATCTGGCTAGTCTGGTAAGTGTCGGTGAACACAATGTGAGCTGTCAGAGCTGAGGAAATATTTCATGACATCCGAGGAAGGGAGGATGAAAACAGCCTGGGATGTGTGTGTGTGTGTTTGAGTGTGTGTGCGTGTGTGTGCAGGGCTGTGATCAGAGAGTGAATGAGCCGTTTCACAGGCTGCTCTTCTCCTGGGGGGGGGGCCTTCGCTACAGAGCTGGAAATGAGCTCGGCTGTGCAGTAAGTGCGGCGACCTCGCGACTGACCCGATGCTGCTTCACCGCCCTCGTCACTACGCGCCGCCTACCGTTTCCTGCACACACCGCGAGGATCGGGTGGCGCTTGACGGACTGGCTTAGGCCGTCTCCCGTGTTGACGCCACACGCCAGTCTGGAGAAGCAAGGACGTGCTAATTCTGACTCGGAGGGAATGTTCATTTGTGACAGGATTGGCAGCGGCAGTGTCAAAGTTGTACTTGTAAACAATGCCATCAAACACGCACGCACACTCACACGGTTCACTGTGTGAGGATTGCACATGGAGGTGCAGAAGAAGAAAGTCTGCCCTTCCCCAAAGCATTGAGACGGCCCTTTATTTATTGAGGACAGATGTATGATAGGAGGAAATGGAGCGCCGGAGACAGGAAGTGAAGGTGCGGCTAGGGAACGCTTAGAGCTCCGCCCTCCTCGCTGTACACACCGCAGGTTAATACCACAACGCCCTCTCCGGTTCTTGCTTTTCTCTGCGGAACGGCAGTGCGAGCACAGGTGGTAATGCTCACTCCAATTTCAGCTCAAACTTGAAATAACGCTGCTGTCGAGGCCAATCTGTGCTGTGAGATGGACGGACTGCCGCCTCTGCTTGCCAGGGAGTGCAGGCAACATGCAAACTTAAACGCTGCCGACTCAGCGAGTCCGCATTCAAGCAAAGTCCAATCAGTTCATTGCAACATACTTTGACAAAGGTCAAAAGGGACAAATTGACACATGCAAAATGAATTATAGAGACGTTTGCTTGTTCACACGGTTCTGAAAGTTTATAGTCGTTTTCATCGTTTCGTTTTTTTTGGTTTTCAAGTTCATTCATTCCAGCTTTGTTCATTTTGCTTCGTTTCAAAGGAGTTTTTATGAAATATTTGTTAGCTACCAGATAAAAATAGTTCCCAAAATGTTTGAAATTAAAGGGACACTTGACTCATGAAGTCATTTTTCAGCAATAAAAAGTTAATATTTTGTTCAGAATGTATTTGTGAACTTTGTTATTTTTCTTGTACAATGAATACTTTAAAAAGCAATTTTTCCACTAGTCGACTGAAGATGACCTCACCTGTGCCGAGGAAGTAGGTAACGACCCATCATGGCTCCGTTTGCTGACCAAAACATAGAAAAGAGCCGTGATGGGTCGTTACATTACCTGCTTCCTCAGCACAGGTGAGGTCATCTTTAGTTTAGGGCCGAGCACAGACCCTTGGGGAACTCCATGAGTGATCTTCAAGCGTTTTGGTTGTTTATTGTTAAACTGTAAGTACTGATATCGACTGTCCAAATAACTTTTCATCCATTTATATGCCATATCTCTCTAATGTATTCATTAATATAGAATGATCTATGGTATCAAATCTATCAAATGCCAACAGAATTTTTTTCATTATCCATGTTAGTAGATATTGCTTCTACGAGATCCATGACTGCCATTGAGGTGGTCCGTTTTTCTCAAAACCTACATTGATTTTCACTTAAAAGCTTATGTTTTTCAATCAAATTGTCCAGTCGTATGAAAATATTTTTTCTCAAATTTTGGAGAACTGTGGCCGCAGTGATATTGGCCTACCGCATAATTAGTGAAAATGTGTGTTTCTCCACTTTTGCTATTTTCATTTTTGATGGAAATGTACTGACTTTAAACGACAAATTACATATATATAAGGTGAAAGGTTGCACAACAAATTCTATCATACTTTTTACGAATGTCATATCAGTGTTGAAACAGTCAGACTTTTTATTATTATTATTTAAAAAAAAAACGTTTTTACACTTCTGTATCATTAACAGCATCAAGCAAAATAGTGGATGAATTATTTTCAATGTCTATTTGATGTTTGTTTCTCGGCTCAGGGATTGGACTCGTTGTGGCACAGTTGCGAGCCTGTCGGTAGCCTACTAATGTCAGCTGTGGACTTTCTGTGCTTGCCGTTTTCTGCGGCTTCCTCCCACATTCCAAAAACATTCATCTTCATTGAAGACTATAACTTAGTTAGATTGTGTCTAATTCGCAATTCAAGTGCAGATGAGTAGTGAGTGTGGCTTTAATTTAGGTTGTAACTGACGATGCTGTTTTAGAAGACAAAGTTGGTTATTGGGTTTTTGCTCTTTGATGTCACATTTGGAGTTTAAAAAAATCACAACATTTTCATGAAGATCAAACGTGTATTTTGTGTTTAAAGAAATGGTCAGGACAGTTTTTCTGTTTTCAAAGAAGCAGCAAAGTATTGATGGCCAGTCAAGGTGTGTGTGTGTGTGTGCACGTGCTCATGCACAGCTTTGTAGTTCAAACTGTTCCATTGTGAGGCCCTGTAAATAAACCTGAAACGTTTTGAACACTCAAGACTAGAGCGGCAAAGTCTTACTTCAGCTCACAAAATGTTGCATTTTTGCGGCGTCTTTGTCGCTATCACACGGAAACACACGAGTACACGCGCGTGTGTCATAATTGTCTTAAGTGCACTTGCTCTCTGCAGAGGTGCATTCAGTGCTAATGCCTGCTTGTGAGGATCCCGCCCGCCCGCTATCCAGCGAGCAGACGGCACAGAGTTCCCTGGCAGGCAGCACGGCAAGGCTGCGACACTGAAGGATTTACACAAACACGCGTACACGCGAGGCAACAAAGACGGGAAGCACAACATTTGAAGGAGCTACGAGCGACTGAAGGCGTTTCTTCTTTGACAGCGTGCGTTTAAAAGCCTTGTTGTTTTGGCTCGCAGCACCAGCCGGCTCCAATGATGCCGAGCTCCTCTGGGGCTAAAGCGGGATTCTGTGGCTGCATGCAAATGTGCACTACACACGTCAGGAAAAACACAAAAACTAAACATGCAAGCTCACTTTACCCACCGCTTTGGTTAAATCAGCTCATTTGGCTGCACTGCTGGGAAACAGGATGCAGGTAAAGTAACAAGGAAAGTCAAGTCATTTTCATTTCCAGGCATGGCTGTATGCTAAATTGAATGTACCTGGCTTGCAGAATATGGCTTTTGCTTCTCGATGGCCAGCTCGTGTATATTTGCTTTTTAAGTAAATGTCACCTCGTTCACACTGGGGAACACCATTTTTGTTGAGTTAGGTCTGACACCTGTTTTGAACAAATTCTGGGGTGCCGAATCCAAAAGCAAACTATGCTAGCTTTCTGTGTGCAGCTATTTTTCCATGCAATTGTTTCAATTTTTTTCAAGGGAATTGACTGGAAATGCGCAACACAACTTCTGCCCGTTTCCATCTGTTCTTCTTCTACTCCGCCGCTGTAGGTGGCGCTATACATGATTCAACAGTCATTTAAAAGAAGAAGAAGAAGAACAGGAAGCGACTGCGCCGTGCGATGACGTCGTGTGAGTTTGCTTTTGTACTTCTTGATAAACTGTAGCCTTTCTTTGCTTTTATCTAAACGATGCTGATACCGGACGACTGCTTTGTGACTATTCGCATCTGAACACTGTGCCCGCTTCACACTGTGCCCGCTTCACACTGTGCCCGCTTCACACTGTGCCCGCTTCACACTGTCACCTCTCACACGAGCTGCTGTTAATTCATGTTGCTTAGGTGGGCAATTTTCTGCCAAGACATGGTTTCGATGACATCACTCCTTCCTTGTCTTGTCTTGCCTTCATGTGACACTAACGTTCATCTTTACGTGTCCAGATCTCCATTAGGTTAGCAGTCTTTCAACTGGAGGTGCGGCGGGCTTGTGTTGGGACAGAAGTGGCCGGCCACTAAATTGGCGAGAGAGCGAGCGAATGTGAAAGACTTTAATCCCCAGTCTTCAAACGTTCTAGTGAAAACGGCCTTTCAGGTGTACGGCCCTGCGCATGACGGCGCGCACAGAGTCAGCGGGGCGCCTGCTCAAAGGCAGCGCATGTTCTCAAAAATGAAACAACAATGAAATGGAACTTCATAAAGTGTATTGAAGCACACACATAAGCAGCACTGAAAGAAATCACTCGTTGGAATAACTTAAATTACTCTAATTTGTGATTATATTATGATTATAGTTATGATTTAGTTCAGGGCTAAATTTTGATTTGCTCTCAATTACATGTAAGTAAGTAAAGTATTACCTTCACTAAGTCATATATTTACATAAGTACACAAAGTAAAACTACAATTTCTTTTAGCAATCATAGACTGTTTTGACCATTGTTTCATGTTTCATGATTTCATGATACAGGACCCGCATAATCACTTTTTTTTAATTAAATAAAAAATATATTAAAAAAAAAAAAATGTTTCTTTTACATTGCTTGCTCTTTAAAGTGACAGTGTGTCAAAGTTCACCACTTGATGTCGCTAGCACACTCACAAGCCTGCCACCGATTCTTATTTTGAGCGAACGAGCATCTTGGCGAACGACGGCAGTTTGGCAGCCGGTGTCAACCCGGGCGAGCGACACTGAAATACTGAGCAAGCCTGATTTAGTCAGTGCGGCTATCAACGGCGGCTAGCGGGAGTTAGGCCGGAGTGGCTAACCAGAGCGGCTAGCGGGAGTAGCTAGTAAAAAAAAAAAAAAAAGCTAGTAAAAGCTTGTGAGGGCAAAGCAGAAGGCGACAAGCTGCGGGAGCCCGAATCACGGGACCCATTGACGACCGACAACTCGCCTCAGTACCGTCTAAATTTCTCATAAGCCATTACGGAAACCCACCGCATTTCCCCGTTTTTCACGGAGAATGCAATTTGAATGTAATTCTCGAGCCGGGATTCAAACCGAGAACATGGAACTGTTAGGCAGAAGTGCTAACCAATCAATCAAGTAAACAAAAGGTATTTGAACCGGAAACCACAACCAAATGTAAAAATGCACGGTAAATGAATGGCGCCCTTTTTTTCCCAGTGAAGGGCGAGCGAAGCCGCCGGTCGGGAAGCTGCACGAGTGTAATTTCTGCTTCTGAGCGAGCAGAACATCGCTTTCCTGGAACAGAGCCACGGGACGCGAGCAGTCGGGGATGCAGATAACTTTGGAGAGCTCGGACTCATCTTTGACGATGTCGGTAACTGCCTCGTACAAAGATGACATGAGACCATGTGCAGCGCGTCTACTTACAAACTGATATCCCACCAACAAACTCTTATCTGTGCGTAGTTGACAAATGAGAAAGTGGCAGGCAGTGACAGAGTTGAGAATAAATGGCCCAAAAATGCATTCATACCGACTGTGCACTGAGGAGCAGAATATGCGTTTCACGCTGGATCACGTGTCAATTGACGGTCAAATCTGTTCAAGTAAGAACCTCCCTTTGCCACGTCAGGCCTTCCAACGTGAAGGCTAAAGCATTTTGACGCTGCTGCGTGGAGATCTGATGAGAGTTTTTGGCGTCATCATCAAACGTGATAAGCAACAAACAACACGTCAATGAACAAACTCCGATGCAGCATGTCGGTGGCTTCAAGTGTTTGTTTAGCCTCGACATGCCGCGTGCATAAATGAAACCTTCGCCTTCCCCCTGCCGTAGCCCGCCTGCCTGCTCTGCTCTCCAGGGGTTCCCGCTTTCCTTTATTTTCACAAATGCAAATGCGCTTTTCCTTCATAACGGCACAAAGACTTCATTTGGAAGCTATCGATCGGGAGGGCGTCATCACTGGGTGGCAGCGGCGTCATCAGTCGCTCACGTGCATTGCTCGCCTCCCCTTGTGAGAAGTGTTAATGCTGCCCCGCGACATCAATCGCGCGCCAGGAGACGGGTCGGCAGCCCGAGACCAACCGCAGCAAAAAGACGAAGACAGAGACAAGCACACACGGAATCACATTCATACTCGGGCATCACTGCCATGAGATGCAAACCATTTGCTCGACACATTTATTAGATTTTAATTGATTTGTTGGATTTAAAAAAAAAAAAAAGGAGAGCAATGATGATGTCAAATCGAATGAACAATACTGAGCTCTCCCGAAAAAAAAAAAAATAAAAAAATTATTAGACAATCATCCAATATGTCTCATTTGTAGATGAGCAACATTGCTAATTATTGTATGGTTGATGTGAGGTTCGAAGGAGACAAAAGGGCAAATCAATTGTATTTATGTACAAACGGGGCAAAGAAGGGGAACATGTAAGAAAAAGTCAAGGAACGAGACTCAACACGACACGAAACATGACGAAGGAAACCTAATTGATGAGGTTACAGTTATCTCATTTGGGAAAAGTTAGATACTCTAAGCAGTGCACCCAAAATATTGAGTTTATGTTGAGTTATCAAAATCATGATAAAAATAATAAAGTCAAGAAGAAAACTGATAATGTTTGATTTTATGATACTATTTGATTGTATGTATTTAGGGTCACCTTGTCATAAAAGCAACTGATTGATGGGATTGGCAATTAAGAGGGGTTCGAAAACAATCCATCAACAATTGGACTCTGTAGGCTTATTTGATTTTCATAAGACAGCAGCGACACATTTCTCACTGCACAAACAAGCGGACTGTTTCAAATTACCTGTGGTTTTATCTCCTAAGGGGATTCGTGTCCACATATAGTCACCATCAACAACACTCACAACCCGCAACTTTATGCATATCTAATGACATCCAGTGATTCCAATTTTCTGCTCAGAACAAGAAAAAAGTGTGTTCTTGTGGTTGAAAATGTACCATATTGAGAGGAATTTGCTATTTCTATTTCATTTAGAAATGACAAAACGTTAACACTAGCTTGTTCATTAGCAACAATCTAATTAAGAGCAAGAAAATGAAAAATATTTCAAAGAGGAAGTGAGATAACATTTTTGTCAGGGGAGGTTTGAGGGCAGGTGTTGAGGATGACGATTCAGATGCAGCTGAGATTTATGTTATCCCACAACAGCAGATCAACACCGAGATTTTGCAAAAGATATGGGGCGGGGGGGGGGGGGTTCCAGGAGGGAGAGTAAAGCGAGTTGGCTCAAAGACAAGAGAACAAACCCCTCAAAGTCATGCGGCTAATCCATCCCGACAACACTGAAGCCTCATCATATCGACGCCTCCCTCAGCTGTACACACAAACACACTTTTCACTCCTTGCCTGACAGGACGCCGCCAGAACCCCCCCCCCGACCCCCCCCCCCCATCTCGCCCAACTGTTACCAGCTCCACTCTGACGGACAGATGAAACAAACAGGAAGGCAGAAGGTCAGGAGGAAAGATGGAAGAACATCTGAGGTTTAGATATGCACGGCAGAGACTTGCGCTGTGAAGACCACGCCCCTTTTGCACCTGACCACTCATGATGCCTTCACTTACTGCCTGCTATCTGACCGCAGTTGACACAATATTGAAGGGCACCAATTCCCTAATGGTTCCGTTTTTTTGGTGCAATTCTACAAGATGCATTTGTCCAATCATTTATTGTTTCATTATGTCAAAATTACTGATGCAAAAGTGGTCATTAAAATAACTACACAACAAAATTGCCAGAAAAGCGTTTATATGTGCATAAATCTGACACTTTTTAAAGAGTTACTTTTTTCACACTTAATCAGTGTTACTCCAACACCGTATAGTGTTAAAAATCGACACAGGTAAACACTGAGTAGTGTTGAACTCTACACTGGTGTCAGTGTTAAACATTTAATTCTGCCAAACTACACTTAACTCTGGTATTCAAACACGTCTGAGTGCATTGTTAAAAATTCAACTCAAACTTCACATCACTTCTCAAAGTGCTTTCGATTTTGACTACTGATGACTCAGCATCAGGAGCAACTGGGGGTTCAGTATCTTGCTCAAGGACACTTTGGCATAGTCACACCAGCCTGGGCTCGAACCCACGCCCCCAGGGTAGCGAGACGACCACTCGACCACTGATCCGCGCCATTCTAACAACAACAACTCGATGGATCGTATTGAAATGTCAACAGCGCGCTGGAGAATTGGGAACATTTCTCCTTCACCTGAAATGAGGGTGTGGGCAATTTCAGGGTACACCCAACATCCACCCTAACACTCAAGAAGGAAATTGTAACTTTTTATCATAACACTGCTTATTGTATATTTGGTCAAACAGTGGGAATTTAACACTGACTCATGCGCTGTGCACAAGTAGCTCAAAACGTTTGCATCGCGCTGGCAGTGAAAGCTCGGCACATTGTTGATCAAAATCAACATGGCAACCAGGAAGTAGCAGGCCATTGGGATCTTCAGCCGAGCACATGTCCCCGATTGTCCCATCGCTCCAAAGGACGCAAATGGTGAAATGGCGGCCAAAGCCACGTGACCTCACTACACACGTTCACATCATAAGATCGGTCGCAAGCACAAGTTGAAATGCTTTGAAAGTGGAGTGAGAGATGCCATCTGCCTCTAAACTGAAGAGGTGGTTTACGACACCAACGATTCCCAACAATTCTGTCCTCTCAAAAGTCAATCATTTCAACAAAAACACAATTCCCGAGACGGCAGAGGTCGCTTGTCACATCAACTGATGACGCCTTCACGGACAAGAGGAGAAACGCATTGGAAGACAAACCAAGCAGACCACTTTTTGTAATTGCGATTCAATGTCCTGGGAAAGAAATGAGCAGGATCAATTCAAGCTCTCATTAACGCCTGTGGGACAATTTAGAGTTTGCGACATTAACCTTTGACTTATGTGCTAATATTAGCGACTGCAGGGAAAGGGACGGCGGTGTACGTAGCAGACGTATCATCGCCGTCACCATGGGACGATTACTGTGGTGGATGCGGCTGTCGTTGTGCCCATTGCTCTCTCGTCCCACCACTGTTTGATCTTGAATCGAGCAAAGGATGGACAAGGTTTTGCGAGAAACTGGAGCATACCACCAGAAGGAAGTCAAGTTGTGCAACCAGTGAAAATCAAGGGCGGGAAGGAGGGAGAAGGTGGGTGGGGCCAAACCAGGGTCCAAGTCCAGGAGCTCCACAGCAGTCGATTTCCATTTCAATTTCTGCTGCAGCTTGTGCCGAGAAGTCGGACCCCGAGGTGAGCCTTAAGGACGAGCTGTCCCTCACACACTTGCTCTTTTTCCTGGATGACACACGCTCTCTCTTGCCTTCTGCTCTCTCACGCACAGCCAATTTTTGCTCTTTTGCCATTGCAACTCATGCGCCATCCTTCTCCAATAGGCTCGAACCCTGTTGTTCCCGCATCCAATGGTGTGGCTATATCCCAGGGAACCCTGCTGTGGGACCACATGGGCCACGGCCTCAATGTGCCCAAAGTCGCTGCCTTCGTTATGCTCTCATGCCAGAAAGGACAACGTCAACTCACTTGGACACAAAGCTGAAAATCAAAATCCAAAAAAACCACGAGATGACCTGACTTGATCCAGCATATGAAAAAAGGAGCTGAAGCACATTAAGGGTTTGTAGAAAGATGACTTAAGTGGACTGCTCATTCCAAGAGACACCCACGGTTCTGAATGCGACAGCACTACGCATTTGCACCGGCTGTCACAATCCGCCATGTTCCTCGGCCATCAGTCAGTTTGCACACACGTGCTGTTAAAACACCAGAGTGGGCCAGAGACAAGTCGGTACACTCCAAGGGAGATCTTCTGTCACATCCACATTTGTACACAACAAAATCCTGTGGAGAAAATGTGACTCTATTTAGAGTGGGACCAAATAGACTCGATTTTAGAGTCATATTTGCACTTGGAAGAGCGTCAAATTGAAAAAGAATTGAAATGAACAAAAGTCACCCAATGGTTGAGGAATGAATTCACCACCTTCATCTTAGGAGATCTACTCATCTCATGCTGCTCCTGCTGTGTCTTAGTACATTGTACATAGTACATCATATCAGCGAGAATCTTCCTAATTCCAAGACGGGAAATGATGTTTTTGCTCTTCTCCTGGAGATAAGCAAATAGTAGGAGGGGCTTAGCTCAGGTGGTAGTGTAGCAGTTTTCCAAGCTGAAGGTGCTGAGTTTGTTCCCCAACCCTTGAGTGACTTTTATTTTTCAATTCTTTGACTCTCTTCCAAGTGTAAATATTAGCCTACTCTAAAACCGAGTCTATTTGGTCCCACTCTAGAGTGGAATTGATGTGTACTTAAATGCTGACAATACAGCACATTTTCTTGTCAGGCATTTGGTTTTCCACACCTGAGCTGGAAGATGCTAACAGATTAACAGGAAAACATTTGATTGCACGAGTTGTGTGCTATCAAAAAGAATAATCTGGTCCAGATGCTTGCGGATGGTGAAGATTATAAAACTCAACACAACAAAACATATCGGCTGCAATGTTGTCTTCTGCATGTTGCATCATCTGGCGGCCGCTTGCACATCAGCAGAGGTCTTATAGCCAGGCGTTGCTTGCTGATCAGCTGCAGGTGCACTTCCGGAACCACCCGCCCAACCTGAAAAGGTAAAGTCTCCCACAAACAAGGCCACAGGAAATGTGGTTAGCAAAGTAAAAGCAGAGGTGAAGGGCCAGTGCGCAACCACCACAGGATGAGTCGAATCAAACACAACATATGACATTGCTGGCTTCCCTCAAATGATCACAACCATTGACAGTATTTATTTCTGTAATTCAGGCATGTCGAGTTGCCCATTTCACGAACACCTCCAATTGCATCACTTCATGCCAAATTTTATGCTTGCAGTGCTCTCTCAAATTTGGTGACAATCAACAGAGCTACCTGAAGCGCAAAAGCTGCTCTTTCATACGCTGGCGTCCACCACTTGCGCATTTTGCCGAAGCTTGCTCGGCAAGATGAATTCTCATGCTCGCTATTTGGGAGTTTACAAACTCCGGGAATACATCTTGTACCGAGCCCCTTGATTTTTACCGACTTGTTGGGCCCAATCACAGAGCGTGTGTTTAGGGCGGGATATACAGCTGCGACCAAACCAGGAAGCGCCAACGTCGGGAGGGAAACAAACAAACCCAACATGGACGAATGGACGCTGCAATAAATTCTGTTCTTGCAGATTTACTCACCGCTTCTTGCATTTTTATCTGGTAAATATGTTCGTGCGTGCCCCCCCCCCCACACACACATGACACGACATTGGCATCCGATTGGTCAAAACAAACATGTGGAAGATGCGGCATCGTCCAATCAGCTGCAAGTATTGCCCAGAATGTGCCGCCTTTCCCGAGCAAATCAGCGTGCAGCAGCCCTAGATCGATATTGTGGACAACTGCCTTGAGTGTATCACAATATCAATCTGGCTTTTGCCAACAGCGCATGCAATCTGCTCCAAAAAAGTGAACACCCAATTTAGCATCTTATATTTGGCATATTAGTAAATCGGGCCCATGCGTCGAAATGCTCCAGCGATCGTCCTCAGCCTGACACGACTTGCGGTGAAAAGAACAGCAAAAATCATACAGCAGTGCTTATTAGAAATGTGCCTAAATTCCTCTGTCGTCAACTTTCTATCCCCGTTTTGTTTCTCCTGTTGGAGCGCTTTGCAAACAGATCGAGGGTGACCGATTGTCCTGCAGGGGGTCGAGGGCCAATGGCAGACTGTGTGTGCGTGTGCAAGATAAGGCAGAGGTCCAGATGGTCGGGGGGGGAGAGTGACAAGTGGCTGTCAAGGGGATTCGGACAGCATGGCCCGCTGCTGCTTTGCACGCACTACAGTGAAGGCACCAAAAGGGAACGCTGGCTGCGGTGATGGTTTGGGACGGCAACAGATGCCGGTTTCTTCATCATCCCATTGTTACTCCATGCTGGCACCGTTCGCTCCACGCAGCAACTGTTTTCCAATTTGAAACTCACGACCAGAATTACGTGCGTAAGAATCTAGCTTCTGTAATGCTGTGCATCTGCATGAACTTCGTTGAGGTATAAAAGGTTTCATTTGCATATAACAGTTATTCTGTCACGAGGTGCAGAATTTAGACCCAAATGCAGACAAGACACGGACGGCAGTTGGGAAAAAGAGAGCCTTTCAAGTAGTGCTGTCAAAGTCACATTAATCAGGAGTTAACACAGATTAATCGCACTATTAATTTTGATCATAGATGATGCTTTAGCGTGACAGCGGACGGCTACGTTGAAGCTAGCACAGGTTGTGTTTGAACAATAAACATAATGACATGCATTCCCGTCGAGCATTTCAGAAATGTTTGCGTATCACATTTTGAATATTTGTTTATGTCAAAATATTAGGCTCATGTTTTTTCCATTTCAAACTATGCAAGTAACTAAATGATAAGAAAAAGAGGAGGATCCCAAAATGTTAAAGGCGTCCACACAACATTAAATGTCAAAAGAATCAACACATAACCGGTGCTCTTCAAATTTGGCGGGGAAAAAATGTTGATGAAAAAGCCTTTTTTTTACTAAGCGATTAATCGTGACGAATCTAAATTCTAAGATGTGAAAAAGTGAATTCTTTGACAGTTATAGACAAAAAGCAACAAGAGAGAGCAAGGCTGGATGCAGATGGCCTCGAAGAAAACACTTTTGACGGAGAAACATTGACTAATAAATCTTGAGCTGGCTGGATGCAAAAAACAAACAAACGCTTAATGACGTACTGACAAAAGTGACAAAAAATTTGGTCACTTCTGCTCGGGCGATGCACGATTCGATATGGCAGAATCAAAGCTTACATGACAAACTAAGAGTCACGTCTACAGAAGCTAAATATCAGTAAACGTTGCAAGGAACGCAGCAACTGCATCGCACCTGATCATCGTACCCCGATGACGCAACGACCCCCTGAACTAATCACACAATTGTAACACCCAATTGTGACCCAAAGAAAATCTTCAAAGTAAAATCGGTCAGATCATTACTGCTGGACTATCAGAATCCGAGTTGTTCCCAGAACATCTGCACTGCATAAAATTGAAAATCAAAACAATCGGCTTGCCGGCACCCACAACGTATTGACGTGATAGCTGAAAAGTAGCAGCAAACCTGAGTTGCGTGGCTCTCCGCACATAAGCGGTCCCGTCCACGAGCCTCAAACACACACGCAAGCAGACGCATATGACTGCGGATCCATCACATTTACATTTCAAACTGCCTGTGCTCCCTCCAACGCATCCATTATTGAGCAGCCTCTGGCCAAAGAGCGCAGCGAGCGCAGCGAGCGCAGCGAGCGCAGCGAGCGCAGGGAGCGCAGCGAGCGCCGCTCACACGCTTGCCAGCGAGCACGCGCTCAACTCACTCAGCAAACTGCAAGCCGTGTTTGCTACATTTCATTGAAATGCTGCCGTTTCTCTTTTACGACTGCATCGTTCCGTTGCGTACGATACGGGACTAACAAGCGTTGAGGTTGGAAACACAGCGCAAAAGAGTGAATCGTTCAAGGCCTCGCTTCACACGGAATCTTAATTATTAACCGGGAGTTCAGCCTCCGGTCCAACGTCAGTGACCTGTGACTTTACAATTGTTCTTCTGGATGAATAGACACAAATTGCCACAGACACACTCCCAAAGTTGTGGAAAGAGTTTGGAACTAATAGGTTTTATGCAATTAGCATGTTCTTACATACATGAAAATGTAGTCCGTTGCTGTGCAGCTGCGACGTGCCGATCTTAGTTTGTCCAGACATTCTTATTTCAAGCTATAGGCCTTTATTATGTCATATAGAATCATGCATTGCCCGAGCAAAAGTCACAGTACGTGGAGGTTTTAAAGTGGATCCAACCAGCTCATGATTTAATAGTCAAGGTTTCATCTCCCGCCTGTTATTTTGTATTTTTGGCCTATAAAGTGACAGCATTGTTTTTTTCTGACCGTAGTTATTGTCTTCACAATTGCACACTCTCCTGTGGAGGTAACCCAAATGGGAAACAAATGAACAACCTCTTTCTATACTAGCATCAATTCGACCTGCGGGGGCCGCAGCGACTTATGGAAGTGCACACGGATCGCAATTTAATAAGCAATTACCTTGTTGTGCTGCTTGGAAATATTTGGCCTTATGGACAACGTTAAATCAACAATTTGGAATCAGACCAAATTGTTTTTCTCGAAAAACAAATATACGTTCAAACCTCTCCCATTAATGATGTCAAGTGTGAGAACGAGGACGAGCCATGAGAAAATAAGCCTTCCAATGCGAGATGGTGGAACCCTCTGCCCTGAATTGGGAAGAGTCCAAACACTATGCAGTGATGGCTTCTCTCGCCTAATCAGTAACACTTAGCAACGGACTGTGGGATGGCCGGCCAAAGGTTTTGGCACGGCCCACTGTGATTGGCTGCTACTTCGGCACAGTTCAGTGTGATGTCAACTCCGATGCACAGGCACAATCGATGCACTGGAAGACCAAAGCACCTTGGCTACCTTTGCCGTTTGCTGAGGTTCGAGCAGCCAAACCATGAGCTTTTCCTCTACCTTCCTTCCCATCCTGGAGGCGAGCAGCATATTCTTACAAAACATCACGAGTGGCAGTCGTCGTACTGTACGTTGGCCATCATCTATCCCTCCGTCTGTTCGTTCACACCACTGCAGGTGTGATTGTGTTTCCATGTCTGGTCCTGGTTGCCTTTCCAGCTCGCTGCTTAGCACCGCACGCACGCACGCACGCACGCACGCACACACACACACACGCACGCACACACAAATGTGAATAAAACAAATGTTGATGTCAGCCATCTCCAATCTCAAACATCTGGCTGCAGTCAAGCAGCAAGGAAGGCACTTTGGCCTCACCCACTGTCATTGAAGACAAATTATCAGCAAGAATAGAAAGAAATAGACACACAGAGTCAATTCGGATCCACTTGGATTGTATGCAAGCAACATGTGTGGGCCATACGCCTGTTTGGGTTGTGGTTCTGGCACAGCTCCAGTCAGCCAGTGGTTTGCTCAACACCTGCGCACTCCAATGTGAGTGTGAGCACAGCAAAGGAACAGCGTGCGCGCCGACACTCGGGTCGTTGCTGGGCTGGTGCGTGATGACGTAATCAGCAATAGTCTCCAGAGCAGCGTTTGCCAACTTTGGTGAGACAAAATAGAAGAATCTCACAGCGACCACCAAATGAAGAGCATTTCATTGTTCTGCCCGTCACTACATAAAGCTGACAGATACATGAACAAAGATACATTATTTGTAGGACCGGTTTAAGGTGCACTTACAAGTCTTGAATTTTCTTGAAAAAAATGGACAGTGCGCCTAATAGTGAGGCGTGCCTTTTGTGTGCAGTTGTGTAAGTGCTCCGCTTGACTGTCTGTGTGGGAGCATTTCTGCCGACATATTGCTTATATACAGGAAATCCGGCCAAGGTGGAGGACTGGCAGGCATGAGAAGCTGAAAGACTAAACTGAAAGGTGACCTGAGTTTTTCGCTTTCTCATGCCTGCCAGTCTTCAAGCAGGGATGGTTTCCTGTATAGAAGATACCGTTGGACGGACGTCGACGTTGGCTTTATGGAACTGCTAGAGCGAGTTACGCCACCATTTGTGAATGGATTGCGCATGCTTGGTGTCTGCTTGCACGAATGTTGGCGCTTTCGCAAAAGCCAGCATTATTTCACACGAGACCGACTCTGACAATACTACAATGACGAGCGGGAACCTGCCGTGTTTGGTGGAGAACATGCCCAGTTGTTTGTTTGTGATGGAGAAAATGAGGACTTTGAGGCATTTGTGGATGAGCTTTGAGCAAAAGTAACGTGAGTACTCACTGTTTACATTGTTAAATACTTCAATAAAGTACAACCGAACTCAGTTTTGCTCTGCTGCCTCTTTAAAAACATACGCTAGCATTTTTAGCATGCTACCATATGTTTGGAGCTATGGTATGTTTAACCGTGCCTGCGCCTTCTGTGTATGTTCAATACAGAGATAGCACCCGTAACGGAGACTGCGCCCTTTAATGTGTTGCGCTTTATGCTCGTGAATAAATAAATCATTTCTGGAGCAACTCAATGAAATGACATCCTTTCCACGGCACGCCTGACACTGATGCGCAGCGGCACAGTGTTTGGGAATGACTGCCCTCGTGCCATACAACTGGTTCGCATGTTCCCTTTTGATGCTTGGGATGCACGTTACATCTTTGTTTACCAGAATCTCTGACCCGACACCGGTTCTTTGTCAGCCGCTTTGAGTTCCGCACTCTTTTGAGATGTGTGAACTCCAACGAGTCGTAAACTTTCCCTGTGAAATTCACACCAAAGTCTGCAGGTGTGCTGGCGCCTCCTTTCAAACGTAATCCCATTTCCTGGAATCTGCATTTCGTGATGAAAATCCACTTCATGTCCTCAACTCACAGAGCTTTTATCATTTTAGTCAACAAGGCCGCCCGCGCCACTGAAGGCTGTTTACCGAGCAACGCCTCCCTCCTTTCTGTCACGTTATGCCACGACTGCAGGGTAGCACGCAATCAAAGCTCGCCGAACGCGCGTCATCCTTTGAGGGTGTCTTTGAAACGCACCCCTCATCCGCGCACAGAAGCGCATCATGCCGCATTAGACAGTTTGCAGAAGAAATATTTGACGGACGGCAATATCACAAGACGCAGAGAAACCTCCGAGCAAGCAGCTGTTCAAGAAGCCACCCCCAACAACCCCCCCCCCCGCACCCTTTACCCCTGCGTCGCCCTTACCCCTCCTCAACCGCTTGGTTCCTGCAGACAGAGGGCTGGTTTAAAGCTCAATTGTGCATTTTGCAGATAAAGTAGCAAAACTACTAGAGGCGGTGTTGTGAGTTCTTGTTGCCAGGGCAACACTGTTACAGAGTCCTGCTCTTCCAATACTACTTCATTTAGTCTCTCTAATTGCATTTTCCACAATATGTAGCCACAATCTGATGCAGAGGAGAGAAAAAATTAGGGTGGGGGCCAGTTTTGGGGGCAGATGGGGCTTGGTAAATCCTTTGGCTTGGAGGGAAAATAAAATGTTTCACCAAGCAAATGGTGCTTTGAAATTGTTGTGACAAAATGGTTTGCTTCAAGAACAACCAAAAGCTAACATTTTGCAGGTCTCTTCAGTGTGTGCAAAGGAACAAAGGATACATTCACAACTAACGCATATCGCGCTTGGGTTGAAGCAACGGCGAGTCTTTGTTTGGAGACGCGCACAAGCGCACACTCGACTGTCCTTTTGAAGTCCCACAGGCCGTGATGGCGCTTGCTTCACGAGAAGGAGTTTGAAATGATTGAAGTGGTGAAGTACTCTTAACCTTGCCAGCAAGCTGAATTCTCGCGGTATTTGTTCACA
Organism: Vanacampus margaritifer; assembly: GCF_051991255.1. NCBI lineage: Eukaryota > Metazoa > Chordata > Actinopteri > Syngnathiformes > Syngnathidae > Vanacampus > Vanacampus margaritifer. Next base: position 451,425 of record NC_135432.1, on the reverse strand, counting down.
AACACTACCAGAATCCATCTAGTACTGCTCCCGCGGATCCGTTTCGCAGCCGACCTTTTTTAGGTGGGACCAATCAGGGATTGCTTAGGGCGGCGCACGCAGCTGTACGAAATCAGGGAGGGATGACGCTGGAGGAAACAAACAAACCGAACATGGACGAATGGACGCCCCAACTAAATCTGTTTCCTTTTTGAAAACAGCAAGAGGCGCTTTGTGCATTTTTATCTGGTCTAAGACCAGACCAAAGACGGCATTGTCATCCCTTGCCGGGATTGGTCAAAACAAACGAGCACAAGATGCTGCATCGTCCAATCAGCTGGAAGCATTGTACAGAATGTCCCGCCTTACCCGAGCAAATCTCGGTGGAGCAGTCCCAGATTGAACTCCCATGGGAATCACAATGATCAATTTGGCTATTGAGACGGGCAGCAACATACTGAGTCATCGGGCACCATCCAGGTCCACTTGGCCGACCCAGCAGACGCAAGGGATGAAAATTTAAATGACACGCCACGCAAGAGCTTGACTCCAAGAAACTGGAATGTCCCTCGGAGAAGAGATGATGACGTATACACCAAATGGAGAAAATAAAAGAATAGACTCTCCTCTTTCACGAGGAAAGAAGTTGGATTTTGCCCTTTTCTGTTCTTTTCTAATCAGCGGTAGGAAAAAAAAAAGGTACAAATGAACAAAATGCAGCCGTTTCTTTGAACTCAAACGGTGCTGATCGATCTCACACCTAAGGTGGGGAACTGATGCCATCTACTGGTGGCTGTGCATAAGTGCAGTTGTTTCCAAGTTTGAAATTTACAGTGGAGTAGCATCAGACGCTCCCCCACCCAACCCCGTTGAAAAACTTTATCATCCAATCCAAAATTAATCTCAACTTTTTGAGTTATTGGATCCCCGTTTTCTTAAAAATATGAAACAATTATGAATGTATATAAATCAAACACTAAATTGGAATAGTTAGCAGCTTTGAAGAAAAAACTGCATAAAACGCAAAAGAATTGCCAGCGGTTTGCCCACGTTGACAAGGTTGAGAGAAAAGACGACAATAATCCTCTTAAGTGCAACGATGCTGCTTTTGTGTTTGCAGATTGATATTATTGACCTGTTGGGAGCTGCACATCTGCACAAATCGGTTGCCACGGAGCTAACAATCGGAATCAGCTCTTCTTACTACATTCTTACTACAGCCTAGCAGTGACTTTTTGCCTATCTGAGAAAAAAACTGGTCATGCTGTACAAAAATCACAGCAATTTTGGAAACAGCAAATTTGAGTTTGAATCAGTCTAAAAATCCAACAACAGATGTTTTCCTACACTAAGTACACTTATCAATGGCAGTTTAGATCAGCACCAAATTACTCTTGCATGAGCATGAAATAAAAAGACCCGATAAACGTAATCTTTCCAAAGCTGTGCTGAAATTTGTCCCATTTCCCAAGTTGTAAAAGTGTTTGTGAGCGTGCGTGTGTGAACGAGCGCGCATGCATCCTCGTTTGATGGTGATGATGTGGGGTGGATGTTTGGAGGGGGGGGCCGGCGGTTTGACCCCTGTCACTTTCTCCGACCTGCCCTTTGTGGTTTCTCACCCTGGACCGCCCCCAACCCTACCAAGCCTGTCCCTTCTAACCTAGCAACAAAAGAAGCTTTTGGCTAAGGGAGGGGCACTGGTGAGGTGGCGTGGGGGCTACCTCTTTTATGACTTGTATGCCATACCCCCCCTGCTACTGGGTTTTCAGGCTCATTGGTTCCTAGCCCGTCTTCGAGAGTCGCGGCGGCCATTTATATCGTTGCCTGGGAATGAAGGCGTCGTGGCCCCTTTTGTTCTGAGATGGGCTCGGGCAGTGGCGGCTGGGTAGGGGGCTCGGTGTGTAGGGGAGGGCTGTCTTTTGTCCCAGCCAGAGGAGTGGGCTTCAGTTCCCACAGAATGGGGGCGAGCGGGGCCCGCAACCATTTGGCTTGTGTTTACAGAGATCAGGACCTTTGGAAAAATGCACACAGGTACGAAAGGCTGATTTTCTTTTACAATCTCCACCGAGGCGCTCAATTGTGCATTTACAATGGCTCCATATTCCTCTGAGGATGCGCCCCAATGAAAAATGCCCGACATTGCATTTTGATCAGATGCTGATGATGATCAAATTCAGATGATCAGATGATGATCAAATTGCATCCAATCAGATTTCTGGTTTGAGTCCGCCTTTTGCCCACAGTCTCCCCAGATCCTCGTTACCCTGAACAGGCACCGTTCACAAAATGGAGAGATGGATCTTTAAGTTCAGTATTTACTCACGCTTCCCATCCAGAAAGGAGCGACATCTGTTTGTTGCTGGTCGGGATTCACATCGATGTGCCGACTCAAGCGATTAAGCCTCTTTTGCTGTTGTGTTTTGGTTTGCTTTTCCTGACATCCTTATCTGACTGTCGTGCCATGTCATGCCTTTTGAATGCACAACGAGGCGCAAGGATGGAGCAATGAAGAGGTTCCACAGCTAAAATTGAGGAACCACTGATCACAAAGTCTGTTGGAATCTTATTTTGCCCAAACATTTGTCTCTTCTGTTCTTCTCCTTTTCTCCTCAATGGCGTCTCTGGTAGGCGTCGCGATCGTAGAAACTGAAGATTGAGGGCTAGGGAAGTTGCAAAAACACAAATGAGAGACTTGGCCGTTGTCCGCAGCAGCTCTTGTCAGCCCCGTTCTCCTTGTGTCAGCCAATCAGCTTTCTCCAGCCACTCGTGTCTTGCCAGTTTGCGTAGCCCGTCGTCTCGTCAATCACAATTTCTGTAGTGGCGAGTCTGTCCTCTGTGTCTCGAAGTATTTCTTTTTTCCGCACTTTGACTGTTTTATGCTTATTTGTATTCTGCTTTTCATGAACTCTATTTGTCTTTTTTCAAATAATAACAATAGATACCTTTTTTTTTTTTTTTGGATTAGCCCCGCCTGCTTCCCTGTGATTCCACCTGTCTTTGGCGTGCACGCCACCAAAATGACGCCCCCCACACACGACACAAAGCCTTCTACAAGTTCTCCTCGCGTGTGCGTGTGTGTGTGTGTGTGTGTGTGTGTGATCCGGCTGCCGTTGCTTTGTTAGAGGGGGGTCAGGGGTGGGCTATTAATTTTCCAAAGGGGCCATGTGAGAAACTGGAACGGTTGTTGAGGGCGACACCACGCTAAGCTCAATTGTCTTCAATACGAATTTAATGTCTTTTTATAAAGCAGTCAATTGTGCTATTTGAATGCTAGCTGTGCAAAGAAGGCAACAGTGATACCTTGGTTCTTAATGTTCCCAGGATCCCCCCCCCCCGCCCCCTTTTTTTTGTGTTGGGAGTCCAAATGTAAGTTATCAGGGAGCTTCATAATATTTGACAGCTTGAGATAAGCCAGGGAATGCTAACCCACTAATATCATGTTAACAATGTAGCATGCATGCGATTGGAAGGGTGAAGATGAATCGCGCTTGGCTTTCAAGTCTAGTGTGGACACGGAGCCTATCAAACTTACTTGGTGAAAATGAAAATGAGGCATGCCAGCAAATTGCTTGGCGTTATAAAGATCTGACACAAGAAGTAAAACTCTGTTCTCCAGCAACTCCACTGGTTAGCGGTTAACAATTTACAATTGAAGCTGCTTCTCATGACCTTCAAAGCCATTCAAAGGCTGGCTTCCTCCATACCCGTCGGACCTCCTCCACATTACCACTCCAGTTCGCACCTTCAGATCGGACTGCCTGTCCGCCTCAGTACTATGGGGGGCCTTCAGCCGCTCTGCTACTCAGCTTTGGAAATCTCGGCTTCCTGATCTCCGCAATTCACCCTCATTGAGCATTTTCAAATCCAAACTCAAAAGCCGCCTCTTCAAGATTGCCTACACACTTTAAACTACACTGCTTCTTTATTTTGTAGCTTTTTTTTTTTTCAATTTTTGTTTTAAATGGAGTTTTTAACTGTTGCACAGCATCCTTGAGGGTCTTGAAAGGCGCTTTTAAGTGAAATGAATTATTATTATTATTATAAAATCAAATTTAAAAAATAAAGAAGAAATCATTCTGAGCCTGCAAGTTGTAAGAAATAACACGGACTGAAAACATGTGGTGCGACTCAGCGTTGCTAATGAGGCAGACACGCAATTGTTAGCGGGGCACAATTGCAGCCATTTCCACGTTCCCGTATTAATCACCTCCTTTTTATGATAAGCGTGTAACTGACTGCAGAGGTGACGTTACATTGTAATGAAGTCATCTGGCTAATTATGTAATCTTAAATTCCCGCATAATTACCGCCTCTTAGCCACTGAGGGACGTTCACTAATTCAATCACTGGCCCCTGCGATACTGTACAACAAACACGGCACATTATCTTGGCCATTTCAGCGCGGAAGCCAATGGCTTGACACGCTTGCGCTCGGGGTCCTTTGACAGGAGAGACTCGGCTATCAGCCAAGACGCTCTTATCTATCTCCGCAAGTGTGCATGCGTGTGTGCGTGCGTGCCTGTTCATTTGTCATCGTAGGGTGCCAGCATGTGGTGGCACACTTTAGGTCACAAGTGGTCCAGAAGTTCATCTTAAGACACAAGAAATGTCCACAATCAGGGCACTTCTTTTTGCTTACGAGCTATTTGGGAAAAATTGGACGCATTTGACAACACTAGTAATGCCATAAATGTCATTTTTGTGTCATTGTGTTTGAAATCAATACAAAACTACAGAACAGTTCCACGGATTCCTGCAAACGTTGGCCCAAGAATGCTCATACAGTACATATGAAACTTTAGGTACACAAGTCATTCAGAGGTCAGAGGTTGCCTTGCCATACAATTGCCCTTTTCTTGTAAACAACATTGAATGATTAATCACCTATTTAGGTCAGACAGGCTATTAATAGCCGCCATTTTTGAGAAAGGCAAATATGAGAATATTCTTGCTGTGTGTCAAAATGAAGCAGGCAAATGTTATTTGAAGGCTTGGGATGACTAACGTGCTTGCCGTTGTTTCATCGACAGATTGACAATTGAATGAAATGTTCTCTAGAATTCTACTGTCAAGCATTTGTTGGATCAGCACCACATCATCGCACACGCACAGTAAACCCAATTTGCCATTTATTTTGTAGAGAGTGATTTCTTTAGAGACACGCTTGCCGTATATGATGTGGCAGGCAAAAAGAAGAAATTCAATTAGAGAAGTGGGAACTTCATTTTGCAGGGAGGAACCGGTGTGGAAATCCAGACCGGCGTGCTGAGTCAGCAGCCGATCCCCTCACTGTTGTTGAGAAGAGGACATCGTTGTCACCTGGGGAAGACAGCCCCGCCCCCCTCCCCAGCCCCGCCCCCCTCCCCAGCCCCGCCCCCCTCCCCAGCCCCGCCCCCCTCCCCAGCTGACGTAAATAAAGTTGCACAGGGAACAGCAGTGGGCGCAAATGGGCTGCTGTCCAAAGTGGAGGGAAACAACAAGGTGCGGCCACACACTCTGCACCCTTTGACCCCACCCATGCTGCCCGCCCCGCACACGCACGCACACGCACGGACTAAGACTGTAAAGAAGAGATGAAATGGACGACTGCAGAGTCGGCAGTGGGCTGAGGTGCGAGGTCAGGTTATGGAGAGGAGGAGGAGGAGGCGGTGGGGTGCGCTTTCCAATTTGTTGGGGGTACGAGTGGCTGGAGATGCGCTTTGGATGGAGTTGAGGGGTTCCAGGGGTCGCCTCCGCCCACTTCACCCCCAGCAGCCTCTTTGCAGCACATACAAATAAATCCATTTCCATGTCCTGCTGTCAGCCTGTTGACAAGAACATCCCTTTTGCCCTAACGCACGGTGCGCCGCGCACGGCGTGCGGGTCGCCATGGCAGCGAGCAACGGGCCTGATCAATTTCATTCCCATTTTCGAGTGTGACAGCCAACAGTGGGCCGCGTGTCAGATGGATGGAGCGGCACGCCGGTCGGCTGCATGCGGGTGTCATCACGTGGGAGCGCCCGCATGCCGAACCGTCAACCTGATGGTGGCCGTATGCTAATTGCATAGCACACTCAGGGATTATAGAAATACAGCACATACCACCACACATTGTTTCATAAATACGTCTCGTATGGTGTCAAGCAATGGAAATGTTTTAATCGTAATGAATTGCATGACGTCGATAGACAACTCACGATGAATCATACATTTGACGTACGCATGTTCTAAATGTTGAACTCATAGCAAGATGGTGCCATCTTTTAGTCATTGATACAATCATTTCATAATAGTTCAAATGAAAAAATATGTGCTGTATTGTAAAAAAACGAGTGTGATATTGATTTGTGTTGAGGTCATTTTTATACCACGGATGGCTTAACTGCATAAGTGCATTTTTCTTTTCATATTAAGAGCGATGTCATCTTTAAGATAAAGTCACTTGTGAGAAATTCTGCACATTTTTCAAAATTGTAAAATACAACTTGACCTCAATCCCCACAAATATGTGCATTGACGTGAAATGTATAACTGCTAAATGTTGCTGCGTTGGGACTGGAATTCTCCGGCACAGGCTTTCCAAGTATTCAAATAATTAGTGGCGTTAACGGAACTCACTCAAAATTAACGCGCACATTTTCTAATATTCATATTTCAATAAGAAAACGATGAGAGCGCAGACTTTTGCTGGGCTTGAGATTTGCAGCCAATACTTGAGAGTTCTACTTCATGTTATTGTTTTACTTTTGCAAATTATGGAACAAAGGGAATATCTTTCAATGATCACTTTTGATTGTGTCATCAATGTAAGAAATTTGTATTTATTTAGTATCCAATTACTAGATTTCTAAATTTCTTAGCATATTCATATGCAAGCTGACTTTCAGCAATATTGCTTAATTCAAACTGAATCTGGGTAAAGTTGATCCCAATAACTTCACTTTGAGCGTTTTTTTTAAACTTATGACATGGATCTGTTAAAAAAAAAAAAAAAAAATGTGTGTGGGCTGACTGTCAAGAGTTTAATCGGAAACCTTCCACATCAATGCAGTATTTCCTTGACAGCAGCGGCGGCCACAGCGGGTCCAAAACTCCTGCGTCTCGTACTTGTGCTGTTTTGGTTGCACGCTCAACTGAACAGAACATTCGGACCCGCTGGTCCTGGCACAATTTGGAACCTTTTCCATGCTCCCCAATCGCTTGCTGTGTTTGCTCGGTGGGCAGCAGGAGGTCCGCCGTCCTGCCTGTTTGGATTGGACCTTACAAGTCGGTCTGGGCTTTCACAATCCCGCCGCAGCTTCGTCATTGGCCAAAACTCGCATTTTGCTTCGCTCCTCTCAAAACAGCCGCAACGCAGATGATATGTGATGGAATAAAGCTGCGTTTTTCTTCTCACTCTGCTTCACATGTAACCACTTTTGGCCAGGTCAACGTTTCAGTAGCTTTGAAATAGAAAGCACAAACTCAACAATGCCGTCATAGAAAACCGGATCGGCGGCACTGCTTGAAAATGCCGCACTTTATGGCCAGCGCTCAACATGGCGCAGTCCAAATTGCGGCTCCGTCCTCCACACGGGCAGCTCTAATGCCACAAACGCGTCCTCAAGCTTCCAAATCAATTTGCTTTCAAAATATGCTTCTTGCTGCCATGCTGGGTGGCTTGAGAGAAATAGAACGAAGCTTAAACAGCAATAAAAAATGGCTGGTGCTCAGCTAAGCCGTTTGTCCGGCTTGAAGATGTTCTAGATTCTGTCACTGTCTCCGTAATCAGAAAAAGTAGGGGGAGGTTCCCTTTACATTTCAACAGCCCAACGGTCCGCTGGCCACCTGCCACACGCGGCGCCGTGTGCCGAGGGCATGAATCAAGATCATTCTCGGCAAGCCTTGAACTCTAACCCCGCTACAATTCATAGCAACATGTAGAAGGCTCGTGGAGGAAGAGGCGCATGTGATGGGAAAACCAAGCAGTTGGGGGGTTGGTGAGCCGAGATGGAAAAGAGTCACGTCGAGTCAAATCCTCATTATTTATCAAGCGCTTTCAAACAGCCTTAGCGGTCACATTGCGCTTTGCAGAAACACAACCTAAAACATGAACAGCAATACAACAAACCGACATTATTTCAGGAAACGCGTGCGGTAACAGAAGCGCCGCGTTGGGATGTTTGCACTTGAGCGCGGCGATTAGTCAGCGCCGTCGTCCGATGCAAACGCTAGAGACATTAATCTTGCGTTTTCATTCGAGTCAAACGTTGCTCAGGAGCAACCGTCTGCTGCAAAAAGGAATAAGCGGCCCATTTCTGCCTTACGGTGACCTTTGACATGCAAGGCCCTTTATCTCCTGTTTGCCGTGCAATGCTCCTCCTCCGCTTCCTACAACCTGTTTAGGTTTGCCTTGAAAGGTTCTTGTTGGTCTAGTGGTCTTGGTACGCATTACAGCCATACTATCCCGGTGTCAACTATTACAAATAAAAACATAAGATAACCCCCCCCCCCCCCCCAAATTTTTATTCTGACGGGGTTAAAATTCCATTTTTGTCATACATCTGTTTATGAACTGCGTGATCGAAGTGCTGAAAAATGGTGCCCCTTTATTTTTGGGTTGCTCATCCCCGACTTAGTGGGTCTTCGAGGACCACCGACAAAGTCAGCTTCGTCGTAATTGAGAATTGTATTTTTTGCTTTTAGTGACACTCTGGCAAAATTGAAAAGATGGCAATTGCTTGTTTCCCCACGAGGAGTGCGGCTCTCTCATTTCCTGTGCACCGTCGGCAAAAACAGTGGCTGATTTGTTCTATGGCGGCCGCAGGTCATCCATCATCACCCCATGCAGACAAAGACACTTTTTGCCAACTAAGTTTGGCTGCGCCGCATCTTTTTCCAACCTCTCAGCTTGCTCTCAGCTTGCATGTAATTATGGTGCATGCTAAATGATGATATGCGGTCAAGTGTGTGTTCCTCTCCGTAAGGAGCATTTCTCTTGTCAGAAATAAAGAATGTCAAGTTGTCAAGAGCGCCACCACCGAGCCGTGTTTGGTGCTGAACCTTCAAATCCATATTCGGCAGGAACGCTGCATCATTCAGCCGCACCGAAGAACGACTGAAATGCTGTAAAACATGCACCGGTTCGACTCGCCTCCCGTTTGCACCCGTCGGAGTGGATAGACCGACTGGCCCCAGCGGACACCGGCGTGCGCCACTTCTCTGAAATATGCGTGGCCGATTGAATTGGACGGCGGGACAGAAGAGGGCAGATCGATCCAAAACGGCATCGGAGCTGAATCCGCTCGCTTGTTACCGAAAACATGTTGGACTTTCACCGTCAGTGCTTAAGAGTCCAGATGCGCTCATTCTTGCGGCTACTGCTGCTTAGATGAGTTGCAATCAACACTCAGTGGCGCACACACACACACACACACCCCTCATGCCCATACAGGAACTCGACTGAATTGATCGTTGGTTTTAACAATATGATTTTTTTTGCTGAATCAATTTGATCTGATCGGAATCTTTGGTTATATCGCCCACTCAACGCCATCTCTCTGCATTGAAGTACATGAGCCTTCATGCGTCCTTATATGGGCAACGGGAGGGCGTTGACCTATGCTAATTAGCATCTGTTGGCAGTATAAGAGGACATGGAATGGAAATACAGGTGAAAGAACTTTTCATGCATCCAGTGTAGAATTGTGAACGTGTTGCTGAATAAGGTCCAATGTCAGTAAAAAAACACACACAAAAAGGAAGAGCAATGACTCATTTATGCAAAGAAGGCCTTTGCGCGGTGTTTTGGCTCCCGCTTCTCTCGACACGAGTGATTATGCTGTTCATGAACTCCCCCAGACGGCGGTCTCATAAAGCAAGCAGGCAGGCGGCCGTCTCCCACTGATGATGTCATCCACCTCCACCACGTTGACCTTGAAGGCACCCGCTGCAATGACATCACGCACGCACGCACGCACGCACGCACGCACGCACGCACGCACGCACGTCCTTGCCAATTCTCGTCTTGGTGCTCATGAATCAGTAGAAGCAGACAAATGTCATCGCTGCGCCAAATTGGCAGCTCCGGGTTAAGTTCACACTCTGAAGAAGTACATGACTGGACACGTCCGGGCTAGTGGTGGGCGGATCGATCCAAATATGGATCTTATCGATAGCAAGTCGCTATAATATCGGTATAATAGTTTTGCTGTTTTGTTTCAGTTTGTCTCGTTTATGCACTTTTGCGGTCAAAACAGATAACATTCCACATCTGTCTGTCAGAGCAAGCGCAGGCTGACTTGCTCCCGCTCTCGCCCCTCCCCTCCTGTGTCGTCACGTCACGTAGCATCTCAGCTTATGGTACGTGGAAAAGATGGATGTTGTTTTTATCGTTTTATAGTTAGTGTTGCACGATCATCTTTAACATTTTGATTGAAAAAAAAGAAATGCAATGAAGGCAGAATTTTTTGTATTTTTTTTTGTATTTGTAGTTTCTGAACAGTATATGATAAAGAATTCTTTTTCCAATGATCATTTTGTGCACCTCGTTTAAGAAAGTAAAAACAATATTTTGTTATTGCTGTCATGTTTCTAGGGGAGGAAGTAAAGTATTTTCTATTTAACACAAAAACACTTCAAGGTTGAAAATGGATTGTTTGCAGTAGTACAAGACTACTTTGGGCTTGAGTGTATTTCCAAGTGAACTGCTGACCTTTAGGCTCTGGCCATTCCAAGCCAAACGGTACTGTTACAAATGTGGTTGAAAGTTTTTAGTTTTGTTTTTTAATGTCAAATGTGATCAAATAAAATGTGATGCTTTAATGTCCATTTCCTCTTTTGCGATTGAAGGCAAAGTTGCACAATCCTCACCGATGTGACAATGAGATGCTATTCCTGTGCCGACTCTTTGCTTGGTTTCCAATACGGTTGCCGTTACTGCGCTTCATCTTCATGGCCTCACAGGTGCACGAGAGCGAGCGTGAGGTAGAACGATGCAAAGAAAGAGAGAAGAAAATGGCAAAAGATGGCTTTAATGGATTTATGCAAATGATGGCAGTGGCGTAATCCTCAGGCTAAGTATTCCACCAGAGATGTGAAGCTCACAGCTGCGTTCGACAGACTTCCAAAGCACGATTTCCTTCTTTTCTGCCTGCACGCACAAAGCTGTGAAAGCTCTACATTGCAATCCAGCCGGTGTGAATGAAGTTCATCCGCCACACCGCTCAACCCGAACCCTGATTCCCGAACCCTGATTCCGAACCCTGATTCCCGAACCCTGATTCCCGAACCCTGATTCCCTCTCGGGAGATTCCCTCTCGGGAGATTCCCTCTCGGGTTTCTCACCTTCTGGCCGGTTGCTACCCACAACCCCCTGCTGCTTGTTGACTGCAACAACAGAGGGCGAATAGTGGGCTAGCTGACAGAGTGGCTCGCAATCGGGTCAAACAGTGGGACCGAGAAAAGAAGACGGCACCGAGAAAAGAAGATGGGCCATGTGTGTTTGATTGCCGCAATTTCAAATTCAAGCAAACAAAATACAGAAATGAATCTTGACACGATATGATCTTCAGTCCAATCTAAAAGCACATTGTCACTAGCACTGCTTGACCCGCTCACCTGGCTGGCAACCTCCGTGAACCAGCACATTGCAAAACAGAAAGCAGGAGAAGACTCAACGCTGTTATCCATCCAAGCGAGCGTACCAACGAGGACGCGGGTCAAAAAGCACGTTCAACATCCGCTCAAACAAATCGGCGACGGTCACTTTTGAATGCAACAAACTGTACGCGCACCAGATCTCGAACGCCAACACAAATCGCGCACACTTGCACAAACCACACTCCTACCAATTCAATGAAAACGTACCTAAGGCCGCCTAATGGAAATTGATCAGTGATTTAGATCATCTGACTTGAATCCAATCAATCAATGCCTGCTGATTAGGATGGTGGCAGATGGAAGAAAAAATAAAGAAATGGCTTCAATCATTTGGCAGCACCGGAGAAGCTGGCAAAGGAATTCTAAACAGTGGAGTCACCTTCAGGTGCGCATGCTCTCAAACGAGGACCAATGAGGTGCGCAAATACATGTGAAGATCAATTAGATGGATCAAATGTTATTGGCCGCTTCCTCATAAAGCCTGATGACAGTGAGTGGAGCGAAGCAAAGTGGACAACCCGAGGTGTAAAAGAATTTACAGAGCAATTGATGCGATGCGTTTATCGCAGTCTCACGTCGTAAACTCGTTGACTCCGGAGCAAAAATCCAGTCGCTCTCACTCAAGTGGAGGAAGTTGGCCTTGTGCTGCCTCACATGATCTGCCACCAAGCATCCGTACAGGAGTTTGAAAACAAGAGTGGATTCATATTTTCTTCATCTTATGGCCAAATTAGGTCGGATTGAAGGATCTTTGTCAGAACATACACGAGAATGCTTTTGCCGCTGACAACGCGACATCCAGCTCATTGCCGGGGGGGCCTCAAGTGATTACAAGCACTCTCAAAAATTGGTTTTACTGTCAAAAAAATATCTAGACAAGTGCTAAAAGCATACAGTAGGCCTAACAAAAGTATTGTAGCCTGTCCAGGAGTTCAAGTATGTTGGGGTCTTGTTCACCAGTGAGGGTAGGACGGAGCGGGAGATGGACAGGCGGATGGCGGCAGCGTCTGCAGTGATGCGGGACTTTGTGTCGGTCCGTTGTGGTGAAGACGGAGCTCGAAAGGCAAAGCTCTCGATTTACCGGTCCATCTACGTTCCTAGCCTCACCTACAGTCACCAGCTGCGGGTCGTGACCAAAAGAATTAGACCTCGGAACCAAATGAGTTTCCTCCACAGGGTGTCCGGGCTCTTCCTTAGGGATAGGGTGAGAAGCTCCGTCATGCGGGACTGACTCAGTGTCGAGCCGCTACTCCTCCGCGTTGAGAGGAACCAATTGGTGGCTCGGGCATCTGGCGATCCCGTTGGAGGAGCTGGTTGAAGTGGCTGGGGAGAGGGAAGTCTGGGCTTCCCTGCCAAAGCTGCTGCCCCCGGCTAAGCGGTAGATGATGGATGGATGGAAGTGCCAGCATTACTTATATTACTCATGACAATTTTGTTCTGGTTCTGAAAGGAGCACCAGAGGTTGTTGTTTGGTACTCATTCTTTTCCCTCCTCACTGACCTTACTGGATGAACTTGCATGGGACTTTGGGCACGGTTCTTTAGGCCACTGGATGACGTTCGAGTTTCTCGCGCATCCCTCACTCGCAGCTGCGCTCAACTGAAGTGAGAGAGGAAACAAAATCACTTCATGAAGTGATTCTATTCCTTACATTCACTCAAAGGATTGGTTTGTATGAATGACTTTGTTTGTGAGCAACATACTTGAGCCTCATCTACCACTCAGCTCCATCAAAATGAAAAGGCTTGGTACGCAAATGCGCAGCGACTCACTTCAATCTGGCAAGCTTTTCATATTTCCAGTGTGCATATGCAACTGGGCACCACTTAAGCCCACCCCTGATGATGGGTGGGCTTCCAATCAAATCATTATCATGCATCATTCAACAAATCAATCACAAACACCCATTATCAAAAACAACTTGATGTTTTGAAACGACACATTCCCGAATGTGAGAAAGCACCTCTAATGAACAATTCTGGGTTTCTACATTGGTTTTGGCTCCTCGTGGAGTTGGACAGATTTAGTCAAGCAGAAGAACGTACGGCCAAGACCGACAGAAAGGAACGTCCACGGTTGGAATGTAAAACGCCGAGGTCAGGAAGAACAGGAAACGAGGTAGGAAATGAGAAGCGTCACATGAAAGCGCAGCCTTTTGTGGCTAATTAAGCAAACAATGTGACCTTTCTGGATCACAAAGTGGTGCTCCATCTCCGCTCATCTGATTGAGTTACAAATCTCTGTCAGTCTTCGGACCTGCTTGATGCAGAATACAAATACGCGGCATACGTGTTCAGAGATGGAAGACACATTTGGATTTGGATCACAGATGTGCATCCTTGTCATTTTCATCCCTGCGCATTCAATTCAGAAAAGCTGTGAATTCATGAACCCATCAGGTGTTGAATTCCATGACGTGATTCTTATTTGTAAAATGAAATATGCTTTCAACGGAGTTGGCGGCTCTTGGATGAAGGCTGTTTGCGTTACAGCTCGATTCTGCAACAGTGAAAGAACCTGACCTCGACCCAGTCAAACAACTTGGAGATGAACCCCAACAGGGATTACGAGCAATCATCGTGACTGCTGACTTTCCCAAAACACACGTCAGACTTTGATTTCGTCTTCCGTCGGTGTGATGGCCGCGTATCGGAGTACGTTTAAAAGGGCTGCGTCCCGCATTTAGACGTAGAAGGCTTTGCTCAAACTGTTCCGGGACCAAAAACTTTTACTGCTGCAGCTAAAAATTTTCCCCACAACAGCCCAACTTCAATTCATGCCAGCGGCACAAAGTGGCATGGAGAAATGCCAGAGGGGGTCTGAGAGATGAAATCCATCGGACTTCATCAAGTCGTCTCCTTCTCATTTGATTTGGCAGGCAAACTCAATTATTCCCTCTTCCGGCTTGAGTCAGTTGTCAAATGAAGCCACCCTAGAAAGTGCAAGCGTGCACCGGATGAAATATGGATGAGGCTGTGTCGGCGCTGCAGGTGTGTCAAGTGGGATTTCATACGAGGAAGGGGACAACGCAGGCTAAGATAAAGATTTGACCTCCCGGTCAAGTGCAGTCGGACGGCTAATGTTGCTGAGCAAAACCAGACAAAAGATGATACCTTCATCGGAGCCGATTTAGAAAAGACATATGGACATCTATTGCACACTTAAGGTTAAAAGTGCATTCATTCAGAGGGAAGAGTTTTCATAGTTAGCTTCCACTTTGGGTTCTTTTAAGATGACAAATGAAAGGCAATCAAATCACTTGGAGTCGCGTGTTGTCAAAACTTTCACATCTCTGTTCTGGTCAAATCGGAATCTTGTCATTAGAACAACATCGAGCAATGCAAAAAGCAAGTCAAACTTTGCTCAAAATCAAAAATGTGAACATGATGCAAGAACATTTGCGTTTGTCTGTCCATGTTGGTAAGCAGGCGGCATTCTGGTTCAAGAAGTAAAACAATGCAAAGCATTAAACAGCAAAGAAAATGGCTTGCCCAATCTGACAGTCGATACAATTGGAAAGCGCTTTTGAGTGGCACATTTTCCAGATTTCCTGAGTAATCCTGATATCTAACTAGCTACATACGGTAACTAACCAGCCAATACATTCATCTAACAACATGCGGTTTTCGGCAAAAGTGAGGAATTGGATTTGATTCCACTTCAAGCTGACGGAGCGTGAAAGCTGTCGTAAAAGGCATCAAGCGTGCCGGACAGCGAGCTAATCATTACAAAGCGTCTTGCTTCATCCTCCCCCACACTTCCCCAACGCTGACGACAGTAACCCCAACCACATCACTCCTTTTTATGTCTACGTATGCATGTGATCAGCGCTAGTAGTGTAACGAAGCACAAATACATGTTTTTAGTACTTCATTGGAGTTTTCAGGCGTCTGCGTAATCCATCCTGTTAACCTTCCAGCGTAGCGCTAGCAGGAGAGTCGCTATGTTTACAACAAGACTGGGATTGACATCCTTTTAGTCACGTAACGAGGATTTACACACATTTACGATTTACAACAAAATGAGTTCCTGGAGATCTTGAATAATGCCCAACATTTTAAATTAAGATACAATCGAATCTGCAGGCTCAGCGAGCACTTAAGCCAGACAGCTACAAACACACACAAAATATGCAACTCACCATTTCAGCCTCATACATTTGCAAGAAGATGTCAAAATCGGCCAAAAATGGTCCTATTACATGGACCAGTAAAAGTCTTCCAGTAAAATTGTTAGTCCACACTATATGCAACATATCCTCACGTTCTAGCTTTAGTTAGCATGCACGGATTAGCAACTCCGATGTAGCAAAACAATCGTGGAGGCTAGCGGGGCGATTGACACCTCACTTGATCCAATACATAAAGGTTTTCCGTGTCACGAGGGGGAGACAAAAAGTACACAAAATTCTATTTGAAAGACAAGCGTCGTGTGTGAACACCGCGACGTCACAAAGCGTCACAAAGCGTCACAAAGCGTCACAAAGCGTCACAAAGCGTCACAAAGCGCCAGATGTCTCTGATGGTTTTTCAGAGCCGTATAGTTTGGCCAACTTGATTTCAGCAGCGTGATTGGTCAACTGCTGGTCACATGGCATATGGACGCCATCTTGTTACCCTGCAGGCCAAACTCTTTCTATATATGGCTCTGATGTTTTTGTTTTACAGAACATGGTTCAAACTTTAGAAAAATTTTAATAAAAAAAAAAAAAAGTTATTATTATTATTTATTTTTACATAATAGTTTTTCAAATTTTCTTCACATGAGGACTGGGTTCTACAGTAGGTGTAACAGCCCAGAATGGAGGAGCTCCATCATCCAATTCTGAAGCTTGGGACCTGTGGCAAAAAGGAGCAGGAGGCAGAGGTCAACGGAACCACGTGACAACCCAAATGGCACCCTAACTTTTGGTTTGCCTGGAACTCGACTTAGGAAAAAACTCATTCTAAACCTGCTCCTTTTCTGTGGTATAATTGTCATATTTGAAATGGAACGAGGGAAGACTTCAAGCTGTGATCCTGTTGTGTTTTCCAGTCCACCACAACATTCTACATTCATTTTCAAGGAAAATGTTTTTGAAAAGAAATGTCCTTCTCTTTTTGTGTATTCAAACTTCCATCAAGTATCACTTGAACAGATTCTGACTCTTGGGGAGAAAAATTCTGAGTGTTATCTTTAATAAGAGCCCAAATCTATGCTGATATTCCAAATGGTTCAAGAACATCTTCAAATTTACTTTGGGTATACCTTTTTTTGGGCACTTTAAAAGGTAAAAGGTAAAATAAATCAATTTTTTTTTTTTTTAAAAAACGGTAAGGTGGTGCTTTTTGACAGTAAATATTTAGAAATTAAATTATGTGTGTAGGGAATTTTTTTGATTATGTAAAAACACAGAATTAAAAGCTAATTTAATTCATTTCAGAGTCTATACTTTAGAGTTGGACTATTATTCAACAAGTATTTTTTTCTGAAACTTTGACTACTTTTGCCAGCTCTGGTGTAAAGAGTCTAAGAGTATGTTTGCGTGTCCTGAGAAGTCCCTTCCGCCATCTGCCTCCTGAATCACTTGAGCATCTCTCCCGTTAGCTCTTTCAGACTTCACCTTCTTTCACGCAGTGACAAAAAGTAAGCCATTGTTGTGCTGCACTTGTAAGCGTGCGTTGTGGGCGGTTGGCTTGACAGGAAGGAGCGCACGCGCACGCGCCCGCGCACGCGCCCGCGCACGCACGCGCCCGCGCACGCGCCCGCGCACGCGCCCGCGCCCGCGCACGCGCCCGCGCACGCGCCCGCGCCCAGGTGGTTGCGTGGAGGAAATTCTGCTTCCCACACGGCCTGACCTTTTCCGGCCGCACGGCGCGACCACGTGCCAAACCTCACCCTAAACAATTTTAGCCCTACCATCGATGATAAACCCCATCATGGATTTATAGAGTGCTATTTCATGCCGTTGACGGACGCTTTACAATCGTAAGTGCATAACAGGGCATGAGATGCAAATAAACAGCCACGTCGCCTAAATAGAGCATAGCGGGAAATCAACTCGACAGCTTTATTCCATATTCAGACACGATATTCGACCTTAAATCACTTTCCATGGAATTGTGCGAGAACGAATGCACATTCTTTCACATGCGAGCGCTGCCTCACCTCCATGTGCGCGTCCTGAGTGACACTTTAAGGATGTGTTGATTTATCCCAGGGAGCTTCCTAGTCTGCGTTCTACTTGGTCATTCATTCATAGACCTGTTTTAATTAGCCATTAGTGAACACACTCCCATGTCAGAGATATGAGATGAGGGGGTGCGTGCGTGCGTGCGTGCGCGCACGTGCAGACAGCTCCATTCTCCCACTGTGGCGGCAGAACAATTGGCAGGGACACGCTGTTCAGCGGGGCCTCCACCTCATTACCGGCCCACTGCTCACTTGTGAGCTGTATCATTGTCGCGCCAGACAATGGCTGCCAGGGGCCCCACCCGACATGATAGCCCCTTTCTTGCAGCACAGCGCACGCGGACACGCACCAGCCCGGCTAGAACTGCCCTCCGTCGCGGCTTTGCTGTAAGGATGTCTCTGATTGGCTGCGGCCCGGATGCCTGCTGCCGATCGTCGTCCGTGGCGAGAGAGCGAGCGAGCGGAGGATTAAGTCTAATTAGCATGAACAATAAAAACAAACACACATCGGGGAGAGGGGTCAACGAAGCGATCCCGCGGTCTCTCTTAATTAGCAATCGGCACACACACGGCCGCACATGTTTCACGCCGTCACGTGCATGTTGCAGCAAAACGAAAATGATGTTGGGGGGCCGACATGACACGGGAAAAACAACAACAACTTTGGTCATATTGAGTACTATATAATGCGTACACAAAATTCATTTGTGGCATTGAAATTGGTAATAACATGCACTTGAACATCAAGGTTTCTCCATTTGCTTGCTTAAGTGTATATTTATCTCGGAGCAAGGAACAGCTTCATACAAGTACAAACACACACCGCATAAACACATACACATTACATGCAATACATCCATATCTCATCCTATTGGTTGTTCATGTTGATAAGCTTAACTGACCTGGAAATTAATCTTTCAATTTATGTTTGTCATATTTGGATGGTGGTACCCCGTACCGCATCTTTGGCCAGATTTCAATGGCTCATACTCACAGTTCTGAACATGCAGGTGGGTCCGATCATGCATTCTGCCTGCCGTGTCCGATGATCTTTTTTCCCATCAATCTAAAAATCGGATTTTTAACTGCGAGGTTACCCAACAGTTGCCAATCTAATATATGTTGTCACCGTTTGGCAGAAACCTCCAAATTTGCTCAATCTCATATTTTTCCACACATGGCTTCTAGTGGTCGGTTCCCAATTGGTTCTGTTATGTGCGACATTTGTTTTTCTTTTCTAAAAAGTGATGATTTTAAAGATGCAAGGATGATTGTAGCCCATAAGATCATTATACATAGAGAGAGCCATCTGAGAAGGCAAATGGAGAGCATATTTGCTAGAAACTACAATGCAAAATGTTCTAAAACGGTCAAAGGTTAGAGGTCACTTGGTGATAATGACTCCTTGCTATGCCAGACTCTTCACAAGGTTCTGAAGCTCAACTCCAGCCTAAAATAACACGTCATCATTCCCTCTCTATTAGACCGACCCTCAACCTTACTGTTCCTCGAGAAGGTACGCAATTTGATGACACAAATGTTTACCTTCTTCCTAATACATTTCGAACAAGCATTACATGCTATTTCAGTATGTGGAATTTATATTGCAGTTTGATTGTTTGTTTTAAATTCTTCTTTCTTGCACTGCATGTTTAAAAGAAAAAAGTTAAAGCTTCTTTGTGGCCACAATGAATTTGTTATTTCTGTGGCTCCACAGAACACTGTTTTACTTGCCTGACTTGTGATGTGACAAAACAGTCCTTTGGTGTGCTTGTAATATTGATCGCACGCAGCACCTGTAAATATTTGCGGTCAAATGATTGATGATGGGATATTTAAATCTCTTTGGCATTGCAGAAAAATTGAATTTGCCTCCGAGTGGCTGTCTGTACGGCAGGCTGAAGCCTTGCCCCTGGGGAGCCTATCTCCGCGCTGGGGGTAAGTAAAAGTGGGCCATCTCAAAAGAGATTAAGAATCTGCAAATCAATAATGCTTTAATATCAGCTTTACTTGCAAATGTCTGCAGAAAAATAAGCCAGTACAGAAATTGAAGCCAGAGCGCCCCGACAACTGGCGCTGGTATAAATCTGCACATCAAGTCTTTGAGGTGATAAAATAAGCAGTCCTCCAACACAAGACGACCAGGTTGGTCATTTTTACCATGCATGGAAATATGAGCAAATAGAGCGCATTCCACGACGGGTCGCCCACGTCACAAGACCGACAAGATGATGGTACGTTCTGCGCATGCTCCTTCTTGACGTCAATTGGGCAAGGGACCAGGATTGTCATCTGTAGGCGCATGCATGGCCCCCAACAAAATGTTTACTACATATGAAGGAGAAAGGCTTCACTTTGCTGGCGTTAAACTGCTTTTTAAGACGTCCGCACAAGTTGACCCCCGTTTATCCCTCTGAATTTTTGGCTTCCAAAAACGAATGAAGAATACATCCTTCATATGTGGACGACGGTCGTAGCGTCTGCAAGTTCCACAACAGCAGCGTTTACCCGGCATGTTTTTTTTCTGGAGATCAACGAGAACAAAACAAGCAAAACTAGCGTGGCTCTTCTGCGAGCACACTTCTATGGTGACCCCCTTCCGGTTCACGCTGCTGAAGTCGCGTGGCCTTGCGATCTAAAAATAGCATCTGTGCGGTACCCCGGGACATGGCATTCATTATCGGGGAACCTTGCTGTCGCTCCTCCTATAGTATTTTCCTCATAGTTAATATGGCATGAAAGGATCCAATCCTGAGCCAAACTGTAGCTGAACTACACTCAGCATGCTCCGATCCTCACAATCTTATGTCGAGTCTAATGAACTCCCTGCTTATTCGCGATTCACAAATTCAGTGATTTGCAGTTATTCTTGTGGAACCTATCCTCTGTCATTCGCTGTATTTGTGTTTCTTATGTAATGGTTAAGATGTCACAAGATCTTCCAAAGCCCTGACTAAAAGGAAGTATATTGATTGAGAGACTATGATCTTGACGTGGGGGAGGGGCTAAGTCTTGTCTGAGTTGTTGGTAGAAGTTAAAGAGACCTCAGCGAATAGTGAACACCATCTAGGCCTCCCAATTCAACAATTTCACAACCAGCTCGTACAGCCAACCTGGAGGCCATGATGACAGCGGTTCCAGGATGACAGTTCTAAATACAATAGGTTGAAAATCTGGGCTCGGGACTTATTAATTGCATGTTCTTCTTGTCCTATTGTGGCTTTTCTGTGGTTACTCCCAGTTTGCGCTGGGGAGCAGAACCATGGCAAGCACAACAGAAAATCAATGGCCAGCAGCACCTGATTGACTGACGACTTTGACTCCTGGCGAAAATCTATTACTGTTACAACAACCCTGTGATCTTCTCCAAAATTGTAAGAGTGGGTTAGTGCACAAGCAAGCACCCACTTGTGCCACCATTATAAGCACATTGTTAAATGATTGCCTCTTTGACAGAGCTGAACTTTTTTTTTGTAAAAGCAGAATTTTTGCCTATTGTAGTTGCTTGTGAGGGAAGGTACATTTATGGAGTTATGGCTATTTTTTTAAGCATCTCAATCCAAAAAAAAAGCAGCTGCGACATTTGGTTCTTCAGGCTGTCAGATGGCATTCTGGGAAGTTTAAGACTGTGGTATTGCAAACTGGATTTTAGACCCCCATGCAAAGGTAAATAATAATAATAATAATAATAATAATAATAATGGGGAGACACAAAAAAAAAACTCAGTGAGAATGGGAGGAGGTCTGGGAACCTGGGAAGATGTTGGTTTTCACGTGTCCGAGTGATGAAGCTGCAAGTGTGTTTGCGTGTGTGTATTTATCAGGTATACATCTGCAATATGTTTACTGCCCTGATTGGAATTACACAATCAATTAATGCCTCCTGCTGTGGCCCAAATGAGCCGGCCCAAAAGACAGGGGAATTGGTTGAATGTTATTGTTGGGAGGCCAGTATCCAACAATTGGGGTGTTTAACACAAGAAAATGACATTCATTAAAAGGGCTCAACGGGAGGCTCCCAGGGGCCTGGCCACAGCTGACCCTCATTCACCGGCGGGCTTTGTGGGCCCTCAACTCTAGTGGGGAGGGGAGATCAAGTCAAAGGCACAAAATGCTCCTTTTTTTTATCCTAGGATGGCCTTTGGTCCTGCTTTGCATGTGTGCATGCGCCAGAGAAAATACCTCCCTACCTACTGTACCAGGTCTTGTGAGTTCTGTAGGGAGAAAAAAGTACATCATTGTGGGAATGAGGAAGAGTGTGGATGCACATGTAATCCTGTAGTAATGAGGCAGCACCACAATCAACACACAGTTAGTCGTTTAACGTATACTAAGAAAAAGAGAGCACTTCCAGAGAGTGGCAGTGTTATCATCTATTAGTGCAGACACTGCTATCAAAAGTGAGAAGCATCTCGCAAAAACAGCTGTGTGGTTATTTTTGACGCAGGATCCCAAGGAGAGATTATTTTTACAAACTGCCGCCAACGCTTCCTTTGTCTTGTTCTGTTCAGAGTTCCACGCAAGAATGGCAGGTCAGCATGACGGCTTTGTTATTTCTGCACATCCTCCAGGAAAACAAGCACTGTCTCATGTCAGGGACTCACAAATAGGAATGGTACCAGTACAGTGTGAGCAGACAGTTCCTGCTGAACTCTAGAATGATAACACTCAGGTAACAACACTCACAAATGCTCTTCAGGAATCAAAATGGTTTGAGAAAGGAGAAATGACTCCATGTTTTCATGAATTTTTATGTCTGGTAGGCGAAACAGGCAGGTGGCCCACTTTATGTACTCTGGGAGGCACCACACCGTGTAATGAAGATACTGAAAAACTGGCTTTGCAACACCACTGATTGAATCATCTCCTCCGTAAGTCATCATCTTATCGTGGTAGAACGGTTTGTGTGTCCCAACAAGCCTAGGAGCTATGTTGTCTGGA
The DNA here is from genome assembly GCF_051991255.1 of Vanacampus margaritifer. Lineage (NCBI taxonomy): Eukaryota > Metazoa > Chordata > Actinopteri > Syngnathiformes > Syngnathidae > Vanacampus > Vanacampus margaritifer. The sequence goes on along the minus strand of NC_135432.1, from coordinate 428,715 downwards.
ACTTCATGCCCCTGGTACGGTCACCCATGGCAAACAAGTCCGAGGTGAGGGACCGGACAAAGCATGGCTCAAGAAGACCCCTATGATGAACGTCAATTTTGGATCGCAGTTTCCCTTGCCCGGACATGGGTAACCGGGGCCCCCCCTTCTTGAGCGAGGCCTGGAGGGGGGAATCGAAGGCGTGCGTCTTGTGGCCGGGCCTACACCCATGTGGCCCGGTCGGGCACAGCCCGAAAAGACAACTTGGGTTCCCCTCCGCATGGGCTCACCACCTGTGGTAAGGGCCAAAGGGGTCAGGTGCGCAGTGAGCTTTGCGGCAGTCAAAGGCGGAGACCTTGGCAGTCCAACCCCCGGCTGCTGAAGCTAGCTCTGGGGACATGGAATGTCACCTCTCCGACTCACCTACACACACAGCTTCTGGTACCAAATCTCTTGAGAGGGGTTGGACTCTTTTCCACCCTAGATTTGCCCATGGTGAGAGGCGCAGAGCAGGTGCGGGCATACTTATTACCCCCTGGCTAGGTGCCTGTATGTTGAGGTTTACCTCGGTGGACGAGAGGGTAGCCTCCCTCCGCCTTCGGGTGGGGGGATGGGTCCTGACTGTTGTTTGTGCTTATGCACCGAACAGCAGCTCAGAGTACTCACTCTTTCTAGAGTCCTTGGAGGGTGTGCTGGAGAGCGCTCCCTCTGGGGACTCCCTCGTTCTGCTGGGGAACTTCAACGCTCACGTGGGCAATGACAATGAGACCTGGAGGGGCGTGATTGGGAGGAACGGCAAAAACTCGAACATGGGAGGAGTTCGGTGAGGCCATGGAAAACTACTTCCGGACGGCTTTGAAGAAATTCTGGTCCACCATCCGGCATCTCAGGAGAGGAAAGCAGTGCACCATTAACACTGTGTATAGTGGAGACGGGGTGCTGTTGACCTCGACTCGGAACATCATGAATCGGTGGGGAGAATACTTCGAAGACCTCCTCAATTCCACCGACACGTCTTTCTTTGAGGAAGCAGGGTCTGGGGACTCTGAGGTGGGCTCTCCTATCTCCGGGGACGAAATCACTGAGGTATTTGAAAAGCTCCTTGGTGGCAAGACCCCGGGGGTGGATGAGATCCGCCCAGAGTTCCTAAAGGCTCTGGATGTTGTGGGGCTTTCGTGATTGACACGCCTCTACAACATTGCGTGGACATCGGGGACAGTGCCTCTGGATTGGCAGACCGGGGTGGTGGTCCCCATTTTTAAGAAGGGGGACCAGAGGATGTGTTCCAACTATAGAGGGATCACACTCAGTCTCCCTGGCAAGGTGCTGGAGAGGAGGGTCCGTCAGGAAGTAGAATCTCAGATTCGTGGAACAGTGGACCAGCTCTACACCCTCGGCAGGATCCTCGAGGGATCGCCAACCAGTCCACATGTGCTTTGTGGACTTGGAGAAGGTGTGTGACCGTGTCCCTCGGGGAGTCCTGTGGAGGGGTGCTTCGAGAGTACGGTGTACCGAGCCCCCTGATACGGGCTGTTCGGTCCCTTTATGACTGATGTCAGAGTTTGGTTTGCATAGCCGGCAGTAAGTCAAATTCATTTCCAGTGAGGGTTGGACTCCGCCAAGGTTGCCCTTTGTCACAGATTCTGTGCATAACTTTTATGGACAGAATTTCTAGGCGCAGCCGAGGCGTTGAGGGGGGTTCGGTTTGGTGGCCTCAACATTGCATATCTGCTTTTTGCAGATGTTGTGGTGCTGTTGGCTTCTTCAAGCCGTGATCTTCAACTCTCACTGGAGCGATTCGCAGCTGAGTGAAAAGCGGTTGGGCTGCTGTGTTGTCTACAAACTATCACCCAAGCCCCCCACATTTGCATTTTCCTCAGAACATTAATTTATGGAATTTATCACAATGCAATAATAAGATAATAAGCTTGAATGGAAATGACTCCCTGCCTCCAGTTTATATAGACAACGATGCTGTCCTGGACATTCTTGGCAAATCTCTGAAACATTCATACAAAACATCACCATCACATGCATCCATCCGGGTGATTTTGTAGACACCTCCACTTGTTCTGCAAATTGTAATCGTCAACATTAAGGTGTGATGACAAAAGGGATTGCCTAACCAATGTAGGCACTGTCCCCCAGCAAGCTGCTGTTATTCCTCTTCTCCTGTCATGCTATTATTCGAGTTGCTGTGTGTTGTGTATTCATTTGTGCCTGTTTGCGGAGTTTCCCCCCATCCCCGCCATCCCCAAAATCCATTCTGTGCTCCCCTTCCAGGAGCTGTTTTTTTTCCTCCTCCCCTTCCGTACGTATTTTTCATCTAAGAAAATGGAGCACTATAAAAGGCAGCCTTGCCTGCTCCCATTGTGTAAAACTAATTCCATGGAGTTAAATGTTTAAAATTACCGGTGAAATACTTGACATTAGCAATGCTAACTTGCGGCCACATTGCATCTAACAGTAGCAGTTGCAGCTTTGAGCTACGTTGCAGACGGTGTCGGCTGAGCCTTGGAAAAGCTTCAGGCCCTGAACTGCTACACCGCAAGTTACGATCCCAATCCCAGGAGAAGGAATGTTTGATAAGTCAATGGAATGGAAATGGCTGTAAAAGTAAACTGTGAATATGAAATGGAATTGCTTTTGGCTCCGATAGTTACCAGAGCGATGATCATCACTGGGTCTTTTGCTAATTTAACACATGGAGTGACCCTCATGAAGACGCTTACTACCTCAAAGCTTGACACTGACCTTGACTGTGACACGTGATCATCTGTTATCTTATGGCAACGCGTGTTAGTTAACCTGTTCGTTTTCGCAAACAAGATGCAAAGATTCCAAATGCATCACATAGAGATATGGTGTTTATAAAGCGACAGTATAGTGAAATCTTTTCCTCGCAACATGCTGTCTGGTGTGAGTCAGGAGCATCACAATGAGGTGGAGACTTCATGACAGGCACCTGCTATGGTGAGGAACAGGTGGAACCTCAGTGATCTCTCGGATGTTTGTGCAGGTTTCTTTGTGCTAAGTTGAGTGGCAAGCTAAGCCTCTGCTTGAGAAGCGCGCCACGGTAGCAATGAGCTCACTGTTTCCATCAACATCTGTCCTGGGCAGCAAGGGGCCTCTGTGTGTGGGCAGTAGAGGAGAATACAAGCAGTTTAAAAAGACTCTCTGCTACTATGAGTTTTTGTGTCTTCTATTGACTACAAACTCAACACAAAAAGCTTTCTCAACATGAAGCAACTGAACATAAAACTGGGGCATCATCCTCAGGAGCCGGAGGTTCGTTCCGTCCTGAGAAAGCTGAGGTGGGCAAGGGAGGCTAGGCCAAAGTCCTTCAGACAGATGCCAAGCAGGCAAAAACAGGATCAACGAAAGCGCAGGGTACATCAAAGTGAGGGATAAAGATTTGTCTCTGTGCACCAACAGAGGCTACACTCGACTAAAGCCATTAGTTCTCTCGTTTTGTTGGTGAGTGACCCACGTTACCCCAAAATAATCAATGGATGAAACTGTTCCTTTGTGATTACTGTATAGCTCAATATCTCTTCTGGGAAACGAGTCGAGGAATGCCGGTCCCATGTACCTGTATAAAGGGGAGTAGCTACTCATAGTTGGAGGTGAACATCATAAACAAACAGTGAAAGGGAAAAAAGGGCAGCTAGCACCATTTTTTTTGCCAATAAATGCTAATGATCTCTAATAGTGCAACCTGTTTAGCAGGACAGAATAATAATTTTAATTGGTAAAAAAAGAATAAAAAGAAGGTGCATAAGTACAAAAACGGAGAAAGTTAACAGCGCTTCTTTAAGAGGCAGCTGACTCACAGCTCCTCTTTAATCAACTCAAAAAACAAAACAAAAACCGAAGTGTAAGAGGAAAAAAAACAACATACGGTATTACTGAGTTACATAAAAGAAGCCTATCACTCACACAATTTTGGGGCAGCCAGCAAGTGCATTAACAAATGTTTTGTTTACTCAAACTCATTCTGAATGCTGTGTTTGGGACAGCAAACATAAAAAATATATATATACTGTATCTGAGAGATTCCAGCAAAATTTATCACAGAAGAATTGAAATCAGTTTTGTCTTAAGTGACATGGTATGACACCTTCTTGTGATTGGCTCCAAGTTTGCCCGAAAAGCATTCAGAAGCTCCACAATTGTACTGCTAAACAGTCGATCATTTTTATTGGCATTTCAGCACATTTGATTTGCACTTGCCTTTCACTCATTTTATTTTAAGACGCAAAATCAGATACGATACGATATACTTTTATTTTCCCCGTGGGGAACTTTTTCCTGGACTCCGTCCAGCTGCAGTTTACAGTAAGGAAAAAAACAACAGAATAGAAAGAGATAAAATCAAAATGAAATAAGAAGTGCAGCAGTAGTTTACAGTGAGAAAAACAACAGAATAGAGAGAGATAATTAAAATAAATAATACACACACACTCCTATATATATATATATATTGCACCACTTAGTTAATGTCGGTTATTAAGTAATTTGATGGATGTCGGCAGGAATGAGTTCTTGTAGCGGTTCAGCCTGGTTCTGGGGGCCCTGAATCTCCTGCCGGAAGGCAGTAGCTGGAGCTCATGATGCAGAATGTGAGTCGGGTCAGTACCAATTTTCTGTGCCAGTCCGGTGACGGACCGCTCATAAAGCATCTGTAGGGAAGGATGATTCCTGACCCCCATGATCTTCACGGCAGTCCGCACCAGACCGGCAATCTGTGACCTCGACTGCACAGTCGGGTTGCCGTACCAGGCTGCAATGCCGTATCTGATGATACTTTCCAATGCAGCCCGGTAGAACAACAGCATGGTCCTCTGCTCCACTCCATAGACCCCAAGTCTGCGTAGGAAGTAAAGACGCTGTTGGAGTTTGGAGCAGAGACTTCCAACGTGTACCCTCCAGCTGAGTGTGTTGTCAATGTGGACCCCCAGATACCTGCATGAAGCCACCTGGCTGATGTGGTTGCCTTTAATGACGACTGGCCCGTCGGGGTCACCAACAGTTTTTGGATCAAATATCACCTCCTCTGTCTTCCCCACATTGAGCACAAGATGATTCCGGTCACACCACTGGACAAATTTCTCTATTTCTGAGAAATAGTCCAGTGGGCTAGCGCCGGCCTGCAGCAAGCTGACGATAGCGGCGTCATCAGAGAACTTAATGATAAAGTTCTCAGGGTGTGATGTCACACAATCATTTGTGTACAATGTGAAGAGGACCGGGGAGCTGACGCAGCAGACGCAGATAATGCAATTTGTGTCAGGTATGATAACTCACGTTGCACGAACTTAACTCTTTCACTGCCAGACGTTTTCCGAAGCGGGACGTCGCCAGTGCCAGCCGATTTAAGCATTTTGACTGATCTTTCAAGGTCCACAGAAAATGTTGTGTTTGGACTATGGAAACACACATGCTACCAAATGAAAGATTGGACTCTCATCTTTCATCAGAAAAAAAAGTTTGTTTCTACCTTATTCCGTTCTTCAGTAATCAACGATAGAAAATGGTTACTTTCACCGAAATGCTCTGTTTTGAAACAAAAAACGGAGAAAAACGGCTTTTTGTGAAACGATGTTATTTCATGCACTCTAGTAAATTCTTCACTTCTTTTTGTCCATGAATGATGCCACAAACACCTAAATAGTGCTTTACTTCTTTAAAACGCTTTCACCAACAATGAAAAAGTGTTTTTTGATTGCAAAATACGTTTATTTCCATTCAACAGTGTAACAATTTGACAAAACAATTTCGCAAACTATTTACAAATGTGTGCAACTGTGGTACCACTTACAATTATGTGGATGTTTCAAATACAGTTTTTCCTTTTGTAACGCTCTCCTGCGTGCAAGGAGACGCCAGGACTCGCACAACAGTTTACTTTCACTTTCGCATTGGTCCGTTTTGCGTGCAAACGTTACACTTTCTTGACGGCCTTTTTTTCCGGGGAATAAAAAGCAAGTAGCAGACTGTACACACTTCCTCCGATGAATATGCATTGGACTCGGGGCACTCTCCGTCGTCCGATCGAACGTCCGCCTGTGCGTGCTCGGTTGCGCTCCGCGTTACGACACCGTCATAGCCGCCGCGTCAGCGGTTCCAATTTCGCCGTCAAGCTCGGATTCACCTTCATCATCATCGTCATCAATGTACTCTTTTAGCGTTGGTCGATGCCTTTCGTCTTGTAAGTGTAGAGCTGCTTGCAAACGCTCGCCATTGCCCGTTCCCTCCTCCATCTAGCTCCATCTAACGTCTTCTACTGCCGCGTCAATGCTTCCCAACCACGGAGTCACCACCCTCAACTTCATCATCGATGATGATCATCGTCGTCAACAATGTGCTCTTTCAGCGATGCTTTTGGTCTTTGAAAAAAAATGGCTCGGGCGTGAGCTCCTCGCGACCGGCCGCCATTTTTCCTTTGTCTTCCATTCTCATCTCCTGCTCGACGCTCTAGCTCCGCCTCTACTGACGCCCACCCGATCTTGTCAAAAGAGAGTCATCGCTGCCCTCTAGGGGCCAAAAATAGTCATTAGGCACAACAGACCGGCTGGAAACTTTAACCACAGCTCCGGAAGCCTTGCCCGCACCAGTTTCCAAAAAAAAAAAAATGGATGACGTCATTGGCAGTGCTCCGTAGGTTTTTACTTGACGTCTATAAACGTCAATGGCAGTGAAAGAGTTAATAAAAATAGAAGAAGAAAAAAAAAAGCACTGTTAATCTCAATATTTCAGTTACATTAAATAATGTAGTGAGTAAAAGTACCAAATGTATCTAATTAACGTAAAAATACCTATTGAGTCTTAGCGACAAAAAAGCGATATTTTTGTAGGGTCAAAAGAAGGAAGTGTCTGATTAGATTAGTATTGTAACGAGGAAGAGATTCAGAGGGCACACAGAGTTTGAGCAAAATACTTGAACCCTGGCTCACTGCAGTACATCTGTACATAAAGCTGCGATAAGACAGCAGCGCTTCCAGAAGCGAGTCATCTCCGGCAGGCGGCATAGCGACCATTATCTGTTAAAGAGACTTTGTCCCCATGGATCATCATTACCAGGCGCATTAGAAAATACTTTGATTAAACTAGCCTAATCCAGCGCAGACAGCTGCAGTCCATTCATAGCTGCCTAATCTCCCCGCCGCTAAATACCAGCGAGACAATGGGCAACAAATGACAACTTTCATGGAGGGGGGGGTGGGGGGGTGGTGCGGCGTGCTCAGAAAACAAAGCAAAATGGCAAGAGAGAAAGTGAGCAAAGATTGGCGTGATGGCCAGTGAATCACGCGAGGAGACGGCAGATGCTTTCTGTGAACAGAGGGAAAGCCAAGCGTGGTAACGACTTGAGGGCAAAGGTGACGTGAGACTAGAGGGGGCGGGGTCAAGAAGGATGTAGTGGCCCCCTTTTCGGTCGGCAGATGAAATTCTGGAGAGTTCTCGTTTCTTGCTACAAACAAGGCAATAGCGCCTGATGACAGCTGCCGCAATCAAGACGAGAGGAGAGTACGGCTGGGAAAACTCCTCAAAGGCACAAATCACCGCAGGGAGGCTATCAGGGCTGCCGGCAATCACTATAATGACAACGTGGCGTGACATGATAGTTACGGCTCTCAAAGAAAATTATTTGCCCAGCCTGGGAAGGAGGTTGGCGGGCGGGCTGCTCCTTAAATGGCGGATTGTGTGTCATGTGTGACAGTGTGTGTGTTTTACCTGAAGGCTGACCATAAACTTTCCTGAGTGATCGTTTCTTTTTTATCACTGTGATTAAGGCAATAGTGATAGACTGTCTGACCATGTAACTGTCCGTGCTGTAAACTTCACTTTGGACTGATCAGGTTTGTTTTGAATGCAGGGTGCTGAGAGCAGTGTCAGCTGCTGTGTGTTCTATACATCCAGTGGAAATCATTAATTCCCTGGTGTCTACAAGGCGGTGGTGCTAGTGAGTTTGACGCCAGCAGTGAATTGTCTCTATCGATAAACAGATAACGGCGATATTGCGACTAGTGGCGAGCGGTCATAATAAGCTATGAATGCAGTGCATGCGCAAGCCCTTCAATAAAATCATGTGTCCTGTTTTATACAATACCTTACTTCTACTGTTTTGGTCTTGAATTCCTGTGAAACGGTTTTCCTCGCGGAGAACTGAAAAGCCGACAGCTTGTTTCGCGCATGCGCAATGTGAAATCAAGTTTTTGGACCCAAGTTTGAGTCACCTCATTTTGAGATCAGCCGATTCCGAGTCCAGAGTACCAGGCTAGACTGTCGGTGACCCCGCGAAGGACGTCAGACCCTGCTGATTCGCGCTAGGCTTGGCTAAGCTAGGCTAAGCGCTGGGGTCCCTCCGACACTACTGCAGAGTCCTGGAGGAACACGTCCGCAGCCGGATCCGCGGGGAAGACTCGAAGCTCGTCCATAGTATCCAGCGCCTCGTGGCAGTGCGGCTGTGAAGTGCAGCACAGCATCAGGAAGCGTGCAACGCATCTACTGTATATCCTTTCCGCAACGTGAAATGCTCACTTTGCACATTGTGCAAGTTGTACCGTCTCCGCTTTCCACATTAAAGATGATAACAACTTATTATCATCTACTTCCAAATAGCTTGGGGCTATTTCCTTGCTTAGCCCTGCCGCTCGATGGCCCATCATGTGACTGTTGCAAAGTGACGCCATGCCGCACTCTGTGCCATCGCACAACTTCAGATGTCATAAAAAGTTATTGAAAAAATCCTTTCAGAGTCCTGATTGGGAGACAACGTGATTGGATCGGGACATCCCTAGTTGTTTCTGTACGTGCGCCTTTTGAATGGCAAAACAGCTGGCAGTGAAGCAGCTTATCTGACAAAATTGGCTTACTTGACTTGTTCTGCGGTAAACGGTCCGTGGTTCAGTTCATTGCCGAGACACAATGAGTGCCGTTTTCCCAGAGAACTTTTGAGGAAAAGAAGACTATAATTTCAAGTGCAGGTCCTACTCCTGAAGTAGTCATCACAAAAACGGGAAATCATTTCATCCGTCACTTTCAAGCCAGGACGTACGAGAAATATAAACCGCTTGCTTGCTGTCCACAGGTTAGCAAACTGTTGATTGTTGGTTAAAATCGCTTGCCGCTCCGCTGCGATGCCATTTTTTCCTCTCTCTGTGGGCTCGGGCCAGTTCCGAATACTGTAAATTCCAACGCATTGGCAAATTTGTGGGCATGTGATTGTGTCATTTCACTTACCACGGAGCTGCAGGTTACATAACAGTGTGTGTGCATCAACCTGCGTTAGTCCTGAATATTTGCGCTTTCATTTTATACCTACACTGTGGTATTGTGGTAACCTTGCTCTGGCAAGATGTATTCTGGCGGTATTTGTGAGTTCCCGACAATCCATCTTGTACCGCTCCCATTGATTTCCACCGATACCAACCACTGGTGGTTCGGACCAATCACAGAGCGACATTGTATTTGGGGGCGGGATATGCAACTGTGCCGAAGCCGTGGGAAGAAACAAAGCAAACAAGACGACACCGGTGGACGAATACGTGGACGCTGCAATGAATTCTGTTCTCGCTGAATTCGTCTCTTGTATCCGCATATCAATGTTGCAAAACCGATAACATAAACTCAACGTCATGAAATCAGTTAGTCACAACGGTCGCATGTCGGTGACGAAATGTTCATCCTTTGCCGTGATTGGTCGAAACAAAAGTTAGGCAGACGTGCACACGATTCCGCTTTGTGCAATCAGCTCGAAGCGTTGTACAGCATGCCCCGCCTTTCCCGAGCAAATCAACGTGGAGCAGTCCCAGACCGATATTGTGGAGAACTCTCTCCAGCGAAGCACTCGTCAATCTGACTTTTGCCAGGCTAGTACTGTGGTGCTTGTTGACATAATTCCCCCACGGAACTAATGTTTGTTGAGTGTGTTCCCGTTAAAGTGGCCACCACAGTATAAAATAATAATTCAATCATATTTAATATTAAAAACAACCCCACATTTTTGTGTCACTCCAGCACGCCCACTCTAAAAGTTCACCGCTCGCCACTGATTGAGTCCCTGAAAGTTCTCCAACAGGCTTATTGAAAAGATGGAATGTCGACTACAAGTCTTTCTGTGACACAAACACTTGAAGAGAAGCCGCAAGGAGTGATTGCAGATTGCCAGCACGACTTGAAACACTTGTTTGAGGCCTTCTTCCCCAACCTAACCAGGCGATCACATTTTTTGCGGCCCCTACACAAGTATGAGAAATGCAAAGTGGCTAAAGTTGACAGCAATCTTCTACACAAAAGCCTGAAGAGGAATCACAGAGTTGGACAAAGAATAAAATATTGCAGCATGACACGAGCGAGATGATGTGCAACTTTGGACCATAAGAAATCAGCCAATTGGCACCGAGTCACGCGTATGAGGAATAATGGAAGCCAATGAGGTGAGGAATATGAACCAGCAACCACCTCGCCTACAACGGCATCCTGTTCCATTCACTCCTTCCAGTCTCCCACCCACTTGCTCATACTCATCATCTGCCCTCTCGCCTGCCTCTCATCTCTGGGAAAAGGTGTGTTGAGCCGTTTTACAATGTGAGCAAGCAGCCGAGTGGCAGTCACTACGCGGGCACAGAACAGGAAGCGTTGTGGCTTCATGTGACTCAGCTGGAGGAAGCTGTTGGCAGGAGTCAGAGGTCAGTTGTTGAGAAAGTACAAAACCAGCGCGAAGGGCTTCTCTTGCTGCTTTTGAGTGTTGGCGGTGCAGTTCGCCACATGAGTGGACTTCCTGTAAGATCGCTTGAAAAGGTGCTTGGTGGTCAGCTTGCAATAAACGAAATCAGACCAGTTTGAATATAGACGTTTTATCTCCATGGTTGTGTGCAAGCAGAGAAACTCCTCTGTTTACATTTCTTAGAGAAACTTTTTTTTTGCGTGGCACTGGCTACTGATAAAAACATCATTATATGAAGCAAAATACAACCCAGACTTGACTGTCATTCATTTTGTGTTTGATAGAAGTTTTATTTCTTTATAGAATTAAATACATACATGAAAAATGAAGGGAAGGCCAAGGAGAGCAAACATGATAGCTTGTTTTCAGGTTTGACATGGATGAGAACAACCCAAATGTAAGGAAGCAGGAGAAGCAAGACAGGAGTGCAGGGTCTACTGACCAGAACAATTAATTAGCAGCTAGCAAGGGTGCTGGGGAAAAATCGAAATACAAAAATCAACAAAGTCCTAACTAATCAAAACTCAAAGTGAAAAAAACAAACGTAACGTAGCATAGCACAACGTAACGTAGCGTAGTGTAGCGTAGCATAGCTAGCGTAACAACAAAAGATGACAAGGTCACCATCAAGCCGGTAGGGTGGTATGAAAGCAAAGCATTATGACATATGTCGTACAGTTTTTATGTCTTAGTAACATAGTGTATTATTCAACATGCTTTAGTGGAACAGCAAAGATGATCTTATTGAATGCATATCTTCACAAAACAAGCAATAGTTAGAGTGCCCGGCCCATGCATTCTGGCACAACACATTGATTATTGCAATACAGCACAGTTTCCGCCATGCATGTAATGACAGGTTTTTATTTGGAAATGAATTCCTAATCTAATCTACACAGCCATATTAATAACTATTATAAAGCACACCGAGTCATGAATTAATCAGGGATGGCAATTAATGTAAAATTTAAATGCATGTTGTAAAGCCACATTGAGTGTCTGGCACTAGACGGAGGTGCCAAGCCATCACTGTACTAATTAGTTTGCAATTATGTTTAATACATTCTGTGTAAGCCAGTAGTCGTCTTGCAGTTTGGCTCTTCTGCAGTCCCTGCACGACTGAAAACAAGTCAGCATGACTGCACATCTTCCGTTTATTTATTTTTTTTTATTTTTTTTGGGGGGGGGGGGGACGGTATGACTCAGACTTGCCGAGTAATGCATTGATTTACCAAGCTTATTTTGAGCAAAATAGCACTGAGGTTTAGTGTTTCTTTTTTCACTCAACTTTTGTCCAGGTAAGGCAATGAAAAAAAAGTGTCATTTGTAATGTCAAATTGGCTAATAGGCAGCAGAAAACAGACTAAAACATAATTATGGCAAAATAAAAGAAAATACAAATACTTACTGTAGGCCAGAAACTGTACAGTGTGGGATAGTTACATCCAGCACACTGTAAATCATAAAGCTAAGTTTGGTCATTTCAACAAAAAGTACAAAAAGCAGAATATGTTAATGAGGATTTAGTCCGATGTTGACGGGGAATTCAAAGGTAAGTGAACTGTCAAGACAGATTCCCAGTGATTTGTAGCAAGTTTGAATTCAAGAGCAGAGTCCGACAGAGGCAGAATATTGCTGGGGTTCTCAATTTGAGGGAGCTTTCTGTTGAAGATCACACGTAGTTTATGTTGAGTCATAACAGTCGAATGGCAGCGCATTTTGAATGTTAGTCAACTTGTCTGAAGAGCAGGCAAGGCAGCGTGACTTGAAATCATTGTGTCTTTGGCGTACAGATGAGTCAGAAAGTTGCCAATAGCATGGGTTCAATTTGAAAGAGTGTTGGACAGAGAAAAGAAAAGCCGTGGGACCCATTTGAGAAGTGCTAACCGGTGTGAGAAAAGCCCAGAGCAGTAGCTGTTGAAGCAAGTCACACAATATTCCGTAATATTTCGAAAAGTGCGGAATGATTAGCAGAGTCAAACCACTTTGAGCGGGGAGGCAAAAGACATGCATCAGATGTCCAAAGGGCACCTGGAAAATTCTCTTTTCTTGTTTATGTGCCATTTTGGACACACGTCTTGGACCAGCGCCTCAGAGGATCTCGCAAAGTGTTTCGCACTCAAATAGCAAACAGCTCGATAAAGCGGGCTCCTCCTGGGCCTGCAGTGCTGCACGCCGGCGTAACAGCATCTTGGCTCATACGCACCACTGGAGCAAGCGGCATGAATGTGTGCATGTGGTGCCATTTGGACGAGCGCCTGACACCCTGCGTGTTTAATAAGACTAATCAGCAGCCTCGTGCCTGCAACAAGCCTGCCTATGGCACAGCAGGGATATGACTTGCCCAAAACTACCCCCCCACCCCCCCCCCCCCCCCCCTGCCCGGCGCACACATATCATGCACATTAATGAGCGGCCAAACACAGTCAATACAGTAGAATTGATCAGCATTGTCGGGTGACGACGCGCCATCGATTGGGCTTCCCATGGCTTGTAATGCCTAATTAGCCGTGTCTGTGTGGCAAACGCGCAAGCAGGTGCGGCGCAAACAAATCATACGGTTTAATTTCGGAGCCGCTCGCTCGCCAGGCTGTGGCTCATTTCGCTGGGAACTCTGCTTCATTTGCAACGGTGGAGCTGTGTAGCCACACTCCATATGTTTTCATTAATATCAATTGTGTGATGTCAATATTAAGCCTGGGCCGAGTCCCTGAGAAAGCCACCTGCAAATTCAATTTAAAGTGCTTTTCCCCCCAGCAGCCTTTACTGTACACTCGGAGATTGTAAGGCGGTTTCATCCACTGCGCTGCCACTTATGAAGCCATTCGTGTTATCGTGCTGTTGTCCAAATACTTTTGGACAGTGTGTGTCTGCGAGGAGGAAACAGAAAAGGTTGAAGAACCGGAGCGATAACGTGCCAAGATGCAACATTGATCAGATGTGATTGACATCAATTAGATATGGTTGATGGAGAGGAGGAGGCACGGTTCCTCGTGTAGATTGGATGTCATTCAACTGCTAGCCAAACACACTCAAAGGGCCGATTGCCGTAATGACAGTAATAGAGCGGCCCAATGACACGCTAGAAAATAGCACTTTGGTTGAGGTGCAAATAAGAGAAGCTTTATTCCTCCTTGCTAAAGGTGGTCATTTTTGTCCGACAGGAAATTCCCTGCGATCAAGTATGTTTTTAATTTTCTTGCCTCTTTTTTCCGTCTCTATGGGCTGTTGGTGTGCAAAGGCTAGAATTGAAAACACAGACGCGTCCTCTTTCCCTAGCCCTTGCTGGCTTTCTTTAATTTTGCTTAGCTCAAATTCAGCACTGAACTCAACTCTATTTATAGAGCACTTAAAAACAACCACCACTGTTTTCTTAAGATGGAATCCAGTGGCAGAAGATACAATGAAAACAGCAGAGGCCCCAGAATTGAACCCTGTGGAACGCCATACATTCGTTGCACATGTGAATTCAAATTGCACATATTTGTCCCACCACTTTCTTTGTTTGCTCAACAGACTTACTACGAAGGGCTAACAAGGATAACACACGACGTGGTATCGCAAAAGTCACAAATCGACGACTGAGCGCAGCAAATTTCCCTGCAGCACAGATAGGCCAAGCAATGTAGTGTGATCACCTGCAGCCAATGATGGCCAAGCGGGGTATGTCATTAACAATCATAAAAGGGCCCCTCCACACAAAAAGCCCGTTTCAATGTACTCCAACAAGTTTCTTAACGTTTGGGACGATTTGTGTGTTGAGCAAAATGTTGAGCAAAAGCGGCAGAACAGAACGCAGTGTTTGTAAAAGTGCACTTAAAAAGAAGCCGTCCCAAATGTTCCCAGGTCAGAAGATTCTGTTGTTGGGGTTGTTTTACTCAAATTGCACACACCTGACAACTCACAGTGTGTGTGTGTGTGTGTGGCCAACTTGCACAGTCGCGGCTTTTGCATATCTGGCATACGGGCTTGTGTTTGTTTTCACCGCCTCAAACGGGAGTAGCGACGGTGAAAAGGTTGCCGATCAGTGTCGGCGGACCTCTTATTTGTTCCACCACGGCAGCAGTGGGCTAATGCAGCACACCTGCTATCGCTGTACCATCATTAGCCAGTGCAGAGCGGCAAAAAGGTCAAACATAAACAGCGAGATCACGCCGCGGCACCGGCAGAATGGGAAAGAAGAAAAAGCCGGCAGACAGAAGAGCACTAATGTGGGGATGATGAGTGGGCATGAGCTGCCCAGGCTGCGAGTGAAGCATGATGGGAACACTTCACACACCCAGGACGCCTGCCTCTGATCTTGGTAAACAAGCCTCGGTGCAATGACTGCAAATGTGTGTGTGCGTGCGTGCGTGCGTGCGTGCGTGCGTGTGTGCAGGAACCTTCGCAAACAAACAGCGAGGCAGAGGTGGCAGCAGTTGCTTCCATTAAGTCTGACGTGAAGCAAAGATGCTGACAAGGCAGGATTGAGAAGAATCCATTTTCGGTCTCTTCTTGACATGAATTGTGAAAAATTGCATTCAAGGTCCTACATTTAGAAAGCCCCCCCCGGGGTCCCAGCAAATACTCCTTTTGGCAAAAAGTGTCAAGCTACGCCCCCAAATGAATTAAATACTTAATCACACTCAATCTTAATATTTTATTTCAGCATTTTGGACTATTCTTTGTGGGAACAGTTAGCTAAAGGCATTTTCTGCTCCAACATGACTATGCCTGAGACAGGGTTATAATAGTTTGGCAATTTTCATTATTTTCAGTTTTGCTAGTATGAATTACTTATGGGAGCGGGTTTGTTGGTTTTATTGATGTATTTATTTTAGTATTAGTTTCACCTGTAATTTTTAATTTGTCCTTTTTACTGTGTGCCGCGTAGAAATGATGTCATCTCGGGCCAGCCAAGAAACAAAGTGCCACCATATGACGTCGCTCCTATAGGCAAGAGCCGTGCTTGCGTCACCCAGCCTGAAATGGGACACTAGGTAAGAATTCTCCTTTTTTACTCCACACATGAAAAAATATATATACACGATAACAGTACACAGTATAGCCGGCTTTAATACTTGTCAACAGGAATTCTAGCCAGAAACCCACTTTAGAAGTTAGCAACTTGGCCAACAAGGGATGGAAGCGAGACCGCCCTAGTTTGGATGCGAGTGTTGTCATACATTTGATGCTTCTACACTCCCAGACGACGGTTTGCCTTTTCTTCTTCTGGCTAACACCCGTGCTGTAATACGGAAGCAAAAAGGCGCTTTCCTGTGCTGCATTCAAGTCATTGTCAGGGATGAAAACGAAGAATATTCTCACTATAATTAAAGTTAAAGTTAGTTTTGTAAACATAAAAAGTAATGTCAGCTAGTTTTCTTTTACTAACAAAATGATGATTATTATTTTTTCAATTTTAGTTTTAGTTGTTTCGCTAACTGAAATAACCTTGGTCCAAGCGTAACAAAGCAAGGTCCCCAAAGGCATGCTTGGATGAGTTTGATGTGGAAAAAGTTGAGATCCCTGACCTGAACCCCATAAAACACCCACAGGCTGAACTATAAGAGAGATTGTAAACCATCATCAGCGGTCTCTGCCCTCACAAATGCTCCTCAGGATGAGTGGATACAAATTGAAAATCTCAAATAACTAAAGACATTGCACGGCATAAGGAACTTGTGGTAAACATTAGATGCTTTTATTTGGGTGTTGACGTAGACACAGAGCAGGTATCTGTGATTAAAAGCGCAATGCTAATGTTCAATCTTTGAGAAACAAGAGCTCATTTAAGACTGAATTGCACCCAGAGGAGCCGTTGCGGAATTACTTGGTAATGTTATTTTGTTGTCTTTCACCAAAGCTGCTGCTGCCATAACAACACGACTGCATCCCGGCCAGATTGGTCCTGCGTCCAATCGCCTCAAAACGTCACACAGGTGCTCTTCATGGGGGCCGCGATGGTAAATAATGACAATCTATGCTCAATATGCCCTGAAATGCTCACACATACCTGACTAAGATGTCATTAACGATTGTTGTACTCACAAATGTTCAACAAGACAAATATGACAAACAGCCACAATGACTTTGGCTCTTTAAGCTACATTAACTCTCTCAGCTATTACACACTGAAAGCTGCTCATTGGCTTGGAGGGACTGTAAAAGAAAATTAAAAGGAGCGTTGTGTTTGTTGTGATGCGTAATTGAGAATACATTTCAATTAAAGGCAGTGACTACATTTGAAGACGCGGAATGTGAGTCGGCATCGCATGGAGGATGCTTATGTTTACTACCCCACTGGTGCAAGACAATCCAACCGGACTATGCAACGTTGTCGGCAGCTTTATCCATGTAAAGGCCAACGCTAACTAAATGCAGACTCTTCCACAATGAAAACAGGAAATATTTATCCCATTGAAAAAAATGCTTTTCTAGCCTCAGTAGAAAGTAATAATAAAAAATAAAAAACACACATGTTCACATCACTACAAACTGCCCACTTGTCAAATTGTGGGGGTGAGCAGGGGAAAAGGGGGGGGGGTGGTTGGAGGTTATGCCCACGCACTAAAATGTTAGCATTTTATGTGGCTCTCATTAAAAACAAAAAACAGTAGTTTTGCTTCCGTGCATACTGCTGGTGCAGCGTGTCAGGGGTGCCAAGATTCTTGTGAAAAAATCAAGTGAGTGTTTGACAAGTAGCGACAAACACATAAACGCCAAGTGAGGAGACATCACCAGCTGCGTACTTCTCAGGATGTTGCATTTGTGTCATGTTGAATTTACCTGTAAAAAGCTGATGCTTGTCCACTTCCAGTTCATCTGCCCTGAAATGAATGTTTGTACATCTGTGACAGCCTTTTGCGTGTGTATGTCCACCGCTTAGTTCCCATCAAGAAATTAAGGAGCCATTTGATGATGAGCTGGAGAAGAAAAACATTTGCAACCCTAAGCAGTTTTGATTCTTCTGTGATTCCTACACAGGAGCCAGAAAAACTTTTTGCCCCCACTAGCTGCAAATCCACTCCTAGTAGGCAGAACATGAAGGCCCTTAGATCTTGGAAGGAACAAACCCCAACAAACCTCTTAATGCTGCACCAATAGTTGTACAGCAGCATTCAAAAAAGGGAGACTCAGACAACATGGGGATTATGATCACTTCACATAACTGCCAGTTGAAAGCAGCCAGAGGAGAAAGCGACATCAACCACTGTAGATCATGTCATGTAGAATGTCTACCTGTATAGGAGGACATGGAAACGAAGCAAAGCGATCAACAATCTGACCAAGAGAAAAGCACCAGGCACAGACGGGATGCCGGCGGAAGTCTACAAGTGTAGAAAAGTTGCTCTTCTGCACAAGCTACAAAAGCTTCTCTGCCCGAGTTGCAAGGAACGTCCCACAGGATATGAGAGGAACAAATAGAAGACGAAGGGAGACAGGAGGGACTGCACCACCCGCCATGGCACCTTTTTACATCGCATCGCCTGTAGTCATTTATGCGAAGTTTTCCACCGGCTGGGCTCTCAGCTGTTAGCTCCACTCTGGATATGATTCTCTTCTTGAGACCACTGCAGGAAAAATACAGAGAAAGTTACAGGGTCCTCGTTTGATCCCACTAAAGAATTTGACCTTGTTAGCAGGACTAATCTCTTCCGACTGGCCAAAATGACAATTCGCTCCCAAAATATCGGTCTGTCCGTCGATTTATAATCAAATCTATCTATGCTAGCAAAGCCTGGATCCCACGTTCGCATGAAGAACAGAGGCTGAACACCTTCCAAGTGCACATACTAGTCATCATTCGTAGAGAACGGATCACTAACTCAGCACTCCCGGAGAGAACACCAATCAACCCCCCCCCCCCATCTTGTCTCTCCTGAGGCAAAGCTACTGGACTGATTTAAACTATAGGAAGTCCTACACTGAAATGTTATCGGGCAAAAGGCCAATTCGTGAGGATATCTGCAAATAAAACCTCAAATCCTGTCGCATCAAAGCACTGATGTGGGAAGACGTCACCATTGGTAGCCCGCTTTCAGAAGTAGACACATACAACCATAAATGCTCAACATGAGAAACAAAAAGAAATTGACGGAAGCAAAAGCAAGTCAGTTTTGCCTCAAAAGTTGTGGAACAAAATATGAAGTTAAGCGAACATGATTTTGTCATGTACAGTATGCATATGTACAATGCTCATCCTCCCTTTTGCATCAGACTTTTCCTCTCTAAATCCAAGTCCCCTCTCTGGGCTGCAGGCAGCTCAGCATGGGGTGCGAGAGCAGAGCAGCATCTGCAGTGCAGCGTGCTCAGGGCGCTTCTCTAGGGTGAACATCCAGCAAGGTTCCGATTAGCTTGGGGATGTCATCCTTGGCTTCCGCAACCCTGCAGAAAAGCAAGGGTGAGAGCAAACGCAGGCACGTTTGAGGGAACGGGTTCGCAGCGTAAAGCTTTGCAGCAGCAACGTGCAAGCATGGATAAGGCGAGCGGCTAGCTGAAAGAAGATGGCGATGGCGCCGAGCGGCGGGCTAGATTTGCATCACTCTCTTAATGCACTGATTATGACAGCTGAAGGGGAAAATGCACTGGAAATGGGTGAGAAGAAATCACGTGCACACGACATCTTACAAACGAACGGCGTTTAGCCTCGGCATATAAATGAGTCGGCTTCGGCTTGGAGTGGAGAACGCAAAAAGCGTAGATAGAGGATGTGGCGGCGCAAGCAATCCGTTTTGTTTTGATGTGGCTGTACATGCACATTAAGGTGTTTGAGTGTGTAAGTGCAGGCGTGTGCGCGCGGCTCTGTGCAGCCGCCTGAAATTATGCAAGCGAGTAACAATGAGCAAATTGAACCTCCGCATGCTGACACACACCAGCACATGTGCAAGCATGCGCACACACGCGGCACAAGGTCAGGCTCAAAGACAAGGGAGTAGGGGGGTAGGGGGGTTCGAGTAGTGGGTGGGAGTGAAAAAAAGATCATGATAAATTGGCTCACATTTTACAAAACGCTGCCCTTAATGCACCTTGGCTAGCGCGTGCAGCCGGCCCGGCACAGGCCCGCTTTAATGGCGGCGTTTGTGATGTATGGAAAGCAGGCGGGGGCACTAATTGCGCAATTACAAAGAAGAAGCCGGTTATGGCAGCTCAGCCAGGAGATGACTGGGCTACCTGCTTAATCCAGGCTCCATGTTGCCTTTCAGACCTTTTTTGGAAGCGAGACCACATCCCTCTCGCTCACTGAGAGATGGAGTGAGTGCGCCAGGCTCACAAAACCACAGGGAGTCCGCCAAATGGGAGAGGAGGGCACTACAGTACAACTGAGGGAGATGGAGGCAAGCAGAGGGAGGGGAGAGAAGGCAAAATTTGTCTTGCGCGCGCATGAAAGGGCAATTTATTAGAGGCTGCTCAGGGAGACAGAATATTTTTGCCCCAGTACTTTAGCGACTGTCTGGATGAGAAATGAGAGCGTATTAGCAGCCGTGCTGGGCCCGAGTGTGAAGATGAGACAACAACCTGGCACAGTCCCATCACGGTGTGCTGAAACCGGCCCTGGGGGTCGTGGATGAAGGGGACGGCCCTGCAGGAGGTGCAAGATAGTGACACTTTCACTGTTGTGATCATAGTCCGAATCCTCAAGATCAAAGTTTAGAAACAAGCGTTCCCTTGAATCTTTGATATTTTTTTTTTTGTTTACTGTTTTAGGGTGATTTTCAAAATGCAAAACCGGGACACTGTAATGGATCTGACAATCAAATATACAATAAATTTGCACCGGGAATTATTTATGACAACTTTAAATCACTAGTCAATTTGGTGACCGGTGGTTGTGTTATTACTTTAACTAATGCTAAATTCCATCTTGCTTGACAGTTCAACAGAGCTGAACAAGTCGGTCCCGGCAGCTACTGGGAGTTTGTTGTGCCGTTTACCATGTGCCGTGCTGTATTGCAACATAGGAAACATGTTGCCCAAAAAGATGAGCTTGCAATAGTTCTGTCCAACGCCGGCAGCATTAGGCAAGTAGGACTACATTTCCCATGATTGTTAGACACGGAAGGAGGACGTAGTTCTAGTTCAGGTATGACGAAAACACCCCTGCTAATGGTTAGATGTGAATGAGAATGTAAGCTAGCATGTGAAAGTAAATAGGCCTTTTTCATTGGTTTAGCTTATGAAATGCTATGACAATGACATACGACTGGCTTGCTGACTGGACTACGAAAACAAAACAACACACAGGACGCCAGGGACTGTCCCGTGTAATCCATCTGGTCAACCTCATCTGTCTGTCTGCCCATCCATTTAGGTAAGTGCAGCCAAATTTGAATGCGCAAACAAAAGGTCTTTATGGTATCAACAGGGGCAAGCTTGAAGCAGATTGTTCTCCAAGAGCCGGTGCGGTGGCGTTAAGCGCGTTAAGCGCGTTAAGCGCCGCCGCCTCCATGCATCTCTGACGCAACTGCCGAAGCGCACTTCCTTTTTATCTGCCGTTTCAGTGAGCAGCAAGCGTGACCTCTGTTGGGCAGCACATTCATTTTGCCTGGCCGTTTCTATGGCGTCGATTAATAAAAAGTGACTCGATTTTCTGCAAATGAACATGCGCTGATAAATGGGAGCGCGAGCCTAATTGCTTGGCAAATTAAGAGCTCGCAATAGTGACGAGGAAGTGCGGCGCTTTCAATATTTAAAAACTCATTAGGTGTGGGAAAGTCTGGCTGAGTTGGGCCTCCAGGTGCCGTTAATGGCCATTTGAAATGTCAGTGAGAGTTTTGGGTCAGAGGTGGCGTCACTGATCGGATCAGAGGCACAGCAAAGTACATGGATGCATTTAGCACGCAAACATAGCACTGATAAGCAGTTTTTCTTTTCTGTGCAGATCATCTCTGTGCTGTGTGTGCTTTTAGAAATTGCCCAAATGCATACAGTTGACACATTCACTCTACGAAGCACGCATATACAAATGTACAAGCGCGTTGCTGTATGCTGAACAAACGAGCAGACTCTCCTATTCACACAAACGACACAACCTAAAGAATGTCGGTAGCAGTGGCAAATATTGAAATGAGATCTTTATCTCCTCAGACAAACGAGGCATCATCCTCTAAATATGTTTTTGCTGTCACTTCATTTGCATGACAACACATTACCTTTCATTGCACACAATGCAGCAATTGCGCCACTGATATCATCTTCATTATTATTGAGCACTAAATGTGGCACAAACACAGCGGTGGGAAATTGAGCATGTTGAGCGTATGCTCAGAATTCCGCCGATGGAATGCTTTGGCTGATTTCTCTTTCTTATGACTGGCCAAGATCAATATTTGAACAGTTCAGTTACGGCCCTGGGTGCAGCGCTTTAAAATGTATTAGTCACTGCTTTCATGGGCACGGAGGGAGGCGGCGATGGGAGGAGGACTGAAGAAATGAGCGATCTCCTTCTGGGACGCGAAGACAACTGCGGAGCGGATGCATGTTGCCAACATTTCATTTCCTTGCAAATGTGAGAACAAGACTGCGACGTCTCCTGCATCAGGCTAGTTTTTTTTTCTTTGTCTAACCTTAAGAGTGAGTGAGAATATTTAAGTGACGTAAAGCAATTCACACAATTAACATTTCAACTTTCAACAAGACCGAATAATAATGACGGGAAGAGTCCTCTGTCTCACTTGCTGGCGGCAATAATACTCCGCTGAGAAGCACACTTAACTCATGTGCAGTTGAATGTCATCCAATACAGTATCTGATATCATAAAGCCCCTGAAAACAATTTGTTATTGTGGCGGTAGTTTGCAGAGGTTTAGAACGGCACTACACTGCAGCTAATGATATATTCATGCATGGCATGTACAATGACTGAACTCACCTGTTGTGAGTCTGATGGAAAAATGGCAGCGAGAGGACAATTGTTGTCACCTGGCAGGTGCATGCGTGGATGCAACACATACGGTGATCAAAGCTGAACGCTAGCAAAACCCCCAACCAGCAGCTATCAGAGACCTCCCAGTGAACCTCCCGCACTTCTGACTCGGATTTGCATAATCCTCAATTGACTGCGCTATTATCGTCAGGCAAAGAAAACAAAGTGCATTCCTCATTTTTTTTTTTATGGGTGAAATGACCTTTCTGTAATCATGGTGGCGACCATGTTGAAGATGCAATCTACAGCTTCACCTTCTACCTGTCAATTAAAATCAGCGTTATATTCCGGTTCAGAACCACAGAAAGACAGAAAGCAGTGTTGGGGAGGCAACATGGCAGAAGCCACATCAGACACGACCTGCAATTTTTGGTGTAGAAAAGCATCTGGGATTAAGACTTGCCACATATTCATATCTGACCAGAATTAAAGCTGCTGCTGTGCAAAAGGGTGTGTCGCTATCAAAGCTGCAGGAAGTCAGCCGGAGAGGAAAGCAGCGCGGGGCTGGGAGGGGGGAGCCAGGGATAAAGCGATACAGAGGTACAACCAGAGCGAGGGAGCAGCAGAGAGGATTTCTTTCAAAGCTCCCCGAACCAGCTCTCAAAAAGAAAATCCTCTGTAGCCTCCTTCCAAACCAGACATCCTCCTTCTCCTGCAATTCTCCTTGTATTTAAATCCCGGTGTGGAACAAATGGGGAGCAAGCCCTGGAAAAGTTGGTCCCTGGGAAGGCCGAGTCGGAGTTGAACTGATGAGATCGGTTTCAGCAGCGCGCTGGTAATAGGCTCCTCCTCGAGCTGCTGCCAACCCTGGCCGGCTCTCCCCTGGCAGCCGCAGAGAGTTGGAATTAATCAGGCCTACTGGGAGCGTCCTTCATCCCCTCTCCGCAGGCAGCCAAGCCACTCCGCAGTCATTTAGCAGCCAATCCCACAGTCAAGCCACTGTCATTTAGACCCTTTTCATTACACCTTGTCCCCTTTGCTGAAAATACAGCCTGACTTTTCTCGCTCACTCTGCATCTGAGGAAGCCTGGAAATGGGTGACGGATTAGCCTAATGCTGGCTGCTATTTTTTTTTTTTATATACATATATTAGATGGCCTATTATGACCACTACCACACTGTCATAAATGTACAATACAGGCCTGCACATTTACCATAAATGCGAAAGCCCGTTTCAGCTCACCTCAGCATTGTCCTGAATGTGATGACTAACTTACTCATTAACTTAAAAAAAAAAAATAAAAAACCTGAGGCCAAGACCACCAATTAGCATCCCTCTATGTCCCAGGGGCGCAAACTCCCCATATCAAGCAGACCTCACCTGCGAAGCCTTCTTTAGTGACCTATATTTGGGCTCGGCCACTGCTAAGTAAAATACCTGGAAGGTTCCATGATCCCGTGATGAAATACACGGCTTCCTTTCCACAAACGACCTACAAATGAAGCTCCACCGAGCCGCTCCCCTCTCTTCCTCATCCAAAAAATATTCATGAGTAAACAAAAGGACTGGTTTAAAAAATGGCCAGAGGAGAAAAGAGAGTAATAAAAAGCATGAATAGTGCATTATGGGAGAGCTGAGGAGCCCTGCCCTCTCTCTGGGGTTAGAGCGAGATTGCGTTTGGACTTTATTAAGCTCCAAGTCGCAGTCAAGAGCATCAAAGAGGACAACATGATTGGCTGGGAGCAAACCTCAACGTGTCTTTGCGTCCTCATCTCGGTAAAATATTGGATGTTTTATTGACATCTTTAAAAAGAGAGGCTGTGTTGAGCTGGATGAGAAGCAGACCACAGTCGTCACAGAGTCAGTCGGACCCTCCTCTGAGACGAGACCAATTAAGATAAGTGGCCGTTAGCAGGAAGCGCTTGTTTGACATCCTGTCACGTTAACGACTTGGACTTTCACAGTGGCCATAAAATTCTGCTAGTTGTCATGGCTTGCGGTTTGGAACACAAAAAACAGAAGCTGAGTCCACGTCAAAGACGTCACGCTTTGATCATGCAAGAAGACAGACATCATGGCTGAGGAAGTCAATATCTGCTGCCAGGCTGCAGGTCACCACCGAAGAGCTTTTCCTTCCACTCGCTTAAAAGTTTCGACAATGACGAGCGCTTAACCTGCAATTCTGCCGTAACACTGTGCAGGTGCCGCTGCTGTTCATGCACAACTTTGTTTGGGCTCGCAATCACCAGGAAGAAGTGAGGGAGCCAGGGGTTCTGCTCGCGATCAAACTAGGGACGTCACTGCATGTGTGTTGAAAAAAAAGAAGGTGTTTATTGTATCTGTGGCTGCCTGGAAGTGACTGGCAGAAAGCGTGCACAGTTTGTCAAAATGAACAGAGGCCAGAGGCAGAAAGCAGACAAGCTCTTCACATAAGGGAGACCACACTGTGCACAAACACACGAGCCATGTCTTCACTTTGCAGTCAGCCATGAATTCCCAGACATATCAACTTGGTTTAAAAAAATATATATAAAATCCCATTTAGCTTGTATTAATTATTCTGTATGAACTCATGTCAAAGTTTGAATGTGCATGCATGAGATAATGACACACTGCTTGTGTCACATGCGGACCAAATATTTGAAAATGCAAGTCGCTCATTAAGCAAACGATTGTGCTGAATTGGGTTTCTCTGCAAGCTTTGCGATAACCACAACATTCTTTAACCTGAGCACCTCCAATTAGAGCGTTGTGGACGGGGTAGATGAAGGGAGTGTTAGGGAGAAGGAAGTCCAGGCAAGAGGATCGGGGGGGGGGGGGGGCAAGCTGTGCGTTATTTGCATGACCCGCCCGTGTCGCTCTGAGATGCAGTAGAGAGGCAGCAGAGATGTGACGGCAGGATATTGTCAAGGAAAAAAACATAAAACTAAAAAAAAAAAAAGCCTGAGTCTCAGATGGCCAGCGGCTGCTTGCGTCCTGTATCAATGCAAAACAGACGATTTCCCAGGGCAAGGAGGAAATTTCACTTTTTGCAAGCCGCCTTTCTCTTTTCTTGAGCTAACGTTAATGTGAGGACACGGCCAAATACAGATGGGCTGGTGAGGAACGGAAAAGAAGAGCAGATGAAAAGCATCTTTAGGATGTCAAAAAACATCTGCTTCCTCGTATGCAGACACAAAAGGAAATTACAAATGGCCTTTTGTTTTGATTTCTTTCATGATGTGATTGGCTGTGCGGTGCTAGCAGGACATTAATGGCCCCTGGTCATAGATACAGGAGCAAATGTGTTCCCCATCCTGTCCCTGTGCATGACAATTCCTTTTTCTGAAACTCGGATGGCATCAAGACAAAGATGCAGCGTAACTCTACTTGAATGCTTACGGTTTGTTGCTGTGGAAATATTGGCACGTTTGAAAAGCTCTCCGAGCAAAGTGTGAAGATGATGCTGAACTTTTTCAACTTTCAAAGTTAAAGATAAACATTGAAAGCAAATGCAAAAGACTTTCATAAATGGATTCCTCATATCCTAGCTGATATTTTTTCCTTAGTGTAATTTGGAGCCGTACAACTTTCTTAATACAGCACAGTTTAGCTGCTAATTATGGCAAACTTGTGGGACGCAACAGCACGGCTAAAGCATGTATGGTCGTGATTGAGTTTTGACCCGAACAGCTTTCCGCTGTGGAGGAGGCAGAGAATGTTCTGTGCAACAAAGCTGGCAAAAAATATTCCATTAAGACGGTGCAAGTTGCTGGTGCGGATGCAGTGTTGAGGCGTTCGTCGGGTAACCTCTTGAACTGGCCTCAAACCGCAACACAAGTCGGTGGATACTTGTCCGAAGCAAACACAAAAGGTCAAGTTCACGGCTTCTCCACATCCGTCCATCTATCCATTTCCTATACCGCTATCCTCAATAGGGTCGCAGGTGAGCTGGAGTTGATCCCAGGTGACTTTGGGTTCGAGGCTGGTTACAGCCTGGCCTGCTTGCCAGCCAATCGCAAGGATTCTCCACCTCATATGGGAAATTAAGTTTACATGTTTGGTGCACAGAAGTACTTTCACCTACATAAACGTGGGAAGTTCTTTCTCGTTTACTTTATTATTGTTATACATTTATTTACTGTATTAAAAAAAAAAGGTACAGGTAAAAGGAGGGAGGCTTCTACAAATTCATAGATGGAAGGAATGTATGTGGGGTGCTCCCCACCCCATTTTTTAAAAATGGACTTTTTATTTTTAAAGAATACTCCAACTCCTTACAAGTCTATCCTGTTATGACCGTGCTATGGGTTGGGGTGTTAAGGTCTTGTATTATGTCCCTTATGATGGGGATGTGTTTTTCCCTCATGTTTTGTCTAGTCACTCTTATTTTATAGTTGCTATGTTCCTTATGATGATGAAGTTGTCTGTTGCTATGCAGTTGCTACAGTCCCGGAATTGTCACTCCTTGTGCCTTGCCCTAGTTGGAGTTTCTGTCTTTCTGTCTTCTATGCGAGCAGTTTTTCCATGTGTTTGAGGTTGCCGTGCTCGCTCAATCAAGGTTTCTCAGTCATGTGTTTTTTCAAGACCATCACAATCCAGACCTGCTTTCTGTTGTTACTTTGCGTTTTTGTATATAAAGACTCACAACTCTTGTGTTGACGTTAAAATTAACATATCCATGACCATTTTTAGGGGATAAGTGATCTTCCAAAGGCAAGTGCCCAGCATAGTTCCACACTTCACCTGCCTAAAGACATTTGCGCCTCAATTCCCACTCTTTGATAAAATAAAATAAAAAAAGTTGATATTGTTAAAAAACAAACAAACAGCATGGCTACATATGTAGTTGTGTGATGCCAAGGCAAGGTGGTGATGAGTGTGGCTAGTTTAAAGACTGCTGGCGGGGAGTAGGGTTGGACAGCTCCCTTATAGCAGACATTTAGAAATGGTTTGTCTCCAGCGATAGATGTATTCCTCCTGAGAAGGATCCTGGGAAGAGTGAGTGGGAGCTCGGACACGAAGCGACAAGGGGAAATACGAGAGAAGGCAGGAAGTGGAAGGGTGATTGAGAGAAGGACAAGATCAATCGGGAGGGGCTGACACCCCAATCACAGAGAAAATCGCCATCAAGCGGCAGAATTGCCAAAGCCATTTACAGAAGACAACACACCTATTCTTGGATAGCTTGCTACTGATAAGAAGCCTTCCATTTATTCCACAGTCAGCAAACTCGTGCGGAAGCTTCCTCCTGCCTTGGTAGAAACTATTTTCCTCACAGCTTCATTGAAAACAACTTGTGTAACGTATTCCAGAGAGCTTGCATTTGCATGAGCACATATGGATGGTAGGAGGAAAGGTAGGCGACCTCATGCTTGTGAATAGTCATCTTGACCCGTTATATCTCTGACATCAATCCAAGGTAGCCAAACATACTTAACTTTTAGTTGAGCTTCTCCACCACTAAGAAAACTTTCTGTGGATTTTTTTGGAGAGTTATTCAAAACAGAGATAACATAACATTTGCACATTGATTACTGCAAATGTGCTTCCTAGAGTGTCAAAGCATGCAGAACTCCAACTGATGTGTCTTGTAAGCGTATTAGCAGTAGCAGGTCCGACTGAAGTATTGATTCATTGTTTTAAGGCACTTTTGCTGTCTTACGGTGAAAGAGGAATAAAATTATTTGTCCTCTTTGCGTGTTCCAAAACTTGAAGACAGATTTAATGTAAGAAAAAACACCTTTGCAAAAATGATTTTAATCTAACAGAGATCTCTGGACATCGTAACAGACTCCAATTCATCACTTAACAGGTGGAATTCAGAGCGCCCAATGTGTCTCTTCCGCGTGTAAAATGGCTTCTTATAGTGAAAACCGACCGCCTCTGTTTCCTTTGTAGACAAAACATACTCTCTGGGTAATTTTCCATGAGCGATGGCGAAAACAGAGTCAGGGGTGCGTGTTCGAAACAGATTCTGGTCTCAAGGACCAAATGTGTTTTCCCACAGAGAAGGAACTTCTAGACCAAATAATATGTCCCAGCTTAAGGTCAAATTATACTGAGTTCAACACTACTTGCTTTACACGTCTATAAAACCTTTCAACATGGTTAATATAAAGAACCAAGATGTTAATAATGTATAACAATGGTTAATATATGAAAATAAAGAATTTAAATGTTAATATCTAACAACGGCAACCACCAAATGATTCCCGAGTGCGGCTCCTGCTGCTGCTCACCGCTCCCTCAGGGGATGGGTCAAATGCGGAGAACAAATTTCGCCCCACTTGGGTGGGTGTGACAATCAGTGGTACTTTAACTTTAAGTAAAAAATGCCAGGGCTGATGTTTTTGTGCCAGTCCAGCAACCAATCAACAGGGAGAGGTTTTTGACTTCAGAAAAGTGGTTGCGAACTTAGAGGCTCAGGGGGACAAAATTATTTGATTTGGTTAATAGTCAACACAGTTTGGATCGGCATATGTAAACAAACCATTCTTTCTGGATCTTGTTATGCTAAGCCTTTTTATTCTTATCCAGTCCAAATCGGGGTAGCAGAAATGAAAGCTGAACCTCACATTCTGCTCATGGGTTGTTTCCT
The DNA here is from genome assembly GCF_051991255.1 of Vanacampus margaritifer. Lineage (NCBI taxonomy): Eukaryota > Metazoa > Chordata > Actinopteri > Syngnathiformes > Syngnathidae > Vanacampus > Vanacampus margaritifer. The sequence goes on along the minus strand of NC_135432.1, from coordinate 399,581 downwards.
CTACCGTCTTTTTGCTTCTGAATTCCATCCTTTCGTACTTTTTCCTCAACTCATCCTTCCACCCTCCTTATCGGACTTGGGAGTAGACAAACCAAGAAGCCAGCAGCGCTGGAGGCCTCCCCCAGGGCTGGAGTCCTTCTCTCCCGGCTGTTTGATGTTGAGCCGCCGCGGATGAACTTCAGCCCCGGCCCAGAGTTTGCACCCATCATCAAACACCTCGGATGGGTGCCGGGCCAAAGCTGTGGCCCTATTCAAACACGGCAACCCCACAGACTTGCTTTCATGCTCCGAAAAGACAAATAATTGAGGCAACTTTCAAAATGACTTCAAAGCATCCGAAAGTGCCACTAACTCTTGCTTCTTAGCAATAATGTGGAGCGGGTGAACGTTTGTGTGCTGGAAAAGAAGAGAAGGAAGACTCCCCTGCTACTGAGGGAAATATGCTGCCATAAATGCAACACGTCTATTCAAACATGACATACTACAGGATGCTGTTGGCAGAAGCAGTGCAAAGAAGAGAAAGGTAAGAGGAGGCGGTCCTTGGAGAGATGGTGAGCGCTCAATTTTCTGTTTGCTGCCATTTGTCTTGTGCTGCTAAGAGAGATCAACAGTTCTCGGCACACAGATCAATATCCTCTTAACCCGCACATAATCTGGCAAGAGTTTCCTTCAATTTCTTCACCCCCACCGTCTGCGTCCCCACCACCTTTTCTTTGCCATCTTCTTCCCAGCAATCATTTCTAGTTGTTTAAGTGACAGCCATTTTTCATTCTTCTGGTCTGAGCCGGTGACATGAAAAGGAATGATGTTTCTGCCAGAAACAAAGAATGTGTGTGTTTGCGCGCGTGTGTGTGTGTGTGTGTGTTGGATGGGTGGGTGATGGATATGATGTGCTGGTGGGGCAGCCGTTATAGGCCTGAAGTCCACCCCGGACAACTCTGATCCCAGACAGACTAGTGACTGAATGAGCCACATGACATTGCAAGTTTAACTTTTGTCACTTGTTTTGACACTAAAAACAATGCAAAATATGTCAATTCCAACTTCATCGGCTCCTCTCATTAGGAAGGTAATCACGCTTAACCAGGGCCGCTGCTCCCATAATGCAGATGACACACTACGCGTTCGGCCCCTTCTTTCATGGGGGGCCCAAGTTTCACACACACACAAAAAAAGGGGAAAAATTAAATGTAAAAAATGTCTCCATTTACATGCAGGCAATAATCCGTTTAAAACCCAAATATTGGCAATATTCAGCTTTTAAAAGGCCACGTAAACACGCGCAATAACGCGAATATGCTCTTTTTCTGGGTTTTTAAAAACCCAAATGAGAGCGCTGGCTTACCCCTTTCATAAGCGGAATACCGGTTCATATAAACCCAATCGGATTACTTTGAATGAACGGGGCATTGCTTTTCAACGTGCGCATGCCCACGACCTCTTCTTCGTCTGCTTTTCCTCTTCTTCGCTTATTTGTAGTTGCAAGGAATCTTGGTCTTTGTAGTACTGACTTACGCCGTTGTCCCACTGGCGAGTACACGGGCCTCGCTTGACTACAGTTTGTGCCACGTTAACGATTCATGTGAGACAGACGCGACATCACTCGTAATGCTTAAACAATGTTTACCTGCAGCTTGCAGTGTCCAACAATACACGTCCGTGTAGGAACATTAGATGCCACACACAGTTGCGCTTTATCCAAACGATTAAGTCCATGCTTCTGGCGTGTACCGACAAAAAACGCACTTCTGGCGTGAGTAGGAAACCGACTACTTTATTTAGCGTGGTGAGTGACATGAATATAATGTATTTTATGGAGCGTTTAAAGTAAGCAGCAGAGATGACGTCGATGACGTTGTCCGCCAAACACAATGTATAAGGGGATAACTTGCGCATGTATACGTGTTATTCAGATGGTTCCAGAAACCCAAATTCTGACCATAACCCCAGTGTTGCCTGCATGTAAACCTAGTCAATGTGCATCAGCCTGCAGGCAAATGGCATCCTCAACCCTGTGAATGGATGCTACTAAATGTAACACTGTGGAACGGGGCGGAGCTGCGCGGTGGCTACTCTTGACT